>NC_068942.1:13685127-14885127 GCF_026419915.1 Harpia harpyja | reverse complement strand
TTCCAGATCCAGCAGTGGAAAACTGCTGCCAGTCTCACCTGGTCTTGGTTTTGTACAGTCTGCTCTCCAAGGCTACTTGGAAAGGAATCCTTTGTAATGTGTTTGGTTCTATCATACATATATCACAAACCCTCTTTCATATCTATATCTATCTATATCTATATCTATATCTATATCTAATCTATATCATCATCTATATCATCATCTATATCATCATCTATATCTATCTATCTATCTATCTCACAAATCACTGCACTGTGTTTTAAATTTATTTTTCTATGGACATCTTTATTCAGATGACTTAATTCTGGTGTAATTAATTTTGAATTTAATTAATTCTGCATTTCATTTTGATTTTTTTTATTATGACTATAAGGTATATGCAGCCTGAGGGCAGGATTACTATCAGTGCACCTCGCTTGCACAGAACAGTGAACAAAATCTGTAGTTCTGGTGCATGGACCCAATGGTATAAGATTAAAATTGAGCACTGTCAGTAAATTGCCAAGGTATCCTGCAGTTTGCCTATAAAAGTTTGCAGCCAGACTAGGAATGGGAAAAGGCGTGTTATAGAGATCTTTGTTGTATTAGATAAAGTTTTAGATGAAGTGTGCATGCAGTTAAAACACTGAAAACCCAATACTGGAATTTTTTATACCTTCATTAAAGCCTAGACAATGGTGTGGTTGTTAATTAGAAGATAATTTTTCTTCCACTGGTGTATGTGAGCTTCAGTAACGTTTTTTGTTAGTTGTCTATTGGTAGGATATTGGATCGAAAAGATATTCATATTTAAACACATATAATTTGAGAGTGAATAATTTTGATGCAGTATTACATATTTGTCACTTATATCTGGTTACTTGCCAAGACTGCATTCTTAATGTCAAGGTTTCAATATTAAATATAGATTAATTTTGTCAATCGTGATGTTGACAACTTTAATTGACCGTAATTGTCAAAATTGCTGGTCATTAATTTATTCTCAGATTTTCTGTGTGAAAATATAAACCTGCAAAAGTGCCATTGTCAATTATGGTCCATTTGAAGTGACCTAATTAGCCTTGTGTGATGAACCGACACATGAAAAAGCAAATGGGGGGACATGGTAGGGAGATAATTGAATGTGACATGAATACTAATATTGACTTTATACTACTTGAGTCATTAAAACACTGTCTAATGAAAAGGACTTAATTTTATTTCATGTTTTTATTTGCTAGAACAGCACAGAAGGATAATGAGGAACACCTGAATTCTTTCCACTGGACAAAAATTTGGCAGGACAAATGGAAAAGTTGAAATAAAAGTGGTACCCCACTTTTTTATTTAGCAATGGGCAATTTGATCCATATTCTCTAGCATTCTGCAAGACTTCCTTACGTTGCAGTATTTTCCAGGAACATGCAGTTCCTGGAAAGGAAATGGTTGCAGACTCATTTTGCACAGGTGAGTGGGCATCAAGAGAGGAGGAAGTCGTCAATCAAGAGGCTAGACGTCATGCCATGCCACCATGTCATCTTGTCACTAATGCCATGATCCTTAAATTATTATACCAACGGACAACTGTAAGAGCTCAAAATTTCTTTCAGTCTTATTAAATATCAGTTCACTGCCACTGAAACACTGAATACACTGGACACTCTTTGGTTTTGTCTCTTTGCGTGAACTGCATTCAAGACTGGGTCTGTTCCTGGATCAGGGTTTGAGAGCCAATACTCTGAGCCATCTTTCTGTCTGATGCATATAATCCTGCCTGCAACTGAATTTGTAAAGAGAGAAGGGGCAACCATTCTTGGAGGCTTTTATTTACTGTCAGTCTCATGGAAATCTCATAAACGTAATAATTGCTGTATAGGCAATGTCTGCTGCTGGGTGAGCACTGGCTGGGGGCTGCTTTTGGCATGCGGGGGCTTGTAAGAAGTCTTTTAGACTCCGAATGTTAAAACTGCATTTTCGCTGTGTACCGCAGGAAGGGGAAGCACCCAGTATTTCCCTCTGGGTTAAGCGGTGTGCAAAGTCAGGAGCACAGAGAGTGCAGAAGTTAAAAGACTGAAGAAGAGGTGGAGGGGAAGCCAGGAAAGATGAAAGACAAGGCAGAAACAAAAGGGTCTTTACTGTATGGATGTTTATAGCCCTTCTGCTAAAAAAATGTCTGGAATATGTTAAAAATGCTTATAAAGGAAGAGAGGGAAATTCCTTAAGCTTCTTTTGAATAGACATATTCACAGCAAATATCACTCTTTTCCTTCTACCTTTTGATGATGAACTGGCATCTATATGTTTGAGACTGGGTACATGCATTTGACATCATCTAAAAAAACATCTAAAAGGATTCATTAACACGTGGCTTTGAAAGATTCAGTGTACTGTCATATGCTAACATAACTAGAAATTTTATGCATCCAGTTTATGCTTCTGCTTATAAGGAGGAAGATATGCTTCTTATATGCATGCCTTTCTTACTAATATTCAAATTAAACTTGGGTCCCTACTGCAAATTTTGACGACTAAATTGTTTCTTCTGCCTAACACACATAGTTGTCATATCTCATACTCCAAAGCCAGAACCATTTATTCTGCAAAAGGTTTTTCAGAGAACTAATTATAACCTCAAGTGGGGTGGTGCTCAAAACAAAATGAATGAGAAATAATGAGAAAAATGAATCCAATAATTATTTAAAGTAGTGGGTGTTAGCTTCTCCTCTGATCCTATGGTGGTGGTAGCCGGGAGTAGCTTCAAAGTAACAATACACATCCAGACATTGAGGACATTTTTATTCTCCTATTCATGTTTTACTGCATTATAAAAATCCAGTAGATTTAGTCCGTTTTTCAATTACACTAGCCACTTACACATGTAGTGCAAAGCTCTCTGTACTGTTGTACTGGTCAACAAAAGACAATGATTAAATTCTAAAAAACCATTAGATGAAACTGCTACTACAATAGGCATCAGTAATCAGAGGCATAATCACTTTCTGCTGGAAATCTGTAGCTGTAAAATGAACAGAAATACACATTCAGCTTTGAAGTCCATTTTCATGCAAAGATCAAATAGCTCTGTCAGATTTATTCCTCACAGTTTTGAAGTGTAAATGTAAACCAATTCACAGACAAGGAATTATTTACTGTACCTCTATGAAGCAGGCATGCGTTCAGAAAAAGTATGCTTGACAAAATTATTTCTGTTTAATTGTTAGAATTTTGGGGACAATCACGTTTGATGTGAGAAAAAGACACAAAAGCAATTGCTTTACAGGTATTCTATGGGATGACATATTCCTGGAGCAGTGAGCTGATGGCTTCAGGGTTTCCAGTGCCCAAGTGGCTCAGTGCTGCAGCAGCACATATTTGATTGTATGGACTCACGATGGAACTTAACTCATTGACCTGAAGATCAAATATGCAAATGTGAGCATGCATTTAATAAGTTCAGGTCCAAACAGCCTGCAAACTTCTGCACCAAGCACCCCGACACCTGTCTCAGCTGCCAGGCTTGACTAAAGAGTGGGCATTTCCAGCACAGTCGCCTACACAGTACTCAGCTTTGGCAATAGACAAAAGCATTTCTCAGCTACTAATATGGCATAAGAGCAGAAGGGTGGCTACCTCTCCTGAGTGGGCAATGGGGTGGGTGAGAGGGAAGGAAGTGCTGACATGTCTATTGGCAAGGAAAAGATTAATTTTGATTTTTTTAAATTTAACAGGGCCCTACTGAAGCCTGGCCTTTCAACACTCATAGGAAAGCGTACATGATTGTAACACAACAGACTCTGTGTTTACTTTGGGAGCAACCCCTGTCCAAGTGTCTGGACAAAAACCTATTTACAGGTGGGGTGTCTCTACAAGCCGAATCCTGTATTTCAGTAGTAAAGCCCGTTTAGGAAGGAGCACTGACTGAGAGGTTTCTTTGACTGCTTCAAGTGAGACTTACCTGAGCGTAACATGTTTTTCATCCATAAAGATAAACTTCTTTCCAGGCAAAATAGGGCATCCCTACTCAGACTTGCTATAGGAATTGTTCCCAAGCCTGTGCTTGATAATTAGCTAGCTATCTATATATTTAAGTTACCTATCTGTCCACGCTATAGCACCAGCAGGGAGAGTGCTAGTTGGCATGGACCAAAACCATGCTGGGGAAGATGCTAATGAGTTAAGCAGCATGCACGACTGCAAGACAGTCCTCAGGCCCATGCCCTGCTCAGTTTCTTAGCATAGAAAAGGCCTTGGAGTTGTTGGGCCAAACTATCAGAGGAAAGCTAGCAGGACTGATGAAACAAAGAAGGGTGAGAAATTGAATCACCCACTGTGCTAACAGGTGCCTTAATTATGGGCTGTTAGTAGCCTTCACACAGGCAAAATGTGAGACAAAGCTGTGGGGGAGAAGTAGAACAGTTTGAAGTTTTCATTAGAAACATAGTCCATTGAAATCAACATGAAAAGGTTCTCTCTGGAGAATTTCTAGTTTTTTTTTTTTTCTGAAATTGCCAAATGTTCATGTTTGGCATTTTCAAAATATGTTTCTCAGTTTGTAATAATTTCTCATTTTAAGAATAAAAATGTTAAAAAAAAGTTAAACTATAAAAGATTGATAATACATTGTTAAAGTAAAGATGCTTCAATTGACCTTAGCCAATATTTCATTGATAAGCTATCTGTGAAAAAAAAAAGAAAATAAAATTTGGAGTTTTTTAGTGTTGATTATTCAAAGAGAGATTGAGACAGATTATCAAAAAGTATGCTCTTTGATATCATAAAATCCCTTAAGAATCAGAAAACAATTTCCCACTCAACCCTCATAATGAAAATGTCAGCATCCCCAGATACACAGGTAGGATTTGCTTGCAGGTGTCTTTCTCAGTAATATGGTTGCTGTTGCATTATGTGTCCTGGACTATTTGGACCTGGAAATGCCTCTAACTTCTTACCAAATAAAAAACACTGGAAGCAATTTTAAAACAGGTACAGGTTCACAGATGGTCAAGCTGTAGGATATCACCTACTAAAGTGATGACTGAAATTTCACAAAGCTTGTGCAATACACTTTTAGACAGAACTATATGTTCACTAAATGATATCTGCTAGTGAGAAAGCAAACCAAGGACTTGTGCCTCCTTATGTTTATGGTTAAGCTGCAATGTTTTGAGATCAAGGCAGTTTTAGTCAGCTGAAGACTCTTGTTTTAACCAGGCAAAGATGTAGTCCTGAATTTACTCAAACCATTCTTGCCTAACAAAAATCAACATGAAAAGTTTAAAAATAATGAGTCTCAAAAGGATTCAGATTACTTTCATTCCATAATTTCAGATGATAAAACCAAACAGCGATAGGAATTCTAGATATTAATATAATATAAATAGAAAGACGGACTAGATAAAACCAGCTGAACACTAGTCTGTCCTCAAGACCTAACAGGGAAGTAATAACATGCTTTTGAATATGTAGCAATGACTTTTGGCAGATATGCCGTATACAATTCCATACAACAGAAAACTATTGAACTTGATTGACTATTTAATCCATTTCTGAAAGAGCATCACTAAGGGGATGCTTGTATTTTTAGTATTGTTTTTTATAGCCAGAATGACACAGGACTGTCAAATTGCTAGTTGCTGCAGTGCTGATACCTAGTTAGCTTACTACATCCAACTGCACTAAGTATTTTAAAAGTTAAGTAAAAATGTTACTGATATTTGCTGCGGACTTTCTTCTACCAAATAGATATTTTGATTTGATTGTATTAATTCTATTTTCTCCTAAGCAAAAGTACCTTAAAATACAATGGAACACAGTACTTGCAAAAAGACATCAGAATTTTGCAAATATTAAAAAAAACCCCATGTACAAACATATAATTTTTATTTATTATTATCTCCTTAGATATCATTAGATATTTATAATTTCTTTCAACATCATAACACTATTTAGTGATTTTAGTGATTTTATCTAAGTTTGTACCAGAGGTACAATATTGAAGGTGTAACACTGGATTAGTTTATAAAATTCTGACCTACAGGTTATTTGGTAGAACCACACAAATTTTATGTAAGGTCCAAATAGGTCAACAGTCAGCTACATGGATGCATTGAACAGAAAAAGGCAGATTTATAGAGTTCTGTAGACATGATAGAGAACAGAAAGTACTAAAGAAACTGTATGAAGCATGAAAAAAAATAGTGTTTATATAAAGAGTAATGGGTTTTGTGTGCCATCCATTGGAAACAAAACTTCAAGTTCTTTTCTATGCCTCTTTCTGTGCCCTTGTTCATGAAAAAAGACCACAAGGTCTTATAAAAACTACTCCCACTTTTTTTTTCCTTTGGAGTACCACAAAGCATATGTTACTATCAGCCTGCAGTTTCCCCTCTAACACTTCTGAATTCCCTGCTGCCTCAGTTCAATCTCTTAAATTAAACATTATAAAGATGATTTTACTCTCTCCTGAGTCCACTTCCTGAGATTCATTTTGCTAATTAAATGGCAGTCTTTCATAACCACAAAGTGTTTGTTAAAAACATAAGTAAAACCACGCACGCATGCAAACGTGTTTTCACATGGTTTGTGTCTGATCTTGGTCTCTATTTGCCTGAGAACTGTCCCTTTTGAAACTATGTATAGACCAGGAGGACTTATGAAGGGATGTAGGGATATAGGTAATGGCCAACTGCCATTGTAGGTGCCTGAATTCAGTGCTGATATCCCCATCCCACCACTGAGTTGATACATTGTACTGGAAATGCCTAAATGCACCTATGATTCTTTTTCATATTTCATCATTTCATGTCTTATGTGCCTGAATTTTGTTGCTAGGCATATACAGACATACAATTATGTCCTGCTCCTGCGACTAATTTCTGGCCCCTTCATCTTCCAACCCTGTGGAGAATCACAAAATAGGCCTGTGTGTTGCTGGTCTCATTTTGGAGGCTCAATCCAATAGAACTTTCAGAGTGGGATTGTGTTAAGCAGCAGTTAAAAAGCACTCAGGCAGAATTCTATGGAGGCTGGGGTTGAAGATCCTTCTTTACAGTGACCTGAATTTGTGTCTCACAAAGATGTATGAAATGTGGAAGAGGTGCTCTCACTCCTTTGAATTGCTCCACTTTGCACCTTTCCCCAGTAAATACTCAGCTATGATCCTAGGGGTGAAGCAGTCTGCACACATTTTAGGCACCTTATCGAAATGCTCTCCAACAATAAACAGCCTAGCTCCCTGCATAGACAGTGGAGTGTGGGACATGCCTTTGAAGGACTCCAAATGGAAGTCCTATCCACCTGTCCATGTTACCAAACTAGGCGCAGACAGGCCCCCCTAACTTTGAGGGCCTTCTAACTTCCCCGCCACTCTCTTTTAATGGTTCATTTAGGTCCTCACGCACTTTCTTTGAGAAGGATGACTTAGGAAATGTCTAAGCTAAAAGTTAGGTATCTGCGATAGGAGGGCTGGATTCTGCCTTGTAAAGAGAGAGAAGGGCCTGGGGCTGTGAGTGCTGAGTGGAGGGAGCTATGAAAGCATTTACAGAACAGAGTAAGCTGTCTAGGTCCCAAAGAGAAACATGTATTTAGGATACACTCTTGACATTTTTAACTGGATGCTTTTAAGCTAGTTTTGTGGCTCCTGTTTGCAGATGCCTAGCTCCAACAAAAAATAATTTGAAGAATGCTTGAATTCAGACTGCAGGTTGCGAGTTCTGCTGATTAGGTGCTGAAAAGAGATCATGCAATGCTCAGTTCCTGTGAATTCAACACTGAATTGAACAGGTTCTGAACACCATGTTGAAACTAGGTCTGGGACCTCAACCTGAAGAACCAGGCTAAAGAGACCATTAAAATGGTCTTCTTTCAGTCACCAACCAAGACTGGGTTGTGTGGAAAAAATGTCTTTCAAAATTTAACTAACGACTGTATCATGATATATGTACAGGAAGAGCTAAAGTTAAGGGTGTATGGAAAACTTTAATTCTGGGGCATGTAATTTTGTGAGTGCTGGCTTCTGCAACCTTTTGAAGTCTTTTCAAGGTAATCCTCCATGTGTGCACTACCTTAGATGCAATACCAATAGTCCTTTGTGGTCTCCCATGTAAATTTGCTTCAGAACAGGGGCTTTACTATTACAGAAGCAAAAATATTAGTTTGTTATTAACTTTGTATGATTTAAAAGTCCTCTCTCATTTATTTATTCCATTGCTCTGGCATGTTGTTAGGTCTTTTTTGAGCCTCAGTGTTATGTCCAGTGACATTGTCAATTGTGTCACAGCCTAAGACAAACTGTTCTTTTCTGATCTGCTAGCTCCCTTTCTTATGAATTTAGCAGCATCATGTACCAGAGGAAACAAGCACTGATCAGAAAAGTCACAAGACACATTTTCATGGTGTCTGGGATAAATAAAGTTTCTTCCTCATATAGCAGCCATATGTAACTGTTCATTTAAATATCTCTTCCTTTCTTACCGTCTGGGAGGTGACAGTGCTAAGAGCAGTAACAGAGATGTGAGTCCTTCCAGGAACCTGTCCAATGGTAGCGATGGCATTCCTCGCATCAGTGAGGCAGGCAACTCATTTGAAGCTTCCTCATTGTGATGGGTTAACCCTGGCTGGATGCCAGGTGCCCACCAGAGCTGTTCTATCACTCCCCCTCCTTCTCAACTGGACAGGGGAGAGAAAATATAACAAAGAGCTTGTGGGTCAAGATAAGGATAGGAGAGATCACTCACCAATTACCGTCACGGGCAAAACAGACTCAGTTTGGGGAAAAATTAACTTGATTTATTACAAATCAACCGGAGTAGGGTAATGAGAAATAAAACCAAATCTCAGAACACCTTCCCTCCACCCCTCCCTTCTTCCCGGGCACAACTTCACTCCCGGATTCTCTACCACCCCCCCAGCGGCACAGGGGGACGGGGATGGGGTTTACGGTCAGTTCATCACACGTTATTTTCTGCCGCTTCATCCTCCTCAGGGGGAGGACTCATCACACTCTTCCCCTGCTCCAGCGTGGGGTCCCACCCACGGGAGACAGTCCTCCACGAACTTCTCCAACGTGGGTCCTTCCCACGGGCTGCAGTTCTTCACGAACTGCTCCAGCATGGGTCCTTTCCACGGTGTGCAGTCCTTCAGGCCCAGACTGCTCCAGCGTGAGCCCCCCACGGGGTCACAAGTCCTGCCAGAAAACCTGCTCCGTGGGCTCCTCTCTCCACAGATCCGCAGGTCCTGCCAGGAGCCTGCTCCAGCGCGGGGTTCCCACGGGGTCACAGCCTCCTTCGGGAACCCACCTGCTCCGGCGTGGGGTCCTCCACGGGCTGCAGGTGGATATCTGCTCCACCGTGGACCTCCATGGACTGCAGGGGGACAGCCTGCCTCACCATGGTCTTCACCACGGGCTGCAGGGGAATCTCTGCTCCGGCGCCTGGAGCATCTCCTCCCCCTCCTTCTTCACTGACCTTGGTGTCCGCAGGGTTGTTTCTCTTACATGTTCTCACTCCTCTCTCTGGCTGCCGAATACCGCCGTCCCAACTTTTTTTCCTTCTTAAAAATGTTATCACAGAGGCGTTACCACTATCGCTGATTGGCTCGGCCTTGGCCGGCGGCGGGTCTGTCTTAGAGCCGGCTGGTATGGGCTCTGTCGAACACAGGGGAAGCTTCCAGCAGCTTCTTACTGAAGCCACCCCTGTAACCCCACCCGCTACCAAAACCTTGCCACACAAAACCAATACACTCATCAATCAGTTTATAACAGATGTTCTTGCTGAGGCTAAGCAGTCTAGTAGCCTCAGTAAAGCTTTCTGCTATCTCGAATTAGCTACCAGAGTCCATCTCTCTGGTTAGGCAATGAGAGGGCCATTTAAAAAATAACAATGCAATACAAAGTCTTCTTTCCTAAGCCTGATGCTCCAGCTGGTACAGAGCCCTGCAGCATCTTTCTGGATGGCTACTACAAGGACATCACAGCTGTATGTGGTTACACTACCTTCTTGTAGAATGTCAAACCTATTTCTAGGGCTGGTCTTTTACATTCTCACTGGCTTTCAATGACCTGAAATACCTAAAGGTCTGGGATGAGGATGCAACTGAAGAACTTCAGTGGTCTGGTGTAGTGGATCATTTACACCGAGACAAAACCTGTCTGCACAGAGGATAGAGCTCTCAGGCCCCAGACTTAAGTGAGTTGTGACAATCATAACAAACATCACCATCATCTGCTCTGAAAGCAGAAGCAATAAGTGCCTTTGATTTGCCTTCTCAAACATACAGATTTGTCTGTCTGTGTATACCCGTATGACTGAAAAAGCCAAAGAAAACAACTGTTGCACTGCACATACTTCTGGTCTCAAGAAGAGGACAAGAAAGCGGGGGGAACAGTACAATGGAAAAATGGCAAGTGGAGAAAAAGGGAGGGGGAGAAAGCAAACTGGGAATATGGGATGAGACAGAGACTGTGAGGAAGAGGATGAAACAGATCTGCACAGTGAATCAATATATAAAAGGATGGAAATAATCCAGTCCTGGAGAAGTTATGTTAGTAGGTCTGGCAGTAGTAACTTTCTCTTCTAGTCCTCTGTTTCTCTTGAATCTACTTCCCACTTTTCTTTTTACATCCACATGGGCTAGGGGAAGATACTTCCTGATATGCAATGGTCCTGGAAGAGACCAGAAGTCTTAGAAGAGTTCAGAGACTTTGGGAGGGAGGAGGGTGATCACAGATTGGCTCTAAATTCCATTTCCCTGTTTCTTCAAAAACTTCCAAGGAGGATTTTGTGCTTCTGCTGAGAGCCAGGTTTTGGGCAATAGGCAAGTTTCTTAATGCATTCCGCAGAAAGACTGACAGCCAAAATGTGCAATAATCAGAAACTCTCTGTTTAATATGTCTATTTAATATGTGTATTTATGTATACAGACTCTCAGTGCAGCTAATATCAACTATAAGCAGCAGCACTGAACATTTTGCTGTCTTTAGGATCATTTTCCTCGTGATTCATTGCTTTGAGGATCTCTGCTCTTCTTGGGCTCCATGGCTCTGCAGACAACACAGGAGTCTTACGTTTTGCCCTTCCTGTGCTTGTACAGTACCAGTGTAGCTATCCAATCCTTCCCCAAAGTCTTTAAAAAGTCCTGCCTTGTCTTCCTTTTAGCTGCTGTACGTGGTCTTGGACTCTGAAATGCAAAGAAATGTCTCTTTGGCACCCAAGAGATAAAATAGGTGAAGGCCAGGATGACTCAATTGATCAGCAGAGCATGAAGCAGGTGTCCCTGGTGGATGGCTGGGATATCAGTGGTCAGTTGGACAACTTTCATCCCAGTAAATGTCCCCAGTGCTCAGAGGCTCCCCAGTGACCCACCAGCCTCCATCTGGAGATCTGCATCTTTCCATGCTGCTTCCCTTTCTCCTTTCCCAACTCCTTCACTGAAGCTCCACTCCAGGGTTGGCTTGCCTGCTTTAGAGCTGGATTATGAGACAGAAAGGTGTTAAATAGGACTGCATCCTTGGTTTGTGTGAATGTAATTGAAAATGATAAAAGAAGAAATACAGAAATGAGGATCACTGCTTCTGCACTATCCTCAAATACACACATCCATGATAATAAATAAATACATTTTGAAGAGGAAATGTGGCTCTAATTTCTAGACCCTTAACTGGCTGAGTAAAGCAGCACAAAAGAAGATGATGAGGATTTTGGAGGAAGATACATATCATCTTACACAGTTACACTTGAGCGAGACTGTGAGCAAAACTCCCAGAAACTACTTTTATATTAACAAAGTGGCTGTTGCTGACAAGTGGAGCATGTGGTGGAAGGAGATTGTTGTCACTGTAAATGGTGGTTACTGGAGAAGGGCTGTCACTGAGATAAAAATGAGGTGAAATGGCTTCAGTTGGTGAAAAATGACATTGGCAAAATTGGTTCATTTCAGTGGAAGGGTTGGAGTAGGAGTCCCTAGCTGTCAGGACATGCTATTCAATAGAGTGGGTTATTGGATACATTTTTCATTTGTTGAATATTCTGTTAAGGGCACAAATAATACCATTAAGCCTATCCATGAAAAGCCAATAGAAACATTTAGAAGTCAAACACTGAGAGCCCCAGTATTTATTGGCCTTGTTCCACGCACACAACTCTCATTGATGTCAGCTCTGCACAGATCTAGCATGGCTTATGACCCTGAGGTCTTATCCTCTCTGCACTACTAGTGCATTACTTATTGGGCAGTGAAAACAGTCTGTAAAAGCCTTAGCTTTGGAATTAGAAATTCGAGGCATTATTCGAAGCCAAGTAAGTATTAGAAATTAGACCAAAGGGACATGGCACCTTAGAAAGTGCTCAGGCTTAGTCTGAATTGGAAGATGGTGGTCTTTGCCATTCTGTTTCATGTAAATGCATATCTAACTAAGATAGCGGGCATAAGCAGAAATCCACACCTGCACTGCAGCTTGTTGGCGTTTAGAACCCACTGCAGATGAGGTGGTCGCTGGGGGCTGAACTGCTCCTCATTCATCCCATTGGGGAACTTTGGAGATATTTGCTGTGTTACTGATACCTCTTCTGTGGAAAACCAGGGCTTCTGTGTCGAGAAAAAAGTCTCAAGTATTTTTTTACAAGAATTAAGTTAATTCTG
This sequence comes from Harpia harpyja, assembly GCF_026419915.1. Classification (NCBI taxonomy): domain Eukaryota; kingdom Metazoa; phylum Chordata; class Aves; order Accipitriformes; family Accipitridae; genus Harpia; species Harpia harpyja. Next base: position 14,872,509 of record NC_068942.1, on the reverse strand, counting down.
AGAAGGAATCCAGGCCCAGACCTTATGAGGGAGGTGGCTAGATGTATGTGGTTCAGTATAGCACAGTTTTTGGGGCTCAGAGCACTGTGCAGAGCCAGTGGGTGCAGTGATAGAGCCTGCCAGAGGACTTGACCCATGCCAGCCAGTGGCACTTGCTGTCGGGAGCCAGAAGCTGGCTGTGGTGTGGATAACTAACACTGCATGAGGAAAGGGTTTAAAACCTGTGTGGATGTGGATGCCAGCCATTAGTCCATCTAACACTAAACAGGAATCATGCATGGTGGTCGAGAACAAACATGCTTCTCCCTGAGGCCCTGTGAGATTACCCATGTTTAATACCTCATCTTTTATTGGCATTTCAGTCTAGATTTTCTTGACAGCTTATGTCAATGCTACCTCAAGGGCAAACCCTCCCCGATTTTCTCACAACAGAAGACTTTTTTTGTCCCTTGTCTCAGGTACCATATTACTGTATCAAGAGGTGGAGAAATCCAGGCAGTGAGAGGTGACTCCATAACTCCCCATCTCTGTCCCCCTCCCCCCCACCCCGCAAGTGATAGAGGCTGGCCATGCTGAGACTTTGCTCTCCTAGTGCATCATCTCCATCCAAACTCTCTTGACCTTTCTGCAGACTCCAGGCAGGGGCAGGTGCCTGAAAAGTTATGGACAAACTGTGCATATGGTGGAGGTAGAGGACAGGCTAAAATTCCTATTCTGTGAAGGCTGTATTTATTTCCTGGTTTATGCTCATAATAGCCACTAAATAGACCGAAAACTATAAGCTTCAAACCAGTGAGACACTGACAGACACAAATTCTTTAAGATTTTTCATTCAGGAATCCAAAATGTGAGGCTGTTCTTATGCTCAGATAATGCCTAAATGTTTTTCCTTGTCTCAGGTTGATCACTTGCAGCCTTGGGAAATAAGCTGTGGCAGAACTTTTGTGGTGGGTTGACCCTGGCTGGATGCCAGGTGCCCACAAAATCTGCTCTATCACTCCCCTCCTCAGTTGGACAGGTGAGAGAAAATAACAAAATGCTCGTGGGTCAAGATAAGGACAGGGAGAGATCATTCACCGATTACTGTCATGGGCAGTACAGACTCGACTTGGGGAAAAATTAGTTTATTACCAATCAAACCAGAGTAGGGTAATGAGAAATAAAACCAAATCTTAAAACACCTTCCCCCCCACCCCTCCCTTCTTCCCGGTTCAACTCCACTCCTGATTTCCTCTGCCTCCTCCCCGCCAGTGGCACAGGGGGACGGGGAATGGGGGTTGGGGTCAGTTCATCACACATTGTCTCTGCCGATCCTTCCTCCTCAGGGGAGGACTCCTCACTCTTCCCCTGCTCCAGCGTGGGGTCCCTCCCACAGGAGACAGTCCTCCACGAACTTCTCCAATGTGAGTCCTTCCCATGGGCTGCAGTTCTTCACAAGCTGCTGCAGCATGGGTCCCTTCCATGGGCTGCAGTCCTTCAGGCCCAGACTGCTCCAGCGTGGGTCCCCCGTGGGGTCACAAGTCCTGCCAGCAAACCTGCTCCAGCGTGGGCTCCTCTCTCCACAGGGCCACAGGTCCTGCCAGCAGCCTGCTTCAGCATGGGCTTCCCACGGGGTCACAGCCTCCTTCGGGAACCCACCTGCTCCGGCGTGGGGTCCTCCACGGGCTGCAGGTGGATATCTGCTCCACCGTGGACCTCCCTGGGCTGCAGGGGGACAGCCTGCCTCACCATGGTCTTCCCCACGGGCTGCAGGGGAATCTCTGCTCCGGCGCCTGGAGCACCTCCTCCCCTCCTTCTGCACTGACCTGGGGGTCTGCAGGGCTGGTTCTCTCACATGTTCTCATTCCTGTCTCCAGCTGTTTTTTTTCCCTTTCTTAAATCTGTTCTCCCAGAGGCACTACCACCATCAATGATGGGCTCGGCCTTGGCCAGTGGCAGGTCCATCTTGGAGCTGGCTGGCATTGGCTCTGTCAGACATGGGGGAAGCTTCTAGCAGCTTCTCACCGAAACCACCCCTGTAGCCCCCCCGCTACTGAAACCTTGCCATGCAAACCCAATATACCTTTGTTGCAGCATTCTCTAGATGCATTATGTTCTGCTGTCCTTCCCCACAAACGTGACAATTGCAGTGATAGAGGACAAGTGTAAAATTGATAGGAGATAATTATTATCTTGCCAGGCCCATTTCTGACAAGGAATTTCAAGGGCTGACAGAAGCAGTGATTTAAATGAAGAACAGAAGGTAGGGGACAAAAGTTTTCTCATAGTTGCTTGGAAATAATTTCTGATGGTGAACCTTTACTTGCTGGTTTTGATTGAAAGTATTCACTGAAAATTGTAAGTGGTTTCCAGCTGCTAGGGTTGATATGATCAAGATACATAAAAAATTATAATGAATATAACACTGTTTTCATATCCAGTTGTCATTCACAGAAATAACAAAAACCACACTCCTGCTGCAGGTTACCTACCAGCAGAACTGTTGATTACAATTGATTTGCTGATAGACAACCTAACTTTCCAACAGTATGAATGGAGAACCAATTAGTAAAATTCTGGTCTGTTGAATACAGAAATTTAATTAAATAACTCAGGGGGAACTAATTTATTTGCACAGAAAGGACAGGGTAAGGTGGTGAAAAGTAAAAGACCAAAATGGGAATCAATCAACCTAGCAGTGTGCTCCTTTTGAATGGGTCCTTAAAGTAGATATCCCAGTGTATGAGCAGGCTGGGGTTAAAGCTCTTGCAACTGCAGTGGTGATAGGAAGCTATGGAGAGGTATAGCTTTTTCCCATCTGATACAAGATACTAGCATGGGCTCTGAACAGGGATCTTCATCTCACTGACAAATCCCATTGACATCAACTAGAGCTCTTCCAAGAGCAGGAGAGAGATTCTCAGTGTGCACTGTTTCTTACTGGCAGGGATTCCATGTATGTTTATTTACTTTGGCATAAAACAGAAAAAAATGGCAATTAAACAGCAGAGTTTGAAAGGAGCAGTATTCCTCAGGGCCAATGAGAAAAAAAAAAAAGAAAAAAAAGATGAGTATAGAATAATAGGATAATCTAAGGATCTGGTCTGTATAACAGCAACCTTTCTTCTACAGAGAGGAGGAAAAAGTCATAGTACTGTGCAGGTCATTAATCTCCTTGCTCTATTTCAGGAAAGGCAACTAGTCACTTGGAGCAGGCATTTATGCTGAGGTAGGAATCACACTTAATATTTCAGGTATAATCAGAGCTTACATGAGTCCCCAGGACTTGAAAGAGGCCATGGTTTAGGGCACATGATGGTTTCTTCATTATCTGTAGTTTTGTGACTCTAATTAATCACTTTCTAGACCTGTGTTTGGGGTAGAATATGGCAGCGAAAGATAAAATGTCTGTGCTAATTAATTTTGAATGGCTGCAGCAATTCATATCATTGAGATGCTACTGCATCTCCAGGTTCTTGCAGAGCAGTATGTTGCTCAGTTTTTCCTCAAACCTAGGAAACAAAGATGACTCTACACCATCTTCTCACCTGTATGGGAATAGCCCATGAAGTTCACTACTTTGCAGACCCACTTGCAAGGATCTATTCCATGAAAGGAGTTCAGGAACAATGCTGTAAAGCAAAATGTTTGGCCAGATAATGTACGTCTTCAATCAAAATTGCTGTTAAAAGGTAATCTATGCAGTGTAACTGGGATGTGAGTGTTGCATATACTGCAGCACAGTCTAAGCTACTGCAGCTGCTTTGGGTAACAAGTGCAGTGAATGTAAGAGAACCTGTGCTACATTATGTCCTGAAAGATTGGGTAAATATTTCCAAGTAATGTTAGGCTTGAAGATATCTCTGATAATGCTGTCTTTCAGGCTGTCATAGTTCTCTTCACCTGCTTTTATATTCCAAGACCTGTACACTGTGAATAAAAATTTTCTGTGAAATAATTCAGAAATAGAAGGGCAATTTTATACTGATTTTTTTCAATCATATTGAAGAGTTCTCATTACTTGTTACTCAAAATCCAATTTGAATTCAAAACCATTTCCACGAAAGATCATGTTTACGTATCACTCTATGAAGTTTTTTCTGTGCTTCGTGCATTTCCATTTCACGCACAATTGAAGACCATGGAAATATTACATGACATCGACAGAGAGGTAGAAAATAACTGGATCCAAAATTCTGGTTCAGACCCAGTACCTACTATAGCTTTCAAGACAGTTTTCTGCGTTTTCATCCTAGAACTCTTATTTATGTAATAAAATGAGTTAATTAAAATAGTTTACTTAAATATGCTAAAAAAGAAAACCATATACTGAGCAGAAAGAATGTTCTGTTGCCACAATGAAGACCAAATGTTAGGAGACCCACGTTCCTCTCTCTGCCACAGGCTCCCCCTGTGACCTTAGCCTTGGCCCTTGAGCTGTCTGAGTGTCTTCTCACTCTGAAAAAAGGGTGATATTCTTCCTCCCTTCATGAGCACCCTCTAGCCCAGGCCCAGGTTCCCCTCATAATTACAGATCGTGCGTGTTCATTAAATGGCTTAAAAGGGAATGTCACCACTTGGGGTAAAACATTCCAGCTCTAGACCCTGCTTATAACAGCCACTATACTTGAGATGCAAGGAGGGGACATAGATGGAGAATGGCAGAACCCTGCTCCATGGTTGAGCGGTGGAGAAACAGTCCCTGGCGTTGGCAGAGCTTGGGGAAACCTTGGAGATACCGTTCCTCCGAGCACAGGGAGCAGCAGCCATGTTTCTCATTGCCTCACTGTTTGGATGAGCCCTTAGTACAGGCAGACTCACCAGAGCTTTTCCACTAATTGAAGTAAGTTGAATGAACACAAAGGTAAATGATGATAATGTGTTTGTACTTCCATGAGTTTGCTCTTTCCCCCTCTTCAGTTTTGTCAAAAAGAACAGTGACGCTGAATGATTATGCAATTGAGTTCCTATTTCTTTGAAGTGGAGCTACCTACAAGTTTACTGGCCAATTTCCTAAAGTGCTGGTAGATCCCTGTTGCAAATCGAACCAACCACTCTAAAGCAGGTAAGGGGATAAAAATGCAGGCAACATTTCTCTGCCACAAGTGAAGCAGAGAAAGAGGCCACTGTGCATCAAGCAGAAAGATGAAAGCCATGCCAGCTATTAATGGGGACTAAAATGTGCTACAGCATGCATTTCTGTTGCAAGCTGAAGAGACCCTGTGTGAAGAAGCATGGAAATATTTTTTAATATTGTAGTTCCCTATTAATGCCACTGTCAGTTTTCAAACACTCATATTCATGAAATGTATTATTATTAGCCATAGGGCACTTTATGGATGTTAAATTGATGAGGTTTTGTTTTTACTGATGCTTTGATATTTCCAAAGACCTGCAGATGTGCTGCACATTAAAGCCACAAACTCAGGGCAGCCCAGAATTAATTGAGAAAGCTGGCTCAAAAGCAATCACACTGTTTTAACTGTATTCATGTATTCACCCTCATGTTAATATAAGGACTTTTGACAATGTTGAGACTTTACTTATGGTTGTGGGAGGTCAGAGGCAGCTGTACAAACTCTTGTCTGTCCTGGGATTAGCTGAGAACCTGGTTGGCCTCTGGCATAAGACAAATCAGCCCAGATGCTCGTAAGGGAGCAAAGCACAGGAGCAAGACTCCTGGAGTTTGACATGCTGCTTCTTTTGTCTCTCTTGAGCAGTATCCCTGCCATCGATGCAGCTTTGCGGCTCCACTTTGCTGTCCCTTATTTAAAGACACAGGTTCTTCCTTGATATATATATATCTAAAGGTTGAAAAAAATAGATGCATGATCTTAATGCAGATGATACACAAACAGCTTGGTTGCATCAGCAGGTAACAGATGTAAAAGTCAGTGGAAACTCAGTAATACATAATCTAAATACTTACAGATATGTTTTAGGTTAGCCCTTAAAGGGTTCTCTGTGCACATGGCACAGTGTTCCCAAAACTTTACAGAATATTGTGTGAAAACTGCCAGTATTTTTTAACCACAGGTTCTTATGTTGGGAAATTTATATTCCAGATTAAGTGTATTCAAATAATTTTAAAGTGATTCTTACATTGTTATCCCTGTCTGTGCTGACTTTTCCTCTGAAAATTATTCTAGTGTTATGATACCTGTTTACTGTTGTAGTATATTTTATATATTCTGAGCAAGCTAGGATTGTAGGATTTGCTACTGTATGTTTCTGCTCAAAGGTTTCAGATGTGAAGTTTTGTTGTCCAAAATCACAAATACAGCTATAACACAAAGACTGATGCAGTTTCTCAATGTTTCTGCAACCAGGAAAAAAGGAGAACTTTTTGCTGAATTATTTTAATGTGATATTCAGCTGTTGGTTGTAGAGTGTCGTTCCTTTTGTGGAGGCAAACTGCTGTGCAGAAACTAATATTCCATGGCAAGAAACAGACTAAGCTGGAGAGTGCAAGCATGGTGGTGGTGAAGAGAGAACACCTAATCCTGTTTCATGCCCATTTGCTGCTTGAATTTCCCTTTGCAGGCTCAAAAACCCCACACAGCAGGTACTTTCAAAATTAACTCTCCTTTCAGGGGGTCTAGTGTAATAGTACTTAAGTAGGCTTTTCTGGGCTGAATTAGCTGTTTCAATTTTATGTTTGGCTTCAGCATTCATATAACTGTCTCTCTAGGCTGAAAAGCTCAATTTCCCTACCAGTCATGCTCTCTTTGTACCCTTTTCCCACCGCAGTGCTCTGCAACCTTTGGCAGCCTGCTCCTGGCAACTGGATTTTCCCTCTCTGCCAGGTTCTGCTCCTTGCAAATTCTTTAAACCAGGGAGGTCAGAATAGAGAGTCTAGGGCTTCTTTTCAAATTTCATCCAAAACAGCTAAGCTAAGGGACCTGTCCAGTATATTCTGTAAAATATATATGATCAAGCTGGTTATATGACTTCTTTCTGCTAACTGTTCCCAGATACCTGTTGCTTCTCCCATTTTCCTGAAATTCCTAATGCAGTAGTGCTCCCAGCACTCCCACTCTTGAGAGCACCAAGGTTTGTATTAAGGCAGATTGACCACAGCCTATTTGCTATGGAGGGAAAAAGGAGCTTTCAGAAGGAGTAAACTTGCTCCCCCTGCACAAAGTTGCTTAATTTTATACTCTGCTACCAGATCCTAGATGTAAAAGTGTAAATATTACCTACAGGAATGCAACACAATGTGTCTATGGCCTTTAGCATTGCACCTGTGAAATTATTAATTTAATGAAAAGGAAACAGTTTTGTTTTCCTCAGCGATCACAATCGGTCTTTAGATTATCAAGAACAAATGTTCTTTGCAATGGTGCTTTAACCTGCTAAAGTACTTCTGAAAATTTTGTAAAGCCACACGACTCTCAGAGAAAGAGGACTTAATATACTCTTTTTGTTACAGAAACCAGTCTAGTGATACTAGACGGTAGCTTGCAGAAGCCTCCCTGCACATCAGGAACAAAACCCTGACCTCCCCTTGTAAAGGTGGAAATCTTGGGCTTTAATCCTTGTCCTCAAAATGGCATATGTATCTTCAATTAAAATTAAACAGGAAAAAAAAAAAAGCCTAAATATCATTGTGAGCAGAAACATGACGCCATGCCTCTTAATCATTTCTGGAAAGCATCCTTAGTAAAGGGCATCACAGTCAAGCTACTTTGTATTTATTCCTTACCTTGTCCCACAACTCATGCATTTCTTTTCTGTACCCCTTCCTACCTGCAAACACCATGATGAATATTGTCCTACCTTCCCCATTCCAAACGCTGTGTTCCAGACTATATCCCCAGACCTGGGGAATAAGGCATTTTGCTAGGAATTAAATCAGTTGATACAAACATCCAGTTAATAAGACTTAGGTGCACCTGAAATTCAGGACTGCTGCTGACTAAGCTGGCATATAAAAGGATGTTGCCACCTATTTTGTCAGCTATTGTGTACTGAACAGGCGGCTGACTAATTCTCATTAACTTTAAAAAACATGGAAACTATTTGGTCTAGATAAATACCAGATAAGTACCGTAATTCAAATCCTCTGCACTGAAAAACAGTGTAAACCCAGTATTTTAAAATACAAAGCAACTCAGGTTAAACCCTGGATGACATTTGCCATGAAACCAATTGCACAATATAATTAACAGGCACATGAAGTTCCTTCATACTAATTCATGACTAAGTAACTTCTAAAAAAAAAATGCATTTTATGAGAAGTGCATTTATTAAAATGTCTACAGATGTGGTCTCATTCAGGGCCTGATCCAACTATAGAAAGAATCGCTTTGACTTGTACAGTTGCTAGACCAGAGCAGCAGTGGCTTTGTAAAAGATGTATATGGCCTGAAAGCCCAAAGGGAAATATAATATTTTAGTGTGGAAAATACCCTCTGACTTTGTTTTTCCTATTTCAACTTATTGCTGAATTTCAAAGGAGAAATACTGCAGTGTATGCATTTAATAGGCAAACTGAAAGGGACAAAGCAGGGTTCCGATGGCAGAAACGAACCCGAAGGAGGTAGCTCAAACGCAAGCCGAGAGCTCCATCTGCTGCTGGGCTGCGGCGGGCGCTGGCCCAGCCGCTCCGGGCTGCAGTGCCGCAGCCGGCGGAGGGGGCTCGGGGGGACTCCACTGTGCGACCCTTCCCTCTGCTTTAAAGACCTTTCCGAGATGTAAAGGTGTCTTTGTTAATTGGGAATAGGAATAATTCCTGGAAAAAACTTCTTTTCCTTTCTTCCAGTCCCTTTATTTTCATTTTCCTCTTTTTTTTTTCTTTGTGTGTGTGTGGTTTTTTGTGTGTGTTTTTGTTTTCTGTTTGTTTGGTTTTGTATTTGAATTGGCATCTTGAGAGCACCCCCAGCACTTGCATAATATTCTTGTATAATCAAAGGCATGCTTTTGTACGAGGAAAAATTTCCTACATCATCCTGTGACATAAAATCGTACCTTTCTTGGGCTTCACCAGCTCTTCACTGTATTTCTGCATTTTCAGGAATGAATGTCTCCTGTAAAAGATGCAGTAGACAGCTAAAGGACACTAGCCCATTCAGTGCTCTGTGTTCACCAGCGTATCTCTCCTCTGCCTTTCGGTTTCCCAGTAGCTTGCTTAATAAGGACATATTGAGGACAGTGCAGTATTGCTGTTTGCTAGATACAGTACAAAACTGAGAACCCTCTGACAGTACCTCTGACAGTGTGACTCCCTCCTTCTCCTTCTAAAAAGTGACCAGAAGGTTGACACACTTTACTACTCCAATACACATCTTAGAGATGCATACAATTTATAGCAAAATAAATTGCAGTTCATACTATGCTATAAACACAGCTGAACACATAGAGAGGGATGATCTTTTGAAAATTACGAAAGAAGGTGCAGATCTTATCGAAAGGAACAGAAAGGACAAGAGGAATATTTTCATAAACTGTTTTCTCTCAGAGCTGAACTTAACTGTATAAGCACTTGCTTGAAGTGGACCTTCTGTATAGGTACAACTTTATTTACTAGCCATGATATTTGTTATTCTTACTGCAGTGAGTCTTCTTTGTGTAGATGTACATTAGCTCTCAGTGTGGCCCAACAGATTTTTAGGGTGACACAGTCAGTACCGAGGTTTCTAGATTCACGCTACACATGTTTTCAGGGTGTTACCGCAGATTGGTTCTGGTCCGGTCCCATGGACTGGCTGCCTCTTAGCAGCTGGGTCACACTAAATCACTGCTGGAAGGAAATCCTGTCATTTGTCTGCATCCAAAATGAAACCCACTCAAGCAGGGTGTCCTCCTAGTCCACTAGGACTGGACTAGGTGTTTTTTAAAGGTCCCTTCCAAGCCAAACCATTCTTTGAGTCTATGATTCTATGAAGTGCTCTGAGACAGCTTTGCGATGTCCACTGTAAAGTGGTAAGTAGGGATGCCTGGGAGAGCCACTTAAAAAAGACATTCCTGTTGGGAACCAAAATGCTAACCCATAAACTAAATTAATGCAGAGTTAAACTTTCCACTTGAAAAAGTTAGCATTTCATGCCAAAGATGGTCTTTTTAAAACTTTACTAGGCATAATACATTGCAGAGTACATGTTAAAGTTGTATTTCAATATTAATTAAGTTCCTAAGTGTAAACATGGATTCTCTTTCTCACTCCACACCTCTCATGCTCTTTCCTTGTTACAACAGAAAACAAACAATCTTCCTTGATAGTCTTTTGCATTAAGTTTAATCAGTAGTCAGCTGGAGATGAAAAGCATGAGGATATAACTCTTGGTACAGCTGGAACACCTACCACTGACATCAAGATTTTGTCTCTTTGAGCTCAACCTTCCTCAGAGCAGAGTGCAAGCATTTTGAAGAGAGGGTCTTCTCCCTTTCTTCCATCTTGAAGAAAGCAGGGGCTTGTAATGTTGTATATACCTATATACACTGAATTGTGACAGATCCTGAGGACAAATATTTTTCATTACCAGAGATATTTATATGCTTCTTAAGTTGCTTCAAATAATGTTGTTTGTAACTGACAGTGAAATAGAATTAATTAGATTAAAAATGTGGCTTGAGAATATACCACAGCAATGCCAACATCATTATCAGTCTGCTGTTAACTTCGCATGTGCTGACCATAAAAGAATGAACAATATTATTTGAATGAGGTTTATGACTAAATGTAGGCACTTATATCAGGATGGTGAAAATTTTTGAATTTGCATAGAAATGTTCTGTACATCTGATAAAAAAGGAGAAGGCAATGACTACACCTGCAAACAAATCCTGCAAACAATACATAGTAGGAAAACAAAGGTCTGCCTGTCGATTACCTTATTTTGGCAGCGAGATCATGGAGGAAAAATTGCAATAGTTTGAGCAGGGAGGGAGGGAGACAGGGTAGATGGTGAGTTTGGCTGCCTTTGGCACTGAACAACAGGCTAGCTGTTCTCTCATTTCTTCTCCTCTTCCTTTTAACCTCAGTTCTCCTCTCTATTCTCAAAGGATACCCTTTTCCTTCCTCCTGTCCCTCCTCATCTGCTCAAGGAGGATGGGGACGAGAGAGGACAGCAATGGGCAAGGTAGATGCTTCCCTGTGGAGAGCGGAGGGATGTGGTGCTGGGGTACTCAGTGGACTGGGAATGAGAGGGGAGCCACTGCCTCTTCCCCGAGGCAGCTACACGAAGAGGTACAGCTCTGCAGCGGGAGTGGAGGGTGACCCTGCAGCCTATAAATAATAGCTGCCTTCAGCTCTGCCCATCCAGCTCCTTCCTGGACTTTCCAAAATTGGCTGAAGCCAGACATGGGTGCTTTGGACCACCTCAACCCAGGATTAGAGTGCTGGCAGAGAGATCTGCAGACCATGAATTTCAAACTCCTGTTTTAATTGGTCCAAATCATGCTAGTGGCAACTTCTGTGGTCAAAAAAAAAAATATCAGAAGCTGACATCTGTCAGGTTTCAATATTAATTGGCAAAATCAGGCAATGACAAGTAAAGAAAGAATCTAGGGTAAAGGCTGGTACCATATTCAGACCATCACTAAGACAACTAAATTGGACATCAGTTTTCTAGTAAGCAGGTAGTTTTTAACCAGAAATACTGTGATTACCTGTTATTCTGTCACTCCTCAGGGGATCTTGTTGAGTCCCTGCCCCCATGCTGGACTGTAACATTACCAAGCACATAAACGTTGCTCCTGACGGGCACCAAAGCTTTGTGTCTGGCCCTGAGATGCCTGACTGGCTAAGCCATGCTTCCCTCTGGCAGACAGCACTGAGTTCAGTGTCAGATGTGTCTGGTGGTTAAAAGGAGGTCTCAAATTTAGCACCCTTTAACTTGCTATTGATGTGTCCTTCTTCTTCTCTTTACCTGTGGATGATGTCTGCCAAGTGACAGTAGGGTGACTATGGGCAATACCCAGCAAATGACTTTGAGTGCTTTTAGAAACACTTCATGGTACAATCCTTTAGCGATTTTGTGCTAGTTAACCCTACTGAGGAGAATGGTAAACTCACCCCTTCTGGGCTCCAGGCTGGTAAGCTGCAGTGCTTTCAGTGCCAGAGACAGACTATTATCTCACTGCATTATTCTGTGCACATACAACCCTAACAGCGCCCTGCCGTCTATACTTGTACCACTGTCAAACCTCATCCCCCCAAAACTCAAATGGCAGTCTAAACATCCTACCACCGTCCTTACAGGATGTTATTCCCAGCAGTCTTTTCTGAAACAATAATTTTAACTCTGCAGCACTAAGATGTCCTAATTTATTACACATGGCCCCCCTCAATTCTGTGAAGAAATGCTCGGTTTTGTGAGTCTGCAAAGCCTGCTGTAAGACCCAACAGAAAACAAGCACATTCCTCACCAAATTCTGACTATTACAATTGATACTTGGGTGGTCAGCTAACCTGCACCTCTTGTTTCAAAATGAACCAATTTCCTAGAAATGCCATCACTTCATCTCTCTCCCTGGTTATTAGATAGGAAGATGGCAACGACAATAGCTGTAGCAGTCAGGGTTCCTTCATTCTGTCTGGTGTTTAGAAGTTACATGAAATGTATTTTGCTCTGTACTTTAGCACTTAGAATAAGTTTCGGTTGGACCACTCGGGCATCAGAAAATAAATTGAATGCCTGGATTCCTGGGAACTCTTGATCAAAGTGGGAGGATACTCATTGTACCTGTGTGACAATAAGGAACATTCATCCCCATAGGAGGTATCTACTACTACTTTTAAAAGGTTGAATAACAACATCAAGGCTTTATCTTAAAAATAGGAAGAAATAATAAATGGCAACACATAAATTAGGTCCTAGGGGAAGAAAACATAAAAGAATAGGAAAGACTTGTAACAAAAAGTATGGAATAATTCTGAATACATATCCTTTATAATTATTTATATTATTAGAAGGATTAAAGGTGTTTTGGTGCTATTATTAATTGCTTTCCTATCAATTCTTTTAATTCCAGAAGAAATTACGTATAAATCTAGACTTCTTTTCCTTTTCCCCTCCACTGTAATTCTTGTCAACCTACATCGTATATGAATAACACAGGCTTAATGATATGCCCTCTAGCAAAATGCACACACAAAGCTTTCCAGCATGAGGTGCAATCACTTATTAATTCCAAAACTAAGCCATGATTCTATCCTATAGGCTTCATTAAGCTTGGTGGCAGCTTTAGGAAGAAAAAAATCTTTTCAATTTCTTACAACACAGAGTGTTCTGGAGTTATAGAATTTGGAATAAGGTTAAAGGAGAAGAGCCAGTAAATAAGAGCATTCTGTATCTTATACATGATGTTCAAACAGAACAGAACAATGGAGTGGGTGCTGCAGTCATAAATGCATGACTTGGGTGGCAAGGATGTGACTCACTCTAGCACTTCTGAGTCTCTTTCAACTCCTTTTCCCAAAGGACTGGTAAGAACAATTAGTAAATAATTAATAATTAACTAATAATTTGAAATATGTTAAATGCTGCCATTTCCCATGAAAAGTCAAAAGGTAAGACACTTGCATTTGGACTGTGTTTCTGAATGGGGATGAATTCTGCAGACTTGAGCTTGTCCCTGAAGACACTATTTCTTTTTGGAGCTCTGGTTGGTGCAAGGACTAATCTACTCATTACTTGTATTATGGTAACTTGTGTGCCCACAGTAGTAGTTATAGACTGTTTGAGGAAACTTTTCTGATGTAGGAGTAACCAAAGCACCAATATTAACACTTTTATACATTACGGCAATACTTATGAAGGGTGCATATATATTGCCCTTTCGGTTTTCAGCCAAACCCAGGGAACATTTTGAACTTTGGGTGCTTGTTATTTTGTCAGAACTGTAAATAATTTCCAGAAAACACAGACACTTTGTTAAACACACCTTTTAATTGAAAATCCTTTTTTTGCATGGAACAGAAAACTGACAGCTTCATTTTCCGCTTAGCAGTTATGTTACTTTTTCTAGACAGAATATAGGACCCACACTACTGCCTTCTGCCCTGTGTATCTTAGGCTGCAGTCCTTGCCTCCTCCCACCTCTTTCATACATCATTCATCTGCCTTGGAAGACATCTCTTACCTTGGGGATTCCAGTCTTTTGTATCTTCAATTTTGTTCCATTGTTTCTAGACCTTTTGGCTCCTTTCTCACTTTTTTCCAAACTCCATCTTTTCCCTCTATCTGGACCTGGATATGAGCCCTGTCCATGCTTTCAAGTGAAAAACTGCTCAGTTTAAATCTCTAACCCTGGAATGGAGCAGATACATTTGAGAAGCTTTTGAAGAAGAGCATTCTCAATTCCTAGCTCCTTGGGGGTTTCTGCATGGCTTATGATTACAGTGCAAAGAAGGAGCATTTGCAGGGTGGAAGGAAGGCTTTAACAGGGCCAGACAGATCAGGTGTGTCTTGGAAGGGCTGATTTTCCTCTCTCAGCCTACTCCTGGAGAATTTCTAAGCATGCAAGAGGAGATGCCAGAGTGTAACTGCTTGAGATGTTGCTTGTGCATGAGGCTAACATTGTGAACATTTCCCAAATAATAAAACCAGGGAATTCAGTAATTATTCAATTTTGTATCTGGAAGACCTGAAATCTTCTACAATTTGCCTGTAGATAGCCTGAGTTTAGAATAATTTTAAAATATTCACAAATCACATAATCTCTTGCAGGAGATGGTGGCGATGACTTTCTCGGAAGGAGCCAACTGATCAAGTGATATCACCAGCTGACACCATGCTTAAGGCCATGTTGGTCTGTGAGTGGTGATACTGATGTTACTTTTCTTTGCAGGACTGCCTTTGGAGCCAGCTCTGTGAAGACCATCTGTGGGTCCCTGAAGGTGCAATTACTCTGTCATGTGAATGTGCTTGGCAGTCTCCATCTATCCCAGCTGGTATTACTGTCCCCATTTTACAGGTTGGAAAACCCAAAACGCAGCATCATGTTCACATTTACTCACAAGCCAATAGAAGAATAGAATTTACATCCTTCTCCCTCCTCCTCTGCTTGCTGTCTTCTAACTTCTGCCACAGTACTCATAATTTCAAATATTTTTATCAACCGCATTCACTGATTTCTTTTTATACCTTTAATGCAAATTTTATAAAGCATTTCAAATAATCCTTAAGGATTATATATCACTGTATAAAGACAGTCTTCACTATTGTTGCTTTAACCTGAACTTGAAATCAGAACAAAATTTCAAAGTAAAATTTCTCGCTGTGGAAACTGGTTCAGCACAATCCTGGTCAGTAGTTAGTGGTCAGTGTTTTTATTTTTAACTATAAAAACATTCCATTCAGCTTCAAAATTGTGAAAGTGTTTCTTTTTCACTTTAATTGGCCAACACTTTTCCCCTATTGCTTTCTCATTGTCCTGTCTTTCACACTGCCTCCCATTATTAGAACAGCTGATCTTTGGAATATTTTTAGACTGTTACATAACTATGTTATTCATTCCCATCCCTGCAAATAGAAGTGTACCATGAACCTTGTTCCATGGCTGAAAACCTGAGGTGCCTAGTTCCCAGACATCTTGGAGTACCAAAGTTAGCTGGGAACTCCTGCCACAGACATAAGACACCATTAGAAGAAAGATGTTTGATGGCATCTTGCTTTATTAAACAGCAGAATTTCCCAGTTACACTTGGGAAAGAAAGAAGGTCATCTGGTACTGTCCATAAAGGTTGCTGACTCATCTTTTCACTATACCTGTGCTGTTTCTTGTCTTGCCATTCTTGGCTCCCTCTGAAGTGTAGAGCCTTGTTAAAAAACACCAGCAATGATGTGGTGGGTTAACTATTGGCTGGCCACCAGGTGCCCACCAGGCTGTTCTCTCTCTGCCTCCTCAGCAGGACAGGGGGAGAAAATCCAATGAAAAGCTCATGGGCTGAGATAAGGACAGGGAGATCACTCACCAATTACCATTGCAGGTAAAACAGACTCAACTTTAGGGAAATTAATTTAATTTGTTGTCAATTAATAACAGAGTAGGATAGTGAGAAATAAAAACAAAACTAAAACCACCTTCCCCCCTTCTTCCCAGGCTCAACTTCACCCATGACTCTTCTACCTCCTCCCCACTCCCTGAGCATAACAGAGGGGATGGGGAATGGGGTTTGTGGGCAGTCCATAACACTTCCCTGCCTCTCCTTCCTCCTCACGCTGTTCCCCTGCTCTGGCACAGGGTCACTCCCCCAGGATACAGTCCTTCATGAACTTCTCCAGCTTGGGTCCTTCCCATGGGCTGCAGCTCCTGCCACAAAACCTGCTCCTCTGTGGGTTCCTCTCCACAGGCCCCAGTTTACTTCAGGGTATATCCACCTGCTCCAGTGTGGAGTCCTCCTCGGGCTGCAGGTGGATATCTGCCCCACTGTGGACCTCCATGGGCTGCAGGGGAACAAGCTGCTTCACCATGGTCTTGTCCATGGGCTGCAAGGGAATCTCTGCTCTGGCACTTAGAGCACCTCCTCCCCCTCCTTCTTCACTGACCTTGAAGAATTTGTCTGCAGAGTTGTTTCAGTCACATTTTCTCACTCCTCTTTTAGAGCTGTTGTGCAGCATTTTTACTCTTTCTTAAATATGTAACCACAGAGGCACCACCAGTGTCACTGACTGTCTCAGCTTTGGCGAGCAGTGGGTCCATCTTGGAGCTGGCTGAAACTGTCTCTGTCCAGCATGGGGGCAGTTCCTGATGTCTTCTCACAGAAGCAACCCTTGCAGCCCCCTCTGATGCCAAAAAGTATTTAGAAGATGCCAGTGATAAGTAACCAGAAGCTGCTCTGTGTAACTCTGCAGACAAAAAGCATCTGCAGCTGTACAAGCAGGGCAGTGGCAATGAGAATTGGGGGGTTCAGTTTACCTCGATATTGGACATTCCACAAGAACAAAATTATAAACATTTATATAGAACATTAAAAAAAAGAGAGAAAAAATAATTCAAGACCTGAAGATTATTTCTTATAGCTGAGAAGGTCAATCTATTTGGTTGATCAATAAGACGACTGAAAAATGTTTTTCCTCAGGAAGAAGGACTAATGAAGATCTTAATAAAGAGCCTTTCAATCCAGAAGAGAAAAGGATGATCAGAATTAATGATTGGAAGCTGAAACCAGGCAAATTTAATTTGGGAATATAGCAGAAAGCAAGCAGTGAGAGTGAATAACACTGAAGCAAACTATTAAGAAAGCACTGGATTCTCCATCATTTTAATTTTTATGAAGTGATGCTTTAAGTATTGTTCTTCAGAAATGTAATTGTTACTACCTATAGTCAATTTTGCTTAAGATGGAAGGCTTTCATTTATTTTTACTCTGGGGTATATCCTTTAGCTTTTCTGTTACTCATGTATAATGACAGTTGACAAGAACTGTACTTTATAAAGGCAGCAAATGAGAACGTTGAGCTAAAAAAGTTGTTTTAGTTATGGAAGGCAGAAAATTTGTAAGAAGTGCTATGTGAGAGGAGTTAAATATACCTTAAAGATTTCTTCTGAGGAATGGGATGGCTGGAAGTTAAATTGGAACCAGCAGCTGCCAAAACCTTCCTTGAGTTCATGTGTTGAAGCTAAATCACATCACATATTTTCTCCCTGCTAACAATTTCCCTTAACTAGTGATCTCTGTGAGAGCACTATTATTACAATCAGACACCAAAATTAAGAAACCAGAGCAAAGGGAATAAAGAAAATGTCCTTGAAATTTATTCAAGAGGATTCTCCAAATTTAGGAACTGAGGTGACAAAGTAGTGGGCTTCGCCTATGATAAAAAACCCAGCTTGATTTTTAAAGGATTTTTGCTAATGGATTTTTGCTTCAAAGATGACCATAAAGTAGCAGCAAACCACAAGAGCAGAATATTGACTGAATTGTTTCTACCTATGTTTCTCTCTACTTAAATGACACATTATATAGATACATTATGACACCTAATATCTATATTTTATGATATTTACAGTGTCTATCACAGCAAGAAGTCTGTACCCAACAAGTCTGTGTCAGAGGATCATAGACCATCCCTAGTTGTTGTTCTCAGCTCTGCCTTCAAGCAGGAGAAGTGAGACCTTGTTAGCTGACCCCAGAGACACTTACAGATCTCCTTCACTGAACCATTTCTGTGTCTCCTTGGAGTTGATCAATACGTGTTCATCATCATATATGCTAGTCCAAGACACTACACATGGTCTTCAATTTAAGAGGATGGAGATACTTCCTGATGTGAAAACGGGCTACAGCATATCTGGTTTTTGTTATTTTCTGCAGACATTTCTCCTGTAGGGTGTGCAGAAAAGCAAAGCAGGAGCAAATGGAGCCAATATGTCTATTCACAGAAACCTTTGCTTTTTGGTGTACTATGTGTTTTCTGATTTTAGTGCCCAGTGGTTGTGAAAACTGATATAGTTTCCTCAGCTGTGAGAGATCTCTTTATAGTATTTAGGGAGAAGTGGGCCCTGTAGCATCCTGGGCCACATCTACCATGGTTAGGAAACTCTCTTAAACTGCAACTCTCAACAAGAGCTGAGTCTTTGGAAATCCTGTACCTCCCACCATGAAGTCTGAAAACCTTCTTCAGTTCTTTAGCAGGACCAGGTGCCTCCTCAGACCGAATTGGGTCTTTCACATGACACAGGGACACAAGCCACCCCCCACTCTTGCTGTATGGTCCATCAGTGCATCCATGGAGTCCCTTCAGAGCCAGAGAAGCTGACTTGTGTGGAAGAAGCTGAGTATTTCACTTACCCTGTTGATTCCCCCAAGTTCACAGAGAAGTTGAGAGGGCAGACCTTCTGCACAGATAGGCTGGCCTGGGGACATTATGGTTTCTACAGGACCCACACTTTAAGGGCCACCTTCTGCTGCAGCTGCCACAGATCTGCCAAAGAACTGCAGGTGTGTCACATTCCAATTTCTCAGGGTGATGAATCAGGTTTGCTGGTTCCTAGGTCAGGATTAAGGTGAAATGACACCAGGGATCCTTTAACTCACAAAACTTAACTTCTATTTGCTCACAACAAGAATTGGCCTGCTCACCACAAAAATGGGTATGCTCACAACAAAAACTGGCATGAAACTATGTCCGTAAACTGTGCAACATGTGCTAACCATACATCACCAAACATATACTACAGGCCTTGTTTATTTGGGAATCAGTTCAGTGAAGACAATAAAACGGAGCCCTCCCGCTGAGTCACAAGGTTCAGAGTGGACCCCCTTGCTTTCTAAACTCCTCAGAGAGGAGCCTGGGGGCAGCTGGATCCACTCTTAGTCCCAGGCTTGGTCAATGATTTATGTCTAAAGGGATGAGGTGTAGGGGTTATGGAAAAGGAAAACAAAAGAAAGAACAAGACAGAAAGAGAAAAAGGAATAGAGAAAGATTTCACCAGTCCTGGGTCCAGCATTGGTTCAGTCAGCCAAAGAGTCCAGTTCCAATGGACTTGCACACCTGGGGCTTCAGTTTGTGTCCTTTTATCATCCTTGCCCCCTCCTTTGGGCGGGCACTCGAACTCATTAGGCTAATTAGGTGCCACAAGCAGTTTGTGAGCCTTTGGGAAGTAGGTCTGTGTGCTTGGGGGTTGTTTGGGGAGTAACTTCCCTTTCCCTGCAGACGCGATCTTTTGCCATACACGGTGAGCTGCCCTGCTCAGTACGTCAGAACTGGGAGCTGGGCACCCTCCGGTAAGCTCTCCCTGCCCTGTTGCTGATGGGTGCTCATCGGCTTCTTTTCACCTGCAGTTCCTTGCTGTGCAGGATTCATTGTTATGCAGAGTTCGTCGTTAGGCAGAACTTGCCCCACCACAATGTTTGAGACATTAACTCTTTCAGTCTTTCACAAGGTGGAGAGAGAATAGACTGATGCAGGATGATTTTTTTTCCATATTAATTGATTTTCTGTATAGGCTTCAAAGGTAAAGGAAGGAATTGAGATGTTCCAGCCCAATTTAAACTAAAAGCTCTTGTTTGTGTAATAACATATTTCTAGATGGATAGAAGTGAATCCTAGTGAGGATGGGATATCACTACATGCGCTCTGTGAGCATTGTTCTGCTTAAAAAACACGGTAGAATTTTTGTTAGAGACAAGGAGTTGGTAGACTCTGAAGGTGTCTGTTGTTAGGGCTGAGGAGAGCAATGGTCTAGAGAAGCAATCTGTTTTGTGACTGTGATTTATAAGTCTCAATCTGCTGGCATAACATCCCTCTGGTTTAAGTTGGATAAAGTATAAGAAAGGCATCCTGTTCAGGCACTTTGTCTGGATTTGGGAAACTCTTTCATGACTGGACGTTGACCTTGTTCAACAGTAATGCATAGTGTTCTTTCTTATATTTTCGAAATTTAAAACGTGTTTAAAATACTGTGTTTTTTAAAAGCAACAATTTTCAAATGCTTAATGGCACAAACAAAACCTATACCGATAAAATACCAACACAAGAACAGCTGTACTGAAGTCATAGTAATGGTTGGAAGTGGGAAGGCCAGAGTGCATCTAGCAAGTACCAAAACCTAGTATCCTGTCTCCAGCCAAGAGCAGATCCTTAGGAAGAAAACTATAAGAACAAGGTAAACAGAAGGAGATAATTCCCTTTGTGCTTACTCCAGGCTTCCAGGTTTTTGAACGAAATGTTGCACCTACGCTTTTCCAGGTGGGGCCTACTTCCATGCATTTGTCTCTTTGCTCTTAAAATCCATTTATAATTTTAGCATACAAATTGTCTTTGTTTGGTAATGAGCTGTATAGCCAAACTGCAGATGTGAAAAGTTCTTATTTTTAAAAATATGCTGTTTGGTAATTTAATTTAGTGCCTCCTAATTCCAGTGTAATAACAATCATTGAATAAGCATCCAGCAATTTTTCAATATGATAAACAGTGAACAAACATTCACTAGCTTTTTCCTTTACTGCCTTTCTGCACTGTGTAGTGTCTTACATATATCTATAAATCACCTTGTCCAAGCTAAAAGGTTTAGCTGGCCTTCCCTTGTGTCCTCTTTTGGAATTTGGGCAAGGTTGCTAAACCCTGGCATTCTCACATTAGAAATGCTCTGTACATCATGGACTCTCAATGACTCATTCAAACCTTGCTTAAAATCAGCACAAAAGTAAGATTGTTGCAACATCATGAACAGGAAGCAACATACGCTGTCAGCTCAGTAGAGCACTTGGTTGGATAATGATGATGTTTAAAATCTTTAGCATATTAAGACAGTAAAATCTGCACATGAAATTCCTAACCACTGTTTAAAAATATTTTATACTACTTAGTTTTTTTTTTTTTTTTTTAAAAGATCCAAAGGAGGCATGTTCCCTTGGAATTACAGCAAAATATGTATTATCCTCTTGACATCATTTAGGAATTTTGGAGCTGCATGTTAAAGCAAAATTGTGTATCGGCAGAAATAACACTGGGAATGTTACAGGTCTTTGTCACAGCCACTGTGTTATCAAGTCATGATAAAAATAAGTCAGGAAGTTGGGTTTGGTAATTGGTCACAAGGACCAACATCCAAAGATAAAAAATCTCTTTGTGTACAGGCTACATTGCCCCAAGCTGGTATTACTGTGTAATTTTTGTAGATTTAAATTCTTGCATTGACAGTTTTTTCTGAAGAACAGCATGTTTGATGCTAAGTGCTACAGAAGCTCCTGTGGAATAAGGCTAAGGAAAGAAAGGGGCAGGCATGATAGAGAAAACTGAAGACAGCAGATCCTAATGGAGCACAAAATGAATTTTCTCTGCCAGGGGCAGCATTTGGCAACAAGGAAAATTTGCAAGTATTTTGAGGCTACAGAATTTGGGACCTTTAGGGCTCTGTCTTATTATCAACATAGTTGCTTAGTCCAATTACACAAAATATTTTAACCAGCTAGTTAACACCAAATGACGATAGAAATGAAGACAAAGGGCAGAAGATTAATGCACAAAAATAAAAATGAACCTGTCTGTAAACAGCCGTACTTGCAAGCGTTCTCATATGTGAGGGCTCCAAAAATTTCCAGTAGCTGTAGATGTTTCCATCTTTTTTAATTCTCTTCCTCCAGACCCGACTGAATAGATGCTGAGTCTATGTTCAAGAACCTTTCTTTCTTCAGCTGCTGGGAAAGAAGTGAAGAGAAAAAAGTGATACAAACGGCATTTAAAAAGCTACTAACTAAACTTTAGAAACTCTGAAGCTTTAATGGGCATTCAAAATAACTAAATAACTAGTAGCCTGCTAGGATTTAGGAAAAATGAAAAAAGGATGAAGCATTACATAGTGCTGGAAAGAGAGATATAATGAGTTATACAAGGGGGAAGGACTGAAGGGAGAATAGAAAAAGGAGGGGTAGAAACTGAGGGAAGAGACTTGCAGTATAGAGACTAAAGAGACATACAGATTTGGAACTTGGTAGCAGAAAGAAAGGGGAGTAACAAGGAAGGAAAGGAGACTGAAGAAATAAAAATACAAGTAGCAAAGAACAGGAAAAAAGAGTGAATGAAGAATGAATATGACAGATACATATTCTAGTTTTCTTTGAAAACAATGCATTTCCATGCAGAAGTGTCAGTATCATAAAAGCAAAACCACAATGATTTTGCACCGCCAAACAAATATAAATCAGCATTGCTTTTCTTCCAGTCACAGACATAATTGGCCTGTTATTTGTTCAATGTTTTACTTTGGGTGGAAATCTGGACCTCAGAACACTGGTACAACCAGCTCTTATGTTTTATCTGGAAGCAGTTTTAGAAGCTACCCCATTTGCCCTGCTGATGTCATACAGCAAATGATTTCCTCAGGAACTAAGTTCAAGTGTGGACTGACAGCCTCAGTTTTGAATATCTGGTTTTTGTTATTGCTGTAACATGATTTTAATGTACATAGGTCAGAAAGATTTAAATAAAGCACATACAAACAGTACTAATGTCAGAGACCTCCTCCTTTTCTAAAGTTTAATGAAAACACTCTTAATATAGATTATGCAATGCATGAGATTTCTTTAAATCAGTAAAATCCATTCAGAGACTGTAAGCATATCTTTGTTACAGTAACGTGGCATTGCCTGGCATTATTATGAAGCATTATGGCTAGCTGAGTGACTTACTGTGCATTTATCATAATAACATATTTGAGTTTCTTTTGAATGTAACAGTATGTTTCAGAATCTTGAATATGAGGAAAATTATAAAATTCGTTAGATATATTTTTTTCAGCTACTCTCTCACCTTTAATTCCTTCCCATAACTTTGCTTTAGATAAGTAAAAAAGCATCAGTAACAGAAGATGGTAAGATTTTTCACAATAGCAAAGAAGTTTTATGACCTGACTTGGTGTTGCCATCTATTTAGGGATATAAAAGAAGGAAAGGGCAGAATTAATAGGGTAAAGCAGAGTTAACAGAATATTAGCTTTCCTCATTGATCAAACTGGGAAATAGGGTTGTCCCCAACTTTTTTTAGTGCATGGATTAGAAATGGAGCTTGGTAGAAGAATGAATGAACCAGGGAACCAGTCTCTTTCTATCCTTTAGTGAGCAATCCACTGGCTGTGTGAGCAGAGCTCATACAAAACCCTACCAGTCCTGCTGCCACCTCTCACTAGTCCCCTTTCTGGCTGTACTTGGAAGACATTTTTGCCAGTGACAACCTAACTCCTACTCTGGCGCATTCTTCATAAAGGAGTCATGGATGTATGGGCTGAAAGAGTCTTGTCTATACCAAACTGTTTACAGAAAATCCTCTGGCAAAGCTCATGAAATGTCTCTCTAACTCTCAGATTTTTTTCTAGGAAAGGTGGCAAGCTGGACCCTCAGTTTCATTTGTAAAATTGTTGCTTGTTAGTACCGTATGTCAGGGCACTGCTGGGCAGGGCAGAGCCGCAGGGAGCTGGGGACTGGCACTGCCGCAGCATCGCTAGAGCTGCTGCAAGCCATTTCGTCCCGTATTTCATGTGTCAAACACGCCTTCCACCTCGGTAGTAAGATCAGAGACTTAATGAAAAGTCTGGAACTTCTTATTATAATTTCATAGCTTAAATCTTATATTTTTATGGGAATATATCAACTTTATATATACTGTAAAAAAGCAGGACTTAGGGATTTCAGGGCATGAAAAGCAGCTTGCTGTTCCAGATGGTTTATAAAGTCTGACAACACTCAGTTTCACCCGGTAGTGCAGTTTTTTGAAACTGTCCCTAGCCTAACAGCTGTACAAGAACTAGTGACAGAAGGGAATACTTGACATACTAATAAACAAAATATAAATTATTTCCTATCCTTAGGGAAACAGATAAGCATCTCCAGTCTAATATGATGTTATTAAACAGCAGAAGAAAAAAAATGCAAAATGGATCTTTCAGTGTATTTAGGCTTTATATATCCGACCGTGCTCTTGTTTCATTTGCTACACAGTCCCCCTCATTCCTAATTAGGTACCTGCCTGCCAGAAACACTTCTCTCTGCCGCCTCTTAAGGACAGAGGCAGGTACTGGGGCTTGTGTTGTAAGGCTATATGCCAGATTAGCTTAACTGGCCACCGGGTGTCACTGTCTGACAGAATAAACTTTGGTAGGCTAGAAACTCCAGATGCTTTCTCGGCTTGTACGCTAGAAGTTGTAGGTTTCATTCTAAATTCGTCTTCCCCATCTGGTCCCTCAGTGGATGGAGTTTTAAAGAATATTTGTGAGTGGGTTGCTGTTGTTTTGAATGGATTTTGGAAAATACTTTCAGATTTTTTAAAAACAAAAAGCAGGGGAAAAAATGAGAAAAATAAGATAACTTCTGAATATTTGGGAGACGCTGTACTACTAGAAATTGTCCATTAGATTTATTTTCTGGCATCAGAATCCAAACTGCAGATAAAGATCCTACCATTGCCTGTGTGGAAGAAAAAATAGTGCTGAATTAATAGGTAAAACCTGTTCCCCCAGATTTTTCAACATGAAGAGTTAGATGTCTAGTGTTTTTCAGGTCAACAGGGAGCCTACTGAGGCTTGTAGCTAGATGTAAGGGAAAAAGTCTGATCTGAAATTGACCAAAAGTGTAAAACAATGCTTCAAGAAAATCTTCTTTCAAGAAGCTTAAGCACAGCTACCTATTTAAAAGAGAAAATATTTTGGTACTCTTAAGAGAGGGAATACTTTGGTACAACTTTAGAATCTTTTATCCAGATGATGAGAGGAAAGTAGAAAACAAAATAAGAAGTATTTTATCTCTTAACAGATAATGTAAATGAGTGCCATGCCCTTACAGTGAACAGTTGAGAAGAACAACCAATTAATTAAAAAAAGGGTAGTAACCTAGAAAAGGAGGATAAATTAATCCCAGGGAAATGGGAAAATGAAGACAGTACCTCAATGAAATGTACATTCTGAGTGGAGTAAAATCATTGAGTGTGATAGAGATCAAAGGATTTATTGCCTCCTGTCTAATGGCAATGGAAGGATTTATTGCCCCCAAAACCTGTGGCTTCCAGAAGAATGTACTTACCCCAGTGTCTGCTAAATGTGGATAAATTCCTTCCCTCACAAGCTCTTTAAAATGTGGAAAGATTTACTTCCTTCTGAACAGTCTGCCTCAAATAAGCAGCTACAAAGTATGGCACAGATGGTGCATTTTCCTTCTCTTTAAGGAGAGAATTTCACAGAAGGGGCCTAAAAGCAAGTAAACATTTTTTTCTGAGTTTAAAAATGAAATACAACTGAGGGAATAAAAGCAAATATTATGAATCTACAGAGGCTGGTTAGAAAGACTTCTGAGGTAAGGTATTACTTGAAAACAATGATATAAGGCAATCTAATATGACAATTCAAAGGCAAGATCATCAAGTATATAGATGTTTCATTTTATAATGAATTTTATAATGTTCTAAAATAGTTGTGGAATGTAGCCATGATGATCTAAGGGTATAACCAAAGCAAGGTTCACAGGGACTTAATACTTTAATTTTCTACTCACACAGCTGGGAAACCAGGCAAGAGTTCAGGCATCCACAATCTGCTTCAGGACTAAAAGAAACAGCAAACATCAAGCCACAATTTTGCAGCTTCTGTTTCAAATCCAGAAAAAGGTTTGTGCGCCCAAAAGCAAGTCTGCATTTTTCCAACTACATCATTGGGCCAATAAAAGATATTTACTCTGCCCATAAATCTTTTCTTGCCATCATTAAAATGTTAGAATATGTTTAAAGCTTTCAGATGTTACTAGTTGTTATGTAATAAAGAAGTTGATTATACATAAAACACTGCTTATGTGGAATAGCAGTCAGGTTCAAAGAATCAGTAACTTCAGAGACTATGAGGATAAATGAGAGCTTGACCAAAAAATAGAAGCTGAAGTTAAGCATGCCTCCAGCTAAGCAATTCTGTCTGCTGTCAGGCTTTCCAGATCAATTCCCAGCTGCCAAGAGTTATGAAAGGCCAGAAAGGTGGAAGTGTACAGTAGAGGCACTTTTGGTCAGGATTTTTTCTCTTTAAACTCAAACTTTGTACAGGAATACTAAGTTGTGGTGATGTTTGCTGGGAAGCAGTTTCAGTGCTAGGATGGATATCTGTCAGAACGACATCAGGGATGACGTGCCTGGACTGTCTGACTCCCACCTGACTCAGACTTGAGCCTGGCACACCTAAATGACAGCCCTGAAGGTGTAGCTACCTAATTCCTCCTCTGGGAGTTGTAATAAAAATAGCTTTCAATAAAATATTAAGTGTTCGTTGGACCAGTGAGAAACTAAGAAAAAATTAGTGGTTTAAATATTGTGAGCAGTGACTGCTTACAGGCAGTAAAATGGATCAACGAAGAGGGGAAAGGGGTGAGGAAGTTTGAACCTTGGTGTAAACCATAGGGAAGTGCTGATACAACTTAGCTGAGGAGTCAAAGACAGCAAAAGAGGAAAATTGTGTATCTGGGCTTTCCACATCTCAGGCAAGTATGCCTGAGGTGAGTGTCATCTTCTTCCCATGTATTAGCTTCTTTCTCATTTAGAAAGGAAAATAATTTAACTCTCAGAAGGACACAAGAGCTGAGAAAACTATTTCCCTCTTAGCTCTGATCTGCAATATATGGGTCACTTTTGCTTCCTTAGAAAAGTATTTCTGGTATCACTCACTGGAAAGTGGCTTCCTTCTCGCTTGTCCTTTTTTGGGGCCTGACTTTCCTGTGAAAAGCACTGATAGCATGAAGTCAATCAAAAATTATGCTAGATAGAGAGGGGCATAGCAAGTAAGCATAGGCACAACGCAGAGCTCTATGGGGGCTATCGCTATCTGTCCTGCTAATGTATTCTGCTCAAGAGCTTCTGAGCTAGTACCTGAATTAGTTTAAGAGCTAGCATGGGCAGCACAGACCTACCTGGCAGTGTAAACATAGCCCTGGAGCAATGGGATGATGCTGTCCCATTCCATTACTGTCACTGGTACAGGGAGGTCCATCATCTGAAGAGCAAGAAATAGGCATAAATCCTGTCTCATTTTCATTTGCTGCCAATCTGAACTCATACTGCCTATTCTGCATAGGTATTGCAGTAAGCAGCCAAAGAACAGGGCTTGGGCAGGTGTTGGTTCTCAGCCCTCCTCAACATCATGCTGTGTTTGCCTTGATGCTTCATTGTGGGGCTTCACAGATGAATATGAGAGAAGTGATAGTGCACTGAAGGAGCACTTAGAAAAGCAAAAGCTAATATTTGCTGGCTAACTTGCTTCTTTACACTTGAAGCAGGGATGCTGGTACCTGAAATCCTGTTGTTGTCTAGGGGTCAGTTGATCAAACTTCTGGAACCTCCACTCTGGCATGTGGTGGGCTGGACCTGGCTGACAGCCAAACTCCCACCCAGCTGCTTGCTAACACCTGCCCTTCTCCCAGGGGGGACAGGGCTGGGGAATAGGAAGAAGAGGACTGAGAAAGCTCATGGGTTGAGATACAGACAGGGAGATCAGTTACCAATTACTGTCACAGGCAAAACTGACTTGGGGAAAATTAATTTCTTGCCAATCACTATAAATATTTAATTACTGATTTGGGTATTGGGAAACAAAAATCAAAAAAGAAACAAACAATACATACTTAGGGAAAACAGTTTTCCTCCAGCTTTCCTCCTTCTCCTCTGAACTTGTGTCATGGTTTAACCCCAACCAGCAACTAAGCACCGTGCAGCAGTTCACTCACTTCCCCCCCCCCAGTGGGATGCGGGAGAGAATCAGGGAAAAAAAAGTAAAACTTGTGGGCTGAGATAAGAACAGTTTAATAGGACAGAAAGGAAGAAGATAATAATGGTAATAACAAAAATAATAAAATGACAATAATAAAAGATTTGGAATATACAAAACAAGTGATGCACAATGCAGTTGCTTACCACTTGCCGACCGATGCCCGGTCAGTTCCCAAGCAGCGATCCCCCCAGCCCCACTCCCCCCAGTTTATATACTGGGCATGACATCACACGGTATGGAATACCCCATTGGCCAGTTTGGGTCAGCTCCCCTGGCTGTGTCCCCTCCCAACTTCTTGTGCCCCTCCAGCCTTCGTGCTGGCTGGGCATGAGAAGCTGAAAAATCCTTGGCTTAGTCTAAACACTAGTTAGCAACCACTGAAAACATCAGTGTGTTATCAACGTTCTTCTCATACTGAACCCAAAAAGTAGCACTATACCAGCTACTAGAAAGACAATTAACTCTACCCAGCTGAAACCAGGACACCTTGGCGTTCCCTCTGTTTCTCTTTTTGTTCCCTCCTCCTCTCTCTAGGGCATTTTACGCTTTCCCAGAGACGCCGCCATCTTGGCTGGGGGGCCGAGCGGTGCCCTGCGCTGGGCGGGTTGGAGCCGGCTGGAACCGGCTGTGTCCGGCACGGGGCAGCCCCGGCCTCTCCTCACAGAGGCCGCCCCGCAGCCCCCCCGCCAGTGCCTGGGCACCTGCACCCAAACCAGATGCCACCGCCAGAAGAAGCGTTTGTCAAAAAGGCTTTTTAAGTCTCTTGTGGCACAAATACTCAGGAAAAACATGGGCTAGGCGGGGAATCGTAAGAAAGCTGGACAACAGCGTGCTCGCCTCGCTGCACACAGGCGAGGCAATGGCCTCACCCCAGCATTTCACGCCGGCCATGGCTCCCAGGTTTGTGTCGGTATGATCACAGCCAACGGGAACACCACAGTGGGTGGCTTTGGCCTGTGGCCTGTTAGACAATAATGTCACAACCATCCTTGTTTGGTTTTATTGCCCTTCTTTGATCTCCTGACAACCTCGGTTATTGGTCTTGCGTAAGGGCAGCCCTCCTGAAACCCATTAGACGCTCAGTAGTGATGAGATTCTTGTTTGTCCACCCCCACTTCATGCAGCCTCCCTGTCCCTCCTGCAGCTCCTGGTCCAAAGCAGACCTCGGCTGCAGCTCCTGGAAGCGGAGCTCTTCCCCAGGGGCTGGCCTTGGGGGGTCACCATCCACAGCAGCCGGGGCAGGTCGGTATGTGCCTGGCCCAGCGCAGGGCTGTGAAAGGGACAGGGGTGTTCAGAGGGGAGATGGGACCTTTCCATGTGCCTTTGAAAATCTCTCTCCAGAACCTTGCACCTGTATTACCGCCTTTTGTAGCACCAAGCATACAGCTGCCTGATAATAGCAACACTTAATCTCAAAATTTAAATAAGGATCAGACTTGAGAGAAAAATGTTTCAAAACAAACACTTGGAGTTGTCTTCAAGCTGCCGTGTAATACTAAAAAGAGCATATTAGGGAGTGATTGCGTTTTGGAAAACTACATTACATAGATATATTTATTGTCTAAACAAATTACTGCTATTGTGTTGCTGTGCTTATGTTTATATATATACACACAGACACATAGACATTTCTAACCAGAGCAATGCAGAAACTGAATTTCAATATAGACTAGTTTTCAGCTCAAAAAGCAATAGCAATTTTTTTAAACTTATTTTTGAGTGATAGAATATTTTTAAAAATATATTTCTCTCAGCCTATGTGAGCATGCTAGAATATTTTGATGACAACTGTAGTCCAAATGGCAAGGTCCTGTTACAAGGAATTAATCACAGATGTAGTCCTTAGGCCAAATTACAACCGAAAGAAGACTGGAAATTAAATGTTAAGAAACAGCTGATATGTTTTAATTTATGAAATGCACTTTCAGTAGGTTCTGACATATTTTTACTTGGTAGTAGTACTGTGGGGCAATGCGGGAGCCATTGGTGAAAACTTTCAGCTCCCATCCCTCTCCCCTTTGGCAGCTGTTGACCATCATTTCTCAATCAGGTCCACTTCTTCAGCATGTGAGTGAGCTTCAAAACTTTTCTCCAGATGGCTGTTGAAGTTGGGAGCGATGTCTGTGAGCTGCATATTAAATATCTGAGTTCCTTGCGCAAAGCTTGAGCCTGCAAATTCAGGCAGCCTTGTTTTTCCTGAGAGGCATGAGTGGGTGGATGTAGCTGAGGCAGGGAGAAGGCAGGGTGAAGTGTGGAGGAACAGGACAATGAGAGCAATGGCATGTCAAACCCATGAAACTGAAAGGATTACAATTGATTTCTGTGGGATTTGGAGCAGGTCCTATGCCTTACGTTACTTCAGGCAGGGCTGGCCTTCAAGGCTGTGCAGGTCCTTGTGCCTCAAGGGCATCCCTCAGGACCCTCTGCACCATGGCACACGTGTCCATGCAATGCTGTCTCTGCCCAGAGTATCTCTGTTCCCTGGGAATATTGCCAAATTTTCAGATCCCTGTAGAAAAGATTGTGTACCCTTTTTTTCAGATCCCTGTAGAAAAGATTGTGTACCTTTTTTCTGCTCCCATCACAAGATTTTTGTCAATGAGGGAAAGGCAAAGAGCATGCTTTGTGTTTTCTCAGGGGTGGTGATTACTATTGCATTTGCACTGCTGTGAGGTCCTGGTCCCTGGAGGCACTATGTAAGCTGAGACCAGCTTTTTATCACTATCAACAAACCCCATATTTTCCTGAATTCATTGGGTGGGATCTAATCTAAAGATAAGATTCTTAGTAACTGGTCAACTGAATTGCTCCCTGATTACTGTTAAATGCTGTGGATCATTTATCTGCAGATTATGATGTGAGTTTAGGTGCTTGCATCACATATGGATATCTAAATGTGGACACATAATCTTAGGTGTGTTAACCTTAAATTGAGTCACACTCACTGTTCTTCAGAAACTTCCTTGTGACTGTTGTCAAGCAGTTTTTTCATACCACGTTTGTACTCTCTCCCCATTTCACACCTCCCAAAAAGCCAAAGTAGACAAATAGTATCAATAACTTGTGTGCTGTCTGTTTCAGTTACAGCACACACATTCCCAGTCACGCTGACTATAGAAGACTTCTGAATTTATTCAGTATATAACGAATCTATATTAAAAATACAGCTTGTCAGAGCCCAAACTTATTTCCTCTTCATTCAAGCCTAGCTCTAAATCATTCTCTCTTCGTGTGTTGGGATTAAGCTTTAGTTTGCTTTATTTTTCTGGATGTATTAAAAAGGGTGCCATCGCAGTATTCAGCCTAAGTTATCAAAAAAAAAGTAAAGAAAAAGCCCCAAGTCCTAAATAGTGTCCTATACGTGATGTGCTAGCATCCTTTCATAAGGCACAGTGTAGTCATTTCTGGGAGAGGATTGCTTCCAACAAGGCCTCATTCAGTCGGCGAAGAAACCCAGGATACTGGGAAGTCCCAGGGCTGCCATGTTGAGCATGGGTTGCTAATATGGGGGTTGTGAACAATTTAAGTACAGCTTCCATGAAGGAACTGTGAGAGTGCAGGAGCTTCTGGCTGATCTGCAGGAAGGATGAGATGGCCTCCTCGTTCCAACCCCGTCACACGCAGCTGTGGTGGGACACCTCCACTCCAGCGTGGAGCCATGGTTGCCAGTGCAGTGTGTCCAGAATTCCCCCTCTCTGAAGTATGCGGTGTCTGGTGGGTCTTGGCCATCTGAAGATTTTATCTGAAGCTTATAGATCCAGATAGGACAGCAATCCCTACTGTAAAGTGAAGGATGCATCTGTGCCACTACTACACAAGGTGAGAATTAGTTCCATTCATGTGTTGTGTGGCCGTTTGACTTCAACAGTGTTGTGATCAAACCCAGTTAACTATGGTGAAATGCAGTGTTGGGATAGTGGTTCTCAGATATTTACCCCAGGCTCTCCCTGAAGATGCTTACTGGGATTGACGAAAGTCTACCGAAACAGAGAAAAGATGTTCAAATCTGAAGGAAAGCTTGCATATCCAAATACTTCTCTGCCTTGTTTTGTTTTTTTCCTCCAGCTGAATCAGTGGACTATTATTTTTCCTACAAACCTTTGTTTCATGAAAAATTTATGGCTTCACAACAATCAGCTCACATCTGTGTTGCCTGCAGGGCAGACACAACAGTATATCGACACTTTGGTGCCCAATAGCTTACATATTATTTTTTTACAGTTTCTCTTCATTATCACTATTTTATTTACAGTTTTTTATATTTTCCTCCAAGTAGGAATCTGATTCAAGCAAAAACCTTATGGGGAGAGAGCAAGGACTGCGGCGTCACGCTAAGATTAGAGAAGGACCCTCAGGAAAACCATGTAGTTTATACAAATATGAGATTAATAGTACCTGTGAGCTGAAATCTAGACTTTTAGTCTTGTTCTCTATCTGGCTTAGGAATCCAGGAAGTAGAAAACTCATCATGTCTGGTAGTCCTGGGTTGTTAGAGATCCACTGAGTGGATCACAGTGATCCAGGAGACCTTCAGACAAATTGTTAAAAGCTGAGTTAAAAATGAGCCTGGGTTTCTGCTAAGATGTAGCCCATGTTTCCTTCAGGTTTGTACTATTACTCTCCAAGAAAAGCTCTGAGTAATTTTCAACAAGTTGTTTCATTGTGGTGAATTCACTATACTGTGGTATATTCTGGGGTTTATTTGGCCCCAGAATAATTTATTTGTCAGTATCAAGAGCTAATACAGCTATTTGGATCTTGCTGCTGAATCTAAAAGGATAGTATGTAGAGGGAATCACTTTTAGGATGGACAAATAATGTACAAATCTTTCCTGTGTTGCTAAGCATTTCTGAAATTCCCACCCTTTCCCAAAGTCTAACTAGGAAGACAGACCAGCTGGCTACCCACATGAACTCTCTGGTGGGGATGAGGAAGGCTGCTGGTTACCCCACTAAGCATTTGGAAGTGACAGCTTGCAGGCTCTTGGGATGTACAGACACAGGAGAGGGGAGTTCAAGCCTGTCAGAAGCTGGTAACATCTGGGTGAGGGGGAGAGGGGATGAAGTGCAATCTGTGGTGTCGGAGAAAAATGAGAGTCCTAGATTTCCAGCCAGGCTGTTCTGCAGTACCTTCTCCCTATATCTGATTTATTGCGTATCAAACACAAGTAGAACACATGATACCACAGACAGCTGCCTCTAAGGGGAGTACTTGTCATTGCTCCCTGACAACATGTTCCTGTCAATGACCAGTCCAAAACTTGGCTAGCTCCTCTAACCTTGGCACTCAGGTTGAGTTGTTTATGGTACACAGGTAACCTCAAACCTTTCATTTCAATTCTGCAACAGGCCCAGCAAGAGCCCTTAGTGCACTAGGTCAGTTCTACTCGATTCATTTTTATTGAACCAAGCTCAACCGATCTGATCAGAATTTGCTCAGCAAGAAGCAGCATATCAGCTTTGTCACGTCAGTGAAACCGTGCTGCACTCATAGTGGGAAACTGAAATGCTTCAGTGTTTTGCAGACAAGAGGTCTGACAGGAAGGTGGGAGACTGTGCATGGAGAAGGTTTGTCTGGGATCCTGTCAAAATTCCCAGGTGATTCCTATCTAGGTCTGGACAGAGTCCCCTGTTTAATTTTTCCTGCTCCAGTCCTTTCAGTCCTTCTGACTTGTAAGTTGGTCCTCTGTTGTGGATATTATATAGTATGCTGTGCATTTTTGATCCTTCTAAGTTCTCGAAAGACAGAAGATTTATTAGAGGTCTGTTTTGTGTGGATTTGTTCAAGATATAAAGGGAAATGCAATAAAGGTAAACAGAACCACAGCAAAGACTTTCTAAACATAAACTCTTCTTTACCTAGACTTGTGAACAAAATACATCAATTATTTTCAAAGTCACAATTCTTTCTCATAAGCTAGAAAAGTGAGTCTTCAGCAGTGTCAACTACTTGCTCAGCACGTTTTATGCATTGCCTAGTATTTAACAAACAAAAAATCTTAGAAAACTGGATTAGCCAGCTGGCATTTGCCAGTTCTGGCCTTCTTAAAACAAGTAGGTCATATTTACCAAGCCTCAATATGATCACAAACACAAAATGCATCTTTTATTTTCAGTATGGAATACTGTGATTTTTACACAGTTTTAACGTTAATAGAAAGAGCAATTTGCTTAAGTGTTTGATAGTGCAGTTATATATTTGGAAGGATAGTAGTTTTTTGTTTTTGTTTTTTTTATTACTGATGTAGAAATACAAATCTCAGACTAAACCAAGACAAGTGATGTACCTTGAAATATACATCAGATCTAAATGCAGAGAACTATAAAAAAGAAAATAAAGAAAAAATTTTTGAGGATGCAGCCTCCTGAACTTCCATGGACCTCAAGTATCAGTTGAATTTGGGGTTGTCGCACACCTGGTGTGCTGGATGGGGCCCTGACATCTAGTGGGAAAATAGTTTCCTGCACGTAAGCGCGTTCAAATTACCGCACATTAACATCATGTTTAAAACGTTAACGCAAAAATATCTCGGGCGTACAGATAGGTGATGCTCCCAAGCGCCCTGTTTGCTACCTGCAAAGCATTGCAGGAACTCTCTACGTAAAACAAGCAACGCTATCATCTGTGTCTTCATTTTTTTTTTTGTCTTTGTTTTTTGGTTGAACACCACGTGACTCCGAGCACTTGCAGTTCTTGTGCTTGTAAATGCAGCTAATAACGAGTGCTAGAGCCCTGAGGGCTGTCTGAACACATAGGGCAAAGTGGCTGGCTGGCCTGCCAGGGTACTCGGCAGATGGAGCACTTCACTCATATAATACACACTGGTGGGCCAGCACGAATGCTGGGTGATGGACTAACACTGATGATGTAGATTATACTCAGTGGTTGTCTTCTGGTACTGTAAGAATCCTAATGGGTTTTATTTTTAATTTTGTCAATGGACCCTGTATATTTGCAGTCTAACTTGATGATGCTATTTTAATGATGTTGGCAAGGCTGAATGTGTTGTAAAAGCATGTGTTGCTTTTGCGCCTTCCAGTAACGTATTACTTTAATTTGTCCAAGGAATGGTATCAATGTGTTCTTTTCCCTCCTCAAAGCATGAAATTTTGTAACACATTCAGAGCTTTGAGAGTTTGCAAATTTTGTGGAACTATACCGTAACTCAGTCTTTGGAAGTGGATCTCTTGACAGTATTCCAGAGCTGCTAAGACATTTTGCTGGTAAGTCATATTTTTTTCTTTTCAAAGTCTTGCAGGCTTTAAAATGGAAATTAAGAAGGCCATTATAAAGCTTTCTAAGGAAAAAAAACACGTGCCAGCACTGTAAAAAGCAGTTGTTATATTGCTAGACAAATGAATGTCAATTAGAGAAGAGCAAAAATGGGCATGAAAGATGGAATATGACACAGATAAAAGTGGAATAAAACCATACAAGAAAAAATGAGTCAGAAATATCATGAAAGGAACATTCATACTAATTTAGTGAAGGGAAAGAACAAAATTCAAAGTGACAAGACTGTGTATCCCAAATGGCTTTCCTCTCACATCTTTCAGCCTGCCTAGTGGCCCACTGCTGTGAGTCACACTTACTGCCTTCTCGAAATTCCCTGAAGTGTTATCAGCTATGATTACTGCATGCAGTCATGTGTTCTGTAACCTTGAGCCTTGTCCCATTAACTTTCACTGGTATATGAGACATGAGACTTGCTGAACTGCTGTCCTGGATTTAGGCACCTAAATTCAACGTACTCTCCAAATAAGGCACTTCAAATCCTGTCCCCCAGTTCCTGAAGTGAGATTTGAGTGAACTGTATGTACCAAAGTCCAAAACTGGGGAAACAGAAAAAGATCCACATTAACTTTTCAGCTGCTATCCTTAGAGCACTGAAACCTACAAACTGTTCACTCTGTTACTGAAACTACAGTTGCACCTCTCTGTCCATATCCAGAACTTCCCCTGTCCAAATATCCCAGGGCCTTGTTCAAACCCATGGCTAATCATAATCCAGAAATTATTAATCAGATTATGAATTAAATCCAGGCTCATCTTCACTTTGGTCCTCTGTTGGGCTTGTTTGCAGAACAAACTGCACATCTGCTACTAGGACAAGGCCCCCTGCAAAATGCAATTGCAGCTGGTTCCTTTTAAAGGGCATCTGGAAGATGAAATAGTGCCCTATATTTATACAGGGGCCAGACCATTCTGGCCCAGAGAATCATGATTTTTTTCTGTGTAATGACACAGCTTCAGTAAGAAGGATGGAGAACGTTTAACGCAGACAGCATAGCCTGGTGGTTAGGGCACTCTCTTAGCAGACGTCTTGTGTCCCCACAGGCTATGGGAAGAACTGATTCCTTGCCAAGTGTTTGAGCTCCACACTGGGAATATGAAACAATTGTGGAAAGACTTTGAGAATGGAAAAAGACCGCTGCTCCTGCCTTTACCTTTTATATCTGTAATGGCTGAAAAAGGCATCTCCTACAATGTTGACATGTATTTAGAACACAAATGTTGGTTCACACACAAACTGAAGGGGAAAGTGGTGAAATAAAAGCAATCAGCCAACAAACTTGTGTGTACATCCAAACCAGCTTGCTCTTCTTACCTAGTAGTGCTCCAGTATCTCACTTGAAAGCCAAAGTAAAATGGGACCGATATAAAAATGGGAACATACAAAGCACCTATTTCATTCTCTCTGAGACTTGTCTTGTGTAAATTGCATATTCAGGCCCTTCACAAAGCATCACAAGGCTGACCACTGTCAGCTCAGCTTTTAACAATGGAATTTGGACAAAAAGAGTCTGCAGGTGCGTTGCAAATGGTATGTTTGTGAGTTTTTGCGTCAGAACTAAACAGGCGAAGTCTATTGAGAGCCATTGTGAGAGCTCTGAAAACTTTTTGTCAAGGAGCAATTAGAATACAAAGCTAGACCAATTCCTTTTCAAGTGGGTGGATTTTAGAGGAAGGAAGGATTATGCCTTTGGTATAAATGTAGCAGTCCAGGCAGTAATGAGCCTCCTTGCCCCTAAGTGAAATCTGGGTGGCCTAAAAGGATCTGGGAAGCAACATAGTCCCTCCCACCTACAGTTAGTTTTGACTGATCTTCTCTTGCATATGAAAATTTACAGATTGATACCACTGAAAACTTTGAACCAAGTGAAACAGAGAATCTTTGTAGAATTTTTGTATTTTTCTTGTAGCTCCTATGGAAGCCACCATTCCATAGGAAAGAGGACATCTATGGCAATAAGACCATTCATAAAATGAGTTGAAGACAGCAATTTGAATATAAATCCATGTACCACAACCAGAAATAGGGGAAATAAACAGAAGACATTGTAATTTAGTAGTTTTGATATGCACAAAATTGTTAAGAATGTAACAGAAAATAAAAACAGTTGTTCTGATTCAAATGAAGGCTCACATAGTCCAGTGCTCTTCACTGATCAACAGTAGATGTTTAGATATAATGTAAGGAACAGAGCATCTATACAATGTTTTTCGCAGTATACAGTTCTGGCTTTGGCTACAGGAAACTAAGGATCTCAGGAAAAAAACCCACATGGCTTACAGGACCAAAAAGAAAGAAGAGAAAGATTTGAAGGATGAAGAAAACCCTAAAAGAATAAAGGAAATTCTAGTTAATGATAAGTCTCAAAGGGCAGAAGTATTCAATTACTATTCTTGTTCTGTATTTAGAAAAAAGATACTCATATGATAAGATGATAAAATATTGTTGTTTCCTCAAGGAAACAAGATGAAAAAGTATTTTCTAGTGTTGTCCTCATTAAGAACTGCTGAGGATGTCGTAGCAAAGTTGATCACTATTTGAACAATCTACCTTCTTCTGAAATGTTAAAATAATTTTTTTTCTGTGTACATGTGTGTAATTTTTTGGCTCATACCTTTGACCAGAACACTCTGTTATTGGTATTACTTTTGGTGTTTCTTAGAATAAGCACAGTCTGATATCTTATGCTCTGGTGTAATGACTGCAATTTCCAGCTCATCTGTCCCAATGACATTACTTCTTGGAAGCAGATATTGCCCTTTATGACATAGTATTTTAATCCTTATCTCTTTACTAATCTGAAGATGTTTCTGATGTGTGGAAGAGGGGGATGGGAAATATGTAAAGGTTTTTGATGATCAAGTCACAAGTTTGGCAATAGTAGCAGAAATAGTTGCTGTCATACTAAGACATCTAAAGGTAGCTTTCCTGGCAGATAGTTCGGGGAGTGTGCTGAAGAGCTTACATAGCCTTGCTGTAACACAGAGGATGCTGGTGATGAGCATGCCTGCAAGGCAAAGGTCTGTAAGGTGGTTGCCAGTAAGGTACTAAGCACTGGGATTGCGTGATGAAAAAGTGTGGTTTTCTAATGGGAGCTTTTTTACAGAGTGGTGGAGGGAAAAGAGTATTGTCCGTCAAAATATGACTGCAACAACTGTGCTTCCAGCCACAGTGAACTCAGAACAAAATTTTGTCTGATATTTCTATGCTTCAAGGGAAGTTTTTCCATCACTTGACACTTTGGTCGATTAGATGAGATATCAGTAAAAGATATGTCATACTCTTATAACATGCAGTCAGCTGATATCACGTATCTAAAACCTATAGAGAGTCAGCTTGCAAATAATATTGGAAAATGATAAACATTGCAAATCATGGCCTCATTGTGCTGGGTGGTCATGGGAAATATGTGAGGAATTCATGTCCTGTAAGGCTAAAACGTAATAGTGAATATTACTGCAAATGTTTAAAGATCTGGAGGCAGAGTTATCTAGAGGAGAAAAGAAGGGTATAGCTAACATTCTTAAAGAGGGAATACCCAATTTCAGGAGTCGTTTCAGGTAGGAAAGAAAATTAGAACATCAGTTGTAACTGATGGGAGAACTGAAAAAAGGTTTTGGGGGATCAGATGCTATAGAACATCTGTTCATCCTGGCTCTATATTCACTTCATCCTTAGGCAGCCTGCTGATCCTTTATGGCTTTGGTGGCAGCTACTGAACCCTGAGCAGGACTAGAAACTAGGATGTTTTGGCAGCATCCTATAAAGAGAGAAGAACCTATGAACCTGAAGAACTTTTGTAATTCCAGCATAGGCATCCACCACCAGGAACTGTTTGTGTTTCTTGAGGAAAGTCAGCTCAAGCAACTGTGGGTACAAATGTTTCCTTTCTGTTTGACCTTTTATAGCTCCAGGATATGTAGACATAAAGAGACAGTAGAAGTTCACCACTGCTATTGAGGTTACTTGTGGGTTTTCAGAGTTTCAGGTTTGGACTTTTTTGTTTGTGTTGAATTTTACTAATTACACCTTGTCTAACTCCATAAAAAACCAGTCTTTGTCACCATCAGTTGAATGGTCTGATGGTATAATTTTGTCCTTACTTCCCAATGTAATTACTAAGTCAATAATGCTCAATGTTTGCCTTCCCCAAAATCTTCCAGTTCTAAATTTCCAGTTCCTCACTTCCAGTTCTACAAAACAGTTTACTGTTACAAAACAGTTAGAAAACAAGCCATCTATATCAGTCAATTATATGGCACCCTATATCCCCAAACTCAAAACCACTGTGATTTGCATTTAAATTAATACTTTGACAGACACCTTACCAAAAGAGTCTCTGAAATTAAGCAAGTATTTAATCCTCCAGAAAGATTAACAATCTTTCAATCCCAGGAGTTTGAAAAACCTGTATCTGTAAAAGAAATCCAGTGGTAATGTGCAATCCATATGCATGTCAAATCAGTAAGATATCTGAGCCTCTGTGAATGTAAACACATATGCCATTCCTTTTCCCCTTGACCCCAGGACCCTGTACTGAAGAGGGAAGTAGTCTCTAGTTGAGCATATTGGCTAAAGCATCCCAAATGTCCAGGTTCATTTGATATGAGAATGCTTCAGAAATGCACAAAGAGAAAGTCCCTTGTTTTGGAGATGTTGTGTTAGAAGGAGGACAGTGTTTATTTGCATCCAGTGATGTGGAGAGAGGTCTCTCCTGCCTTCAACTTTTCCAGGCTGGTTTTCCATTGTCACTGCAAGTATATGAATTTTCTGAACTGTCCCATGTTGTTGAGGTTTAGTTTCAGAAACCATGGCAAGAAAGGGGAGTTCCCCAAAACAAAGAAGGTTGCTTCTTCCCATCCCTACCAATGTGACTGTAAGGGAAGAGGATCTCTGCTTGCCTAAGCATAGGAATTGTAATGTCATAAATCTGCCCTGCACTTTACTCACTGTACTAAACAGCTTGTGCTTGTCCACTGTTAGTGATAACTAAAGGCAGCCTCCAAACAGCAGACCACATGAAGACTATGAATACAATTAATTCAGCCAGAGATCTTCACTTGTTGGATATAATTTTGGGGAGCTAGTGACAAGCTAGTTTGCTTGTTCCTGTAGTGGCATTTACTCAGTTATATTCTTTAGCTTCCTTGCTCCCCATTATCCCTTTCCCATCATATGTAGAAGACATTTTGCAAAGGCATAGTACATTTTCAAGCACCAGATTTACCATATGCATGCAGACTGCCTGCGATACATAAGTACCAATACTTCTTTGCTATGTGTGTATAATTAATCCATTATGACCGGGAAACGCAGCATGTGCTGTATATGTACAGAATTGTTGTGTCATATTTCTGCACTGATCTATTGTTTTTGGAAACCACTGGGTCCGCTGAGCAGTCACGATGCATTTCTTTCTCAGCATGCACAGTAAATATGGTGGCCTTAGGAATAAGTAGACCTACCACTAGCAATCCCAGAAAGCCAGTTGTCACTTGAGGTACATATTTTGCTCTCAAAACCCTTGAGGAAACAACTTTGATAGTGGCATCAACAACCTGCAGGTTGCCAGTTGACTGGTCAACTTGGTGTAATTGTTAGGAACCCACAGTTCATCAGTATGTTCTTGCCAGAGAACAAGAGCAAACAGCTTTAATTTTGGTCTTGGACCTTAGCTCTGTACTGTGAGACCATGGAGGTAGGACAGACTCTTTATACAGCTCTGTAAATCTCCAGTCCCTCATATGGTAGTTCTGGCATCATCGGAAGTCATCCCCACTTCTCAAGATGGTATGATTATCTCATACTTCAATTGGCCGCCTGCTCCAGAAAGGCTTGTGTACCTACAAGAGTAAGGAAGCATTTGATATCTGCCACATCTGTCTTTAATATTTTGTCCTTGGTTTCCCTGTTGAGTATTCTCTAGTAATATCTGTAAGGATTCAGATCTCTTTCCGAGGAAGCCACTGCACATGTTTGAATTGTATAAAGGGACAAAAAAGAAGGGGGAGGTGGGAGGGGGCAGAGTATACCTGTGTGCCATATAGAACATTAATTTAGGGTGAGTTGTCCCAGAACACACTGCAGCAGAAGTCCTACAAGATATTCTCTGCACAGGTTAGAAAGGTTGGACAGTTCACCACAAATCTTTGCATCTCATAGAAATACCAACAAAAACAGTGTTTGACATATTTTGGTAAATC
Source organism: Harpia harpyja (assembly GCF_026419915.1). Taxonomy (NCBI): domain Eukaryota; kingdom Metazoa; phylum Chordata; class Aves; order Accipitriformes; family Accipitridae; genus Harpia; species Harpia harpyja. Next base: position 14,830,853 of record NC_068942.1, on the reverse strand, counting down.
AGTGTTGACAGTGCAGGCAGGTTTACTTGGTTCTGGTTTGTGAATTACATGTCTGAAAGTTCAGATAGCTTGTGTGGACAGAGAGAATCAGTCAATCCAAGCTATGGGTCTCCATTAAGGGTATCTGGGTAAATTTTTATAGTCTGTGATATGTAAGAGTTTAGACTAGAGCACCCAATTGTTAGTTCTGGCCTTGAATCTTGCTGTAAATCACTAATTGATGTGCATAAACTGCAATCTGGAGGGATTTCTCTAGTGGCTGGATATTTAGACTTTCTCTCCAGCTGATCATCAGCCTCACTGCTGGTAGGACCAGCAAAGGAACTGCTCTGTATCAAATGTCAAAATTATTGTGAGCACCTAGGCAATAACAGAAATAGGGCCAACACCATTAAATATTTTAAACTTTTTAATAGATTGCAATTTAGCTTCTCTCAGTTGTTCTCATCAAGTCTCTTCTTTCACAGCAAAACAACACACTTTTTTTTCTTCTATGATAAACATTTAAAAAACCCTGAAGTTCTCAGCAGCATAAAGACTAACTTGACTCCTGGATTCTGTTTTATCTAAGAACTACAACATTTTGGTCTCATGTGTTGTGTAATCTTTTGTCCATTCCCAAAAAAGCTTACTGAATACAGATTCAACATGGTATCTCACTGGCAAAAAATTGCTCCCACTTTCTATTTTGATGTTTAAATGACAATGTAATAAATGTATTAAAGAAAAAAGGTGTAAGTTAAGAATAGAAGTGGCAAGAGAACTGTGGCTTGGAAGCCTTGGGAGCCTAAATGTCTCCTTCCAAATTCTGCTATTGATCTGATGCATATACACACATCCATATATATATATGTATGTGTATATATATAGCACTTGAGAAGATCAGTGTGCCACTGTCTCTCTCACACGCACACAGACATGGGCACATACCCCCTATTATCTGTAATGAGACAGCAATCTCTTCCAGTCCTGCCTGAGGACTCTTGGCGTTTCTCTAACACCACTGTATTGTAATCAGAGCTATATGAAGAAAGGTTCTCATAAAGGATTTAGGTATTTTGACATTTTGTTTCATTGTGGTTCTGAAAGCTCCTATCTCTCCAGAAGAGCTGTTCAGCTAATCCTAGAGGAAGCTGATGAAGGTTGAGCTGGGTACATGCCCCTTTCTCTCAATACAAGGAGAAGCACAGCACAGCGTTCTTCTTTACTCTTTCTAGTCCACAAGACTTATGACAAAATAATAAATTATTGTCTTTAGTAGTGGCAAAGCATATATACATGCTTTCTAAAGTTATTACTAGTCTAATGGTAGATATGATTGTTCCCATTGCCCATGTAGCTGTCTGCAGAAGAAAATAGATACCTTCACTGCTGTTCACATAATGATAAAAAAGTGATTATGTGAAGTTGTTGACAGGATGATTCACATGGAGCTGGTAAGCAAAATTACCATCTTCAGCTAAACTCTACTGCCTCTGCATGGACGTCTGCTAGTAAAATGGTCTCTGATCTGTTTGACTTATCATACCAGGCCGTAAACTCCAGCAGTTCAGGATTTGCTTCAAAAGAGGAACAGTAGTTCAGGCAGTTGGAGAGAGATGCACAACAGAATGGCTTAAGCTTGCCAGCTATCCCCCACTTAAAAGTGCATGGAAGACAAAACTAATTTGTTCTCTTCCTCAGGGCTTAAATGATACAGAGCATTTACCTCAATTTAAATACATCAGATTTAAACATATCATTTAAATATATCAGATAAAACCAATTTATCTGATTTTTACAGAAGTTTCAGGTATCTCCTTTATAAAAATAGGCTTTAAATGGTAATAATTTAGTTAAAATGACAGATTTATGCTGACGTATGGTTATTGGTCTTCCACGGAGCAAGAGATTTCGTAAGGTTTCAGCAATCAATAGGTACACGACGAGACTGAGACTATTTAAGAAACAGTGTTAAGGGCATAAAAAGAGTTGTCTAGCTGAAATCAGTGGGATTACTCATGTTTTTTAAGTGAACAGCTAGTGAGGAGTCTGACACAGACCCCATTAAAATTCAGGGTGAGCATTTCATTGATTTTTTAATAACTCTTTAGAGTGCTTTGCTAAACAGGAGGTTTTAGCACTCATGTGCTAAGTGGAGGAGGGAAGAAAAGCTTTCTTTCAAAAGGCTTGGGGGAAGCATTAGGTTGTTGTAAGGGAGGCCAACATAAGCTGTATACCAGCTGTAAACAAGTTAACTTCTGTGATCCCACTGCTGGGAAAAGGGTTATAAGAGCATTAAACAAACACAGAATTTACAAGAAGGACACCAAGAGATTGGGTAGACTGTCTGGCAACCACACCGTTCTTCCCCCCTGCAAACCTGTGGGATAATAAACCCTTCTCTCTTTCATATATAGATAGATAAATAAACAAACTGCTCTTCTGAGAATTCAATGTCAACAAAGCCTCTAAAACCACTTCTTAAAGCTTTTCTCCTACCTTTTCTCCTTCTCCTTCTCCCAGTACCTATAACCTGGTTTGCAACTCAGGAATAACTACTTGCTGCTATTGAATTCTTATTTGTCATCATGCTCCACCACTGATAACTCATTGGGAGATCATAATTGACATTCCGTACCTATTTTTGCCCCATCTTGTTCATGCTTTGCAAAATGTTCATCTAACTTGTGATTTTCCTATTGCATCTGCAGTCCAACTCACTTTATTGAGAAGTCAGCCTTGCCAAAAGCTTGTCTGTACATGAAAAATTGCTTCCATAAAGTCTGAAATAATTACCAGCTGTGTCTTCTGAAATTCACACAGGCTACTATTCATCATTATTCAAACTGGACTTTGGATTCTTGTACTTTGTGTTTTTATACCAAACTTATCTATTTTTCTAAGTCTTTAAAAGTTCAGCTTCTTTTGCAAGTCATTGGATTTTTTTAAAATGATGAAAATCAAATTATCTTTTTGAAGTGAGTTTAATTTATTTGAGTTTCCTGATCAAAAACTATTGGTCTGGATACATACTTGTGGCATACAAACTCGTTTAAACTTCTCGTATCCTCAAGTTACAGAACACAGTAGGGAATATTCTCCAATTTTCAACAGAAAACTTCTAATATAATGTTCTTATTTTTACATATGTATTAAAAGCTATGCAGATTGCATATGAAATGAAGCAGCTAGCTTGCTTCATTTATGCGCATCAATGTGCATTCAATGTTAAATACAAACAATGCTTATAATGTTTACTAGATAATCTTAAATGAGTTGGACAAAAATTTCTCAGCCATTCATGTTAGGATAGCTCCTTGCAATTTCTGAATCATCAGATACTCCCTCCCCAGACAGCATGCACTTCCAGTCTTTAAGAACACGTTTCCTCTAAGTCATTGCACTTATATATATATATAAAAACTCCTGCAGATAATAAGCAGAAATCAAACGTGGAAATTATCAAAAGTTATAAGTTATGAAATACAGAAAATTGATAAGGAAAGCCGTAGAGCTCAGGAAACATACATGGTCGGCAGGGTTCCTGGGAGTGAAAGGGTGGGGATGTGAGTTGAAAGGGCCATAAAAGGTGAAACAAAGTTCTGCAGTTCATTAGAGGAGATAAGGGACACTGACTATAGGGTGAAAAACTGCTGCTGAGAGTGCTTAAAAGCAGAGATTTTAATAACTGCTTATTCATCTTTAACCTTGTAGAAAAGAAAAGTCTGTCTAGATTTGACATTGCCTTTGCAATACTGTTCCTCCTGTTTGTTCTTAAACTCACAAAGTCTTTAATTTGATCTAGCCCTCTACTCACTGCTCCCAGAGGGGCAAGCCACTGGTCTCTAACACAACTCAAATATTCAGATATGAAAGGCAGCGTTGATCCACAAGTTCTATACAGGCTTGAAGGAGGCTGCCAGGGGAGCTGAAGATAGGTGAGGGAGAAGACATCTACATGGAGAAGACATCTCATGTCAAAAAGCTTAAACTATTAATTCTGGGAAGTGTAATTTCATGTTGTCCATGAATTTACAGGTACACTGATAGATGGATTAAAATAGTATGTTATCATCATCATCATCATCATCATCATCATCTAATAAAAATGGCAATTACAGCAAAAGGGACCCATGGGTAACTCACAATTTTAAGGGGATGACACAAATTACATGGAATTTACTTTTCTCCACTTCAGATACTTTTGTAAAGATAACGGGAAAGAAACTGCATGTATTGGGCTCTGATGCTTTTTGGAGCTATATAAATACAGATGTGTAAAGTGCATCTTAGCTACTAACAACAACTGTTTGAAAACCAGAGGGATTATTTTATCTCACAACTAACTCTGGAGTATTGTAAAACAAGAGCATATTCAGCTTTGCATCTTTTTGCTTATGCTATGTTCCTTTACCTTTTTCTCTCAGCATCTGCTTTTTCCTTTAAAATCTTGACTAGAAACCAGTTACTGAATGACATGGGAAGATTTCCCTACCCCACAGCAGCATTATGACTGTAACTGCATTAAAAATGGGGAAGGTGTTCCAGTGCCCTTGAAGTATGGATGTGAGCAAAGATCTAAGATAGAAAGCCTTTAGCATGGATCTGAATGTCTGAGATAAGTTTGTCTAGTTAAAAATAACTGAAGACATAATTAAAGAGGGATGTTTACAGCAGATGTCTGCATTTCAGATGCCACTGGGGATGTTATGAAAATAGATGGTCAAAATCTTTTTTTTTTGTTTTCAAGTGAAACACTGCTAGCTTTTCAGTCAACCTTTTCCAGTTCTCCCCTGGCCCTTTTTTGTTTTCTGTATATGAAACCAGCTGGGTATTTCTGTCTAATCCTTTGAAAAATGAAAATTATTTGAGATGTTTTTATTTAAAAATCCTCCTCTCTTCTTCCTGCAGAAAGTGATAATAATAGAGATTTTTTTTTGTCTAAAAAGTTACAAAAATTTCCCATAAACATTCAGAAGAAAATAATTTTATACTGAAAGATGTCATAACAGAAATGTTTCAACCACTTCTGTATTATAAAAATAACAATAGAACTAATTTGCAGGTATAAGACTAAACCAAGTGTGCTGGTTTGGGCTGGGATAGAGTTAATTTTCTTCATAGTAGCTAGTATGGGGTTATGTTCTGGATTTGTGCTGGAAACAGTGTTGATAACACAGGGATGTTTTCATTACTGCTGAGCAGTGCTTACCCAGAGCCAAGGCCTTTGCTGCTTCTCACCCCACCCCACCAGCGAGGAGGCTGGGGGGGCACTAGGAGTTGGGAGGGGACACAGCCGGGACAGCTGACCCCAACTGACCCAAGGGGTATTCCAGACCGTAGGACATCATGCTCAGCATATACAGCTGGGGAAGAAGAGGGAAGGGGGGGATGTTCAGAGTGATGGCGTTCGTCTTCCCAAGTGACCGTTACGTGTGCTGGAGCCCTGCTTTCCTGGAGATGGCTGAACACCTGCCTGCCCATGGGAAGTGGTGAATGAATTCCTTGCTTTGCCTTGCTTTGCTCGCGTGTGCGGCTTTTGCTTTACCTATTAAACTGTCTTTATCTCAGCCCACGAGTTTTCTCACTTTTACTCTTCTCATTCTCTCCCCCATCCCACCAGGGTGGGGGAGTGAGCGAGTGGCTGCCTGATGCTTAGTTGCTGGCTGAGGTTAAACCACAACACCAAGGCAAAACCTAAAAGAGTGGGTGTCTAGGGGACACAGATAGCTCTAAAATCTTACACTTGTTTCCTGCTGCCAGAGAAAACCCTTCTTTGATTTTACTCAGCAGCATGCAGAACTGTAGGAAAGAATCACTCCCATAAAATTGGCAAGCTTTTTCTCAGTTGTATAACAAAGAATACAAGGTATGTTCCGCACCTGTAATTTTCAGTCATAGAGATTTTAATCATACAAGATTTAAAGGTTTTGGCTTCCAGAAAAAAAGAGTTCTCAAATCTACTTAGTTAAGGCTGCTATGCAGGCTTCTATAATAAATCCTTCAAATTTTCTGCACCGACCCAGGTGAGTGGTTTGCTCTTTGAAGCTGAAGATGTTTTCAATGCAAGTGTTCAAAAGAATTGTTCATATAGAGATGTCTGTTTTAGAGAAAGCAGGATGCATTGTTACTAGATTTATGCTTTATTGCAATACAGATTTGTCCAAAGGTATGCCACCAATTTTTAAGCACATTGGAGGAGAAGTTGTAGCAGATCCTGAACTTTCTTCAAGGGGGCTTTTTTTTCCTCAATGTTAACCTTATTTGGCATTAATTTAATCTAGATCACAGTTTAACTGCATTTGAAAAATTGAAAGGATGCTGTCATATCTCTATATGATGCACTGTTTTAACTGGGTGAATAAGGAGTCTTCCAGACAAACTATGACAATTTGTGGCAGAGTGATTTAAGAAATGATGACCCTCCAGTTTACTTCCCTTTGCAGAGCGAGGAGAAGCAGATATGTGCAAATGTCTAATGCTCCATGGGTCTCAGCCTGACAGTGATGTGATTTTAATGAACGCTGGGAAGTGTGGCAATAGAGGAGTGAACACGGGTCTGGTTTTGCTGATTCTAAGAGGGCTGAAGGAAAAACCTCTGGCAGAAGAGTAGTAGATACCACCCTGGAGGATCTTCTTTAGTTAGCCTGACTCGTCAGGTGGCACTTGATGTGTTCAAGCATTTTTAGCTGCCAAAGAAAATATCCAAAAATCAGGGTAAATAAAGCCTCAATTATCATAAGCAGAATCTCTTATTTGCCTACAGAGGTTTGGCACACGGACTTCCAACAGCTTTCGTGAAAGTAGTGCTGGTGGCTTCGGTGGGAGGAAAAAAAAACCCAGATGGTTATTGCTGTATTTATTTGTGGTCCAGTCAGGTCACAATCCTGGATAGGAACAATTTTGATCTTTTTGCATTTAGAGCTTGTTTTTTTTCTTTTCTTTAATTGTTTGATTGACTTATCAGAAAAGAAAACAAATATCATCTTGCTAACTTCTGCTATTTGTCCTGCATATGATAGTCATATGTTATCTATGATATTTACGTTAGTATATATCAGTCATATAATAAAAGACTATCTCACACGGTCTGGTAGTTATTGCATGGTTTACGAGTTCAACTTCTGATCTCATATGGGTAAGAATCTTCAGACGTAATATTTTACTCTTGGAAAGTGCTGATTCAACAAAACTAAAAAAGATCTTGCAGGAACTTAATGATGGGATAAGCGATACCCCACAGAGACTTTTTAGATATGCTGTTCCTGCTGGACAGAAATAGCAGCTTTCAGTTGTTCCCTTCCTGAGCAGAGGCTCTGCTTTTCCTAAGATTATCTATATTGCTTTTGGCAATTTGCTTTTGGCAATTTACTTTGGCTAATGTTTTCAACAAATTCAGGCAAGTTTGCCTAATTTCAGACCAATAAATGAATTATCTGTGGACAGCTAAAGTTTAAAACTGAAGCATGCTGAGTCCAAAAAACGGACACCAAACTAAGTGAAACAGTTTTGAAAATTAGATCATGAGTCTTTCTGTATATAAAAGTGGAGTGCAGACTTAGATATTTCAAAGAAAGGAATTATATACTTTTGAATGTTTACTGTTTTGTTTGTTAATGTTGTTAACCTATTATTTTTTAATTATTTAGCTTAGGAGAAAAAGAAAGAAAAGCAATTTGGATTATTTCCTAGGTACTGATGTTTGGCCTTTTTATTGTGCCTGTGTGTGGCATGTATAAACCATTACATTAAAATCTGTGTATTTTAAAGAAGTGAAGACTCTCCATGTTCAGAAGCTAGCTGAAGTCCTACAGGTCCTTAAGTCACTGTTAGAACACTTATTTTTAAATTTTGTGTAGTTCTATGTTTTGCACAGGAATGAGTTTTACCACTCACAAGCAGTGAGTGGAAAATAATTTTGCATTTGAAACCATAATACCATCATAAATACATGAAGAAGCATGATGTATATTAAAATACAAGTGTAGAATTAATTTTCGCTAAACTTTTCATTCTTCCATGCAATGTCAGAAAAACACACCCAGAAAAAATATTTTATCAATTTCTGTCCTCATATTCTTTCAAGAAGGGCAGAGACAGTTCAGATAAAATTCTCTTTCTGTTAAAGTCATTGGCAAAACCTTTGTTGCCTTTATGGGATTGACTTAAACCCACTTCTGTCTTAAAAACTAGTTGTTCTGCTATGCATCCATCTTGTCCCCTCATGTTGCTTTTAATCTTTCAGAGAGTTTTAGACATTTAGCACTGTTTTTCATATATAATTGCACGAAGCCTGATAAAGGAGCTAAACTGGGCCCTGAAAAAGAAGATTCTGGCCCTTCCCTCTATTCATTGCTTTAGAACTAGTTCTTACAGAAAATAAACTACTTGAGGGTAAGTACAATGTTCTATTGTTATTTTGCCCTTTTATCACCAGAAGATCAGTATGATGTTTCTTTTTATTTTAGTCATTTTCAAATGTAATCTATTAAAACCTAGACATAAAAAAAAAATTAAAAAAATTGGGCTTTCTATTTTGACATTTGGGATTTAATTTAGGATATTTTTCTCAGTCAATTTTTAATCCCAATTAAATTGTTTTCCTTTTTGTTAAGCTATATTTTTATTATAATACATAGCAGGTTTTATTATAATACAAAGAATGTATTAAGATAACAGGGCATTAAATGACTCTGAAATGTAACCTCTTTTGGAACCCTTATACATTTCTAAGATGAACATTTTAAAAAATAGGAAATGTTTGAGATCAGGTTTCTGTATAAAGTTAGTCACAAGGTTATAGATTTATTTTATTTCTCACTTTGAAAACAGTTTTTATTTAAAAAAAAGTATTCTAAATGTACCTATGACATTAAACAATAAAGGAATTCTGAAGGAAAAATTTTATCTGTTTTTGGATAGGTCATACAGGATACAGGAGATTTGGATAGAAATCCTTCCTTTCTTCATTCTGGGTCTCAGTAAATTTTATTGTTTCAACCTTTAGCAACTTTGAGGCAAGGTGAAAAAATTATTTTCCCCCTAGATTTTAGTCATTCACTGTTTTTTTTGAGGGGGGGAGCAGAGAGCGGGATGATTTACAGGGTGATAGTTCTTAACTTTTGTTGCATGAGCATCGCTCTAGGCTCCATTCTCCTGCTTGGCAATATGAGAAGCATTTATCACTAGCCAAAACCAGTGGGTGTTACCTGACCACGCACACTTTAATTTACTAGACACCTTTTACTGTGCACTCATTTTAGAGCAAGTGAAAAAAAAAAAATAACCCTGTCCAGAACAAGATTCATCTCATGCATAAGCAGGTGTATATAGGAATGATTACTGTAGAACTTGTGACTACTTTTGCTTTCCCCAGAAGATGCATCATACTTCAGACTTCCTCCCATTCAAGAAATTATTTATGGCTCTTTAATTACTATAAATATGAAGTACTGATTGTTTTAATATTAGCAATGACTGTAACCTCCATTTGTCCAGAAGGCAGGAGGACATATTCAAGAATGAATAAAAGTTTTCACAGCTAGTTTCTGCTTCTTCCTGATGTTTTGCAGCATATAATTCTCTGTATTCATTGATGTAAGGCCAAAAGCTATTTTAGATCATTTACTCTAACCTCTGTTATCTCACATGTTATTCAGCCTCATCTAGTCACTCCTGTATTTAACATAGTAAGTTGTATGTAATGTAAGGATATCTTTGAAAAAAATTGTTCAGGAAGGAATTCAGTCTTAATGAGGAGATGGACAAGTCAGTGCTGCTTCTCTCAGACAGTGCTTGTATTTACACAGCGCACTGTGTGGAGCAGAGCAGATCCTGTCTGTGGAGAGAAGCTCTCCGTTTTGGTCATTTGAGTTAATATATAATTTCCTTACCAGAAAACAACTCTACTTCTAAAGGATGTTCCAATGAGAACTTCCTGCTGCACTTTTAGACAAAGGCAAGGCCATGCAGGTGGCATAATTGCAGGTACCCAGTGGGAGCTGCCTGCAGGCTCTTCTGTTATGGTAAGTGGCTGAGTTTATCCTACAGCCAGGGACTTTGTGCAGAACAGCACAGGCCTGAAAGCCATGTTGTATGTGCAGTGCAGCATAGCACAGCACAGGCTTGTTCCTCTTCTGACTAACTGTTATGGGGATCACTAATGCCTAAACATGCAATGGTTTCTTGGTCAGGATGAACACAGACCCCAAATATTTAAAAACAGATAGTGAAAGAATTAGCAGAACAAATAAGACACTGAGTGTTAAATCAGTGTAGCAAACTCACCTCATCAAGATCAAAGCTGAAGAGGTCCCTCCTTGTTTCCTCCCCAACATGCTCTCTAGACAGAAGTTTGGAGAAATTGTCTGATGTAATACAATAGAGACTACTCCAGAGATGCTGGATGATCCGCTACCTATAAAGCATCATCCTTTTGTTTATACAATTAAAGGGTTTTTTTGGCTATATTACACTTACAGCCTTGATCACTAACTTAGAGCACATGGGATTATGGAGAAGGACAACAAAATATCCGATCTTCCAATTGTACATCTTGCACAGATGCGGGGATGGGAATGATGACAAAATCTTACTGCATCTTGCTCTACTTGTGGACGTGGGGAAAAAGTCTCTATTTAGTAATTAATATCCAGGAACAAAGCAGGCTTATTTGTATAATAATATAAAAAAACAATAATAAGAAAAATATATCTTCTTCCCAAGATGCATTCTAAAAAATTAAGAACAAAACCCATATATCTTTTCATCAAAAGCTGACAGACTCTAGATACTGAAAGAAGTATACATTTCTGTATTTAAATCTATTGTTCATTTTAGCATTATGCAGAGATACAGAATTATTTAAGAGCTGTAGAAAGCCACTGCAGTGATGATATTAATGATATAAAGCTGTCATGCAAAGGTTAATCTGGGTTTTCTGAGGATGATAGATGTCCTACAGCCCACTCTGACCAGCGGCATTTCCAATCTAACCTTGCAAATTTTGCTACTTATTCCCTTCACTGCTGCACACCTTCTATACCCTCCTTTCTTGAACTTGTTTGAAGTGGGCCTATATGTTTCTGACCCTGAGCACAGTAAATCCACAGTTGCCAAATTCCTACTCTTGCTATCCAGAGCTCTGAACCTCTTTTCTCCTCTGAGTACACTATTGGCCAGGCAGCCTGCAGCTGGCATGAGTAACAGCTATAACATAAAGCCACTGAACTCCTCCTAGACCTTTGTTAATAACCAGAAGAGTAGCTGCCATTACATCATTTAAGATTCCTTAAGCAAACAGGATGAGTTAAAGTGAGCTCAGGAAAGTGTTTTTGGGAAGGTACAAAAAAAAAATTGTAATAGTTAATGCAGGTGAAGCAAAAGCTGAAAGAAGTGTTTTATCAATGCCACAAAGACAACCAGAAGGACTATCAAAGGTGACCAGAATAAAGAAACTGTGATTGTGTGAAGACTTTGAGTGTAAAGTAACTGAATATTTGCGGAAAGCTGAAATACAACATAATGACATTCCTGAGACCCAGCAAGCCTGGCCAACATGTTGCCGAAATTTTGTTATAGGTGATGGTTCTGCATATATCCAGTAAAGCTTGCCTGCTGGAACATGGGCTCTTTTTATCTCACTAAGTTGTCACTGCCCACTGCAAAGGTCTATCACTTTGGAAATTGCATTATGTGATACTGAATCTCTGATTTTTCTCAGGATCCATCCAGTTTTTTCTGTCCTGTATTATTAGAATCACAGAATGGTTAAATGGACATCTGGAGGTTATGTGGTCCACCCCCCCCGCTCAAGTAAGCCACCCAGAGCAGGTTGCCTGGGACAATGTCCAGATGGTTTTTGAATGTCTCCAAAGATGAAGACTCCACACACTCTCTGGACAACCTTTGCCAGTGCTTGATCACCCTCACAGTAAAAAAGTGTTTCCTGATATTCAGATGAAGCCTCCTGTGTTTCAGTCTGTGCCTGTTGCCTCTGGTGCTGTCACTGGGCACCACTGAAGAGAGCCTGGCTCTGTCTTCTTTACACCCTCCTTTCAGGTATTTATATACATTGATCAGATCCTCCCTGAGCCTTCACTTCTCTAAGCTAAACAGTCCCAGCTCTCTCAGCCTTTCCTCATACAGGTGATGCTCCAGTCCCTTAATCATCTTTGTGGCCCTTCACTGGACTCTTTCCAGTATGTCCATGTCTCTCTTGTACTGAGGAGCCCAGAACTGGACACAGTACTCCAGATGTGGCCTCAACAGTGCTTAATAGAGGGAAAGGATCACCTCCCTTGACCTGCTGGCACCACTGATAAAAATGAGTGTAGCATACATCATTGTTGAAGCCACCTGTGCATGTAGGAAGAACAATTTTATCCTAATGAGAAATCAGCTAAGAATATTGCAAGACCCATGATGTCAACTTTAACACAAAACCCATCTGCCACTCTTGGTGGGTATGGTGGCTCTGACAGATTAAGATTGAAAGAGTGATGGTTTTAAGGATAAATGCAAAAACACTTTGCAGTGCTTTAGTGAACCATGGAATATATATTCACTTTTTGGAAGAAGATATTGCTGTCATGAAATCTCAGTCCTGCTCAGTGATCTGCATATTCCAAGAGTATAAGCCAAATCCATACTGTATTAATATTATGCTGTAAAAAGCAAGCAGGGAGAGCTGTACCTCTATTCCACTCCAAGAGAAGGATTCTGGAAAGGAGTTTCATTAAATCCCTTTTTGTTGACACTTGTACTATGGGACCTCCCCGGTAAAAGCAGCACGTTTGTATCTCTGAAAAAGAGTCATATAACTCATGCGTAAAGCTGGATCCCTCTGAAATCCCCACTATGGTGAATGGTCTGTTCCAGAATACAGTATAATAGTCTGATTTACTAATATAAGCATTTCTCACTAATATGCTCACTAGACAGAAATTTTGGAGAAATTATCTGAAAAGAGACATGATCTTATCCAAGAAAGGGTATTACATTGATGCTGGATACCCATATTCAAGTTGGGGAACAGCTGGCTAGGTAATAGCTCTTCCATGGTGATTTTGATGTTGGCAACACACACTGAAGAGGGTTGACATAATTCTTTTGTGTATGAACAAGAGTACAACTTGCAAGGCATCAGAAATAATTCTTTTGTTGCTCTCAGCACTGGAGACTGCACTCCAAGAAAAACTGGAGCCAAATGGAAAGAGTCCTGAGGAAATCAGAATCAACAGAAGCACAGAAAATGTAATTTTATGGTGTGCAGTCAAAGAAAAAAAGCCCAAGGGAGAACATGAGACCAGTTTTAAATTACATAACACTGTAAAGTTGTAAAGATGCAGGGAATAACCTGTTTTCCATGTCTAAGAGGGAGGTGGCAAGAACTAATGGTTTTAAATTGAAGCAGATTAGATATTAGGAGTATGAACTAGCAGTAAGAATAATGAAGTAGTAAGTGAGGTTGCTTAAGAAGTTGTAGACTTTTTATCATTACATGTCTCTCAGCAAACACCTGTCAAGCATGACATAAGCTATTACCTTATCCTGACTGAGGAGGGTGGTTGTGGTGATGTCTCAAGAACTATTTTGAAGTCTGTATGTCTACCATTCTATGAATCTATGACACAAGTCAAACATTCTTAGAATTTTTCTCACTTCCATTTCATTTTTTTGCAGCAATGGTATATTAATCATCCCCATCTGTATGATGAGGTTAAATATGTTGTATGGGTCTTCCAGAATGCTATTTATTACTATGCAAGAAACTTTGAGTAAGAGGAGAAGCAACATGAAGGGAGTAAAAAATAAAGAGCAGTTGACACACCTCAGAGAGCTCTAGCTGATTAGTGAGTAGCTAACTTTAAACGTTCACATGCTGTGGAAGACTCCAAGCAGGACTTCATTCTCAGTTTGTCTTCAGACAGATATCTGTGTTGCCAGTCAACCTGATGGATCACTGAAGTACCATTCAGTCAAATGAAATGAAATCAGATCTTGGATGATATAATGCTTGTGTTACCGTGATCACTGGAAAGAGAGTCAAAGTTCCTGTGTGCAGTGCCAAGTATCCAAAACCCATTATATATAAAGAAGTTTTGCTTGCAAGAAGGCTATCCAAAATGGTAGGTGAGGGCTTAGTGTATGGCAGGTGTTCCAGCACTAGTGAAGACCTTTGAAATAGAGTCATGATTTAATACATAATGATCTGCACTTTGAGTGTGGTGGCTGTCACTATGTAGAGGTGACTGATTCATGTGGGATAACAAAGTCTATCAAAACTAAGTACACTGGTCCCAGCTAAAAGACTGGTTCCAACTGATATAGCTACTAAAGTCCAAGTGGACTAGGAGGAGTTTGGAATAGTGTTGGTGTCATGAGAATCGTAACTGGATTCAGCAATGGTGCAACAGTCCTGATATGTTAAAGAAGATAAATGCCGCACAATTCCATTATGTGCACAATGTGTATAACCCCAAGGTTTTATTTTGCAGAAGAACAAAAACAAACACTAAAAATTTAAAGTTCCCTATCCAGTTCTAATGGTGTCAGTCTGGAACATAAAGCTCATGTCACAGTTTGCTTATGGATAAACACTGGGGCAAATACACATCTGGTGAAAGTAACAACGTCAGGCTTGTTGAAAGGATACTCACATCACTGCCATTTGCAGTAGTAATATGCTCATGTAGCTGCTGTTGGCATGTGGTGTAGACACAATGATGGTTCAGTTCTAGCCATGGAGTAGTTCTGGCACATTTCTGACCATGCTGGTATATGCAGAAATGGTTCTGGTTGTACAGATTCTGTTCCCATGTGATTATCGGAGGGCTGGAAGAATTAACCAATGTGCTTACCATAGTGTGCTACTAACACCAGAGCAACATTTAACCACACAGTTTGGTTTTTGAAACATTTCTTGGTCACAGTGTTACAGACACAAATCATAGTTCTTTCTTCCAAGTGTTTTCTCCACACCCTGTTTTTATAACAATTTCTGGAAGTATATAACTAGTCTTATCACCAGAAAAGAGGAATCTTCTACCTGCTTCATCTTCCTATTCAGCTGTCATCAGGAGAAAAGATTCATTAATTTTTTTAAAAACCAGTTTCATTTTCAAAACACATTTCCATATCTAAAAAATTATGAGACTCTTAACGTTAACACTTTTGGCCCTGGGGGTAGGACTATGAAGTAAATGTGCTGTTTTCCTGCAGTTGATTTCAGGGCAGTCATTCTAGGTTATGACTACTCTGGCACGTAGCCAGATGGATCCCTTCCCTCAGACTGTGAAAAAACTCCTCTGTAACTTTGTCAAACTAAGATGGAAGCAAACAACTTAAGTATATGGACATAGTAAGTAACAATTTGCTTCTTTTGTTTTGTTTTGTTTTGGTTTTTTTAACATTTTTCATTAAAATAATAATTTCAAGTCTTTTAAAAAAATTGACAAATTCTATTCAGCCAGCTCTTCAGTGCAAAACTCACACTAGCTGAGATCCTGACATCAAACCTCTCCCTTTTAATATATTTACAGTGCTTCAAGCTTTATTTTCTTGCATTTTTTCCTCTGAAATGTTGGTCTGTTCTGCAGAATAATTTTTCAAAAAATGAGTTATTCCAGGAGAATGGAACATGATTAAGTAGTGATGAGATCTACCACTTGTCACTAATTACTTGTAGCGCTGGTTGGTTGAGGCTAAGGGGCATTACGAATGTCATAAAACTGGGCCAGGCAACACAGTGCCAAGATTTCTGCATCCTAATTAAACTTTACTTGATCACTATGGAAAATCCCCATCATATAGCGATAACCAGACAAGGTGAGATTTCATTATGAGCTTCCTTAAAAAAAAGAAAGTGCCAGCAAATGCTATTTCTACCATAGAAGACATTCTTAGAGTACCTATTTCTTCCCCAAAGATGTCTACTCCTGTGCCTCCCTACTCTCACAGAACATGGGAGACAGGAATTGAAGTTTGTTTGCTTGAGATTAGTCAAACTTCCCTCAAAGGCAATGTCCTAACCATGAAGTTTTAGACTGCTTTGGGTGGGATTGAGTGTGAGGAGGAGAAAATGGAGCTTCAGAAGTAATAAGGTCTAAGATAAAGAGAAAAAGACCACAAGCACCAAATCTGGTGGCTTCAGAACAGCTTAAAGCGGCTGAATTTCTGAATCTGTTTAACACAAAATACACAGACAGTCCCAGAAACAGGTGCTAGAATCTAAGGTACCCTTTCCAATACAGGTCCCTAAACCTGGCCACACATTTATCTTTGGCCGAGGGCAGCTTTAAGTGTTCCACGCAAGTGGAAGATCTTCAGTAGGAGTGATGGAGTCAGCTGCTTCCTCATCTCCTTTTTTCACATGGAAGTTTCCAGGTGTGTCTCCTGTGCATGCCCAGAAGTGCTTGATTCCTAAGCAAGCTGAGCAGTGCAGAACTTGCTTGGTGCCCCATCACCCCAGGGAAGTTTAGGGCACTCTCCTGGAGTGCTGGTGGTGACCCATGTATTCCTGTCAATGGAATGTCCTTCAAGGGAAATTCAAAGAAAATTAAATCCCTCTGGGAGTTAAGGCACAGTCTGGGAAGGGGAAGCTATAGCTCAAGTTCCCTCAGACAGAAAGACCATGTTTTCCACTTCCTAGCGGGTTAGCATCTCTAAGAGTGTGCTAATGAGTAATAATGTCAGTATTTTAATGGGAGAGAACGTTCACTGATAAATATTATGCAAAAGCCCTTGAATGTTTCCAAAATGACATCCTTGGATATTATACACAGAAATATGCCTAAAGATACTCATGCTGGTTGGACAAGAGCCAGGGTCCTTGTCCTTAAGCACAGAGTACTTCTGAGCACGTGATTTTAGGAGTGTGGGAACTTAGTGTAAAAACCAACGGTGTTTATTGTGTTCAGGCACACCCTGATTCTGACAGAAACTGAGTGTGCATTTTCAAGATGACACTTTTGAGGGTAAATGACTGTGTTCTGCCTAAATCCTACATTAGGTCTCCCTATATCTAATCTTGGATTAGTGCTCTCAGCTCCATGTTTTTACAAAAATGTTGAAAAATAAATTAAGAAAATGCAGGAAAAAAATCATAGAATTATTGAATGATGGAAGAAGCTTTTTGCAGTGAGAGTGTTAAAGAGCTCTTTCCCTTTAGGTTATTCAAGCAGCACATGAAGAAGTGACTTGATTAAATTTGTAAATACCCTCATAGACAGAATATACCTGTTAAAGAAGGACTCTGGCAGTGTCATAGAAAGGTGACAAAGATTAACTGCCAAAATCTGGAATCAGATACATGCAAATGATAGATTTGATGATACACATTTTTGATACTAAAGGTGACCATTGATTGGACAGTCTACAGAGGCAGTGTATTTTCCATGTCTTGATATCTACATATGAAAAGCATTTGGAAAATGCTTTAGTTGAACATAACTTACATTTTGTCAAACACAAGGTACAGAAGTAACTGGAAGCAATTAAAAAACCAGTCTAATGGTCCATTCTGGTTTTAAATTTAGGAATCCAACCTCTTCCCTGTGTTTTCTTCATTTTGTACTTAAAAAGCTCTGAATCCATGCAATACAGAGAATTAATAATATTATAAATTAATTGGCAAAAGCCAATTAGTTTTGTACACTCATCAAATTGCTCTGAAGTAAATCTCTCTCCACTCTGACAGCATCCCACTGATATCTCACAAAGTGTGGCTCAAGGGACTGGGAATTTAGATTTACCCTGAACACGGCTCAGAGCACTGGGAAAATAAGAAACTTTTCCCCTCAGATTCATAACGATATCTCATATACTTTTTATAAATACAGATTGTGCAGTTTTGAAGATGACACTGCAGTGCAGATCTCAAATTCAGGTTTCCAGTGCTGAACAGTGATAAATTTAAATTGAGCAATGACAGTCCAGCAGATCAAATTTTGTTAAAGAAGTGGGAGCTGCAATGAACCTTTGAAAACTGAATAACTATCTTCAATACTCAGTTTGGACTTGGATATTATGATCTAAATCCTGCAGCTCTTACTCAGGACATTGATGGAGGTGGTTTGGGCTATTAATAGAGCTGTTGGTTCCCAAGACATCTGTGAAGAAACAGCCTCTGGAAAGCTGCTGCACATGGTCTTGGCTGTCCATGTGGCAGGTGGCTCCTTTCCTTTCTCCTCGCCTGTTGGAAGTCCAATGCTAAAGTCTCAGTGCCGATGACTGGCCGGCCCCCGCCCCTGCCCCCACTTCTGCATGCCCTGCTCTCAGAGCTGCTTTTGCTTGCTTGAACAACCTAAGTCTTCCTAAAACAAGACTGTTTTACTGTTTGTAAATGATACCTCATTCATGAATCAATCTTCTCTTTCTCACCTTAATGATCATATTTTGACATACTAGTTGTTCTGGACTGGAGGTGAATAATTTGAACAAGTTAAGACCTGTCTTTCATTCGTAAATACATGACTGGTGTGTCACAGTGTTGTCTTGATAGCAAGGCTCCTTAATAGGACTGTGGCTTTTACAGGAAAATTGACTCATTTTCCAGTACAGCTAACAGTCACTCCAAACAGCATAACCCAGGAAGGCAGAAAGACCTTTTTACTGCTGCAAATCATGTCCATGTGGGGTTTTTGTCAGCTTAGTGCTATCAGTAGGCCAGCTAGTCAAGCTGTGCAGTGATGTCCTGGGCAGTCATGTACAACACCTGGTTCAGGGTGTCAGAAGTCTTTACTCTTAAAAAGATGGGGCTAATCTGCCCCTGCAAACTTGGGCATGCTTTAATTGTCTTTACCTCCTTTTTTTTCAGCATCTCATGGAATTTTTCTAAGGTAAAAGATTTGTCCAGGCTGAATGGTGAGGATGCAGGAACAATTTTCCTGGGTTCAAATTACACAAATTATCTTTGTTCCAGACTTGCAGTTTTACAGAGAAAGGATGCCCTGGCCATTTATCATCAAATGTCAAGTTGAAATATTCACATCTAACTGATTTATGACAATCCTGTTCTGTAGATTTGGCTATAGATTTCAGGAAACTCACAAAACTCACAAAGCATGATATCAAATGGACATAACAAAAAATGGTTATGGCAGAAAATGGATATGGCAGAATGTGGCAGTTAAAAAGGACAAGTGCATAATGACCTACACTTTCATCTGGTGAGCTTTGCCAGGGCATTCTGACAGCAGAAGGAAACCCCAGACCTGACCAGTTGTTCAGTGACTGGTCATTAAGTTGGATGAAATGTAACGGTGTACGATCCAATGTGCAGCATTCTTTGCAGCTGCAAGACAGTTGTCCCTTGAAGCTTAAGATGCACAAGGAAGTGTGAATGAGGTTTTTCTATATACTGCATATCCCACTGCCGATAAATATTCTTTTGCTTTTAAATATCTTACAGGTTTATGACAACAATCTGCTCAAATCCAAATGCTCATTTCAGTCATTGAAATCATTACCAGTCTTTTCCAATATTTACTTTCCCATATTTTTTAGGAACACTGAGGTAAGTCTTCTGATCCTCCACAGTGCAGATTAGTTCTTATTCTGACAACACTTGTTCCATCTGTCACTGAACAGAGTTTGCTTTTCATAAGGTCTGAATTAGCATTAGGATTTCTTTTCACTTCACCAGCTTACACTTTTCAACTGGTTGCATATATTAGCACAAATTACGTTTTTAAAGTGTCTTTCTTTGGGTAATTTGTTTTACTTCATAAATCTGTAAAGCTGCACCTCATTAGCCCTGTGGTACAAACCGCTCAGCTCCCTTAGCAGAAGTCTAGGTGCTGTGCCTGACCAGCACCACCCGCCAAAGGAGAGAACCCTGCAGGACCTGCAGGCTCTGAAGCACATTGAGCAGCTCCACTGAAGTCATATGTGTAACACTAAGCATATGCTTAAATTCTTTTTCAAAAAGTGTCCCAGAAAGTTCAGTACTTTGGAAGACCAAGACCAGAGCATTTTGGTTTACACCACACAGGCAAAGGGGAACAGCTGTGGGGTAGCAGAATGGACAAGCAGTTGCAGTGTTGATTTTGGCTCCAGAAGGCACTTTGCACTTTCTGTAGAGAGCCCGGGTGGAAGATGGAGGGGGGGAGGGTAAGCCTTCTCCTTATCCTGGCTGCCAGGAACACAGTCTCCGAGAAACCACTGTCATTGCCACCACTGCAGTCATGAGAAGGGACCCTAAATGGTTATCTGCCCCTTAAAACGACCTCCTCCAGTTCACAACACCCCCCCCCCCCCCCGCTCCAATCTAGCAATCATTAAACCTAATGCTGGATCCTGGGAAGTGCAGAAGAGGCCAAGATATTCTTGTATTTTCTCTCAAAGAGCTGCAGGGAAGTGATGGTAGATTTTTGCCAACCAAATAAACATTTCAGTGTTCAATGTGATACATGTAATGCTAATATGCTGCATTGGTCCTTTAACTCAAGATATTTTTATCGGCCAGGCAGAGGCAAGAATATCTCTTCTCATATTCACTGCTGTGATCGTGCAATGGGGAGGAGGCAAAGGCAAGAAGTGTCTGACCTTCACAGGCTCAGTGTGCCTAACAACGGACCTCCAGAAAATGTGGTTTGATTTTCAGGTGAGCTGTGGTGCTGAAACTACTGCTTACCATGTGCTCTAATATTTTTCATTAATCATGTATTTCTTAGTCTATGCATAGCTAGCTCTTTTTTTTGTTTGTTTGTTTTGGGTAGGTCCTGAACCACAGCAGAGTCTCTTAGAGATCATCATAAATAATAATATACACTAGTGTAAAACATCAGCTCTTAAAAATCAAGCTATTTTTACTTAGATAACCAATTAAAAAGTGTTTGCCTATTTCTAGGTGTCCAGGTGAAAAGGACTGACATGCCCCCTTTCTTCTGTTACACTTACACGCACCTAACTTCATCCAAGCATGTAATAATATACGAAAGATTTTAAATGTACTTCCTAAATTTGCATTTCATTCAACCCATTTTCTCAGTTAAAAACAATTATCTTATGCTAGACAGTACAGAAGTTAATTTGAGCCACTGGATTTTGTATTGGGTAGACTCTTCAAAGCTATTTACTTCATCTTTTTTACGTGCATGCGGAAATGCATTTCACAAAGTGACAAGCAATATTACAAGATCTGCTTTCCCAAGCTTAGTTCCAATCCCAGCCTTCAAGCATCAAATATTTCAAACAGATAATAAGTCAGTTTTTGTTTTGTTAACTCTATTTTTTCAGGACCCAAAATTTTGCTTGAAAAAACATTGAATCATCATAGCCATTGTATGGTCATAACTGTATATTTAGTATAAATTGTCTTCTGTTGTATTCTATTCTGTTTTCAGTGTCATCAAGATAGCATCTGAACACTAAATGTGCAGTAAATGGCATAATATTTAGTACATATGGGTAGTCCATACATGTTCTACTCATAAATAGACATATTGGGTGTGATTCATCTAATCAAGTGCTGCATTTGTGATGCATGTGTCTAATCTGAACGGGCCCCTTAGACTCTTTTTATGATCAGTGGAAGAACAGTAAATGGGTATGATTCATCTCATTCTAATACAGATGTCTACAATAAATCATATGAATTGCCCCAGAGATAGATTTTTCCCTCCTTAGCTCTTAAATGTTAGCAGAAGTATGACAAAACCTTATTGCCCATTTCACCACAAATCTTCTACTGTAGTATGTTAAATTACATGTTGGTGAGGCATGAAATAACAAATGGTGGCTTCATTCAAAATGCAGTGCTGCTTTTCTGTACTAGTAATAGTGATAGGAGCAAACAATTATTTCCCAGTGTTACTGACTTTGAGTAGTAGTTTGAATAGATCTTTTAATGTAAATAGGATCATTCATGCAATACAGTATGAATTGACTTATGGCCAGGTATTATATCAGGTTATTCATAAAATATTGCTGAGCTGCAGTTGCAAATAAGCTACATACTTGCACTCATTATTGTTCATTTAGTCACCCTTTTATGGGGGATGACAGCCTGGTTCAACTCTGTTGTGTAATGGTGGTCACAAGCTAAGGATGGTTTTCCCATATCCCCCGGGGAATCATAGGCATTGGTTTACAAATTCAGATCTCCGTGGGTGAAATTAGGTGTTTAAATAGTGTTTAAACATAAAGCAGAAGAGGCAGACTCCCAATCACTTGAGCCCATCACAACAGATCTTCTACCTGCTTAAAGACTGGGATTGCAGCAAGCGTTTTCACAGACTGACTTACTGAGTGCTTGTCACCACACTGTTCATTATTGTTGCTTGCAGCTTGTGCTCACAGCAAATTTCATTACAACTTGTTTCTTTTCCAAGAAACAGATTGTACTTTTCAACAGAAAATAATTATCAAAATTTTTGGAACCCGTTCTAGTAAAACAGAACAGTTCCTCAAGCTACAGGAACTTTTCACTTATTGGAGTTTTGAGCTGACTCACTGAAAATACTCTAGTTTTTGAAATGTTGATTTTTAATTAATTTTTAATTAATTTTTAATTCATGTTGATTTTTGGAGAAAATGGCTGATAACTTGGAGTGGGGGGTGTACTGTGAGCTTTGCCCGTGTGAAGGATCCTCCACTGCAAAAGATAAATACTCAGAAACTTGTAACAATCTCCCTTAAGATGCATAAACGGGGCTAAACTCACAACACCTAGATCTGCAAAGAATTTCTAAAAACGTATTGTGCTGCTTTTCTGTTTATTTAGATGCAGCTTTGGCAAGTGGCTAGTTATCTTACTAAAGGTGATTTAAATGTACTAGCACAGTGATTTATTTTAAAAAGTTCGTATTTCAGAATTCACTAATGAAATATTGAAACTTAGAAAAAGGGTTACAAGGATATTTTCATCTGTGCGTTGTGCTGGAAGTACTTGGATAAATTCACAAAATTACCCTATGCTGTAAAAACACGGTGAAAAGGAGGAGTTCTTGCTAGAATAGAAAAGTCATATGAATTTTGCCTAATATGCTCTGTCAGAGAGCTGGTTGTTAAAGTAGTGCAGAGGGCCAAAAGGCACAGTAAATATGTCCAATTAGCGCAGTCCATGCTGCTACAGCTGGATTAGAGCTGGTACTCATGTTAGTCCAGTTACTTCTCTCTACTTGTAGTACAAGTCAAAGTACAGGCAATGTCGTGTTCACAAGGACGTGTGAGGAAATGCCAAGCAGTGCGTACATTTTTAAAAATCTCTGATTATAATTCAGCAATTACTTTTTTCCCCTCTAAAATCAGATGGAAAAAATGCAAGGTTAAATATTTCATTGATGTAATTGTAGCTTTATAAGGATTAGGCCTTAAAGTCCAAATCCTTACAGGTTTCTTGTACAGCAGAATCCTGAACAAGGTATCATTGGAAAAAAGTAAATACATTTCTCTTTCTGCTTGTATAGCTCTACTTCCAAAGCAGGTATATCACTATTTCAGTAGTTAAACTGCTTTTTTTTTCATCCACACAAGTTAGAAAGTGTAGAAAGCAGTGCTGAAAAAGCCAGACCCACCCCCTCCTCTCAATTTTCTTTATGCCACTAGTGCTTACTGAATTTTTAGACTATACATATAAATTTTAGAGAAAATGGGTTATGTCCCAGGAATGCAACTGTTAGTTCTTTCTCCAGCTAAAAGCAAGGATTTAATTTAATTTTTCTTTTTTGTGAGACTTTACCCCAATTTATTTAAATAGAGCAGATTATGAGACTATTCAAGTTACTTTTGTTCTCTTTTGCTGCTGGTCTAATGAATGGCAGCAGTTGAAAGCACCACTAATGAAAAAAATGGAAAAAAACCCTCCTCAAGTTTAAATGAATGCATTTGTTATTAATTATTTTCTCTCTGTATTTTCCCTCTTCCTTAATGAGAATGCTTTCAAGAAGCCCATGTTCTGATTCTTCAAATACTGAAGAATCGCATTTTCCCCCTTACTTTGTCTTTTTTGCTCTCTCCTGCCCTTTGCCATGATTTCTGACTCACAGAAAGGGAGAGGGAGGTGAATTTGGGGGGCTGAAGCTAAAAAGGAGAGGGCTGAACTGGATGCAAAGGCATTTCTCTCTGCTCCCTTCCCAGAGCCCAGGGACGGGTGCCAGCCCCCAGCTCCTTCCCTGCCCAGCCCTCCCAACTGCCGACGCTTCTGCCCACCCCCGTGTTCCCAGCCCAGAAACCCTTCACCACCCCTCAGCGGCTGGAAGAAGCTCTGGGAAGGGCTGTCTGCCTGGGACACTTTGTACTGCTCGTCCTCACTTGTGCTCCTCTCCCTACCCCTCAGTTACATTGCTTTTAACTTCTTGACAGTGGGCCCTGTTTCAAAATTATCTTTCTCTGAGGTGTTTGCACATGAAGGAATTAGGAAATCCACGCTTACACACAAGACTCCTATTTTGATCCCACATCTTAAGTCAGACAAATGGCTTGAAATCTGGTGAGGTGCATCTTTGCCTAAATTTCAGCTTTATCCAACTAATTTGCTGAAGTGACGGGTGCAGGTTTAAGTGTCCTCACTCTTCCCTCTTAGCATGTGGCTCCAAACCTAGCCAAAGCCCCTCCACATCTCAAACCACACAGGAGACAAAGCAGTACATCATATCAGAAAGCCAAGATAAAGTTTCATCGTCTTCAAGGAGTGATTTACAAAGAGCTAGGGAAATAGCTCTGGTATTCTCATTTCTCTACAGGAGACCTGAAGATAGGCCTGTCAAAATATTCAAACATACTCCTAAATCCAGATGAACTGAATAGGCAGATGCAGGTGCATAAGTATCTTGCTGAATCAGAGCTGCAAGTACAGTAGATTTAGAACAGACAATATTTGCAATATACAAAGATCTATTTTTCTGAAATGACTGTGTCCATGGAAGGGTAAAGGACATCAATACACAGTTTGTAATGTGATTTATTAACCACTGAGAACATCCCCCAGCAGAGTTTGTTGCACTGCTCAAGAAAACAAGGAAGTGCAGACACATTGTTATACAAATCCCATGTGGAAAGAATTCTTTAAAATGAAAACCTCATTGAACAAAAATGTCAGAAATATTTATGATAAAAGGAAGAAACCATTACTTTTGTCTTAAAGACCTTATTAAAATACTTTTACTAAGGATTTTAGTATTTTTTACTTTTCAGTACAAATGACGTAAACAAAACACTAGCATGCTAACCTTTATATCCCTCCTGTTCATACCTGCTAGGAACAGCGCACAGACACCCTCTCTCTCTCTTCTACCTCTGCACGTACCTTTAAATTGAGTATGCCCTGTAAATTCATCTCCAGATGGTAGTGGCATTTGGACAGACGGTTTGGGCCCCAGTGTGGCAAATCACATAGTCACATGCCTACATTGACTTCTGTGAGACTATCTACATGCTTAAAATGCAGTAAGTCTGTTAAATGCTTTTACTGGATGGGGAATGCTGCATATATCATACCATTACCAACTCCTAAGCTATCCAATTTCACTTAGGCATCCAGTTTGCTCATGCAGGCAGTGTTTTAGACTGGATGATGGGATTATAGTAGTCATCACAATGTATGTAACAGGTGATACATTATTAAATCCCAAAGCTTTGACATTTAATTTTCTGGAAGCAGTTTCAGGTCCACAGTGCCCTGGAGTACAGTCAGGGCTGGCTTCCTGATGGTTTGGAAACTCTCCGCTGGAACGATCTGATTTAATGACTGAATATTTTCCCCCTCAACCTATTACTGTAAGTTCAAATACAATAAAAACTTGAAATACTGAACTGGATGGTGGTTGCAGCACAATGTTAAGAGTCCTGATTAAAAATGCTGCATTTTAAACAAGTGTTACATGCAAAATAAATAATAAAAAAAATTATCTGAAGGTATGACTGTACCCCTTGTCTGTACACAAATATTACTCACCAGATTGCAAGTAAGTATCTTGAAAGAAACTTTTTGACATTATAGTTTTTGTGTAGCTTATGTGACGATGTGACGATGCAGGAGCAAAACTACACAGAAAATACATATCACCAGCAGGGAATGGACTCAATGTTCCAGTTTGATTCCAGCAATACTTCACCTTTACGTGGCCTTCTGTGATTTTTCCCTTGACACACAATAGCATTCTTCCTTCAGATTCAGATTTTCTTCATCAGTACTATTTTCACTGAAAGACGTATTGATAAATCACCTACTCTTCAGCTTTTAGAGCTATTTAAAATTCAGTAGATTTCAATATCTTCCATTTTTCCCCACATCTATAGGCTGTTTTTATTTTCCAATGAACTGCTTATTCTAGTTGTGTGGGAAACAACATGATCAAGATCAGATGCTCCAAAATATTAAAGAAAAAGAATTATTTCTATCATATTTCTTTATGGACTTTCATTAACATAAAGAATTTAGTAACTAGTAAATAAAAAGTTTGAATATTTACACAAATTTCTTTGAAATACATCCATTTTCTTTTCAGATTCAGAGAATTAAAGCAATATGGAGAAGGTGAGAAAAACGCTGAACTTTAAACTATTTTATTAGTGTCCCACACAAGAGGACATTCAATGTCCTGTCGACCTTGCTGCTGTTAGGATCATTTTATGAAGTTGTGTTTCTGTGGTTCTGTTTCACTGCTATGACCTCAGAAGCATAGAGGCTTTAAGAGTGGAGGTCTGACAAGCAAAAGATAAGAACACCAAGGCTTTTAAAAAACCCTATTTTATCATTGTTATAAGTGTTAATATTGTATCCTGAGCTACTGAATAACTGAAGTAACTTACTGAATAGGTAAACAAGTTTGAGAAAAATCTCCTTTGGGGGGAGAACTCACATCTAGTGATCTGCTTTGATTCAAAAGGCCAGGCAAGGGGGAAAAAAAGGAAAAAAAGAAGAAAAAGAGCTGAAACCTGTAAAGTCATAGTTGTAACTCAGAAGGCAAGGTGACACATGCAGGCACAGACTGGAACAGCGAGCTAACAAACTTGCACTTAGCAGGGCCATATTTTTGTAATACTTGGTAAGGCACCTTGTGTGGAGACTGTTAATTAATTAGTTTATTTATTTCTTTTTAATGACAAGGCCTGTAGGTAGAGATAAGACTTTTAATAGAATAATTCATACAGCTGGGAAAAGCAGACAACCTTTTCAAACAAACCCTTACATGCTGAAATCTTATAATTTTGCAGCTATCCTGTAGGGTTTAATGACGATATTTCCTCCACTCATAAAGTTTACCTTGAGTATTCCCTTAGACTACTATGGTTACAATAACACCATCACAAACGTTTTATGATGCTTTTTCTATATAAAGCTATGGCTTTACACTATGAACAGTGGTTTCAAACCCCTTAAACTCCTTTTTCTGTATGTGTGAGACCCTATGAGACTGCAGATGCCATGTGATGGCAGGAGAAGACAGGGCAGTACCTCAATCCACTTTGGGAATGTGCAGCCCAGCCTTCCCCTGATTCTTGCCTGTGTCATGGATCCTAAAGTGGGTTGGCATATCACAGAGTGGGATCACAAAGTGTGACCTCCACAGTGCTGCAAATAAATGAATAAAAGGTCCATTTGGGATGGGACAACAAGATGGGAGATAGATAAACGCATATGCGAGGAGGTGTATCCTAAGTGTTTCAGATTCATCAGGTCTCTGAATAACAAGAATACTGTAGCCATAAAACCTCTGGTCCTAGTGAAATGTTATCTTCATGCAATAAAGTGATAAGTGAAGTCTTGAGATATGAGAAAGTGGTCTGAGAAAGGAACATGATGCAGATAAACCCACAGTGTGGTGAACACCAAAACTGTGAACATCTCTCAAGAACATTAGATTTTTCAACAGATATTTTATTTCACCGGTTTTCTGTATTAGCTAGCAAGGTCCTAATAATATTGCTTGATTACATGCTACTACTAGAAATCTTGTAGATTAAGTGTTGACAACGAGCAGGCATTCTTCTGCCCCTTTTAAAATGAGTGAGAGTGCATCCTGGGCAAGCACCAAGTTCCTCTTGGCACTCGTAGTGAGACCAGCACTGAGCTCTTTCAGAACTAACTGAAGACCCTTCTCAGGGCTGTCTTGGAAGCAGGGATTTTGAGAAAAGAGAAGCAAAGACATGTCCCTGAAACACAGTTCTTTTCAAAACTTAGGTTTAATAATTTCCAATGATGCACACTGTGAATTCACTTCTTTGTTTGCAAGAATATATACAAAGGTTAATTCAAAAGTAGTTTTCCTCCAAAAGGGCCTTTTTTGTCTCTCCCCTGACTTTAATAGCTGCAGAAGTGAGTGCCAGATGAAACAGCTGTAGATAGGATAAAAATCAATAGTTACTCCCTTCTAAGTCATCAGTAACTAAGTCTCTTTGGTCATTAACTTACAGTTTCCATGACTTCACATACTGTCAGCTCCCAAATGCCTGCCACAGTCATTCTATCTTCTTACTACCAGAGGACTACAGTTTTTTAAAATCCACTTTTGTCTCCATACATTTGGTTCATCTATGTACAAACTATCATAAAAGAAGGCAATGGCACAGTAATGAAGAATATTTTTGCAGTGAATCCCTCCTCTAGGAGCTCTAACCTTTCAAACAGTGGTGTAGGTCCTCTTCTTACATCAGCTTGACACTGATGCAATTCCAGCAACAAAGCCACTTCTGAGTTACGCTTTCACGAAGGAAGTGAACACAGGCCCATCTATTGCAACCAATAAAATCTGCACATAGATAATGCATTTTTCTTGGGAGAGGACCTTCCTTTCAAAAACTTGACTTGAAGATGTTTTCGATGATGCTGACATCCTGTTCTGCCATCCTGACTTCCACCTTTGTGCACCGCCAGAGACACTTCTGGAAGTTCCCAGTAGGCAGGATGTAGAGAAAGGGATTAATGTTGTTGCCGGTGTAGCTGAGGCAGATGGAGACGTAGTAGCTCATGTAAAAGGTCAGGGTCAGCTGAGAAACTTGAAGATTCATGAGCTGGATCACATGGAATGGGGCAGCGCTTACCACAGACACACTGACCAGAGCAAGCACCATCTTAGTGAGCCTCATGACTCTTTGCCTGGTGATACTGGTGGTGTAACTGCAAAACAAAGAAGGATCCCTAGTATGGAAAGTCAAGGTGGGAAAACGATGGTGCGGATTGAGTGTCCTAATGAATGGCAGTTGTCTGAGACCAAATTCACCTACAGTGCAAGCAAAGGCCAGCTCTCAACAACTTCATTTTTTTGTTTGCACGTTATTGTTTCTTCTGCTTAGGCTGAATTTGATCCTGTGCCACACACATACAGGAGCCACTGAGAGTTGTTTATGTATATTGGACGAAATACTGACACCTATTTTCATTAAAAATGCTTACTCTTTTTCAGCATGAGAGCTATATAGCTTTGCATTCCTATTCATCTATGGCTACATTTTTTTTGCTAACAACAACTGGAACAGAAATATCCAGTTAAAACATGACTATTATGAGCTTTAAAGAGACTTAGAGCAAAGAAGCAAATGATCCTCCTGCCTGAGGAATTAAAAACCACACTAAAATGGAAATCAATTTCCTTTTTCACAGAAAATTGGTACAAGCTGAAATCCAAAGCGCATAGTCCTAGAACTAAAATATGCTGACGAGGAGCTGCTGTCACGGAAACTGGGAAATTGTATTTCATCTGTTTCATGTGTCAATTTTCTTTTATTGCCGAGACTTCCCGAGGCTGTGAACAGTGGCTAGGGATCCTTGTGGGGCCTGGAGTCCCCTTCCCACAGGAGGGGCAATGCAGCCTGGAGGCACCCAACCTGCAGCTCCTTGGGGCATGGCGACTGGTACCAGACCTGGCACTGTTCCTTTTGGCCTGTTACACGTAAAACCTTTACAGTCTGAGCAGAGCATGTGAAATAGGAAGAAGCATGAATAATACTTTACTTTCCTGCTTTCTTGTTTTGCTGATACATCTCCCATGTGTAACATAAAATTAAAATATAGCAAATAAATATCAGTGGTAAAGGAAAAAAGAAAGTTGTTATAGTAAGATAAAGCATATGCCTGTACGACAAAATGCAAAAAGAACAAACAAGGTGATTACACAAAGACCATCTCATAAGTGTAAAAAAAATATGTGACATGTTTCATAAAGTGGTCTCTGATTTGCAATTCTTGATTAGAGATACATGGAGCCTGTTTTAGGTAACAGCAAGTACCTAGAACTGCAAGTACTTTTAAGTATTAAAGTCTGTGTTCAGCACTTCTAGGAATATTGTTGACTACAAGAAGATAACTACAAATTATACTTCTCAGCTTTCCAAATTCTGTGTGTGTGTGCTTCTTCCAGCACCTATATAATTAGTGAAAATTCCTGCAAGCATTTATGCAGGACACAGTCTGCTTAGTCCCCTGATATTTTGCTAGTCTGATAGTAGAACAGTGATGACTACCTTCTGAGCAGTTTTTTCAACCATTCTTGCATCATTAGTGTAATCTAATCTACACCATTTTTCTTAGTTGGTTTGCAGGTATTTTGTTACAATTCAAGTTATTTTGTTTCTATTTATTCTTTATTGAGTGGAGAACTTCCATCAAAGAAGGAAATTACATTGTTAAGTTATAATTTGTTCCTGACAAATGGACATAGAGTTTTTCTTATCACTTTACAGATTGAGAGCTTAATAATTTGTTAAACTTTCTGGTTATTGAAGTTCATGGTTTTTTACTCTGTCTAACAGAGTCTCCTTTTGCTTGTCTTCATGCTTTCCTGTGTTAAAACCTCTAATGTGGAACTAAACAAGCCTCTGACAACTGGTCGTGCCATCTGAGACAGGATGGAGTAGACTGAATTCCCGAAATCCTTTCAACCCTGTTTTTCTCCTATTTTCTCTGATTTTTTCAGGCTATTGGGGGTCTCATGTCCGTCACAAGTTCTTGAAAATAGTCATATTTCAGGGACTGTTTTTACTAATACCTTAAGACTTCAGCAGTGAATTTAATCAAGCTTTGCTGACATGAAAATATTTAACTTCTGTACTGTTACACATTTTTTGTCTTCTTCTGGTGCTCCGGAGTTAGAATTAATTCCATTAAAAATCTGGTTGAAGTTCATTTGGAGGGGGGGAGGGGGAAGGGAGGCTGGAACAAAAAAGACTCAAATACAGTATTTTAGGCTTTGTCTACATTAACAAGTAGTACAAATGAGTAGTGAAAATCTGTAGAGTGAAGTACTTGGTGCTTAGGACATGACACGTTATACTCATGTTAGGGGGTTTAACTTTGAATTTTCTCTAATTGGATCCTGTGGATTGAGGACTGAGTGCACAACAGTGGTTGGAGTCCATTCACTGAGTGCCCAGAGCACTTTTTCCAGTCTGATTTCACCTGAAAATAATACAGATCATGTGCTCTGAAACTGCTGAATAATGTGAACTCAAGTGTGGTAATTAGAGACAACTGGGAAACTCACTCCAAAAATACCTTCCTTATCCAAACAAACATGCTAATATAAAAACACCCAGTATCAGCCAAAATTTTCTCTCTGTTATGTAAGGTTTTTAAAATTTTCTTTTATGTCCCTTGCTAGTCATCGATCAACAAGCTAGCTTGAATTCAACAAATAGGCAGGAATCTGCTTGGCCATGAGATACTGGAAAGTCATGTATGCAATTTGAGGAGAGTTTAATCTCTTCTGTGATCTCTACCTTCCAAACATGACAGTCTGTGAGGTCAGAAAGGGCAATGAGATCCCATTTGTGAACAACAGTTACCTAAATGCAGCAAGAGAAGGTAAGGAGAACCAGAAGTCCTTCATTGTTACATTTGTTATGTGGGAGCTGTCTTGCTGAACTTGATCTTTCTGGGGCTGCCTCTCTATTACCGATACAATCTGAGATGCAGTGTTTTGAATGATACAAGGCTCAGCTTCAACCTTTAGTTCTGTTTCATCCATCCATCCATCCATCCGTCCATCCATCGGTCTGCCTGTCAGAGATGTCAAAGACAAAATGGGTGGTATTCTCAACACCAGCTGAAGACATGAGGATCCCCCAAGCTTTGAAAGCTTACCAGAGAACATCATCAGGTGCGGTTAGATCAAAAGTGTAACCTTCCAAACCATCTTTGAACTTTATTACTTTTGAGTAGACCTACACAGGGAACATCAGAATAAGCAATGCCACCCATAAACAAAAATTGTCTCGAATTGTCTTTGATCTTGTTCTCAGGTGGGTTAGGCGAAATGGCTGGACAAGAGCGAGCTACCTGTAAAAGCAGGTAACAGAGCAATATAATAGAAAAACAATAAAATATTTAGGTTAATATTGTTGACCGCAAAATAAAAATTCTAATAGCCATTGCAAAGGAAGGTAACTGCATTTTTTAAAAGCTGTTAAGTACAACATGTCAGAATGGCTTTTATTGAAGCAATTCCCTTAACATTCAACAAGTGTTGTTATAACTGATTACGCTTTTGGTCACAACACTATTTAATTAATATGATGAGAGTTTTTAATAAATTATAGTAGATTAGCATGTAGGAGATAGAATTTAAAAACAGACATACAAGAAGCAAGCAGAGACAAAATCTGAGATGCAGTTAGTTCTGGAAAAGGACTGGAGATAATTTAATATAGCAAGACTGCTATTTTAAAAAAAATTATGGAATGTTCTGAAATATTTGAGCTCTAGGAGTGCTCAAGTCTTTTATAGTTGTAATTTAAATGTTTAGTCTCCACATAACTGAAGATACAACTGAAAGACTTTACTATCTTAGAAGTAACCTTCAATTAGCAGTGGCTTATGATACAAAGCAAATTCAACTTCTGTTTCATCACCTCCACATTTTGTAAAATGTTAGGGTGAATGTTAATCTATGAGCTCAAAATGGATTAAAGAGGGCAATCTTTGAGCTGAAAGCAGAATATCAAATGCAACAATTCACATGTCATAAAAAAGGGATGTTAAAGGGGAGTGTATTTTCCCTCTATTTTTTTCAAGAGTGGGTAGGGTAGGTACAAAGTCCCCTGCATTTGGTACACCTCTTCATTTCCAGATGAGATCAGACTACCTACTAACATGACCACTAATTCACAGTTTAACGACTTTTTGAGGAACAATAGTGTCAGATCATCTTAGAATAAATTCAACAAAGGTAAAGAAACCTAACAATGAATTTCTTCCTTTTTCTTTCCGTCCTTTGCACGTGCAGAATCTGGCATACTGGGATCAGCCACAGGCCTGGTTAAAAGGTACTGGGTGCCGACAGTATGCTACGGAGGCTGAAAATTTCCAGTGCCCTAGGTCTTGGTACTGCTTTCTGGCTGTCAAACTCTCTGTGGTCTGTAAAGCAGTTTGAAGGGAGCTGCAGCACTGCCCTGCGATGACTTTGAGGTGATATAACCACTTGAGACAACCAGAAACCAGCACCAACTGACCTCACTTTGCTGCTGCACAGGCCAGCTGGCACAGATACAGTTCTTGTCAGCAGGATCTCCTGGTGGAGACCCTGGCAGAGGGGTGATTTTCATCACATTGCTGCCAGCTTAAGGATACGATCAGTTATGGTCCCACCCGATATGTTATGAGAGGTCTACCACAGAGGTCCTAGCCCTGCTGGTGGCATCTGTGCCCATTACCACCCAGATTGTGGGTGACGAGGCTTATGGTTCTGCCTTGGCCGCATGTCCACCAGCTTGCTCCCTATGACAGGCAAAAGGACAGGTGGAAGAACCTAACTTCTGGCAGCAGGAGCTGGTAGGTGGGTGAGGAACCATAGTGCTGAAGAGAAATGGGGGAGATGTAACTTATGGAGAAAACCTAGTTCATCCATTTATCAATTCATAATTCTTCAATTAATAATGAGTAATACAGCTAAATGAAATCTCCAAATGTCAACATTTTACACAAAAAAGGAGGGAGGAAGCTTTAGGGCTTTTTTTTTTTTTTTGGTAGAAAATATCTATTTCATGACCAGCCTTTACAAAATGGATCAGAAATTTCATTCTGTCCTCTTCAACTATATCACACATGCCTTTTTTCATGCAAAATGCTGGAGGTGTTTTAGGTAGTAGCAGTGAAACACAGCTCTCTTGGGGGAGTTAGATTGAATCATTTTCTTTTAAAAAGAGTGAAAACTCCAGATCA
The DNA here is from genome assembly GCF_026419915.1 of Harpia harpyja. Classification (NCBI taxonomy): domain Eukaryota; kingdom Metazoa; phylum Chordata; class Aves; order Accipitriformes; family Accipitridae; genus Harpia; species Harpia harpyja. The sequence continues at coordinate 14,796,772 of NC_068942.1, read as the reverse complement.
TAGGCACAGAAATCTTTTGAAACTGTAATTTTCTAAAATTAACTGAAAATAAGTGATTTACTAGCTGCTGTGAGAATAACAAATTATTAGGAATTTAAACAATACTTGGAAATAATTTTCTTGGTGATTGACTATTAGCAGCTTCTCTACCAAACTGCATCCTGTAGACTTCATGTTAGAGTATTTAAAACCTGTACAAGTTGAAAGGATAAAACTGAGAAAGATTTAAATACTGGTGAAATTTTCACTGAATTTTAGTGCTTGCAGAACAGAAAAAAATGACAGCCCAACAAACCAAACCAAACCAAACCAAACAGTCCAAGCTAGTGTAATATGAATGTTAAGATGGTTCCAGGTACTGCCTCAGGCAGCATCCTTATTCTAAAGGGTTATCATCTACATGTGGAATCCCACAGTGCTTGTGCTCAGCTATATAAGAAGGCTGATTTGAAAAGTTCATCATTCTTGCAGAAGACTTTTTTTTCCCCAGGAACTAGTATTTTTGGTGTGTTCTGAAGAAGGGCCATTAAATAGGTAGTAACATAAGAGACTAATTCTCTACCACTCTCAACCTATACCTTAGCTAGAAATGACTCTCTCTATTTATGTTGTTCACAGATGAAGTGAGAAAAATGCAGAAAAAAATGCAATTAAAAGCCTGCAAGGAACAGTCTTCGTAATAATGTGATTCCTTCTTAAATGTATTTTATGAAAGAAAAAGAAGTGTAGATATGTATTAGGTTGATTAAAGCATTAGAAAGAAAGGAACAGAGTTTGGTGGAGGTATTCTAGATTTACATTGTTAAAAACACAAGAAGCCAGAGAGGCATTTATAATACCAACTGCAATGTGTGCAAATTTGACATTGCGGGTTTTTTTTAAAATACCCTGGTATATTTCTACATTTACTCTACTAAAACGAGGAACACTGTTGTGAATTTTCTTCAGTGCAGCTGAGAGCAGAAGCTTAACAAGTGACTGACTGCTGAAGAATGTGTTCCCCAGGCCGAAAGCTCAAGATTAATTAGACTGTGGATCAAATACTCCAGTACTGGTACCAGTAAATAACCAGAAATATCATTAACTGGACAGCAGTAACTTTCAAAACCTGTGATTCCTTTTCTGTGTTGCTGTATCTGTATAAATACATAGCCATACTTGTATATTTTATATGATGTAAATATCTGATACAAATCAGAGGATCCTTGTCTGTAGGTGCTGGCAACATGTTGCCTACAAGACCGCGGGATGTTGCTCGAGGTCCTGTACTTGTTTTTCTTGTGAACAGATCAGGTTCACAAGCCTGTCAGAACAAGGTGCCTGCAGCACCTCAGTTGCTTGGTATTGTTGCCCTTGGGCCAATGAAGATTAGGAACCATTGCATAAGATCAAGAAAGATTCGTTTTTCATGTGATAATAAATTATTTTCAGTCTTGCTTGAATATGAGTATGAAATAGATTTCTCTTATTATTGAAGCTTTGCAACAATCAAGTTCTTTTCACTAAATAAGGTTAAAGTAATGACCATTATTGCTAGAATCAGCAAAAGGCTCTTCTGGTATATGATATCTTAAAAAGCTATGTCTAATTTCATGCAGTTATTCTCAGTTCTCATGATGGTGACAGAAAGAACAGAAATCCTCTACATTTGCAATGGTAGAACTACTTTGTACCATTCTTGGTACAGCTACCTCTCCTGTTTCACTGGCTGCCTCATGGAAATAGCTTCTGACACGGATACTTCTTACAGGATCTGTGTAATTGAGAGTAATTTACAGGCTTCTCAGGTTCTTAAAACTTGTGGTTACTCCTGCTTTACACAAAATTTGACCTCTTAGTCTCCATGTAAGCATGGTGTACTATGTACGCTTTGAGCTTGCTTTCATTTGCAAGTGGTGCAAACATCTCTGTGCAAAGTAAGGGAACAATACTACAACTCTTTTTGAAATAGGCAGTAGCGATGTTTCCAAAGAATTAATGCTGAACAAAGTTACAATGGACATTACAAAAAAATCAGAGAATAAACTGTGAATTAAAGGAAGTGTTTGTGAGAAAATGAAAAGTGTGTGAGATGGAAATAGGACGCATGGGGGAAGCACAGAAAAGTAACATTAGTAGCTGACATGGAGTAAGAAGTGCACCTAAGCAGGCTCCCCTCTTCCCGCTGGCTGCAAGGAAGATGACAGGACATGATATTCCATCCTGTGTTGTGCTCTCTGTACACCCTGTGAATCACCTCTTAGACATGCCTACTGCCTCCCGTTAATGAAAGGCTGAACTTCAGCTGGTGCCTACAGTTGGGTGATACAAAAACTCCTTAATGCTTTCATATGCTTCTCCTTAGTAGGAAGGTTTCAGTGAGATCTCCCTTTTGCTTCAATCTGCTTAAGCTCACAAGGTACCTAACTGTAAAAACATTGATTATTTGCTCTTTCATTAAGAGTGGATAACTATGTATTGCACAAAGGTTTTTGAGACAGGTTCACGGGCACAGAGACTTATTAGCAGGGTCTGTAGCTGACGGCATATAGTTCCTTTAAGGGAAAAATCAAAATGAAAGGAGACAGAGTGGAAGAGAAGCAATGGGGGGGCTCCAGGCAAGCATCCTTCTCCGGGTCTCTTCTCCAGTGCAGTACGTGGTTCACCCTGTAATGCTTTTTCCACAGTAACAACATAGTTTTCATCAAGACGCATTTCTTACCAGTTGCTCTTGCCTATGTGGCTGCTGGTGCAGCTGAGAGCACGCTTTGCTGAGGCTGCACGCTGACTTGCTGTTAAGTTTGGGGCATGTGTTTTTGGGTCCACTAATGTCAACCAGAAGCTTTGACCACAGGGTAGGAAAAGGGAGGGGAAGAAGGGGTGATTCTCACACTGTTGGCAGTCACTTCCCATGAGAACCCACCGTAACAATGCTGTTGGGTTTGCAGGTGCAGGCCTGGGAGGATAACAGCGCAAGACCCACAGCGTGGGAACAAGGGGAAAGTGCTGCCCCAGGCGCTCTGGGAAAGGCTGCCACGGCAGCTTGGGTGACCAGGCGCAGAGCTGCCAGCAGAAAGCCAGCTACAGAGCTTCAGAGAGAGGGCTGTTAGCAATGCAAAAGGCTGAGGCTCTTAAGGCACCATGCGACGTGTGGCTTAACGGATGATATTGCCTTTGCTCAAAGGGCCAGAGCCCAGCGCAGCTCAAAACTTATCAACAGTGAATGTAACTTGTTTTGATAGCAGCTGCAGTCTAGTGGTTATCAGACTAATGTAGTTTGTAATAAAACTAACTGCGCTAATGGGCATTGAAGATCATTAAGGGAAGGAATGGTGTGTGCAGAGGAACCCTCTAGCCTGTGATGGGTACGGAATCCACATCTTCCAGCTCCAGAGGTGCCCGTCACTGCCTATGTGTTGGCTGATCCTGGCTCCTTTTGCTGTGTGGACATTGTTTTCCTGGATAAGCAGCTGAATTTTCATAGGATTCTCACAAAGTAAAGGGCAGGTTACTAACGATGCCTTAAAATCTGGCCTGCATATAAGTGTATTTCCCTAAGTATTGTAAGATGACTTCACACTTTCTGGATCAATTAGTTTGCTGGACATTTTTGTATACTGATATGTGACTATAACGGATAATTTCCTGGCGTTTCTAACTGTCATTTTTAATATTCATCTGAGCAAAGGAAAAAAGTCATTTAATGAACTTAAAGATGAAAAGGAAAATATTAGGCTGGATGGAATAAACACACCAGCACAAATTCAATTCAATTAAATGTAAATTATTCTTTTTCTTGATAGAACTCAAACTTATTCCAGCCTGCTGGTGTTCTGACTTACCCTTCCCCAGACAATAAGAAATTAATCTCACCCTAAACATTATCAAGCAGCTTTTGTCTCCTTTCTTTTGCAGCAGTGGGTTTCTATAGGTTGTTTCAGTTTGGATGTAAATTTCAAACCTGCCTATTATCTGATGATAAATTTGTGAAATGAAACATAAGTGGTACATTTGGGAAAACATGCTGTTTTGAAAATAAGGGGTAATTTCCACTTCAAACAGAGAGTGGAACTTTAAGGCAGACATGTGCCCTCATCTGACAAAGTAATTATCAGTAATAAAAGAGTCTTTTGTTGGGAAAAGTCTGAAGAATACTTACCCGAAACAAACAACAATGGGAGTGTCTGAGCTGCATCTCTGACACAGAGAGCTGGAGAAGGAGGCAGAGCCTGCAGAGCTCTGAAAAAGTACAAGCTATGTGGTGCCTGTTACCCATGCCTTTTACAACATTTCTTTTTACCTTTCTGCCAAACTTGCTGTTTGGAGGAATATCCATCTGCCTGGAGGAACATCTATGAGACCAACCATTAACAAAGTACATGGTATGGTTGTTGAAGCCACAGTGACTCTTCGAAAGAGAAAATATTTCATGGGAGCATGCACTCCTAGTTAATGCTGTAGCTAACTGCATGTCATCTTGTCTGATTTCTAGCAAAGCTGTAAACATCTGGTCATACTTCTGTCATGCATATAGGACAAGGAGAGGGGAAATGTGTCTTAGAGCTTGGGTTTTTCCTCACTTCTTTCCTTCCTGCCTCTGGACACATCTTAACCTGTCATATCGGACATCCTACGGTCTAACATTATTACTATGTATTGCATATTGTCACAATATAGTATACTGACACTGTTATTATTATTGATATGACTAATTAGTATAAATTACCTGATTAATATTAATTATTAATATATGATCTGAATTGGCTTAAAATGTACTGCTGTTAGAATTGCCCCAAGAGGCAGCAAAGTGTACTACACTCAAAAGCAAATGAAGGCTGTTCAGAAGATTGCGCTTTTAAAGGGCTTTTACCTTTTCCTCTGGCTAGGGTGTTTGTGCCTGCATGTGAAGTGAAGCAAGGAGCGACAGAAAAAGGAGTGTGAAGAATGAGTAAATGGATTAGTCCATGGCAAATCAAGTGGTTCTGGTTTTAAATAACTGAAAGCCCATGACTTTCATAGAGATATGGCCCCACCCTACCAGTCGTACTGCCTTGGTAAATATTTCTTAGAGCAACATTACCACAATGGGCAAACCAGGAACACATTTTCTCATGCCTGTCAGTCTCGGCTGCTGCAAGCACTTGGAACACCTGCCTATTTCTTCTCAGCCGTCACAGAGCTACTTACTCCAGATTTATCTGCCCAGCTTCACCTCTCCATTTATGTGCCTGAAGCCTTAAGGGGATAGGCTAAATAAATGGTTATGCAGCCCTCAAAATTGACTGGTACCCTATGTAACTTCTGGATTTCAGGAGCTTGCTCAGGGAACTTTTCCCATGCACAGAGATACTTTGCAAATAGGATATTCACAAAAAGCAATTATTTATTGGCTATTACAATAGAAAACAGACAGCTAGGACTAGCAAGCTCCTAGACTAAGTCTTGGTACTCTTACCACCCTTGTATGCCACCCTTGAGTCTTTGCTGGACAACTGTCAATGGGAATGAAGGGGCATCTTCAGACTCCCTGATTTTTGTTAGTATTTTATACCTCTTCATGCCAGTGTTTCTTTTCTTGAACCTTTGAACTGCTAACTGTCTCCACCTCAATAATCTTGTCTCTGGCTTCAATCTGCCTTACCTCTCTTAGCACACATGGTTCTACTCTAGCTACTTTCGCACAGCTTAGCATTTAGCAATTTCTCAGGAGACTGAGACAAGATTTTATAGCTGTGCCATATCAAAAGTACGCCTTGGATCATAGGCAACTGAACCCCTATCAAGAGGATTACACCTTTTCTTATAACCAAAGCACGTAGAAAAAGTAGTCGAAGTAGGTGCACTCTGTAAGAAGGGACCCAAACAGTAGCATTTTCCTGTGACATGCTCCAGTGGATGCAAGCTACAGGGAATGTGATGTGCCTCACAGCCTCCTGTCACAGAAAGAAAACCCAGCACAGGCTTTATCAGCTGTATCTTGTGTGCCATGAAGAAATAAGGAATGATGTGACTTCTGAATCTGCATCAGTTATTTTGAATGTGTAAGTCTTGGCTTTTTTTTTTAAAATGTCCTAGGCCAAAGCGTTCCTTTGCCGGTTTAAAGAAGTCACTAACATTGCTAATTGCAATGTTCATCTTCAATTTAAGTCAAGTGGCTTATTGGAATGTTCCAAGTAACAACATTAGTGTAGGACATCATACTGGACCCCCTTTTCACCCATCTCACCATGTCTCCTGTCTCACCAGAGACTGCAACATAAGAGTATACCAATATTTGGGCTCAAGGAGATGCTGTCTGCAGTGTACACAGTTCTGATTTCACTTAGGCCAGACTTGCATAGTGATATTTTTGTTGAACAGTCAGATTTACTCTTCAGGTACATGGGGGTAAATTGTATTAGGATTCTTGTCTATGTGTACCTATATGCATCCTCATCCAGAGAGGAGGTGCTGTGAGTTGCTTCTTATGAAATTTTCTTTTAACCAATGGACAAAAGTTCTGCAACCAAAGTTTCATCCAGGTTTAATTTATGTAACGTCTGCCTGTGGCATAAACATGAATCTGTATTAAAAAAATGTGTTTGATGTCAGTTTAGGAACCTTTCTCATAAATTTTAATATGCTTACTCAACTTGCATAGTTTTTACAGCTTTCCTTAATGTTTTTTATTTCATATTAAAGTAAGTAATGAAAAGCAAGCTTTTATACATTGTAGCCCTTATAAATTGACCCCTAAAGCTCCATGGAGAGAACAGCTGGTTTTGCCACTTCTTCAGACCTTATAAAGAAATTTGATTTGCGAAAAGAAATGCTGAAAAACTAAAGTTTCCGTTGGACCATTGCATGACATAGTTCACTCGTATTATGAAGCAGAGGATTTATGGGAATGAAAACATTACCCAGCAATATGACATATATTAATTTGCATGTGGTAGTCATTTTATTCAGCTCAGGCTTCTTCTGGAAGTGTCTTCCCAGGTCTGACCTGCTCCTGTCTTCCTTTAAAAGTGCTTTTATTTTTGAGAAATGTGAAACAGGACATGAAGCTGTCCAATGCTGCATTAGCCATAGCATTTAATAAGGTATAATTATGTTTCTTGTTTTTTATTGGGAATGTGGGACACTTTTGCAGTCAAACAAAGTCTGATAAACTCTGCTGATTTTTTGCAAAATAGCTGGTTTAATCTTTTCACTTAATGTAAGCTCCCAGGTAAATTCAGAGGTGCTTTACTGAAAATATCAAGCACTAAACAGTTTGGGAGCTTGTTATCTGAAAAACCTTTGGCTCTCTTGGCTATAGTGTCATAATTGGCATTAGCAGTGATAAAACAAATGGGAGAGAAGTAATTTGAAGAGCTGTCCCTAGGCAAGTTTATTTGAGATGGAAAATCTTGCCTCAAAATAGAAAAGAAAGCACAGGTTTACCCTCAGTAATCTGGAAAAAAACAAATGTCTATTTTAAGACAAGACTTGAGACATAAACTATTTTTTATACCAGTTTTTGATATTCTGTCTTTCCTCATTAGGATGTCATGTCTTTTTCCTGCCTTAATAGTTACTGTCTTTTGCATAATTTTTTTTTTTCTAAACAAGAAGATTAAAGATACTGCTGTGTGTAAATTCTTTAGGAATGTAGGAAAAGACTGTCATTTGTCACATTACTCTCATGCAAATATAAGAACGGAGCTTTTAAAATTGAACTTCACAAGAATTGATAATTTCTTGACTCTTTTTTAACTGCATGTCAACCAAATAAGACTTCTAATATCATGCATTAGTGTAGCCTCTTTATGATAGGCATACTTTTTATCCATTTCAAAATGATTTATACCTTTCAGTTTTCTACTTTCTGCTTTCTGTTTTCTGGTAATTTTTCTCTCCTTCTCCATTCCACTTCCATGGAAGCATACTGAACTTGTATGTTACAAGTTCAATAGCAACCATCCTTCCCACTGACTCTGTTTATTTCCCTAGAGTCTTTTTAATGATTGACCAGTGCCTCGTGCTATGCAGGAAAGTTTGTCTTTTTGTTTTCCTTCATATTCTCTCAGACATATGAAAGAAGACTTCTTTCATCCAAAGTAGACTTTTCTTTCCTGAATTTGGTCACTTTTTCCTTAAGATCAAGAATATACAGAAGCTGATTTTGAAATCTGTAGTTATGATAAAAGCTAAAGTTCTTGTTGTACTCTTACTGCATTTTAATAAAGATTTTTAAAAATAACAGATACAGTAGGTTTCTGCAGTCTGCCTGGAAGCCAATTTTTTATCTGAAACAAGAATGGTTAAAACAAATCTAGTTTTAGTGACATTAAGCCTTTACTAGAAGCTGCACCTCTAAAGATAAGTCCCAGAACATTAACAGTGGTGGTGATTAGGATCGCTTAAGGCCTTGTGCACAATGTGATGCTATAGTGAGACTTAAAATACTTCTTCCACCTCCACAAACATCAGAAAAGGATTCCTGCCATTTAAAAAAAATCATTAACCATGACTGATCGCATTTCTCGTTCTTGAATTACTACAGCTTTGCATAAACACAATTGGATATTATTGTCCTGGGGTACAGAATGAAAATGTGAAACCACGTACCTGTCCAAACTCCTTGTGGTCATAATGGCACTGCATGTAAACTGGTTACATGCATCCAGTGAGGTAACGATGGTGCAAAGAGGGCTGCCAAGGCCTCACTCGCCTCCACGTGCCCATTGGTGAATGAGAAGGGGCATGCCAATGATACGAACCAAATCTGCTATAGCCAGATTGCAGATGGAGATATCTGGAATAGTTTTCTTCTGGGTTCTGAAATAGATTGGAAGACAGGAAGATGATTACTTGACATAGTTACTTTATTGTTTTCCAACTACACTGTTGATAGAGCAGACCTCAAAACTGAACTGCGCAGAAATAAGTACGCTGTCAGAATCACTATTTTAGAGTCAAGGGAAGTTTCTCAACACAAAGATATTTCAAACTAAACATTTTAGGCTCAACAAAAATATATTGTTCATAATTTTACTTTCCAGTGAGGTTGAATGGGCTATTTAATTTATTAATATCACCACAATTACCCATATTCTCCTTTGAAAACCATAAAGTGTTCAAAATAAACACAGGTTTGATGGACATCATAGGAACTCTAGAAATATCAGTCTAGGATAAATGGGAGGAGAGATCAAAGCCTTCCTGCAATGCAGTTGACCCAGGGCTGAATCTTGCTTAAAGATACAGACAGGAGGTTCTTGAGTGCTCAAGGTAAAAAGGGAACTGCTGAAGGAGGAATGATCCTCTGGGAAAGAAATAACATGCAATCAAATATTTGAAGATAGTCTCATGGAGTTCATATGTACATAGGGAATGCAACTGAGTTAAAACTGTATGCAGTCTTCATCTAAGTACTGAGAGTTTGGCATTGCCAGTTTTGTAGTGTCTATATTGCATAGATTTTGTGTGATATCTACGCTTTTCTACATTCCTTCACCAAAATGTAATCCTTACCTTAGTACACCCCCTGGTTTAGGCTTGGAGGAATGTTATTCATGCAGTTGAAAGAATTCCTGACTTTAAATTGCCTAATTCTATACAAATCAAGGAAAGAAACACAAAGCATCTTTGAAAGGCACTGGTATTTATAAAATATTTTTAAATTACAGGACTTTATTGAAAAGGTCCTTAACCACAGTCTCCATATAGAAATCACCTTACCTAAATTCACCTAAAAACTAGATGTCTAGTCTAAGCTATTTCTCTAGTCTCCCTTACAGTATCTCTAACCAATTTTTTTTCCAAGCTATTGCAAAATACCAATTTATTTGTCATTCTTACTGGAAGACACAGAATAACCTGCAGCTGGGAGAACTCCAGCTGGCCACCCACAAACCATGTTCAGAAGTCCAACTCTATGACCATAATTTCCTAAAAGGACCTGTGTGAGAAGAGTTCCTAATTTCATATTTTTCATGTTGTCTTTGCTGCATGCTACAAGCTATGAAATAACTATGTTTCCAAAGAAACAAATTTAAGCTAGAGGGAATGAGCCAGGCAAAAGTATTTTTTTCAAACACTTTTAATAAATTATAAAGTATGATTCACTGTCATCTGGTTATGATGCTGAAACCAAAGCCAGACATCTATAAAGTATATCTGCTGGCACTAATGACTGGCGCTTGTGGAGAAAATGACGCATATGTGATCTTTCTCCTCCAGTGCCTTTAGCTTTGTGAACATTGAAGGATGCAAAATCTCCAGGAAAAGAAAAGCCCCAAACTGTGTTTCCTGCAAGGCATCAAATGGTACCATTATGCTCAAACACACAAGTTTCAAAGCATCTGAAATCTGCCTGTATATGTCATTTTACGAAAAAGTTAAAATAGTCTTTTTCTACTTTATTTTGTTCATGTTAACAAGATAAATCATACTAAATTGGAAATTACTTTTGGACTCAGAATGAGAATCTCAAATTCTAAACTTGCACACTTTATGCTTGCTGTGGTTTAACCCCAGCTGCAACTAAGTACCACACAGCCACTTGCTCACTACCCTCGGGCAGGACAGGGGGAAGAGAATTGGAAGGGTAAAAGTGAGATGGGTTGATGGGTTGAGTGAGAAGGGTTGATGGGTTGACATAAGAACAGTTGAATAATTGAAATAAAATACAATAATAACAATAACAAAAAGGAAAATATCAAAGAGAGAGAAATAAAACCCAAGAAAGACGTGTGATGTAAATGAAGACGATTGCTCACCACAAACTGACCGATGCCAGTTCCTGAGCAGCGGTCCCCTGGCCAAATTTCCCCCCAGTTCATTGCTAGGCATGACATCATATGGTCTGGAATACCCCTTGGGTCAGTTGGGGTCAGCTGTCCCAGCTGTGTCTCCTCCCAACTCCTTGTGCCCCCCCAGCCTCCTCGCTGGTGGGGTGGGGTGGGGTGAGAAGCAGAAAAGCCCTTGACTCTGTGTAAGCACTGCTTGGCAGTAACTAAAACATATCTGTGTTATCAACGCTGTTTTCAGCACAAATCCAGAACATAGCCCCATACCAGCTACTATGAAGAAAATTAACTCTATCCCAGCCAAAACCAGCACAAGGCTAAATTTAATCAACAAAGAATACATATTGAACAGCTGTCCCATGGTTGATGTAAAGGGAAGTGTTGTAATATCCACTGTCTCATGCTTTTACACTGAGGTTCACAAAATGATGTCTTTTTAGATCAGTGTCCAGAGGCCAGGACTTATTTTCATACAGATTTTCATATCGTTTCCTGTGGTGGCTCAAAGCCACAATATTTAAATGGTAACTTTTGCAGTAAACTTCATAATCTCAAATAATTTTGGCCACATTTTATAGTTTATAACTATCTTGTATTTTATTAAGACAGTGGTGCTTGCCTTCTGCTAAAAGTATTACTTTCCAGAAAAAAAAAAAAAAAAGCCAGGAAAATAATAGTGATAGCCTCAATTTCAAACTTCTTTCTTTTAATCCTTTCAGTGTTTTCTACCTTCTCACCGCAGATTTGAAAGCTTCTCAGCAGTGTCTCAAGCCACAGATATCAGCTCGTCAATTCATCCTTCCACCCATACTGGGTTAATTCCCATCTCTGAAACACCCTATGAAAAATGTACAAAAGCACAATTGCAAAGTCTGTGAATATGTCAAATCTGTGGTTAGTCCTACCTTCTCTTCAATTCTACTTCTACAGATCAAACTCATTAAAAAATTGATTTGAATGATCCCAATCCATTAAAAAAAGAAGTGTTGAGCAGACACGACAATGTGATAATCCATATCCTGGCTGACACTCCCGTAACAACTTCAAGGAACATGACAAGTGCATTATGTGTTGTCATAAGTCATTATTTATCCCCTCTGACTGCATTATGTGCTGTCATCAGAATTTATTTATACCCTCCTGGACAGAGAGTCTTCATTAACTAGAAGCTTAAGTGTTAATTTGGAAGTGATCTTTCAGGTCAAAGACAAGATGATTTATAGGTATCACATATTTAAAAACACAAGCACATACTCTTTCTTCAAATAGGAAAGGTGAAAATGGCATTTCTAATAGGCTACTTCTGCAATGGCAAGTAGCACTAGCTTTAAAGTCATCCTCCCACCTAGGTCTGTCCTCCCCTACAAAATCTAACCATTCCCAGCAAACCAGCTTGACTTGGAGGAGGTTTTTTTAAATTTCCAGCTCTGACATTAACCATAGTCCACTTCCCTTCTGCTCTCACTTGGAATTTACCTAGATCCTTGGTCCTTAAGAAGAGTAGGTCGAACAGCAGCAGTCCTATGCCTACTTAACACTATCTTGTAGCCCTTTTGTGCTGGTAAGCACACACTGTGCTCCCTCTTGGATCATTTCTGTAAAAGTTCTTTTCCCCTTGTGGCTGAAAAAACACCCCAATATTTATCAGGAAAGACTTGGACTATCTTTTCTCCTTTTAATTGAGGGTGGAATTCTTCTAAGCTATTTTTCTCAGTTTGAAATCTAGACCTCTAATGTCTCCAAGTGATCTTAGCTCCTATAATCACTGCAGAGAAGCAGAACTCCAGGGGCAATTTATCCTGTTTTAGATAGGTATATGACAAAGATGATACGTATTACTCTCAGTACTGCCAGTCCATGGAGAGACCCAGATGACTTGCTCGGGCAATCAAAGTTAGGCTGAAAAAAAATTGCTCGCATCTGTACAATTGGGTAAGGCCTGTAAAATCTTGTGAGACTGAATCTTGCTCAGTACCTGTTATGAAAAACTGCACAAAGAAATGGCAGTCATTTCTGTTCTACATCTCTGCCTCTGCGCCTTCTCTCATTTAACCATATCTTGTGATGAATACTTCCAAGTAATTCAGCTATCTAATTTGTTGTTGGATAACAACATTACCTAATGTTTAGCATTAAATTAGCAATAGCTACAGAAGTTTGTCCAAGATATTCTGGTCCAAAAATATATTACTGTTTAACTGAATCTCACAGTCAAGCCAGATCACATCACTTAGAGACATACATCAGTTGCTGTGTCAAATGTCATCATGGGAGGTCCCACATTTCTAACATCAGCTTGTTTTTTTTTCTGAAACAGATCTAAAACAGAATCATAGAAATCAGAGTAACCTGGCAGCATGCTGTCTCAGTGCAGAGATACTTAGCTTCCCATCTTGGCAAGGAATAAAGAACAGACAGCTGAGATATGTTGTAGGGCACTTGGTATGTTGTTTAACATGTTGGGGTTTTTTGCTAGATTTAGGAAAAGCAGGAACCTAAGACTGGAGGAGATAACCCTTACCACAGAACTGAGTTATCGGCTGTCGCAGGCAGCAAGATCAGGAAAGACCTCCTTATAACAGAGTAATTTCATCTCAGAAATAATGATTTTACTTCCCCCACTCTTACTGAAGGCTATCAAAGGACATCACTGTTCTGGAAGGCAAAAATCACCTTCCAGTTATCAGCCTTTAATATCTCCTGACCGTCGTCTACCCAATTGCTCTTGTACCAGTTTTGGCTTTTAGTTTAAACAGTCCTTTACCCTTTCTGCCGTATTTGATTCTGATTTATAGAGAGCAAGCATACATCTCTGAGCTTTTTTTTAAAAAAACAAATTTAGGTGAATTTTCATAGTTCTCCATTCTTCTGTTTCTAGTAATTGTTCTTTTCTGATCTTATTCCAGTCTGAATATCTTATCTTTCCTGGAAACAGCTGGCGAGAGTTGTATTTCAGGCCTTGTTACAAGCCTGGAGAATGGCATTAGCATTTCCCTCTTTTCCCCAGAAAGGCCGAGCCTTACATGTATTACAGCTGCGTGTGCTTCTCATGCAGCTTTAGCCTATTGACAGCCCACAGCAATCCCAGGAGTTTTTCCTCTGTTGTTTTCTAACTGACAGCAGTGCTTCCTATTTATAAAAAAATACTAATAAGAAAAAAATTCTATGTGCTATTAAAAGTTACCACATTTCTATTGCTCTAGTCCCTCCTCTATTCTTTATCTGGTTCTTGCTGTATGACAGTCTTAATACACCTCCATATCGGCCACACCTCCGCAGCGTATGTCATTAGGAATACTATTGACACACTATTCCACCCAGGTCTCTGAGGGAAAATATGAAATCTGGGTGGCCCCACGATCAGTCCCTGAAAGTTCCACGTGAACCTATTTTCTCCTGAAAATCTTTTCAGGAAACTTGTTTCTTATGAACATTGCCTAGTACCATCCACACTTTAGCTAAATTGTTTCTCACGTTATAATTCTTGAGCACATTAGATTGTTCTTTAGCTGACTTAATAACTTCCAACATGATAACTTACAAAATCTAATAACATAAAATCTCTGATCTGGATAGACTAGCTGTATGTAGTGGTTTCAAAAATTTTCTGCTGATGACTCTACATTCAGTTGCAAATACAACTTCTCCAGCTGAAGAGTCAGAAAATAAGTAGTAAGTGTTGTGACACTAATTTGCAATCTCTATTTTAGGAAATGTTATTTTACCACTTGCTATTAGTTACCTTATTAAAAATCAAGTTAATCTGAAAAGACATACTCATAGATAATTGAAATTATATTTGATTCCCTTTTCTCTTCTGTAACATACTCTTTCTTAAAAATATAAAGTCAGACTAGTGCAGCTAATTGGGGTTGTCTGGATCACATTTTCCCCCTCCACACAAAAACATAGCCATTCTCCCAGCAGCTGGTCCACCTAAGTCAGTAGGTTTACATAAAATACTTGCTAGCAGAACTGCAGTTTTAAGGACCAGCTTTTCTAGGTTGCTGGGATGAAGATTATTGGGTACTGTATTATTGGGTCAGTATTGGCTGACACTGAACTCTTGCAGCATTTTTTTCACCATTTTCTTTTTAATTAAATAACAACATATCTCAACTGCCTCTGTTATTCCCTAGGGATGAAATTCATTCATATAAGGAGGGCCAGCTAAAAGTCATTGAGTTAGTAATTTTTAAATTAAGTCTCACTGCATAGGCATATATTACATGCAAGGTTCATTAAGACTTTTAGTTATTTTCTCCCAGTAAGTTGCAGATAATATAATTTTAATTCACACTTAAAAATGTTTGTCCCTACCTGGCAGACTTGCAATTAAATTGGGGAGCTGAAATTCCAAAGTTCTTTACTATGTTCTACCATCAGTAAAGCATTTTCTACTGGAAAGTAAATAACTTTTTACTTAATTAGAGAGGTAATCTAGCTTCTTTCTCTCTTAAAAGAATTGACTCTGTAATGCTAACAAAATTAAAATGTATGCATGAGAAAAAGAGAGAAGACACAACTCTGAAGCAGAGCCATCGAGTAGAATCAGATCTGTTTAGTGGAAGGTGAGAATTTGACATGGTTATTTTTCGAAACATAGCTACACTTTAAATGTACATTAATCTACAGAATCTGAGGTTTGTGGCTGTCTTTTTTAGTGTTGGTAAATACCACATTAACTTTTTAACACAATATTTCCAAATTCTCTTCCTGTGTATAAATGTTCATGCCCATAAATTTGAATGCTTGTAATTTTCTCAAGCAAATACGGTTTAAATTACATTCTTTTTTTCAAGTCATTGTTTGTGTCTATTCCCTCTGTCTCTCATATTTTTATTTAAGTTAGACAAAGGCTTTTCACCAGGGGGAAAAAAAAAAATCTTTGTTCCTTCTCAGTTTCCTTCCATTTTATTATTTTAGAGACTCTATAACTAGTTTTTAGAAACTCAATGATTTCTTCTTTCCTTTCTATTCATTCATACATTTAAAAAGTCATATTGCCATTATGTTCACTTCAGACATACTGTTTCCACATTTGTTCCCTTCTGCATTCAGGTTATGAGCTACAGTGTTCTTGAGTGTACCAGACATTGCATTTCTGGTAGTTTCAAGGAAAGTTTACTAAAGCTCAGGGGCTGACAGACACTTAGCCCTAGGTTGGACTTTGGAAATCTTTCCTTTAAAAGCACAGTACGTAGGGGTGGAGTCCATCTATTAATCCTTGTAGAGTGTGACGTATATTAGCCTTATGCTGTCATATTTCTTTATGTTAAATTTGCACTGCAGATAAAAGCCACTTTTTCAAGATACATGGTTATGGATTTAGAGTTTGTGGTAGTATCAGCCAGTTGAGAGCAAATTCTTTATTACATAGAAAAAAACCCCTCTCGTTAAAATTAAGAGACTAAAAGGTATTTTCTTGCATAAAGGATGGTTGGGACAGATTTATGACCCCAAAAACTTAAGCAACTTCAGCAATTTTACCTTCTTAGTATGCAACAAAAATATCTTAAGGTATTAATTCCTGCTGTGTGAGAATCCTTGACTGGCACTAAGGCCCTGTAAGAAGTCAGGTGATGTAGGACAAAACCAATGAGTTCTAGGAAGCTGCTGTAAATGGGCAAAAGTTAGATAGAGCTCTGTTATTAAAATAATCTGAGGTAGAAGTAC
This sequence comes from Harpia harpyja, assembly GCF_026419915.1. Lineage (NCBI taxonomy): Eukaryota > Metazoa > Chordata > Aves > Accipitriformes > Accipitridae > Harpia > Harpia harpyja. The sequence goes on along the minus strand of NC_068942.1, from coordinate 14,780,342 downwards.
AGTTTTCAAAGGAGGCAAAGACTATATTTCAACTGATCTTGAAAGAATTCTATAAAACATTATAATGCCTGGCTAGCACCATAACTAAAGTTTAAAGTTTAGTCTAGCTCTTATGTATGCTAGTGGGAAGGTTGCTGCCAATTATAACAGAAACCAGGGAAGAAGGCATGTATTTCAGTTTCCTTGAATATGTTTGAATTCAATCATGCACTTAAGTGCTTTCTCATAACAGAAAAGGCTAAGCAGGCATACATTACCACTATCTATACTCATGGTTTAATTTTTTTTTTAATGAGAAGTAAATGTCAATGACTAAACGGAACATGAAAATCTTGCTATCCTTGTCTTTGCTGGGCAATTCACTTCCTTAGTGCAGTCACCATTTATTTTCTCAGCAATAAATCTTACTGAAAAATGTATTCAATTCCATACCTTATTATTGTGAACACAATGAGAATATTTCCAACTAAGCCTGTTGAACAGATAATCCCAATCAGACAGGGAAGGATGATTGTCTCCGCAGCACCAATCACCTGGTAATGGTGCCATCCACTCCAAGATCTGTTAAAGAAGCCTGGTGTACCATTCTGACAGGAAGGTTGAAATTCACTCATTCTTCAGCGACTTTAGGACTTAGTTTTGTAGTAGCAAGAGAAAATAGATTATTCGTGGACAAATAATTTGAATATCATTAGTTAAGTCTGGTATCTAAGTGTACATTACTGTTTAATGATTATCTGAATGTCATAAAAAACCTTTCACCAAAAGCTTTGTACATTCAGGATTGTACGTAAAAGAACTGGATGATGATGTTTTCAAAATGAAATCTCTGATGTAATAATGCCATTATAATTTAAACAAATTTGTAATCATCCAAGATGCACCATTTGAGTATCACAGTGTTTATTCTACTCTCAGAAAGCCCACTGTCCACTTCTTCTCTTGGCTGGGGTGGTCCCGGTAGGCAAGAAGTTGAACACAAGCCACCGATGTGCCCTTGCAGCAAAGAAGTTCAATGGCATCCAGTGCTGCGTTGGGCAGAGCATTACCAGCAGGACAAAGGAGGTGATTCTTCCCCTCGTCTTAGCCCTGGTGACACACCTGCGGTTCTGGGACCAGGCCTGGACTCCCAGGTACAGGAGAGACAGGGACTTGCTGGAGGGCCATGAAGTTAGTGAAGGGACTAGCGCATCTGGCACGTGAGAGGCTGAGAGCACTGGGGTTTTTCAGCCTGCAGAAGGGAAGGCTCAGGGGAATCTGAGCAATGTGTGTAAATACTTGGTTGCAGGGGAGTGAACACGTGGGAGCCAGACTCTTCTCAGTGGTGCCCAGTGACAGGACAAGAGGCAAGGGGCACAAACTGAAACACAGGAAACTCCATCCAAACACATGAAAGAAATTTTCCCTGTGAGGGTGATCAAATCCTGGACCCGGGTTGCCCTGAGATGTTGTGGAGTCCCCACATATCTCAATCTCTTTGAGTATCTCCTGGAGATGTTAAAAAAACAACTGGATGTGGCCCCAAGCAACCTGCTCAAGCAGACCCTGCTTTGAGAAGGGTGTTTGACTAAGTGATCTCCAGAGGTCACTTCCTACCTCACCTGTTCTGTGATTTCTTGAATATGTGAAATATGAGATGATGTTAGATTTAGGTTTTTTTATTCAAAATCACCTCTAATCTTGTGTGTCCATTTTGAGATGCCTGAAGCTACAAGAAACCTATAGTTTTCTTAGCGATAAGTTATACCTGAGGACAAAGCTATTGGTGCAGATGCATATAGCCCATTTCTTCAGCAGCTCCAGCTGTTGCAGCAAAACTGTCCTCTACCCCATACACTTGCTTTCCATAATACACTGAACAAAATCAGAGTCTTTACCTTCAAAATTCTTAATTGTCTAGATATGCAATCCTATATTTCCTCAAGTAAAGATGATATATTTTTCCTTAGATCATTTTTTCTGACCAGTTCAGCTATGCAACTGTAGCCTGAGTCTCTGCTTTATTTGCCTAGCGCAACTTCAGGCTGGCAGGATCTGAACAAGTATATAAAGGCACCCTGCTCAAAATAATTCAGTAAGCCCTGCTGAGAGTCCAGCAACTTCAGATAAGGCACTGAAGAACAATACCGCCCTGCAGTTACACCCATACCCAACTTAAAAAACAGTAAATTGAGAGGGAGATCATACTTGTGTATTTTTAATCCTAATTTGAGATAAATTTACGTCTGTAGCAAATTTGATCTTTATTTCAGTAAATACAGTATCTTAAAGCAAAATTGCAGCCTGGGATGAAGTAAAAAATTCCTTTATATGTTATAAAATTCCCTTATGCATTTGAGAATAAAATCACCCTTTTACCAGATTTTAGTCTTTACTAAGTGATGATGAGTCACTGCTCTTCAATAGCATCAAATTAACAGTAGCAGGGTTCTGCTCTTCAAGATACAAGTAAGGCAGTGGGTAATAAATACTTAATTTACTTGCCAAAACCAGGGGGTCCAGGAGGCTACCAGAAATAGGAAAAAATAATGAAAATAAAATGCAGGGACAGATTTTTAAAAATCAAATTTAAAAATAAGCAGTTTCCTGTTGTTTACAGAGAAGAAACTTAACTGCAACAGCATGTTCCCTGAGTACAAATAGGGGGGTAATTTTTACACTTGCATAATGCATTTAACTCAAAGACCACCGAGAACTTTAAAAACTTTATATTTCACAGCAAAGCCAAGACATAGGAAAGTATCTTTTGATGGTGAAGTACCATTTGTGCCGTACGAAGCCTGAGTGAATCACATGTGATCACAAACACAGTTACTTACATTGGTGAAAACAAAATAAATCCAGCTACCACAGTGAAAACAATTTCTCTTCACAAATAACCTTGAAACCATGCCTTACTAAGGTGTTTATAAGATACATTAGAGGCATGATTGTTATATATATTATAGCAAAATCACATACTTTTCAGGAATTAAAAAAGTGGAAAACCCCAAATTGGTTCTGTTATTGGTATAACTTCCTATTCATAATGAGTGATTGATCCAATGGTCATTTAATAGTAAAAAGCTACATTGGGCTAAAAAGAAAATTGTGCCGGTTTAGCGCTTAGCTTCTATGAAGTAATGAGTGCTGTCTTTTTTGTAAAAAGGGCAGATGAGAGTTTTTCATCCAATGAAATATCATATTTCTTTCTGTTTGAAAATGTAAGATCAGCACTTCATGAAAGAATTGGGAAAAGGATAATCATTTACTCTTGTAAGTAGAGTGTCAAATATAACAGACCAGCTTTAAAGCTAAGAAGCCCTTCTTTTTTTCTGACTCTCTCAACTGATTTATTAAAGAGCATTATTTTAGGGCCTGCCTCCAAAATTACTGACATCAATCACCCTTTAAATTTCAGCTGGGGAGTAGAAAAAAACCTTATAATTAAATTAACATCCTCCCTGAAAGGACAGACTATTCAAAAGTGTATAATCAATTTTTTTTTCAGTGACAAAATATAAAAGCTAAAATATACTCTCTGAAGCTTCAAGTTTTTAATACATCTGTTCTGTGTCTGCATTTCCTCTGACAAGCTATTACCATACAAAAATGGAAGGCTGAGTCAGTAAGGAAAACATCTTAGCACACCTACGTCCAACTACAAAAGCAAACCCCATACAGTCAACGTTGTGAAGATAGACAAAGGGATGTCTTCTCACGGGCCCTAATGATCTAGTTGCATAACTCTTTCTTGTACCTCACTTCCTATAAACTCTGGCAAGAAAACAAACTCTTGTGAGTGTAGCAAGACCTATGATGGCTCTATAAGTCAAGGTAATATGCTGAATACTGGGGCTTACAATCCATCCTGTTGTTATTCTATGACATGGCAAGCCACCATCTGCAGTAAAATCAACAAAACTCATTACACGAAGAACTAGAATTACGGGGGAAATTCAAATCAGTAGTTTTTCATCACTTAGGGTCACAGAAACCAGCTGCACATAAATTCACCATGACAGTGAATTTCACTTAAAAAAAAAAACCTACCCCAAAAGCTCAGAAAAGAGGAAGTTGGCTCCTTGATTGCTTAAGTACCAAAGAACAGATATTTAGGACATGGAGTAAGGCTTCTTCTTGAGGTCTGGATCGAAGTGGCTAATGAAACTGAGTGAAGATTCGCACAGAATAGTTGTGACTCTTAGTGAGTGTCTTTAAGATTTCTCCTGTATATATTAAACAGTTACACTACTGAAGTGTTTATACACGTTTTCTAATTTAACTTCTCATATATAGATGTGTTTCTTATTAAATATCTTACCTGTTACTAAGCAGTTCAGACACTTAGATGAAATTTATGCTATGAATTTATTCCTCCTCATAACTGCCAGGGACTGTTACAGGAGTGAGCGCATACTAACCCTGATCTGTTTTTAGTAACATGACACACTTCTCCTAGAGGCAAAATCAATCAAGAAGAGTGCCTTCTTTTATCTACAATTTATGCATTCTGAAGGAATAATTCTTGGCAACAGCTTAATCAAATAAAAAAATTTCACCTTTTCATTCAATTCCATGCAGTTATATACTGACTCCTACATGGAAGAAGTCAGCTGTAGAATTTGACTACTGGTTGACTTAGTTTTGGTGTCATTTACAACTATTCTCACTTTCTCTAGTGCCTTTGACATGCTCAGATTTTGTCTGATGGTCATGTTCACATCTTGCCATAGCAAGGTTCTGCAGTTTGGTACCAATTTTGGCGTTAACTTGGAATGTTTTGAGCCAGAAGCTTATCTTGTTTATTAGGGAAAGGCATCTTTTGTCTCATTGCTTTTTGATCCTTTGTCTTGTCCTTTTCTCCACTGCCTATATTCTAGAAAAACTAGAAGATGTGGATTTAATTCTTGCTTCTGCCACTGATTCAGTGCCCGACCTCAGGCATGTTGATTATGTCCTTTGCTGCTCAGCTAGTCCATCTGCAAAATGCAGACACTTAGCAAGTTTTTCTTACACCTCAGTAAAGTAACAGAAGATCCAGAGACAGAAAATATTCTTTATACTGGTATTCAATCCACATCTTACAAATACACTATAGTCTCAAATACAATGCTGCATAGTCATAAGGGCTCTAATAAAGAGTGAGAAAAGCAGAGAGAAATGGGTGCAACCTGTGCTTGTACAGGGCAACCATGAACTCTGATTTGGGCTACTGTCGGTGGGAGTTTTTACAGTGACTTTAACAGCTTTTAGGTACTTTTTGCATAGTCATAGACTGCAAATTCTTATGTAGTTCTTTGGGTTTTATTCCTTATTAAAATAAATAAATACCTACATGACTATTTATATTATCCTGCTCGATCAAATGGCACATACAGCTTTGAGTATATTTGTAATTCACATTAGGGAATTCATTGATTCTTCTTCACACAGAACTGTAAACTTCACTTTCTCTTAACTCTGAGCCAATTACTTCTCATTTTCATTACAATATTTATTACTTACTGGACATTCCTGATTATCCATTTCTTAAAAGAAGTGTAAGATTAAATTCCAGCCAGCTTCTAAGGCATTTGACTGAATGTCTCCCTTTTCCACATGCAACGGTACCTCAGGGTTCTTGAAAATGAGACCTCTGTGCTTGAACACACTTAAGATTAAAAAGAAGACAATAGAAGAAACTCTGGTGATTCCTACAGCTTGACTGAAACAGTTTCTGGCACAAAAAAGGATATGTCCAGGAAAAGATGGAGGTAACCCTACCAGAGAACTCATCAGATTTCCACCAGATGTGAATATGGTGTAAGTAGCGTGTTTTAGATAATTTCTCTCGTGTGTGACAGATTATCTCCTACCTAGTACATTGTATCTCTCTAGAAATAGCTATTTACAATTTGAATTGACTCTCTTTAAACCAACATATGACTACATTTTAAAGTATTCCCATCAGATTGTAGAGAAGAAAATAGCAACCGTAGATTGGAAGAGGACAGCCTATGACTAGATCAAAATATATTTGGGATGTTTGGAATAAGGGCAAACTTCCTGACACTCAGTATCTTAGATAAGTATCTTGCAAGAATCTATTTAAAACTAGGTACTAATTCCAGTTGAGCTCTTAGATTGGTTTTCTTTGTTCAGCTATAAAGGACTCATAAGAACCAATACTTCGATGTTTATTGGAAAATATGCTTCTTATTTGTAGAGTCACTTCCTCTAGTAATTAATTTTTCTCAGCTAGGAATTACTGTCAGTCATTTAGTAACTTGTGTGAAGTAGGCATATTTCAGGAAATGCAGGATCCTGTGTATAAGCAGGTAGAGAATGATATTCAGCATGTTTTAGAAAGCTGGAAATGGAACATAGTTATTCTGGTTTTGAAGTACATGGTCAAAGCTTAGGGAATAATAATCTGTGAAATTACTCCTTTTCTGAAATTACTTCTCCAGTGTTGAAGTGTGTTTTGAATCCCAAGCGGTAAAGGCATGAATCCTGCAAATGACTGATACATTTTAATCATTTTTGTTGTCATGGAAAGAAAACATTTGACACAATAGGAAGGAAAACAAAACTTACAAGAGAACAAATTAAGAAGAAAAGAGGAAGAGAGATTTGGGAAAGGAAAAGAGCCCTGAACTTACAAGTCTGAAGACCATAACTCAAGAGCAGAAATTTGAAATTTATGCAAACTTGTTGGAAGCAGTTACGTAAGAATGTGGGGCATCCAGAAATCCGTCTGCCCAAAGGAGCAAGTGAGAACACTGACGATATTTACTATATCCATTTCAAGATGAGATTGCTAAACTCTGACTTTACAAAGGCTAAGAATTATCCTTCCCTTTTTGTTGATGTGGTAATAAAGGTGGGAAAAAGTTAACTGGTATTTTTCTAAGGTTGTTGTCCAAGGAAATGACGGTGATTTGTGCTGAAGTATGCTATTCATCCTACTTTTGATTAACCTTTTTAATTGTTTACTTCCGAAATTTTGAAACATGTTAATTGCTTCCCTTCTTATGCTTCCTCTGACATTTGCAAAAACTTCACTGCTAAAGGTCCTTAAAAAATCTGCCTACAAATTGTTTAAAATAAGTATGCTCTGAGCACTGTCTGACCTGGTCAGCTTCCACCTAAACAAAACTGTTATCTTGCACTATAAATCAGTTTGAATGGGTATACTAGGACTCTGGTGATGCTGGGACACTGCTATGTTAAGAAGAGTGTCCTGACCATGTTTCCCTTGGAAAATTTGCAGTCTGTTTGCTGTGAGCAGCGTGCTGTACGTTACATGGCAAGGGGTTATTATTTAAGCAGTCAAAGTGAATAGCAGCTGTGGAACGGGTCAATTTAATTTGCTGACACAAGTGTGAGAGAAATACCAGTTTACCTGTGTATCAATGATGCCCTTCTTGAAAGTGATACAATTTTGTTTCTTATTTATAGGAAGAAATAAAATAAAATAAAATAAAATAAAATAAAATAAAATAAAATAAAATAAAATGTATGAGATTGTTCATAAACAATCTGGGGGCTGGGGTGTATTAACAATTGGGTGAGGGTTGCTGTGTTCAAAGGAAGACCGGAGGAGAAAGAAAGTAATTAAGCAGAGATCTACCTACTTGGCCCAAGAACTGAAGAAGAAATTTGGACCACAGGAAAACTGCCTCAGTTCTATAAAGCATTCCTAAGACAGGCCCTTCCACCATGATGCAATAAGCCCATCTGCACCTTCATGACAAGACGAGTGCTGGAAATGCAAGGTAAATATTACTGCTTACTAAGGTTATCCATTTACATCCACTGAGGCTGAAGACCTTGAAGTAGCACATATATTTAAACAGTTTACATGTTTTTTTATAAGGGTAGATACAGAATACTTCCCATTACTTTGATAGTACTAAGTTTCAGAATGAGCAACGAACTGGACACCAAGTTAAATGAGAACACAGAAACATTAATCTCTGGCCTGATTAGGGTCTGTCCTGCTATTTTAACCCACTGGGATGTTATTACAGAACCAGGAGAAGTGCTACTGACGTTTCTTCTATATTTCCCTGTTTCACTACACATACAGCTCCACTGTATCTTTGCCCCCACATAACCAATCTGATAGACAAAAATTCAAGACCAGGTCGTAGCTAAGTGCTACCACATTTCCTTGCCAAGTATAATCTTCCTTGAACTTTGTGTGTGATGCACTGCCTACCACTAGCAGAGGTAAGAAACCTTCTGGATGTTCCTCCTTTACTCACAACAGACCCTCTTTGCCCTTCTTTGGCTTCCCATGCAGTCTACTGCCTAGTCGGTTGCATCAGAGACGACTGCAGATAACCTGGCCTTATGCTTTTTTGCAAATGCTCACCTAAGATAACAACTGTAACTTTCCAAACAACTATTAAAATTTTCATGTTGTTAATAAGACTCCAATCCAAAATAATAACACTGTATTAACAAACTGCTGTGGTGTAGACAAACGCCTATCCCTTTGCTAGATCCTTTTTTTTGGGGTGTGGGGGGGGAGGAATGTAGTGACAGAAACCTAGAAAATACTGAAAATGTTGCTCAGTATATGACATTTTCATTGAGTCATAGAATTTTAATGACATCATAGCTGAAGCTCTGCTTGGAGATTTCTATGTAAGACCAATAGAAATCCAATAAAAGAATTGCTTCCATAGAATTTTTCTGTAAATCCCTAACTACTCCTTAGCTGGTATTACAAAGCAGATATTTATTGAACCTGAGTTAAACTATTAAGGGAAGATATTTTTCTTCACATGGTATGACTTGACTTCACATGACTGATATCAAAATGCAAGAAAATAAGTATCAGGAGAAAGAGTATTTAAACAGAATAGCCCCATCTGATTTTTAATGCTGATTTTAATGCTTGGTGGTTATGCTGCACAATAGCCTTTAAAAAAACCCTCTATGTTTCATTTTTGACTCAATTTCTGCTGCAAATTACAGATATTTGTGTCTTCTTCAATAAATGTGAGGTAATGAATGACCAGCAGAAAAGGTCATTCTGTCTCATTCTAATGAGTAGGAAAGATTGGAAAATTCTTTTAAGAAGTTGAATTGCTGACTTAAAACGTAGCTGTCGTATCACGCAACTCTTTTCTTAGCCTTCCTATTTTCTTCTTTATAAAATCACCATCCTAAGCACTTTGCCTTAAATAATGCACAGTACGCTTCTCTCCAAGACATGCATGGGGAGATCCTGACTCTCACCGTTCCCCCAGGCAACTAACCCTCTTCAACTTTTACTGAGGGCACCCGCACACCTCTCCACTAAACACAAGCATCGATCCAAAAGTAGAAATCTTTTTCTTTTTTTTTTTTTTTTTTCCATTAAAGAACAAAAGGAAAAAGAAAGAAACCCCTCAAGGCTGAGGGGACACAGAGCACAAAACTTCAGCAATCTGCCGCATCCTCGGTACGGCCTCCCCCCTCCCTCCGCCCTGCCCAGCCGTCCCGCCGACCGACCCCGGCAGCACCCCGCGGAGCCCCGGCACCCGCCGAGCCCCGGCACCCGCGGAGCCCCGCCGTCTCGCCGCCCGAAAGCTCCGGCGGCGGAGCGAGCAGCCCGCTGAAGCGGAGGGGTAAGCGCTGCCCCCCCGGCCCCCGGGCAAGGGCTCACCTGCAGCCTGCGGCTCTGCTCCCCGCCGCTTCTGAAACCCGCCCCGCCGCTGCGTCCGGCGATCTTCGGCGGAACGCGAGGGAACAGCGTGTCACACCCCACGCACAGCCTGCTGCTGTGCCCGGCTCCAAACGCTTACACAAAGGTTAAATAAAAAAAAAAAACAAACCAACAAAACAGCATGAGAGTTACCCCGGGGAAAACAAACAAACAACAAAACCCCACTCTGTGAAAGAAGTTTAAAGATCACTTATTTTACTGCCTACTCCAAGTTCCACAGCACTTACGCCTTCACAGTTTTAAACCTCACAGACATTTCAGGGACTCCTGCTTACGAAACAGGAAAGAACAGAGGGAAATGGCCATATCTGCGTAATGTCACAATAATTGTCAAAGAACCCTGGCAGTTGCTGAACTGTATTGAAGCAGAGATGACCAGACAGCTCTGGTTCAGGCTTTTCAAATTATAACATCTGGTTCTGGTTCTGATATGCAAAGGTAGTGACCTAAATATTTTTTTTTAATCACCCCTCTCATAGAAGTATGTGAATGCATGCTTTGTTTTAAATGTACTGTTAGTCCTTTTTTTTTTTTTTGTACTAAATTTTCATAGTATATATGCAATGAATACCTGAATGGAGGACTTTTGAAGCCAAGACAAAACAGTACTGTAGTGGTGACAGAAGATTATTGTAAGGACTGCCTTTCACACTTAATTTTTGCAAAAATATTTCAAATTTGATGGAAATCTATTTTTGCTGAAACATTCCTGATTTCTCTCATTTCAAAGACACATCTCTGCTGACTAGATTCGGAATTGACATTACCATTTCAGCTTCCATATAAAAAAAACCTTACCCAAAAGTTCTGAATTATCTTTAAAACCCAGACACCCTCTCAGAGAACTGCAGCTCATGTAAGAGTATAGGAAACATGAACTGTTTCAGTAGAGTGGACACATGAGAAAGGCTACTAGGAAAAAATTAATCAATTTGGGAAAGAAGTTTTACATCCAAAGGGAAAAGAAAGCCTCAGGGGTACAATTCTCAGTGGTATGCCCCTTTCCAGCCCTGTGCTCTGGAAATGAAAGTTTCTCAGACTACTGCCAGCTGCCTTGCCCTGCCCGTGGCTGGGCCAGCCCAGTTGCCTTTAGCTGCCCCTGCTACTCCTACCAGAGATTTCTGCCTCCTCAGATGTACATAACTGTGGGTTTCCACCCTCCCTTACCTAGTTCTTGTCAAAAGATCAGGGTTAGAAAAGTTTGGTATTAAAAGAACTTAAATGAATTCCTGTCAATCCGACAGAGCCAGCTGACAGAGGTGATTAAACACATAACACCTGCAGAACTGTGAGAAAAGTAACCTCTGGCAGGAGGGAGGTGATGGGCAGCCAGAGTGGCAGCTGCTCCAGTGGAAAGGATCAGGCTACTTTCTCCTCCGTAGGCACTGGAGGGAAAAAACCCAGCATTGGTCAGAGTCCTCTGTGAAGAAAAGTCCAAGTAAACCGGGCAAATGTCATCAGGCAGCCAAAACCAAGGACTGTAGTTCATATTTAGGGACTGGACATATCTGTCTCATGATGTAGTACCTTTGGAAAGGATTACAGAGAAGGGGGAGAGAGCATTGTGTGTCACTGTGGAAAATCAAATAAGCACAGGCACTCGGGTGAGACAGTGCAGATAAGTGGCTAATACAGTCCTTAAACATACAAATATTAATACCAATAGGAGGGAGAGTAGGAGAGATGCTATCTTTATTTGGTACAGGGAGTACTATGCCCTGTTCAGGTTTTTACAGCATGGCAGAAATCACAGAAGACTTAAAAGCAAGATGAGAATTTTAAGACTGGAAAACAGGCATGCAGAGAGAGACAAAGGGGGGGATACACATGACTGAATCTTTTTTCTTTACTAAAGAAAAAATTAGAAGCTTTTAATTTCATCAGTTTATGAACATCAACATGAGCAAAAAAAAAGTTTTAGAAGAAAAAGCTCTTTGTTCAGCTGATGGTGATATAATTAAACTTAAAATCTGAAAACTGAATTAGAGAAAAAACACAGTGGAAATAAGACATCAATTTACAGCTAAGAGCTTTGTGGTTAGTAGCCATTGTAACAACTCACCAGGTTGAAAGGTAGGTTCTGCAACTCTGAAACAATTCTTAAAGCTATTCATGTATTTTTCTGAAATATACATTCTTGCTCAAATGGGAATGAATTGCAAATTGCATATTTTGCAGTATTTTACAACATGGCAGACAACTGCTTACAGCTTCTTCACTAGCTTTCTAATCCATGAGAAAGCTGATGCAGCTGTTAGGAAGTGTGGTACCTATCTCTTTGGATGAAGCTTTGGATATGGATTCATAAATTTTGACTTTGCAGATAGTGGCAGAATGGAAATCCTGGAACTTTGATAATTTGTGATGCTGAGTACCTTAAAGCAAGTAAGGTGGCAGCTATAAAAATACCTACTGAGAGGTGAATTGAGGCCAGGCTACCAGACAGTTTCTGTAACTTACTGAAAACTATTACTGCTTTACTCTTTTCTCCAGGCATGGTATAACTAGAGCAATTCTAAAAAACCTTTTCCTTTCAAAAGGAAAACTTAAACCTCTAGAAAATCACTACAAGGTAAAATTAAGATCTGTCAGTCTGTAAAGGTAGTAAATGCACTGTTTATCGCTTACTGTGACAAAGCTCAAAATCTGGCAGTTTATTTTTGGCTGTGAAAGATTTTATTTGCTTGTCTTAACCATTATGTGCCCATACATTACTTCATTTCTTTCTATTCTTAATCTTTAATAGAGACAATTGACAGTTGTTTTTGACTCATAACAGCTTTGACTCATAATTGATGACGTTGCAAGTTATCAAATCCTTAACTGATCTGAGCTGTACACAAAACATTGTATCTGGTTTGGGACAAGTAATAAAAGAAAAAGAATGGCTCTCAGATGATTTGGGGGATGTTTACCTGGAACAGAGCAATAAGAGGAGTAAGTATGTTGAATTAAGACTTAACTGGAGCAGAGACTGATGCGCTGGACTCTCTGTGTACTCATTCTTTCTCTTGCTCTCCTTTTGGTACAATGAATTTTAATTATTTCATGAGAAATGGAAGAGCACGAGGAGGAATCGGCAGAGTTCCTACCTCAGAGTGCCCGCGTGGTTAGACCACGTTCATCACAAACTCCCTGGGGCAGCACAGATTAATTTATTCCAAGTCTACCAAATCCAGGTGAGTTATCCAGCATCTCTATGATCATAGAAGTAGTTTCGTGATCATCATCTTTGTATTCTAAAGGCAGTTAAACCAGAAATTATTGCGGAGGTGAGGTGAGGGGAGAGGAATGCATGGCACTAGAGACATGCTTCCTGAATGGAGGGTGCTGCCTCCCTCCCATGGGTGCTGGGAACCTCATTCCCTCGGAGAAGCAGGTGATAAGCCCTTCTCATCAGCATTTCAGGCTTCTGCAGTTTCTGGGTTTTGGCATAGAGCTTTCCTCATGTGGTGCATGTAAATCTTATAGGATAGTCTGTGAGGGAGGTTGTGACTTTCTGTGAATAATTATTTTTCTGAATATATTAGCCTGAGAAATGGTTAAGAAGAAAGTTAATTAAAAAAAAAAGAAAAAAAAGAAAAAAAAGAAAAAAAAAGAAAAAAAAAAAAGAAAAAAATACTTTGACTTAGAATTTTCCCGATGGCTGAAGTTCAGCTAAAGGTTTCTACTTTCTCTAAGGTTATCCATCAGTATGTTGATGTAACAGCCTCATATTGATTTGGGTTATTTGTTATAAGCTGTTTTCTCCCCTCAAAGTAGTTTCCCTTAAAATAACTTTTCTTTGAAAGAAAAGCAAGTTTCTGTGGATAATCTAGGGTTTTGGTCCTAGCCTCTAGTTCTCACTCACTGGCATTTTAGGAGTCAATAGCAAACATCATGTACAATTCACAGGAGTTTAGTTTGCTTATTTTTTTCTCCCAAAGTGCTGAAAGACTCCAGATTTGACTTCTCTGAAAACATCATACCCTTCTTGACCAGGATTTCTTTATCAGGTTGGAGAAGAGGGCTGAAACATCTGCTTTTTTCCTAAGGAATGCCATGTTTGACACCCTGTTTCTTTGCAGACACATTTCTACACAGAAGGAGGCTCTGTTGTTTCATAGGACATTCAGTACAAAGCTTCAAATGCCTACAGTTTGCTTCCTCACTTCCCCACGAAAAGGGACTGCTAAGACCAGCGTTACAGCTCTGCATTGCTTCCATCTACTGCCCTGATACGATTCCCTTCTTACCTATGCAACGCAGGCAGGATGCTTCACACCATCAAGTAACTACAAGAAGTCAATACCACCAGGTGGTGCTGCTAAACATAGTTTTCCACATCCTTTTCATCCCTGTGCAAAGTGAAGTAGTTCTAAAGGTCTACCCAATAACTAATTTGAGCTTGCTCGGTTTTGTAAAGAAGTCATTCTCATTGGGGAGAAGAGAGTAGGAGAATGTCCTCTCTGCCTGGGTACCTGGGAAGAATCAACACCTGAGCCAAATTGCCTGATACGTGAGCATTTTTGAAAGGTGGAAAGTACACCTGCATTATAACCACCAGTCTCCCAGACGAAGTAAATACATTTCATTACTACTTCTGCAAAGCCAAGCCAGTGTGCAAGGTCCAGCCATTACCTTCTCTTTGACAGAGAGTGAGGGGTAGCAATAAATTTGGATACCGAGTTTGGAAAAAAGGATAATAAAATAAAATATTTGTTAATAAGTTTCCCTTACTGAGATCGCAGTGTTCCAGGTAGATATGATTTAAAGGGAAAACTGGAGGAATTGGAATAAAGACGATAGTTGCCACCTCTAGAGAAAGCACAGATTGCACTTTTTTCACTCTGCATTCTTGCATGATTCCTTTAGATACTCCTACTGCTCCAATGTGCCTAAGAGTGAAAAAGCAATATAATCCTGAGGTTACATAATAAACCTCAAATTTATTCCCCCGGCTCTTTCTATCTGCAAAATACCTAACTGGAGGGAGCTGTTATTACTTCTGAAGTGTGTGCTAGTATCATATGAGATGAGAAATATTTATTGAAAATACAGTACCAAATGTTAATAAATTCCTCTGTGCCCTTACCTTTTTTTTATTAATGAATTGGTACTTCAGAGTGTCTTGGCCCGTTTGTACATTTTTTGAGGTAATGTTTTCACAGCAAGCAATTGTTTATTGCTTGAGTCTGTATTTTTCATATTACCATTGGCTAGAAGCAATGGCACGTTAGGAAAAAAAAAAAATCTTTCTAGTGATCTTTTCTCAGAGAAAAAGTTTCAGAGACATCAAGAGAGATATTTTCATACCATCCTTAATATTTTGAGAGAAATATGAAAGGTCATTCAGGTATTCATTATCCTGTTTGTTTGTTTGTTTTCTCCTTCTAGTTGACTTTTCTTATTTATGCCTCAGTTCATTTATGATCTTATAGCCAAAGAACTTGCAAGAATGCACATGGAAAGTCATGATTTGAGACTTGATGAAGCTGTTTTCCTTGCTGATGTGGATTCACAGATATATCCTCAGCATTTATTTGCATACTTTCCTGCACAGCAGCAGTCATATATAACATAACTTCAGAGCCAAGCACTCCGGTGCTGTGCCCAAGAAACATCTCCTCACCTTTGCCACTTTTCTTTTCTTTTTGGAGTCATAAGTTTTTTTCATTATGTCTCTATCTGGCAGTTTCATCGAAGTTCCTTCTCAGAAGTTCTTTATTTATTGCTCCTTTTTTCCTTTTAATGTTGATTTTTATTGAAATTGGCAGCATGCTACTGCTTCATGTTAGGCAAATCAGAGCATACCTGGAAAATAAAAAAGGCTCATGGAAAACAGGTCTGTAGCCTTTAAGAGAACCCCTGAGAGTCAAAACCCCCTTTATTTAACCATCTGTCCACCTGCGCACACAGTTTAGGAAAATGATCTCGGCTTCAGGGCACAATGTTTGTCTGGCCATCTGGCTATAGGGTGTGGCAGCAAGCTACCATCTTCAGGAGAGCACACCCAAAACAACAATGTACAAGGATATTCTACCTGCTCACAAGCCTAATGAGACCCCATCTGCAGCCATGACATTATTGTCCTAGTGGTGAGAAGGTCCGATGAACAGTGCCGGTGTCAGTGCCAATGAGCAAATTCTTTATGACCAAATTTACAATCCGCCCTCTTAATTTTAACCTTTCACAGCATCAGGACATCTGCAGAGCAGGTTTCAGACTCTCAGTTCAGTCAACACTTGCCAATGGAAACCAGTATGACAACTGTTCTGTACACGCGAGCAAGGCCAAATATGTATTTTTATGGGGGCTGTTGCTTTTTAATAAAAACAACAGAAAAGTATTTTCCTTCAAACCCCTTACTGGTATCCCTGGGCACATTATAAAGGAAGTACGTTTAGTTCTTTGCAGTCACACCAAGGTGTTGACTACTCTGCAGGTAAGTTCTTTTTCCCGTGACTGATGTAACAATCACTGACATAGCAGAAATAGTGCAGGCTACAAATTCAAAATGGGAAAGCTTTCAATCTGAACCAGTAGTGAGGCTAGAAAGCTATGCCAATTCAATCTTTTTTAGCTCCATTTGTGTGGCTGAAACAATAAATTCCAGTGTACATCTAGGTCCTCCTTCTAGTGTGTGCACCTGGTATCTTTAGAGATGTGTTATTAAACCCCAGTTCCTATTGTACAGATGCATCCTTCTGATTGTCCTGCACTTAGTTTTATGAATCTACTTCTCCTTCTCCACATTTATCTAATTATTTTTTTAATATTGAGAGATCTGAAGGATGTGAAATTTTCTGCCTTGATAAGGGGTCTGTCTACACACTTCCGCTTCTGCCAGCAGAGGCTCCTGCATGACTGAGACCTGATCCCACTCTGCAGCTTTGGTTTGTGACGGCCAGCTCTTCTCAGGCAAAGGAATAAAGTAAGAATGAGAGTTGCCCAGGAATGCCAGTAGAACAAGGATAAAAGGCTAACTCAAAATGAGGTGATAATATAGGTGTCCCTCAGAAGGCAAGAGTCCATAAGAGAGTGTGCTTTGCTGCCTTATAATGCAGTAGGAAAAGCAAAAGTTGTGTACGTAAAAGCTAGGCACTTTGTGACATACTTTTTGCTGCACTGAAAATGTAGGGAGATTGTTTCTCCATCTAGAACCATTGTTGTTCTTCAAAACATCAAGCTACCACTCCTACTTTGAGTTAGTCTCTACTGGAAGAGAATTGTGTTAGCCGATAATGAATGATAGCATGAGAACACTCATATGACCTCATTTGTTAGAAGAAATAATCAAAAATGTTAGGCGCCAGTAGTTGTTTTTAAGCACTTAACAATGGGATCTTCAATCCTAAGGAAAAATGTTGAAAGCATGTCCTGAATAATGAGAACAGGAAAAGTACTTCTTCATTAGAAAAGTTCAGTACTTGTAGTTGCTGGCAACTACCATCAAAGATAAAACGCAATCATAATCATAATTGCATTTCAAACTTCATCTTGATGTGAGATCTGTAAGTCTTAGCAGTTAATAAGTTTTTAGATTTTTGTCTGCAGGAAACTGGAAACTATGTCTTTTGAGTTCAGTGGATTTCTTCAAGCCCATTGTGAAAATTTATTTTAAGAACAGTGAAACAATTTCTAACAAGTAGTACATGCTTGGATAGGTCTGCAGTCATTTAACTTTGCTGATGGATATTAACTTCCTTGATAAGAAATTCAGATTATATATAAATCTGGTAATGCTAATTCATATCACTTCTAGGAGAAGGCAATTTATTTCAGTTCAGGAGCAAATTTTTTTCTTTAGGCTACTTAAAATACAAATCTTTGGAAATCAGAACTATTTTGAAGAAATTACACTGTATCTGAAATATTCAGAATAAATAGTTCTCACAGCTTTTCAGACTCTTCCTAGAAAGTTTAAAGTTTAAAGAAATTTTAACATCCCCATTTCTTTAAAACACCTCAGATAAAATATAACATTTTTTAAATATTCTATTGTTAAAATATAAAGTAAAAATTACGGTATCTCAAGTTCTTTTCAATTATATTGGTAACTTAGATTGCAATAGTTACTGAGGTAAAACATTGAGATTACTAATGATTAGTTTTAGTTCTTCAGTATGATCATATATATTCTTATAATTACTACTGTATTAAAATGGAATAGAATAAAATAGGAGAAGAAAATAGGGAGAATATGGTCATTCAACTATGCATCTATTTTAGAAGAATATGACAAATGCAGCTATTTTAGAAGAATATGACAAATACTGAAGGATACGTGCCTGTTAAGGCTTAAAGGTACATAGAACATTTGTATATAGATTTCAAAACTTACTGAAAAACAAATGAATTGCTTCAGTAACTTCCTCTACCTTCTGCAACTGTGTGTTTCCCTTGTACATGGTAACACCTGCCTCTTGGGGAAAACAAATCTACTGAGAAACCTTTCACATATCTGAAGGCCTGAGTCAAGAATACTCTCTTTCATTGGTTGAACAAATCTAGTTTTTTCACTGAACCTTGTTGGCCACATTTTCCAAACTTCTGTCACTCTTGCTGTTCAATGAATTGCCCCCAATGTGTGCTGTCCCCTTACTGGCACACAATAGAGCAGAGCAGAACAGGAAAAAAAAAATACACTGTGCAAAATACACTATTTGCAACAATGCTGGGGAGTCTGTATTTCACCTCTGTAACAATCCACGATTTTATCAATTCTACCCATTTTACTTGCAAAATACTTAAAAATAAACTAGAGTGCTTTATTCTAAAATTAAATGCTCTAGTGCTGGCAATTAAGTGAGGTGTAACTGTTCTGCTCTAACGCAAAGACATTTTTAATTTCCAAAGTGAATTATACTAAAACGAAGGTCCAATCACACCACAGTAAGGACAGTCATTACACAAAGACTATTAGAAACAATTAATTACAAACAGTTTCTTATTTGGACAAACTAAAGTCCTTTTTTTATTGTGATGCATGATGTCAAATAATTGGCTGACCTCTGATTGTCAGGAAAGAAAGTGAGAAACCAAGGACTGCTAGGTTACAAACAATCCCCGGCCATTTTCCTTTGGAGATACACACAATTTCCTTTGGTAACTGGTGTGACTGGATAGGACACCAGCACTACAGTGAGGGTGGCTTCATACTGGAGGGAGTGTCCTATGACCAGTGTAATTCAGTCCAGTGGAAAAGTAGCTATACTAACCTAATTTGTCCATCAGCCCAAAGATATCCTGCCCTCAGGAGGATCTAGTATGTGTCCAGAGATTTTTCTGTTTGTTTGCTATTGAAAAGGACAGTCTGTAATACAAGTATCTCTGCAAACATACACAATTTACAGAGTTAAACTTGCTCTTGTGCTCTCCTTCAAGTCCAGGGGAGTTTGCATTCTCACCCCACAATACAGTTCATGGTGAAACTTTCCTTCCTTTCTTCCTCCCCTGTCCCTCATATGCCAAGGCAGTCCCTGTGCTCTCATGGACACAGCATGGACCTTAGTCCCTGCAGAAATGTCTTCTACGTTGGGTGGGTGCCTTCCACAGTGTGTGGTTTTATTTCTGGTTCTGATTTAAAATTAAAAAAAAGATTATTGGCACATTTTCTGGGGATTTTGAGCCTGTCAGTATACTAAACATCCACCCTCAGTGAATAATTACAAGAGGAGGTGTCTCCAGAAACTTAGAGGATTAGCTAGCCTTTTGGAGCTTGAGCCATGGTTGAGCTTGGCCATGAGTTCTTAGACATGTCTAAACTGTGTATTTTCTGAGTATATTCAGAGTCACAAAACAAGAGGTTTTAGAAGTTCAAGTGGCACCAAATTTCAAAAGCATTGATGAGGGAGGGTTTTCAAGACTCTGGTTTTAGCTTCAGTAGTCTACATTCTAGTAGTACTCTGAATTTCATTCATTGAACCTGACCCTTACATGTATGTTTTAGCAATGTAAAGAAAAGAATCATGAGAATAAAAGAGTATTAAAGAGTATAAGTATTTGCTAATTTAATCTAGTGTTCTGACTTCAGCAATGGCTTAGAACAAGATGACATTTTGAAAGCTCTAGTACTCACACTCTGTAAAGATGTAATCATTTGTTCAGTGCTGTGAATAAACAGGGGAATCTCTCTAGTGGTCATTGAATGAGCTGAAGTATGAGCCTGATATCTTTTATTATCTAGACATAACAGAGCACGCCTTGTTTCTCCTTTAATTTTAGGTCATCAAAACCCCAACTTTTTACTACCTTGCTTAGTTCCAACTGTATATAGTGCCCACTGACGTGTTTTGTTTGAATGAAATATCATAGCCAAGTTTTGTATAAAACAATATATTCTCTGGCAGGGAAGGCCAGAGAGCTTAAGAAAAATGGTGACATGAATTGTTACACAACAGACATCAGCCCCAGAAAGCATTTTTCAGACCCACCAAGTTTTCTTACTGAATACTGAAATGTGTTTACATGCAGACTAGTGCAGCCTGGCCATAACTTACTACAGTAAGTAAATATATTTTGTGACACTAGCTGGTTAAACTAAACCTTGTGACCTTCTCATAATTAGAAATTACAGTAAGTTCAGTGGCTTCTGAACCAGTAAACATAGTTACAAAAATCAGGAAAGAGAATCTATTATAGACCTACCATTTGATACATTGCAACTTGATGAAGCTTTTCATTGGCATATTCTAATTTCAGTTGCAAAGCTTAGCATAATTGTAGTAGCAGAAACTACAATCAATTAATTGCAGCCAGGGCATTGAACATGCTTCAGAAGATACACTTGTCATTTTACTGCAAATAAAGCTAGACAGGCAAAATAACAAGTTAATTACCGAAAAGTTTTAAGGTTTTTTAATTATCTTAAAAAATTCACAAATAAAAAGACCTGATTTTTGAGCAACACCACATGTACTATACCGTTCACTTAGAAAATGTGTGACAATGTGATGTTTTGTCCAATGTCAATTTGATTTATAGCGTAATTTAAAGTATTGTGGCTTTACACGGCCCAAGAAAAATTTGAATATAACAGATGTCATTGACAGAAATGACAGGAGTACAGCATACTCACATAGGAACTTCTTATGCAGATGATGTGAAGGGATATTGTGATCCTTTTGTTTAGTCTTATGGAAAACAGAGAAAGAGGGCAGCAAGTGGAGGGGAATAGTTTTTCTGTCATGATTGTGCAGACTCCTCTAAAGGTGTGCAACCTCCCCAGTCAGCACAGAGCCGAATCTCCCTTTAATAGACCAAATGCAGACACGGGATACTTTTCACATATTTTCCAGTGACACTTTACTGAATAAGCATCTCAGTTCATAGTGATGGGATGTTGCACTCTTTGTGCAATGCCATTAACTAAAACACTCGTCCAGGAAGAGGAAACCTGGGTTCTGAGCGTATCTCAAACCTAGAACGTATATGCCCACATAGCCAGGAAATTGTGCTAGTCATCAGTGTGCAGATACATGGAGTGCCTGATGGGCTAGTGCTGCTGTTCAGTTTGAGTCACCGTGTCACCAGGAATACAAGAATCATGGAGCAGGAATGTGGGAAAGAGGACATCTGATTCTTGCCTTTTGTTTAGGGTTCTTAAACGAGGTAGGAGAGACCTACAGTTTTGCCCTACTCCTAGTAAGTTTTTCAAATTTTATCTTATGAGCCTTTAGATGAATGAACGTTCCAATAAAGGCTGTGAAAGTCAAGTGAAAGTTAGGCTCTATGACTTTTTTACACCAAATGCAGTGACCAGCTTCAAGAGATGGTGACCAAAAGAGTTAAGGGTCCAAACCAGAAGAGTCTAGAGCACAGGGGTTGCTCCCAGCAGAATGCCATAGTATTCTATAGGATAGTAGGATGTAGGAGACATTGGTTTTACCTCACTACCCACAGGTGGAGGTCCTGCAGCTGAGATCTATGCTTCTGAAGTAAGTCTTCTAAGTCCAAAGCTATTGAGAAAGTCATAAGGTGCATCACCATCTTCTGTTATTAAAAGAGTTAACCATGGTATGAGTTAACCCTTAGATATTATTTTAGAATGGATTAGTACCACTAGATAGCCTGAATCTCAAGTAGCTACAGCCACTGTAGCCTTTCCTGTAGAATTCTTATACTGCCAATGAAAGAGGTAGACACCTACATTAAGTAGTCTGGATCATTTTCCACAGGTTCTTGACTTTCCTAAATGCATTGGCTAGGGGAGTCCACCTTCAATTGCACCTTCTCTGATGGATGGAAGGTATAATCAAAACCTCCTTCATCTCTCCAATGAGTATATAAAGGCTAATGAACTCTATCCCTTCCTTTTACCCCAGGGTTATGTATCTGAAATGTAGATTCTTTCCCATCGCAGAATATATGCTGTGTGTGGTAAGCATTTTGAATAACCTGATTTTCTACTGTTCAGTCAAAAGGAAAAAGGAAAGGAATAGGATTTATAATGTGGTTATTTGACAGCTCATTCCAAAGACTACTAAAGCTCTTGAGGGTTTTTCCATCAACATATTTGAAATTGGGCCACTAATGACTAGGAGGAAGGGAATTTGGAACCTAAGCTCGTTTAGTTGAATTTTATTTGAATCTAAGTAATGTTAGATGCAGATTAGTACTCACTAGTATGTCTGGCTGCTGCAATAAGACTTTGTGCCAGGGGAATTTCTTCTATCAAGTGTCCAGTGTACTAGAAGAATGGAGTGCATAGAATATAGCTACGAGTACCTAGTGGGTTAAAGACAGAGAAATGTAATAGATGTGTTTGGGGACAATACACATGCAGCAAATGGTATGGAATGTCTTTTTAATTCTTCCATAAATTTGATCAAATTAAAACAAAATAAGAAATCCAGTCTCTATATCTCATCTTCATTGAGAAAGTCTCTATGCTATTTAAAGCTAAACATAGAGCTCCTGTTTGGATGAGGGAGTGTATGTTAAGGGATTCTCTTTATGCATTCCCATTTTACACCATGCAGGGCTCTTAACCGACTTTCTTTTTACATGCTGGCTAAGTTTAAGAAATCAATTCTGATCAATCATTTGTTTATTTACTTTCTAATTAACACCATTAAATCTTTGTTCTTCAGCAGTAAAAAGGACAAAACCAGAAGAGTGAGAATTTTTAACAATGGCTTAGAACCTATTGTGTCCCACGTGTAAAGATTATAAATGTGTAAGACAGTATCTGAATGCTTTTTGGGTCTTGAATTTTGTACCCAACCAACAGAATCTGTATACCAAGTATTCCAATGGCCTAAGGAAGAGAATTCTGAAAGACCATATTAAATCACAGTGCTATGATTCTCTTACTTTTTTCTATTGAAATTAAGTTTTGTTTTGTTTGGTTCTTTGCTTGCTTGCTTTTCTGGGAGTCAAGTTTTCAGGGCTATGATTTCTGTAATAAGCAAATACTCTCAATCCTACCAGTAAGTTTAAGCCCAATACTCAGCCCAACACTGATTACAGAGTTCCAGTCCAGAGATTAATGAACAGTTTATTATCTTATATTAGATTTTAGCAGTATGGAGATTAGTGTGTTGATAGAATCTGGACTGAATTCATTCTGTTTAGACATAATGAAAAGCAATGAACAAAATAAATGAAGGTTATTTGTGGCAGAAACATTAAATTATACAGAGAAAAGTTACTGAGTGTACAAGGTAGGAAAAAAACCCACATCAAAAGTGGGTTCTGAGGCATATGGAAATCTCTCTGTCTTCACTGGGTTTTCGATTATCCTCCACAGAAAAAGAAAGAAGCAGCCTAGCTCAGGGACAAGCACCTACTGCTGTTGCATCAGCTATATGCTCAAGATAAAACATGCTTGGGCCTGAGGAAGAGGAAAGTCTGTGCAAACAGTCTGTGACAATCTGGTCACTGGAGTGCAGAGTATGACAATACACCCAGATTTACTACAACTAACGCATAATTCATCCATTATACCCATCAGCTGATTAGCCTCCTGCCTACATTGCCGTAAATTTGGATTGTTTACGGGGAACTCCAGGTGATTCTAAGAGGTAATGTTCTCTCTAGTCACCTGAAAAAAATAGATTCCAGATTTTCTACTTAATTATTTTACTACTTGGCAGTAAATGCTATTTTTGCTGTGCAAGCTATTGCAGAAACACCTAATTGATTCACCACCATCAGTGTGTTACATCATACTCAGCAATAAACAGCTTGATTCCAATCCAAACCAGCTTTTGTAGCCAGTATACCAGAAAAACTTCTGTGAAACCATCTGTGACTGTCAGATCTAATGGGTTAGAGGCATGCACTGCTAAAGTGAGCAAAAGTCATCATAAGCGAAGGCTGGGAAACTGCATAGTTAAATGCCAGATTGGATAAATTCTTACAATTCTGTTAGCCCAGCAGATGACTTTATTCAACCGGTTGCTCATTCTCTGTATCTTTGCAGTGAATTTGCCTATAGGGACCACTATTCATGTAAGCTAATATTGATTTGTTAATATTTAATGAAAATGATGCTTGAATTTCTCCTTTGCATCCATTATTGATCTTTGTGATTAAGTTGAAATAATGCACAACTAAACCAGAACTTGTGGCTCTGAAATCCATGAATTCTTTCTGATGTCCTCTGTGATATATACAGTCGAATTTTATAATGTCTTGGCCACACGAGTACGGCTCCAGTTCAGAATAAGAATACCCCAATATAAAGAAGTTGCTTGACTAAACCAGCTAATGATACACATTTATTTTGGGTTTTTTTGTGACCAGATCTGAAATCGCCTTTGAAAATATTCCTTTAACAGGATGTGTACTATTACACAGTACCACATTAAACAACTTCATTACTTTTGCAGAGTCACATTTTCAAAGGTAGGAAATGCCAGAACAAATTGTTCATATACACCATAATGAATGCTACAAGTTACAAATAGTCATATTATTGAATAAACATTATGAGCACTTATTTAATGAAACATGCATTATGAATATGTATGTTGTATTTTTTTCAGATGTGTATTGTCAATAATATTTTCAGGAGTCACTGAATTTTGCTACCAGACTCTAGGAACAGAGGTGAGAACAGAGAGCTCAGGAGATGTTCTCTTCAGTTCCCACAGGTGAGATTGAGGGAAAATGAATGCTGTGAGATGGTGTCACCAATAAGCTTTTGCTTTTCTTGAACATGTAGTAATACTGTGTTGACCAAGGGCAATCATGAGAGACTGCCTCATGAGAAAGGGGAAAAGCAAGTTTGCGCACCTGTCTTCTAATCTAGTGACTAATGCTTTAAACTGGGAGCAGAGCGCAGCATCCGAAAGTTCACACAACAGATTGAAGGTCTAAAACTAGGGGAGATTGATCCACTGTCCTCTTTTTTATGCTTTCCTCCATTGCTCTATCATGATTAAATTTATCCATCAAACTTAAATGCCTGGATAGTAATGTAAGAAGTGTGAGAAATAAGCAAGAGGCACAGAGATGCTTAATGCATGACCAAAACTATGACTGAGCTGGCATTGCAAAAAGGTGGTGAGGTAACTCTGATGACTAGCTGTTTCATAGAAAATGTATAGCTTGTTCAGAATGACAGGTGAGAGAGAAGGAAATATTAAGGGTTCAAACACTTTGTCTGAGGTACACAATATTGAAAAAGCTACAGCTGCTGAAGATCTGACTTGGGAAGAAGTGGTTGAGAATCAAAAGGTAAGAGCAGTTTGGGCAACAGTGATGATGAATAAGGTAAGAATTCATGATTCACAGAAACTGGCAAAAGGAATGTGAACTGCATTTCAAGAATAAAGAATTAAGTAAACTCAGAGAATGAGTAATAAGATCTGCTGAAACTACAACCACTCTTAGCTTGATGTCTCCCAAGACTATTCCCAGAAAAAGCAGCAGTGCACCGGTTGGAGATTCTGTTCTGAGAGCAGGCATATGGACTAACACTTTTCCTTAAGGTTGCTCCTCAATAAATAAAGTTCTTTTGAGGTACACTGTCTTTATGGACCTTACTACTAATGCATTTTGCAAGGTACTCCCCTGTTTATACATCGCAGTGTGATCTTTGGATATAATTTCTTTTTTTTTGCAGCATCAGCAGCATAACACTGCAAACATGTCAGCTTGTGAACCACTGTAATCTGCATATTCTTTCCTAAGTAATGTCTTGGCAGCTTCCCCCCACTCCCCCGTAAATATTTAGATGATTATTATTGCCCATATGCGTTACTTGATGGAGAACAGGGCAAAAAATATATGCTGAAAAGAGAGAAAAAGAAATTTTCTTAGTAGAAAGTCCATCTAGAGATAGAACTCTTCTTCAAGACTTGCTTCATGCTGTTACTGCAAAATGGAGGTGAGCTCATCAATGAACATGTACTGGTAGGCTGAGACACAGGTTGGTCAGCAAGGATGGCAACCATCCTCTTGGAACTGTGAATGCACAATCAGCCAAACACGGAAGGGAGAAGCAGCTTCTGAATTTCTAAGTGAAAAATCTAGCCATTCTCGTGTGAGGATGTGATATCTTCTAAGAAGATTCATGGCAACAGTTATATTGACCAGACCAGAATAAGCTACAGCCAGAAGCTGGCAAATGCTTTTGGAGGCTTGCTGTAGTAGTGTGACAAGAACAATGACCTATTGGGTCACCCTGCAGCCGTGCACCTACACAAGATAACATGCCTATCATTTAAAATGCTTAGTGTTGGTCAGTAAGGCAGAACATAATTCAAGTGCATAACCTCATAACCTCTGACACTTTTGGCTGTTTCCAGACAACCGGTTATCCAAAGGTGTCCTCAGTTCTCTTTCCTACCTTAGGGATCCCCTTTTAATGAACTGAAATGGAATTAATTATATGTAGTAGAACAGATGGGTCAAGAAAGCTGAACTGGACTGAGAAAATCTAGGTGCATAGCCTCAGAAACTTCTGGACTGTCTTCAGCTGAATGATCCTCTGAAGATCCCCTGTGATCCATTCACTGTCTGAAGAATCCCATTATAGATGGCTGCAATGGTTGTAGATTAATGCAGTTGAGATGGATTGAGACATGTGTTTGAGATGAATGGTCCTTTGAGGCAATGTGCTCTTTCATACCAGATTCTGCCTCCTTTGTGTAAAACCCATGAGACTATGGCCAGTCAGAACCAAGGTCAGTCAGCACTAAGGTAGTACCTACTTTCTTTCTACATCATTTTGCCCCAAAGAAATGATAATGTCATAGGGGGACAAATTTCACAGTATGATTTACACTGTTTGTTCTCTCTTGGATGTTCTACCAGTAGAGGAACATTGATCATGAATCTTTCCATATTTTAACTGGAATTAGTTTTCATTCACAACTCAGCAGAGTGGTTGATGGAAAAGATTTCTATTTGCAATGTGTCTTTTTTCGGCTAAAAGGGAAGTTTCAGCTGGGGTCACTGGACAGTCCCAAAATAATAAATTGTTCTTCTGGACTACAGGGAAGTAGGAATGGAGAATAAGGCTGCTTAGCTTATGGTAGAACATGCCTGGAGATGATTTCCAAGACAGTCAGCAAAATGGGCAAATTATCTTTGTTGTAAGGACAATTGCCCATATTCTAATTGAATGACATTTTTTAAATGTAGTGTCTATTTTACATAAGATACGCCACCAGTTATTTACTAGAGAAGGGACTAAAACTCAAATCTTCTTTCTTTCCAGGGGAACATGCTTGCCAGTCATCTGTGAAACTAATTTTTCTGCTATGACAGTATCTCCAAGTGACTACTAATTGCACGACTGACAGAGACAACCTGCAGTTCCAACCTCTGAAGCTGTTGACGCGGAAGTCACGGACACTGAGCACAATCAATATGATCAAGCAGATGCCACTTTATTGCCAAGATAGCTCAGTTTATATGTTCATTCTAGTTACTGTTCACGCATAAGCAAATTAGAGATTGGTTAGCATGAGCTGTCCACGCACCTAGTTACACCTAGTGATTGGTTATAACAACACTGTACATGCGCATAAACATAAGGCATAATTGGTTGTATTAAACTAAAACATGCGAAACTTGTCTCAGTCTAATTGGTCAAGATAAGCTGTGGAATTGAGGTTCTTTGCCAAGTTCCCTTTATCGTGGAATGCGCACCTGTGTTCTTCTAATTGGCATCTTTCTTTTTTTGTCTTCTTGTTTATTCTGTTCAAGGCCTTCTAAAGGCATCTGGAATGCTCTTACTACCATTAGCTAAATATGTGTCCACAAGCAAAGCATCCTTGAAGTCTGCTGCCTACAAAACATCCTTGGCTCACAAATTGATCAATTCTATCGAGTCTGGATTGTTCACTGTGTGCCCATTACTTTCCAAGTATCCCACATGAAGCTACATCCTTCGCTTAGCACCCCATAGGCTCACGACCAAGGAGCCTGCTACAATACATGGGTACTCGTGGATTAGACTTTTTACTCTCCTCATGCCTCACTTAAGTCTCCCTTGTTGCTGTTTGAGCTCATAACTTCTTTCCCAGGAAACAGAGAGCATGGGGACATCCACCCCAGGTATTAGTTCTTACATCATCTACTCCATTAGGAGTGTTTAAAGAATGTATGCTGACAGAATAGCCAGAAGTTTTTAGACGGTGTTGGAGCACACTTGTTTTGTTGAGAAATAAGTTGTCTCTAAGCATTTAGTGATAGAAGCTGAGAAATGTATGTATTTTGGAAAACCCATGCTTAAGGTGTTGCCAGTTAATTGGTTCTGGTGAACACAATCTGGACACAAATAGCTGGAACTGGGATGTACAAGTAGACATAAATCTCTAAAAAATATAACTATGTACACTGCCTGGGCAGTAAAAGTATAATGAAGTAACTTGCATCGCCTTTAGACATTAAGCCTACATTTAAAACTCAAGCATATATTCTAATAAGGTTATTTTTATTATTTTAAAAGTTTGTGTTAGGCAGGGATGAATTCTTAAAACCATTTAATTTTTTGCATCAAATTTTTGAACGCAGTTACTATACAGTGGAATAGTTATATGAAAAAGCAAAATTATCTTGGGCCACATCTTGTTGAAGATGACTCTACAGGTGCAGCATATATAAAATAACAGAAAATGACAAAGTTGTTAGAATAATATGACTACTTGACATAATTACCAAAAAGATTTTTATCAAGGATTTGTAGCAAATTATATTTTGCTCACATTTATGGCTATTAGATAAATGGATATAAATGAACTAATCCCTCCATTTCAAAGTTACAAAAAAAAAAAAAAAAAGAGAGAGATTTTATCATGATGGACATCTTGGCAATTATTTAAATCTCTGAAGAATATTCACAGAGTGCATTCTTAAAAATGTGAGCAGTATTAAATGAATTCCCAGCTCCACCATTACAGAGATTAGCTCAGTGTTGTATCCTTACTGACAATTCTATTGTATCGTTTTACTCCAAAGATTTTATGAGCGAGGCTCCACTCTTGCCATGATCTCACACAGAGATCTCACTGTAGGACCACAGCTGCAATTCTTAACTTCTACTTCTCCTGCTTAAGTCTGTTTATCTGTTTAAAGAAATTTTGTTTATGTGAGAACTGCAGGAAATCAGATATATATCAGCTGCCTCAAAAAGAGTTCTATTTTATTTTCTATCATTCTACAGGGCTTGATTGATGACAAAAATCTTGGAATTCCAGCTACCTGGGGAAAATAAGTACTCAGTGGAGGATATATAATAAAGAGCAGCTAAAAATAAAGTGACAGCAATCACTGTAAAGCCTGATAACTGAATCTCTAGTGTCCAACATAAATACTGGTTTTAGGTGCCTTTTATGCATTTTACAGCAAGAGCCAGATGCTTGATATCTAGTACGTGAGTTTATATAAATTAGTTCCTTACTTGGCCAACTTTATGACATCAGTTCATCTTGAATTTATACTTTGCTTTAAAAGGTCACAATTACAAAAAAGCCTGCAAACAAAATACTGAGACCTAGCCTTTCTGTTCCTGGCAGTTTTAAATGAATGTCCTGTAAATATTTTGAACATACTTGCAGATTTTATGAAATGCTGCAATCTTACTACTGTGTATTATGCCAAATCTATAGAATATGCCTATGCGACAACGAGTAGCTAAATATTTCCATATGTGTATCAAGGTGCATCTAGTAAGTTCTTCTTCTCTCTCCAAATAGCTACGACTTTAATTCCTCAGAAATGTGCAGTATAGGCACCTGTTTATTTCATCTAATGAAATCCTGATGATAATGGGCTCTTCAAGCATACCTACAATTTGACACAAACCAAAAACTAAGTAAGTCACGGACTACAGATAGAAGCTGAGACAGCATTACAAGAATTTAGGCTCGTATTACGCTGAAGAAGAAAGTATAGTGCCCTTTGGCCAAGGCCGCTACAATGTGCAAAGTTGATTAGGATCTGATAGGCAGTAGGAACCTATAGGTCAACCAGGTGTGCCATGGCTTAGCTGTGCTCCACTGTCCTATTGCCATCCTCTGTCTTCTCCTGCCTTTTATTTATACCTTCTAAGATGAGTACGGATATATGTGGGCTAGCAGTAAAGAAAAAAGTAAAAAGGAACTAATGGGCCATGTTTTTTATGCTAGGAAAATGGTGTGTGGTCTGGGACTGTATGAAGGACGATGCCTTGTGGCCTATAGAGTAATAAGAACTACCACATTGACAAGGAAATGTACTGTATCAGTAAAATCCCTACTGAAGCCAGTGGGAATTCTGCCACTGTCTTTAATGGGGCCAAGATGTCACCCCACAAGTTGGACTCTTTCTGCCACTAAGTTCTAGGACACGTCTACACAGAGAGCAGGGTTGCAGTCACGTGAGAATTTACAGTTCTGCCTCTGCATTTAGGTCATAATGCTGTAAGAGTGGAGAGGTCAGGATTTATTTTTTCCTGATAAAATATCGGTTTAGAATTGCTGCAACCAATAAGTAGGCTGGCTGAATAGTCACCACACTTAAAATTAACGGCCTTCTACAATATATTATGAATTCCTTATAGCTGAAGGTGGCTTGAAAAAGAAAGTGTTACAGAAATTTGGCACTGGTATGAAACTTTGGGAGTCAGTAATTGCCAGAGGATATAAATTAGCCTGAGATGCTGTACTGACCCACTCAGGCACTTCATGTAAGGGTAACAGTTTAAATTACAAAAAGAGGCTGAACATTAAAACACTCAAATTGCATTGGGAGTGGGGAGAGAAACAACAGAACTGTCACAGCTCATTAGTTTTCTATAAAGTTGGAGAAAAATACAGCAATCAATAACAAAGAAGTTTTCTACCTGCAGTTTATTTATTTAGCCAATATTGGCCAATGCTGCAATTTTAAAAATAAGACAAAAATTGAGCTATTTTATAATTGCAAGGAATTGCTCGTGCAGAATATTTATTTAATATTAACGTGACATTTTAGCATTTATTAACATATTATTTATTAACATTTTCTTCCTATTAACATCAATGTGCACACTATAGAATCTTATCACAGCACTGCACTGACTAATGTTCAGAGAGGGCTATTGTATCTCTGTTTCAATGGAATCAACTTTTATGCCCAGCTAGAAACTTTAATGAGACAGAATTTGAGGACTTCTGGATAACTATCGAGGATTCTGGCTGTGCGGTTGTTGTAGGGGTCTCTGCAAGTCTGTACAATATTCACAAACCCCAGGTGTGTTCCCCGCATTGGTGAAGTTCATTAGCCAGCAATAGAGATGCAGCATGGTGGGTGCAGCACTTTCCAGGTGGGTATGCGTATCTTGACGGTAAGCACATATTCAAGGAATTCAATTGGCTCAATATGTTTTAGACTTCATATCTGAATGGTCTATATTACTGGTGTATCTATGGCTTCCTAGAGATACAGAAACCCTATAATCAAAGAGCGTGACAGCACTGGTGAATGCATGACAGAGATTAGCAACGATGGCTGAAAAACTCAACCAGAAAAAAACAGTTGGTTTTGCTTCCTCCACAGCTTTAAGGGCAGATCCTGAAGGCACGCTGAAGATTTATGTCCTTTCTGCCACAGGGGATTTGTCTAACTGTGGAGCACTGGCTTTGTTAACAACAACTTGTAGTTCCATAGGCCTTTCTAGAGCTTTTGAATATTGTTTTCTGGAAAACATAACAGAGAAAACAGAAACTTCACTCATTTAACCATGGATTCTTACAGACATTTGGGCGCTGTATGAAAGTCACTAACGATTTTTTTTTCAACTCTTCTCCCTGGCTTGAGTATGCCCCTTGCAATTCTAAAACTGATTATTAATACCTCACGGGAAGAGCAAGGACTTATTGGCCACCTTCCAGGTTTCCAGTGTAAATTATATTTTAATGATTAATTATATCTTCCTAACAGCTCAGAAGTCTGTTTTCAGTACCCCCAAGAATCTTGGCTAAGTGTTATTTGGGCTTGTAGAAACAGCCAAATTATCAGCCTACTCAAATAATTTCAGACTTTGTTTATTCAGGATAACCATTTCTGAAAGTGTCACACAAACACCAGGTGCTGTTCTCATTTCTAAAGGACTCTTTTCCCTTTAAATACAGCATCAGTTCCAATCAGGCTACTGGAATGGTCTCTTTCACAAAGCTGTTGAAATTTATCTCACCTGGGTCTGTATCAGACAGAATGATGCTGCAATTACATGTCTGACAGCAAGATGTACATACATATCTGAAGAAGCTTTAACTATCCCAAATAATAAGTGACATGACGGATTACAGACTTCAGCACACCCTAGCTAAAGTAAATTACACTGAAAGCTTGTACAGGTAGACCGACTGCCACCTTGCTTAATTCTCACCAGGTGAAAATTAAGTGAGAAGTTGAAGCTCGTTAGCCACATGAAATTTCTCTGGAAATGCCTATCTTAGATACTGTTTTTATGATTAAATGAGTTACCTTACAGGGATGCTCCCTTCATCTCTCTGTCTCTCTCTGACCATAGAGAGAGCTGAACCTACTCAGACAAGATAACTGACTTTGCAGCAGCTTGTGTCCTAGTATTACCTTCTCTGCCATCTCCTCTTCATTGGTGTAGTGGCACAAATCATCTAGATAATGGCCAACTTAATAATGTCTGGCATGCCAAGGTCACAGATCCTGTCTGCAGACTGGAATGATCATAGTAGTAGTCAATAATCTTGTACCCACCTTCTTTTGAGCAGAGGACATTTTTGTTGCTTTTGCTTCTCATATTGCAGGAGGTGGGCCAAATGGAGTTACTGAAAAATAAGTAACATTTTTGTTAGTATTGACAAGGATATATGCTATGTTGTACCTTCAACTACCAAGATCTGTAGAGGTATAATTCAGAATCTAAAAATAATGAACCTGCATTAAAAAGAGCTATGTTTTCAGCCTGGTTTTGATCTGCTACCATTTCGGTTGGTAGAAACCAACAACAATAGCAGCAACAAGAAGCAAACTAGGAATTCTTTTGTATAACTCTATAAGTTTATACTTAATAGTATGACATATATCCCACATATCTTTTGTAAGAATTGGCAGAAATGCACAGGTTACTACAATAGTTTTCAGGAAAAATAATACTGTGCATATGGATTAAATTTCAGAGGCATATTGCTTTGTTATGCAACCACTTTTCTTTAAACACACCAAAATTACTTCTTTCACCCTCTCTCCTCATTTTGGATAAGCAATTCTCTCATGCCTCCAGCCACCTTGTGTTGTGTGAGCTCCTCCTCTTATTTCTACTTCATCTATCAAGATGTATTGGCCATTTTTTTTGACAGATGACAGTACTTCATTTCACTGGGAAGAGGAATTTGGAAGGCAGGAGATGAAAAGCAGCTGAAAAACACTTTGTCTTAGGATAAATGAATAGACTTTTACCAACTATTCTCAGAAACACACACTCCAAATCTTTGGACTGACAATAACCATTGGAAATTTCCAAATGGTATTTTTCATCTGATAGTACTAAGCTTTTGAAAATGGGGTTTTACAACACTGCTGCTCAGTCATACCTGTTTCTTCTAAAAGATTTCAAATTTAAGTTGAAATTGCTTGATGGCTTTGCATTACATGCTGTCTGAATAAAACATACT
This sequence comes from Harpia harpyja, assembly GCF_026419915.1. NCBI lineage: Eukaryota > Metazoa > Chordata > Aves > Accipitriformes > Accipitridae > Harpia > Harpia harpyja. Next base: position 14,746,604 of record NC_068942.1, on the reverse strand, counting down.
TGATTCCTTGTGCACACTGGATGACCAGGTAAGCTGCACATTATCTATTTGGTCCCTTCTGAATTACTTTTCTTTTGCAGCTCAAAGTGACTGACAGCAACACAAGGGCTAAGTGTTCCAGAAGAGAAGAGACTGCATTTATAAATTGCTGACTACTGCATCAGTAGGAAAAGAAAAGCCTCCCAGTGAAGCAATAATTACTCTGAAAGAAGAGGGTATTTCCAAGTCTTTGATACTGAAGACAAAAAACAGGCAATATGGAAAATGTTTCAGTGGACTGAATGCATCCACACACATTTTTACATAAGATCCTCTGTGTATATGAGATGTCTTTTTTAAGCAGTACCTTTCCTAGATTTGTTTTTTTTTCTGTCTTTTAAAAATTCTTTCTTTCATGTCATTCTGCATCAGGAAATTCATTCAGAAAACAATGAGTAGACAAAGCACCAGCACCCAGGTTTCAGATATATACAATGTCATGCCTAATTCTTGAGAAAGTGGTTAAATGATATCACTTGCAACAAATTACTTTTGTCTTGCTATTTGCTTGAAGGACACTCATCATCATTTCTGTGCTTAAATTAAGAAACCAAATTTTTATAGTAGCTTTAGAAATAGACTAACTATTTTACTCAGAAGGATAAATTTGCTTTTAATTATTGACTGGGATCTGGCATTCCATTATCTACAATTCTTCCTTAGCAGCTCAGACTAGTGCCTTTAAGGTATTCTGTAACTGATCACTTTTTTGTGTATTTTACTACAGGTAACGGCTTTCTGAAAAATCATAGTTTTAATATAAAGATACCATTTAAATGGTAAACTGAATTAGATTCCATTCAAACCAAAAGATTTCCATCAGAACCAACATTAATATGGAAAAGATTCTACCTAAATCCATATTCATCTGACAACCAAAGTTAGCAGACACTACACTGGAACTAGTGACGTTGCCACTTCCAGTGAGGGATGGATTTCTCTGCATACCATAAAAGCAAATGAAGAAAACTTTTAACTCTCTTTTTCTCCTAAATATAGTCAAAACTAATACCATCCAAGTAGAAATAAAGAATGTGAGTTGCACTTATAGCTAATGGTTTCCTGGAAGAAGAGAACTGTCCTGTCAAGATGAAATACTGCAACTCTAAAAACCTATAGAGTTTAGCTGGCTTTAGGATTAGGCTGTAGAGTTTTCAAGATCATAATTTGTGCTGAAGCACTACTGTTTGCTTAGATCTTACTTTACTTTCCTAGAGGATTTTTTGGAAATGGTCTTAAAGTTTGAGTACCTTTACATGATGCAGTGTGTATGTGAGAAATAAGCACCTGGGATCAATTTATGCAACTGGAAATCTAAAGACATTTTCGTCTCTTGAATTGCCATTTTTGCTCTGCCTGACTGAATGGGAAGTTGTAGAATAATCCTGAATCAATACATCTCAATCTCTTAAGAAGAAACAGACAAGCTGTGATCAATATTCATGTGCTTTTTTCTCTTGTAACCTCATGTTATGGCAGCAAGAGATTTGTTGTCTTTTGTCATGACCTAAGAGGAAAATCTCACATGCTTATGGCTTCTTTTTATTAGTTAGCTTACTTAGGTATTAGTTTTATTAGCTATTTTACTTTTACTTTTACAGTAGTATCTAGCAGGCCAAAGTCAGATCATGGTTTCAACATAAGAAATACAATATACAGATTTAGTGAGACAGGTAAACTGCCCAAGAAGTATACTCTTAAGTGGGAAATCCAAGAAACAGAGGAAGAAAACACAGGTGCAGAGATGTGAATTAAATTGCTCAAATTCAGACTGAAATGGTAATAAAGATTAGAATAGGTCCATTGTCTCCCAGTTCATAGTTCAGTGTCACTGCGACACTACTTCTCATAAGTGGTCATGTTTTTTCACGTATTTCTGTCAATTCAATTAAAGTTTCTATGTATAAGGTGAAAATACTACTTTTAACTCCTTGTGTTACCTCCAAAATAAAGAAGTAACAGAAACAAGTACAGTAAATTTTTTTTACACCAGAGTAATGTTGCAAGCAAAATAGTGTCGACTCAGGGAATTCCATTTCCTTTAATTTATTGCCAATTAACAGAAATGGTTAATTACTCATTTGGGTACTGAGAAACAAGGAAGAGAGTAAATTAAATGACCACTTAGGGAAAAGTCCTTTCTTCCCCCTTCCCCAGGCTCAGCTTCAGTCCAGGCACCTCTCCTCCCCCCTCCCTCATCTCCACTCCCCTCGTTTGCACCCCAGGTTCCAGTCAGGCCCCTTGGTGAGGCAACAGGCAGTGCAGGAGGCCGGGGTCAGCACCTGGTGGCTTCTTCCTGCTGCTCCTTCCTTCTTACTCGCCTGCACCTCTTTTCTTGCTTGTTTTGTCTGCTCTGGCATGATTTCCTTCATGGGCTGCAGTCCCTCAGGGTGTCCCTCTCCTAGCGTGGGTCACCCATAGCCATAGTCCCTTGGGGTGTCCCTGTCCTGGTGTGGGTTGCCCGTGGCCACAGTCCCTCGGAGATGTACCTCCTCCAGCATGGAGCTCCTCTTCCCAAGAGTGCCTCCTGCCCTGTCCCCAACAATATCCCCTTCCACATGCCTCCTCCAGTATATTCCTCTGTGTGTCCTCACATGGCATCCCCCATGTCTCCATTTGTGTGTCCTCCTGTGCCTCCTGTTGCCCTTTCACTTCAGTAAGTCTGAGCACAGGTACCACATGCCTTTTTGATGGGTTGAAGTCCTGGCATGTGTTGGGCTACTTCATTGGTAGCTGTGACCAGCACAGGGTGGTTCCAGCTGCCTCCTCAGAGATGCCTGTGGCCCCCCGCTACCAAAACCCTGCCGTGTATCCCCAGCATGAGCAGGCGTGCTCTACATCCTGTAGCTAACATTAAGAAGTTGATTAAGAAGTTATTCTTTGGGAGAAAAAATATTCATTTTATATTCTGTGGCAACCAGAGAGCATTTTAATAATGAAGCTTTTAACAAGAAAATGACATGTGAATAATCTTTGTGAATTACCACAATTGTGATGGGTTCTAAATAATCACAGTTCCCTGTGGCACTGAATTACAAGCCATGTTCATCAGTAATTATCACTTTACTCCAGCTTTTCAGATTAAAAATTCTGCTTCATGAGTTTTCAATGCTGGGCAACCGGGCTGGGGTTTCTGATGTTTCCCAGGCTGCAGCAGAGGGTTTCAGAGATCAGGGATAACTGCATTCATGTGATGCACTCACTGCCTTCTCACTTTCTGCTCCTCCACCACCATGCACCAACCCATCAGGCACTGGGCACACTCTCTCCTGCTCCCAAAACACAAGTCAGGTAGATGTCCTGACATGCAAATTTGTCATTTTCTCCCAACAACTAGGGGTTGGTAGTCTCTTCTCTTTTGGGTTTGGCTTTTTAAAAAAATTTATTTATTTATTTTTAGATTTTAAATACCTCTGAGATGCTGGAACACTGCTTTTCAGGAGATTTTGTGTAGCACGAGGGCCTCATTGTAGGATTTGCAAGAGAAAACCTTTGTTTAGAGCAGTCTGTCTTCTTGCTTTAAGAAGAACATATTTCTTATATTTCTGTCTTGGAGCAAAGTAGATTATAGGCAGACAGATAGGTACTTGGAAAAAGAATTGATTTTATTTCTATGTTGCATTGATTATTCCCATGTATACCACCATTAGTCATACCCAGGAATTTCCTTGCTGGGAAATGGCAGGACAGACTGGTTTAGAACTGCTTTGCAGCTGTTCTAAATTATACTGGGATAAGACTGTGAACCCTTCCAGTTTTTAGATGTCTGAAGGTTTAGCTTTTAGCATGAGACCATACCCAATCCTAGCCTCAATTCCCTGTTGAAATGGTTCACTGTTTTGTTGATGTCAGAATTAGTAGCTTATAACAAAAATTACCACAAAAAACAAATCCCTAAAAACAGAAAGAGAAAACAGAATAGTGCAAAGAGAAGTAGGCTGGCAGGAAACTTTAAAATGTGCAGGGTATAAAATGGTATCAAAACAAAGGATCAACAGATGGCGTCAGCATGAAGACTAGCAGTGTTTTCTAACCTTTATTTATTTCAGGGGCTCAGTATCAAGAGGTGCGAGTTTCCATCTGGTAATAGAATTCCACAAATAATTTAGGATGAAAGGCATAATACATTTTTAATGATACCTTCACATTGCTGATCAAAGTATTTTTTTCTGACCAATTTTTTCTTCATGGTATTATTTTTCTTCCCTTACCCATTTTCTCCAGTCCTTCTATGCCTCCCTGGCTCCCATGTTGCATAACTTTGCTAACATTTTTCCTCTACCATTAAAAAGACTCTATGTGCTTACTGAAGACAGTGATTCTTCAGTGATTCTGTCCCTCAGTTTTTTCCATTCTTCCTGTCCTCTCCTTCCCCAGCCCACCACAGATTTTAGAACTGGGAAGAAGCTGGATTTCACCAATTTTATGTATATTCTCAATGCTTGTTCTTCTTATCCTAATTCCTTTAAACTTAGATATTTTCTTTATGGATGCATCTACACACAAAGCATATCGGGCATATGCTCCTTCCCTAAATAAGTAAGAGTATGTCACTTCTCAACTTGACAGCATGGCACAGAGAACAGCTGTGGCACAATGCTATCTGGGGACACTTCTCCTGTCTGCAAGGAACCACAGAATGCAAGAAGAAATATGTTAGACAAGAAAAGAGGAATTACAAAGGTTAGAGGACCCTGGTAAGACCCTTCACCCCTCCATGTCTCCATTTTCCCTCTCAACCACTGCTTTGTCTACCTAAAGCACAGAGTTCCAAGCACAGTGATCTCTTAGGGCTTTAAGCTCTGCTGTCATGCTAATATGCCACCTATTTTTATCTATCAGCAGTGCTGAGACATTTAACAGAAAATTTCACAGAATTTTGGAAAGTGTCTCTTTCACCATGGGCACTGTACTAGACATCATGTTTACCGCTGTCTGACAAGAGGTCAAAGATATTAAAGAATGACCCTATGTCCATTGCAGATAGTTAGAAAACTTTCACCGAATTTGGTGAGACTTATATCAGGCATATTTATCGGATATGTGGCAGCACGTGCCCGCTGCAATGCTTCCTGACTTCATATTCCAGTGCTGGCTTGTCAGTAAACACAGCAGGAAGGGAAAAGTGGCTCTGAGCCCTGCTATGTGTATGCTCAGTTCCTGTGTTTTTCTCCTTTATTAACCTCCAATTCATAAGTGAATTTAGAATAACTTAGCAATGTCATTGGCAAGTGCTTCAGCTCCAGTAGCTTTTATATTTGGTGTTGAAAACGTCAATCTTTTGACATTCGCTGTAGCAAAATGTGGTCTCTGGCACAAGCTAATATCCTGTGGTTGCACAGCTCACTGCTCTGATATTTTGATTGTTTCCCCTATTTTTATTAATTTCTGTGATTCAATGTGAAAGAGGTTAAATACCATTTGCTTGTATGCTATCTGGAGACGTTACGTCCTTTCCCTTGCATACATGGAATCTGCGTGACTTAGTACTGCTGGTAATTACTCTGTACAGATAGCTGCAGCAGAAGTAACTAAATTATTAGCCAGTTGGAGTAGCCCCATCTGCCATATACCTTGGAGACCCCACAGTACTGTTACAGGATAATGGTCTCCTGTTGCTGGATAATGGTCTCCTGTTGCTATGCAAATACAAAGTCAAAACAAATGTGAATGATGACCTTTTATAGAGCAAACAGAACTGAGCCTGCCTCTGATAAATAGTTCATCAAAAAGCATTTCTGTTTCCTAAGCAAGTGAAATGAATACTTTCTAAGGCAATTTCATATTGTAGATTAGAATAGAAATACAGCTCTAACATTTAACATGCCTAATAAGATGTTAGAGTTGCTATCCTTTTCACAGCTTATGTGCCAAATAACTCATTTCGCTCTTTGATTTCAAGACCAGCCACCCTCTAGTAACTATTGCTCCTTACAGCTAGCCTGTTACCTCTTTTTTAGGCTTCCTTTTGACTTCTTTTCATGTTCCTGTGCAATTCTCCCTCATCGCACAACAGTTTTCTAGTTCTTGTTGTTTAGCATGTTCTCCATCTTATCTACAAAATACTTCTGGACCACTTTATGTCTTTTTTAAAAATCCATTTATACTATTGAACTAGAGCATATACTTCAGCTTTCTTACTCTGGGAACAGAAAGGGAGTAAAAAACAAAAAAAGGAAAAAAAAGAAAGGAGAAAAGGAGACACTGTCAGGAAACTGGTTGCCACTTCCTGATCTTGTCTGGCCCCTGCCTGAGGACAGATCAGAGCAGTCAACATTCTTGTTCACGTTGGCCTTGCTGGCAGTGGTTCCTGAGAAGAGAGATGAGCGTGATCAGTCTGAAGGCTGGTGGCGTCACCACAGTAACTGACTTCTCTAACCTTTCCTGTGCCCTTGCTGATTCTTCATATACTACATGCATAGCAGCTGGAGGATATTTGTGCCTCATGTCAACCCTCCTCATGCTAATCTCATCTGTCAGAGAGGTGCTCCAGCTTCAGACTGCCTCATGTTCCTTCAAGCTGCATTTATTGAACCAATACCTAATGTAGACAGGGAAAGGGGAGGTGGACAAAGATTTGGAGAAAAAGCATGCAATAACCGATGGATTTTAGGCAACATAGACAGAAGATGCCTGAATCTAAATTAAAGAGCTGCACATTTACAACATGCCTTTCTCTCTACTTAGGAAAAGATGCGCCATTTAATCTGAAGCAATTCCATCTGGTCCCCAATTAGAAAATCATCAAAGAAAAGATTAAGACAGACTGCCCTTTCTAATCATTAATCATCTTGCTTTTTTCTTTTACTTAGTACCACAATCTTTTGAAGACTAAGGTCAAAACAGTAAAGATTTCAGGATACTGAGCAAGTTAGGACTAACTAGATGACCACATTTGCAGTCTGAATGAGCTATCACAGCCGATACTTTGCCAGGATTTCCCTCTTTGGTACATGAAAAGGAATCCAGCATGCCTGCTGCCTGCAGCTGATTCAGGAATAACACAGGAGGAGGCTAGTCTCGTGGGTACACAGTCATTTAGAGCTTAAAAGGTCAAAACACCCAAATGTCTACTGGTAGACAATGGAGATCATATGGCAAAAGTGCACCGAACTCCATAAAGGCACAATGCTTTCTTAGAAGAGCAGCCAGGTTTGAGGCAGCCAGATTTTACACTAGCTTTATTTTCCACATGGATTTAAATCATGCAGAGATTGTGAGAGTAATCTAAACTTGTGAAGGCAAAGTTTACAGTCAGAGGATGGGTACAGTCACATGGATGCATGAATTTTTAGAGTGTGTGGGCGATATCAAAATAAATCACAACAATTTTCACTGTATAGTTGCACCTTGGGTATCAAACCAAATCGCCCCATTTAAACCATAACAGAAAACAGCAAAACCACATCTGTTCCTTGAACTGAGAATAATATCCTTACCTGATTAATTGGTTAATTTCCCTTCCAGCCATCTTTGCATCATTCCCCTGTGAACTAAGGCTCAGCCACAAGTTTCTTTCTATGCACTGATCTTTCCCAATCACTAGATTTTTATTTTGCAAATGCAAGAGAGGAGGAAGAGAAGAAGGAAAAGTAGGTTGGTTACTTTTTATAAAGACAGACAATGAAGAATTCAGAAAAGCAAATGACCTACAGCTCTGTGTGTTCCCAAATCTCCACATAATGTCCAGCTATGAAGACCAGTTTTACAGTTCCTCTGTTTTTCCTGTTTCCTCTGTAGTTTCAGTAACAATACATATTACTAAAAACATACATAGCACATAAGGAGAATTAAAGTAAAACACAAATACACAGTTGTCAAAAGAAAGGTTAGGGTAAATGGAGAGATGTGATGTGTTTGAACGGTCTCAATGGTATATGCCTGCACATACCTAGCAGAAGTTCCTGATTTCTTCAAGTTTCTCCCTCTGTAGCAATATTCAAATTTTTCTTTGGCTACCACTACTCTAGACATATTTTTCCATTTCAGTAAGTCCCTGGGCTTAGAGCTTATTTGGTGAGCATGAGAATTGCCGGAAGCCATAACTATCACAGGTAAATATAATTTCATGGGCAGGTTCAGTTGTTCAATTCAAGCACTCTTCTGTTTCTCAGGATCCCATTGCTCTCCACCAGAAACCAGAATACACTTTCAGGGTCCTTTATATTCTTTAAAAGTTTTTTCACAAAAGTTGAAGGAAAGATAAATTTAAATTCATAGAAATTTGTTCTGTACACAAACACATGCTGAAGGGTTATGAAGTTCTGTCAACAGGATATATTTGGATGAGTCACTAGTCTGTGTTATCTGAGTGGCACAACCTAAAAGGAAAAAAACCAGAGGATTTACTTAAAATGAAAAAGAAGGAATTGATACAGAAAGTTGTAACTTAACTGTGTTCACTCTCTTGAAAGGCTCAGCATGGGTATCAAATAACAAAAACAAAACAGTCGCAAACAAAATGAGTTTTACAAAGACCATTAACTCTTAGTTACCATCATTATTTTAAATAACAATCTAACCACAAAGATGGTAAAATGCAAACTTTTTCTGTTGCCCTTTATAATGTTTACCTGGGCTATTTTCCAAATATTAATTTTGGAATATAATCTTATTAAGACAGAAATTTATATTACATCAATATGTAAATCTGCAAACATTTGATAAACTTTAACCTGGTTTTCTTGCTTGTTAATTGGAAGGTTAATAAAGAGCTTCCTTTTATAGCAAATATGTCACAGAAAAAAAAACAGGTTTGGAAACATGTCTATAGGGAACAACTGAACCTGTCACTTCTGATTCACATGTGCAGTCTGTTCTTGAAGACTTCCAAAGTCAGAAGCAAAGACACAGACTCTGAATAGTCCAGGGGGTCAGTTATCATCCTTCCATTAGAAAATCTTTCCAATGTATAGCCTGAGTTTTCCTAATTTAATTTAAGCCAAATGTTTCTGCCTTCTATACCCATATGTAATAGGGATCAGGTTATTCTTTTCTTTTTCTCAGGTTCCTCCCCAAGCCTACTTTAGTATTTCCTCAATATTTATATTATTAAGCCCATGGTGATTATCACTGCTGTATTGCAGAGTGTCTCGCTAGGTTCACATCCTCTTTGAGGAGTACTGGTCACAAAGTGGATGTAGTACTCTAGCTAAGCAGAGTGGAAAGATTGCCTCATATTTCTTGGCAGTTATCCTTGCTTTTGTCCCACCAACTCCTCTTTTAATTTTTCTAAATCAAGACTTACTTTTGACTCACAGTCCCCCATAATATCTTGATCATCTTCTGTATGACTGGTAGCCATTTTTTCCTCACCCTACATTTGTGCTACTGATTATTTCTGTCTAACCATAGTATCTTCTGTTTGTTCTTATTGAATTACATCCTATTTTTTCAAATCAGTCCTCTGGTTTGTCATGATCATTTTTAATTCTAAACCTGACCTCTAATGTACTTTCCATAATTCCTGCATCATCTGCAAATTAGTAGGCGTTTTGATATCATCCTCCAGACCGGCAAATAAAATGAAGGCTATCAGGCTCAGGACTGGTCTTGTGTCCCTTGCAAACTGCAAAACCCCATTCAGTATACTCTTCCATTTTGATAATGAACAGGCATAACTTTCTTCAATATGTCCATTCAACCAATTTTTTATTCTTTCACTTTTAGAGTAAAAAAAAAAAAGTATGTCTTGTACTAACTTAATAACTTATCTCCTTTAAATATGTTGACTCTCAGGTCAGCATTGTTTTCACTCGTAGTTTTAAAATATTCAAATGAAATTATGTAATGCTGGATTTACTCTGCAGTTCATTATAGTTACAATAGCCAAAAATATGTTTTTGGAAGAAGAAGTTTCTTTAATTATTGCTGCATTTTCAACAAAATTAAAGGTCTCAGTAAGCATATATGTGCTTCTTAGTGGATAGCCCTTATAGCCTATATCAACAAGGCAAGTCTAAAAGAAACTTCAGAACCTCAATTTAGGTTAGTTTAATTCTAAAATAATCTTCAATAACATATTCTAAAAAGTTCCTGTAATGATACCTGATAATTAGTGTGAGGAAGTGACTGAATAAAAAATTTCTTGCTTATTTTAGTTCTTTCAGAATAAATATTCTGCCATTTGATCTGCAAAGTTTACTTTCAAATTGAGAAGACTGAGATCCTGGGGAGTTCCTCAGCAAACAGCAGCAACAGGGCTGCCCAGTTGGTCACGTACTAAATACCTCTCCTTAACAAAGCCACTTGGAAACTGGGTTTGCGCATCAGAAACCAAATGGCATCTACTGAGAAAAACATCTCCTACCAGCTGCTGAATCTGAAAAAAATCTATGTGAATAACAGGCTAGTGTCAGTAAGTGAAGTAATCTCTGCCTGGTAGGAAGACTATAGTAAAAAATGGCTTGCAGATTTTAAGGCCAAACTAAACCTAAAAAGTAATTAGTGTTTATTCAATAGGATTATTCAACTGTAATAGAACTACTAATTATACAGATGTAGCTGTCCCAGGAAAAACACAGTAGAGGCACGATTTCTATAAAATCCTTTGATAAAATTACTTTTAGGAAAATTAAAAAATCTAAATTACAAAGGAATTCATGGAAAAAAGGAGTCTTAAAAAGTTTCCAATAAAAAGTATAATACAGAGGAGAATTTGTAGTTAAAATGGCAAGTAAAAAATGTAAATAAATTGTTATTCTGTGTCTCCAATTTTCTGCCATTTATTCTGCTGCTGTGTGTCAGTTTACAAAGTGATTGAATGGCTTGTAAGGTTACTACAGAGGTAGTTCCTTTCATCATTAGTCACTGTTTTAGAAAAATGTTTAAAGAAGGTGAGGTACATACAGTCACTGGCAAATGCAAGACAGACATTCACATAAACAACATGATGTTTGCTCTTCAGAAGTTCACTCTTCCAAAATAGTCTGGACTGTTTAATAAAAGAGATTACCAAGTATTAAACTACAGTGTTAGAAAAAATCATAAAAGCTTTCTGTATTCCAGCAAATACAGAGCTCACAATTTATCAATGACATGTAGAAAGAAATATATAGAAAAACCTACATTCAGATACCTTAATCTCAAGCTGAATAAAGACCTCTCTAGTCTAATAGTTTGGGTACTATTACCCCCCATCCCTTCTCCTGCCTTCCCTCAGCTGTGGGGAAACTGCAATGCCATTGCCTTGTGTGAGGATAAACTAGCAAATATGGTCCTCCTCATGCTTTGGTAAGTGTTCCCCCTCACCGTTTCAAGTGGCCCGCAGCAGTCTCATTTAATCACTAGCACAGATTCCTTAGTGCAGACTGTTAGTGCAGACATATATTAGCCTATAGCTAATATATGCTAAATAGCTAGTCTACGCTAGCTCATGGACCCTGTATAAGACATCCAGAGCTAGGACCTCATCAGGCCTTCACATGTGTCTGTGGCGGTTTCATCCCAAAAGCACTGTACTTTGCTGCTTTTATGAATTTCCCTCTCTCCCTTACACAGGCAGCAGCATGGCAGTCCAGCAGGCTGCTTTCAGGATTGCCACCGCCCGTCCAAGCCCAGCCTTCAGATCTGCCCTTTGCATGGAGCTGCTCAAGCAGAAGCAGTTACTCCCCATCACATAAACCAAACCTGGAGGGTATTACAGCATCCCACAGAAGGCAGCCATTTCTACTCCTTCCAGTAGCCTCCATGCAGGCTCTTCTCCAGAGCCACTTCTCACTGCTGGGAAGTGCTGCATTCTCTGCGGGACTGAGAGAGGTGTAGTAGGCTACATTGAAAAAGGCTGGCCCAGTCTAGCCTTGCAGTCTTTAAGATGGATTAATGTTGGATTTCTGATGCACAGGAGTTGAAATTACATGCTGTATTTTTCACGCTGATGGAGATCATGATGGCAGCACAGCCATCTGGTCTATCAACCACTTCTCCCAGTTTGTATCATCTGTCTAATACCATTATTAGTTTCTTCTTTTCTGTTCTATTAAACCATTCTTATCTCAACCCATGAGTTTTACTTCTTTTCCTGATTTTCTCCCCCATCCCACTGGGTGGGGGGGGGAGTGAGTGAGCGGCTGCGTGGTGCTCAGTTGCTGGCTGGGGTTAAACCACGACAATCTGCAAATTTGAAGGCTCTCTTATCCACATCCCCCTGCACCATTTGCTTGCCAACCTAATCCAGCACTTCCACAGTTGATTGGGGGTTACTGTCTGCCTCGTCCATCATTCCATGTGTAAAGCTCTCCTCGCAAGGTGGGTCAGCTTCTTGGCAAATATGTTTTTTCTCCAATCCCTCACATAGATCCTGTCTGTTCCTAGAAGTCCTTGAGTCTTAAGGAAAGTCCCATGGTCAAAAAAGCTGAATCCTTGCTGTTGACACCAGCTGGGCCACAGATCTCGAACTCAGCAAGTTCAATTAGGAGTAGGAAAAAGATGCAGTACCCCAAAGATCATTGGTACTAGAAGAACAGTTTGCAGTTATCCCATCACTATACAAAACCGATTAAAAGAATAGAGGAAAAAAGCCTTGTGATTTCAATAACAGTGGCACATGCCAAGAAGAAAAGAAAGGTTTTTTCCCCATTATTTTAATATGAAAAGTGCTAAATAAAAGTCAGGAAAAATGTGCTGAAGTACAAATTGTTTTCATAAAAAGGTGTGATTTATAGAAATAAAAATAAAACAGCTAGGCATATCAGAGAATACTTTTGCATTAAATATTGCCATAAGATTATCTGGTAGGCCTTTGAGATAAACTGGGATTCTTGACAGAAATAACTTTAGAAAGGGATTTTATAAATATACCAAATCAAGCATCTAATCCATGTAGGACTCGTTTCAGTAGTTTAAGATGATTTTGTATAATTATTTCCATATTTCTCCTCCTCTTTCTCCCTTTCCTTCTCTATGTGTCATCATAGGTCCCTTAGCGCCTGATGCTTCTTTGTCTCTGGTGATGTTCTCTGTCTCTCATTGTCACCTCTACCTTCTGCATGTTCTTCATCTCATTAGATTTTTTCCTCAAATTTCCTCTTCCTTGTTTCTTCTTTTATCCAGTTATTTCAGACTGATGATTTCTCCTCAGTAATTTCATCCAGCCTTTATTAGTTAAAGGTATCTTTCTATTTTGGAGTGCCTCTCCTCTGAATACTGGCTGCTTCTTCCTTCTCTCACTTTTTCTTCTATTAAGGAAGTTTTTGGTAACCTCCAGAAAACCATTATTTCTCATTATTCTGAAGCAATCTATCAGCTCCATCCTATTCTGGAAAGAAGTGTTCACTTCCTTTCTGTTATGTTAATTTCACCCTTGCTCTTTGGGGGAAATGAAAAACTAGGTAATATGAAAGTGGAGCTGCTCACTAATTGAGGAAAGACCAGATAAAAGCTGAAAGACAGGATGCTCAGCAGCAACCCGGCAGGACATGGGAAAGATCTTATGCTAGGAAATAGGGTAAAACTGATAAACTTTTGCATAAAGTTAAGAAAGTTCATAATTTCTATCAGTAAAGGGATTTAAACACTAGGTCTTTCATATGCAAAACAATTTACCTACTAAGTGGGAAGAAAAATAATTTGCAAGCACTTTCATACATGAAATATTTATAAGGAATAGCTTTTCAAGGGAAGCAGCCATCAAGCTTAGAAACAAGTCTCGATGTCTTAAGTAGCTCTATTTGTGTGCTTAAACCTATATGCATACTTCAGTCAATTGAACAAATTGACTTGTACAGGGTTCTTTTCCTCATCGTGAAATGCCTAAGGAACACAGAGCAGGATAACGAACAAAAGCCCCTTTGCTATGGGGGAAATGGGCTGTCTGATCTGCATTACTCTACAGTACAGGAAAGAAGTTTAAAAGCTATTTGGAAATGTGTAAATCGTTAGACCAAATAGAACTCAAATGCTCTTTAAGTAAACACAGTGGGATCCCAGAAACCAAAATAATTTTTTAGTATCAAACATTGACTATTAAAATCCAGTATTTGTGACAATAATATCTATTTGACTGGCCTTGAGATAAACAGCTTATGATAAACTCTGCAGCCCACCAAAGCCACCCTGCAGCTCACCTCCTGCAAAGATCAGTCTTGCAGGATAATTAGTAGCTAATATTGTATCTGCCAGATCCAGGATTCGGAGACACTGAAAAAAAGGGTGTGCTGTTGGATTTATTTTTTTTTTTTAATTGATTTGTTGGCATCGTACATACAAGTAATTATAGGCTCATTATATGCTACTGTTGCAAATATTCTCATAAATCAAAAATTAATCACATAGAAGAGTTAGGTTTGATTAAGAGGTAAAATTGTGAACCATAATGTATAGGATTGTTAAGTTTGAAATGTAGCCATAGAAACTTTAGGAACTGTGTTATGTGTGACTATAGGAACCTTAATATTGCTAAAGTTTGAAATAATAGCTAACCATAGAAACCTCACCAGGAAGTTACTGGTTTTTCTATGTTTTGTTTTAAGAAACTAAGGAAACGCTCATGGGCACCAGTTACGCTGCTTGGAAACCCCCTTATCCTTCCCATCTTGATTTGAGTATCAAAGATTCCAATTAGTAGAGCTAAGTGAAATTGACCAATGATTGTTTTTAAATAAGAATATTGATAAGGTTATATAATCAAAGGACCAATCATTATAAAGTTTAAATTTAAGAGCAAGCATAGTATGCATTTTTATGTAAAGAGCTTATGTAACAATGACCTGACAGAAAAAGTCTAGAAAACTGATGGATTTTGATACTAAGTTGGACACGCCTTTGGAGAAGTGATCCCCCGTGTCCCCAGCGCTGCAATAAATGAAGTACCTGCTTCTTAACATCACATTGGTGTTACGGAGTTTTATTCCGGATTTCGGTAACACTACTGTAAACAATATCCTAGCTTTATGTTGAAAGGATATTTCCTTTTTTTTCCTTTTTGCATATTCAGTAATAGCGCAGTATAACATTGTTGCAAAGCAGAAAATAATAATTTGCGCTTTTACTAATTTCATTATATTCCTATGTCCCTTTGGTTTGTGAACAAGTATGCCACACAACAAATGAAATGAAAAGAAACAATTATTCACCTGTAATTATCTCAAATATCACAGTGTTAAGTAAGCAGAAGGCAGTATTAGCACTTTTCCACAACAAAAATTAAGGAACCCTTCTTACATACAATGTAGGAATCAATTTTAACCCTTTCATGCCCACACCTGCTTGGTATGGTAGAATAAAGTGTTGAGCAGTTATCAAAGGTGCTCCAAATAAACTTTTCTTAAATCTGCCACTTATGCCTTACTTTCATGGAGATATATACATATATAAATATGAATATATATATGTTACAACTATTAGAATAATGTATTCAAATGCATTTGGTGCCTCTTATTCTATTGTTTGTCAAGTAACCTGCGCATACATTGTATCTATTTTGTCAGCATCAAGGACACAGTTATTGTACAAACATGGTAGCAATATCTTTAATACCAGCACAGCTTAAACCTCCCAAATATCTTATCAAAATACAAGCCTAATAAATCAACCCTTTCTTAGTCCAACAAGCTAGCACATTAAAAAGCTTTGTTCTTTTATTATCCAGAATTTCAAAATTATTCTCTGTCAAAACAAAGCTCTATAACTTCATACTAGGAGGTTTCCTAGGATACTTTCTACTTCAATTGCCAACCACAAATATCTCACTTAGTCAGATTTCTTAATTAATTTCTACCTTTATTAGTACTGTTGCTTAAAATACAGTGTTATGTGTTAACATGGTCAACATAGGAGCACAGTTTTGAACCTGACAGCAATTTCACTGAAATCAATAGAAATATACACAGATTACTGTTGAACATATGTTGAGGTGTTTTGTTGTGCTTGTCACAAACCGCAAAATATCACAGAACCATAGAAAAAGAGATGGAAATGAGTTAAGGCTTAAATCTGAAAATGTAACTATGAATACTTACTCAATTAAATGTCCCTGCCCACGTTGCCTCTTTTATCACTACTGGTCCTGAGAGCCTGCTGTGAATTAGATTGAAGAAACATATCTTAGGGGAATGTAATGAGACAGCAACATATCCTTATCCAAGTTTTGTTCTGCACCGGTTTAGTTTTTTGCAAGGATTTATACATTCTTTCCGTGCATCTCTGTGCAACATTATTGTCATTGGTATCATGCACTGCAGTGGCATGCAGAGATAGACAAAAAGCTTGGCAAAATACAGTCTGTCTACAATGCATAGAGCAGTGCAAAGTATTAGAGTGGGTTGTGGCAGCCATATAGCCATTAGTTAGTTATGATAGGGCGTCATGTTGATGTGACTGTGCTGCTTCCAATTTTGGAAGTAGTTCAGAGACCTCTACATCTGTGTCTGCATCTGCAAGGCCATATAGCTTGTTGCTGATATAACTTTGATTTGCTAGAAAAAAAATAGGGAAACTTCTGGTCATTCATCTTTGAAATTAATTTTCAAGGCCCTTCATTTTGTCCTTGTGTTTGGAGTCCGTGAAGAAAGTAAGATGGCATAAGATGAAGGAAAATACTGGTTACGCATTGTAATTCCTCTGAGATGCAAGATTCACTCAAAATTTCTTCTTGGTTTTGTAATCCACAAAATTTTACTCTTAGAAAAAATTAAGATGATATGAGAGGAAGAAATAAAGCAGGCTATCCACATGGACTCACCACACTTTTTTCAACCTTGAGAAAATACTTGGCAAACAGGCCATGTTCAAAGATCTTATCTCTCTCTCTCATTTATCTAGCAGTACAGATAGAATTAGAAATAGAAAGACATCTTTTTTATTTACCACAGACGATAAATGAGCTTAGTTCCTAGATCGCTATAGACTATGTAAAGCTGCAGAGCAGTTCTCACAACCAGCTACAAGGTTTCTCAAACCTCTGTTAATGAAAGCAGTTCCTACCTGGAAATTAAACTCACTGACTAAGCAACTTTTTATCTTTCTTTTTTTTCCTTTCAGAAATACTGATAAATTTTCACCTTTGAAGGCTGTTAGCCTTACAATTGTTTCACTAAGGAATGTGTTTTAAGGTTACAGTCTGGGAGAAGTGGTACTGGTTAAAAGAAATTAGTTTCTTTCATGTTCTGTTTAGCCACATCTGAGACACACAAAACCCACAAACATTGAAAAAAATGTCCTCTACAAATCCTTGAGAAATCCCAATGTCAGAAAATCTCTAAAAAGCAAGTAAATGAAATATTCAGAAATCTCTCATCATGATAATCTGTAATCCTACTCATTAATTAGAAATTAAAATAACACCCTGTTGGTAAGACTCCAGTTATTAGATGACTAAATCAGTAGTTTGCCAAAGCTTTAAAAGCCAGCAATCTCTTTTTCTTTTTAAAATATTTGTGCTTTTTGCTTATTAGCCAGGGAAGCCTTCAGGCTAGGCAGCTCTTTCCCAACATACACAGAAATGTATGAAGAATTTTTTCATTATTTTCTTAAGTTCTCAAAACCATACAGGCAAATCTCCTCAGATCCTGCCATTATCTGGAGGAAGGAGCACATTCGGCATACTGTTTCTGAACTGATATTCTTTTTCTTTTTTAAAGGAAGAGCAGTGAGACATCTTGCATTCACTATTTTCTTACATTCTCTGAGATCTGATGGGTACTGTATTGTAGTAAACCTGTGGTCCTTCCTGGGAGGATGTTTGCATACACTTAATTTCTTCTAGCAGGAAAACTAGAAGACCTCATCTACCCACCTGGCACAAGAAGGGTGGTTCAGAGTCAAGCAAACAATTGCAAACTGCCTTATGTTTTCATTGTGAATGCTCTCTCTGCCTCCCAACTATACATATCTTTATGAGAGATGCTATGGAACATAAAAGCTACGGAAGTTTAAACTGTTCTGCAGCAGAAATTGTTTGTGTAGATCTCTTTTTTTTCCTATCAGCTTAGCTGTGAATTAAGCTGTAAAGGACTCCTTTCTATGAAGTTGCACTGGAAACTTGTGAGACTTGCTGATGTACGGCCTCATTTGACCAGCCTGGCTCTGCCTCCAGAGAGCGGAAAGTATGAGAGCAAAACCCAAGGAGCTGTGGACTTCCCCTCTTACAGAAAGGACATTTTTCAGGTAAGATAAATTTTCCTATATTGCCCTATAAATCATAAGAAATGAAACTCGGTGGTTTTATTCCTGGAAATATTTGTAAATCAGTTATTTTAACTATTCAACCAGCTCTGCTGACTACTCAGTTTCCTGATACAGCCATACCCTTAGGAAATTACAGGATGCTGACCCAGTTTACACAGATGAAGTTAATTAATTCAAATACAATTCAAACAGGATAGTTGTACATGTCTGCCAAATAAATCTTAACCAACTACCTTTCCAGCCCCTCCCTCACTAACCCCTACTCCCCATCCCACTCCAGCCTGGAAAACAAGCTTTCCTGTCCATTATTTATTTTCTGTGGCTCACCAAGCCTACATTTGGTATCCCACCCCAAACAGAAATCCATTCAAACATTAACAATAGATCACACCAGTTCTCAGCCTGCAGCAAGGGCAAGACTGAAAGTAGAGAGGCTGGGGGTTACAATGCCCCCCAGGGTTTAAAAAAGAAAAAGAAAAAAAAAAAAAGAAAAAGAAAGTCATATTCATCTTTGATTAAAATGAACTGAAGCTGCCTGGGACCAGGCTCCAAAAAATACTGCCTTGTCTTTCCCACTCTGCTAGGGCCCCCAAGGTCTCCTGCCTGTGCACGTTAATCCACTGCAGTTCCCAGCTTCAATGGAGCATTTCTTGCTCAGGCAGAGCAATGGCTGTAGGACCTGCAACTGGCCTCTTTTTCTTGGCGTTCCTCCTTTCCAAGGCTTTCTCCTTCCCTATATGACCAGGGACCTCTCTTTTCACCCTCTCTTTCCCCACCTGGGTGGCTCAAGATCCCCCAATCCATTAAAAAACCCATGGCTGAAACATTGAATTGCACTGTGCACACCAAAGTTTTTTGTTTAAGACCAGATCCAGATGCGTTCTCCAGTTCATTACAAATGAGGTGCTAACACACTCAAAGGATCATAGACTCTTTTGGCTGAAAACAGTAGTGTTTTGTGGTTGCTTTATACTGAAAATTTTAAGTAGTTCTGATGTAAAATTCTAGTCCAGATGCTCAGTTTTTATGTCTACACAGCTAACCAAGGTAAACTGCAGAGAGGGGGAATAAGGCTAGCCTTAAATAGCTCTGCAGGATGAGACCAGCCTATGCACTATCCACAGTTGGGTTTTACATTAAAATAAGGCCAGTCAGCTGTCTTGAAATAAAAACACACATTTCTTTTTTGCCACAAGTGAGATCATAATTGTAGTTTTGGGATGGGCAGAATTGGGTTTCCTCATTAAAAAAAGTTTTGATAAATCCCACAGCAGCCCATACAGAAATCAAAAGAATCAAGTATTTTAGCTAGGCTTTTATATGCTGAACTATAACACTGTTTTACAAAGTAGGAGGCTGTTAGCATATTCATCTTAAGGTCTCTATTCTAGGAATATGCCTCAATAAGAAGGTGAAGCTTATCAAGCTAATTACTGTGAACTGAATATAATTTTCTGTTTATCTTAGGATAAGTGAACACAAAAAATAACCTATATGGATTTCACAGGAAAGGTTGATGACTGAGAAACTTGTTTTGAAGAGATTAATTTGTATTTGTAAGTATTTTTATTCACAAGTGATCTTATTTATTAACAAACCTGCTAAAATGTAGTTGCTTAAGGGACACTTGAGTGTATGACGGGACTCCCTGTTAAGGCTGTTATTAATCCTTTGAAGATTTTGTAGTTTAGCTCCTAACAGATTATAAAACATAAAGCTGTGTACAGCCTGCATTGGACTCCCAATTAATATTTAACTTCATCTTCTATGTGATATTATACAAAGATACTCTTTGCACAACAGATTTATATTTCTAAATGAGATTTAAATTGTAATCTTACTTTTAGTGCAATATATCAGTGACTGCTGTTATTTAAAAATTCCTCAACAGAATAGTTTTGCCTGTTATTATAGAAGATCAGATTTATTGACCAGGCGTCATTCTTATACTCCCAAAGTTGACGTCCATGGCAAATGCTAAAACTTTGGGATATCTGACAATGCTTTACCATGCATTCCATATCTGGAACGGTTTATCTTCTTTAAGATCTTTTTTCTTTTTTTTTTTTAATGGTAGCTCTGCATCTATAGTAAACATAGGCATTCACATTCATCTGCATGTGCATCAACTTAGTGTAACTTGAAATATAAACTGATGATAGTAAATAATTTAATTCCCACAAAGCCTCTATTTGTATTTCACAGTCTGTTGGTACATTATTATTTACTTTGCTGATGGTGAAGAAATAACAATACATGGTATTTTTAGCAATAGAAACAGAATAGAAGAACATTATTTCTCCCCCTTCCTCAAGACTTAAACCTACTCACCTGTAAATTGCCAGGTGATATGCTTTCTGTGTGTGGGAATCTCTAGTGGAGAAAAGTTTCTCCGTCTTCATGTTAAGGGCATGGTCCATTGAATGCTGCATGGATGGAGCTTTATAGCTGTCAAACTGCTGAAGTGTTCTTGGCAGCTGGTGTGTAACACAGAGCAGACACTTAGTCCTTCACTACCTCAGCTTGTGCCTGTTTCTCCAACAATTTCTGCCTTATTCTTTACTGGGTACAGAGGAATTTTGTTCAATTGACACAATGAATCTGGTATGGAGGAAGTAGAATATTAAGTCCATTGTGACTTCTTTGCTGATCCCCAGTCCTCCAGCCAATAATGTAGGGAAACACATACATATTTTTAAAAATAGTTACACTCAAGTGGCTTCAATTTCAACTAATGCAGTAGAGGGGATAGGGAGTATAAGAGAAGGGGCATGTGCTGAGCTGTAAGTGGAGAATGGCAAGTGGCTGAAGCATTCAGAGATGGGGAATAAGGGGCTGCTGTCTCCCTAAATTTCTGGCTGGGCAATACCCTCACTGCCAGCCACAGAACCGCTCTGCAAAGGATAAGCTGCTCAATGCACATTCACTTACTGTGGATGTAACTTCTGCTTTGGGAAAGTTCCCCACAGCCAAGGGTCTCACTAAGAGACAGTGACTTTGCTGTTAGGAAAATTCAGCTGCCAGGCAGCAGCCAGCTACAAGGCTCCTTTTGCCAATACGTTGAACCAGAAAGTCAAAATGTTATTGTATAACTGAACAGACAGTATTAAAACTGAGAACAGGACTGCTTAAAGAGATCAGATTGGCCCAAAGTAGATTTTACTGGTGGATTTCAAGAAGCAAGATGCCTGCATAGCCATTACCGGAGAGCGGGTAGAATGTAGGGCAAGACAAATATGCCCGTGTCCCTTTGGTGACTTCAGAGCCCTTTTTCTCTGAAGTTTAGTATTGCTGAGGGTAAAAAGTTCTCTGATTTTGGAAGGCAGGCCGGTGACCTGTGTGTTTGTGAGTCAGAGTTCAATAGTCCAGAAATCCCGTCTAAGAACAGGAAAAGGGAGTTGAGGGCAAGACTCAATCTGAAGGAAGCACACTAAAAGAGAAGACAGAAGCAAAGACGCTTCAGTGTACCACTCTCAACAAGCATGAGATAGCAACAGGGGTGAATATTCAGTACATGGCATTAATAATAATAAAATATAATAATAAAGTATCAAGTGGAACAGAGAAAAAATATTCCATTTTGTCCTAGATAAAAGAGAAGGACAAAAGAGAAATAGGTAGTCTGCATTATGAACTGTGTCTTCGTAAAATAAAGTCAGGATAATTGAACTGAGAAAATACACTAGACTTTACATGTCTAGTTGATTCTGACGTTATTTGGACAGCCAAGGAAAAATGGGATTCTGAATTACATGGGAACTTTGCAGGAAGGACACAGCTCATCAGCAGAAGCTGAGGACAGACTGGCAGATAAACCAAAGACTTGTCTTTATTAAAAAAATGGACTCATCATTACAGCCATGGACCCTGAAGCAACTTTGCCCTGTGAGTTAAGCTGGAAATGTCTGTTTTACAAGTGTAGCTACTGTACTCTTGGCACTTTCAAGCCTTACTATTTTGGTCTGCCTAAAATGTGCTTGCTGGGAGCTGTTATGGTTAGATCCTGCGTGGTCTGAGCTGCAACTAAAATGACTTTACCAGTTTTCCTCCGTTTATGATACAGCAACTACCAAACTTCTGAAGAAGTTTGACAATCCAACCCCCTGAGCAACTTTATTATGTTACACTGACATTCCTGGCTGGCTTGTTAGTTTTGACATTCAAGACAAAGGTAACGGCTTTCAGAAGGTTTTAGATTTACATTTGATTATTTTTAACTGTTGGGGCCCTAAGCAAACTAAAATGTGCCCTTTTTAACAAAATAACTTTTTTTTAAAAATGAAAACAGTCCAAAGAATATAGACTGATGAAAGCTTATATATCCATTTACTCTCTATGCCATAAACCAGCTAACTAGATGCTTACCTCAACAGAGAAAGCTGCTCAAGCTTGGCAAATTAATAATAAAAAAATAGTAATGGGAGCCAAAATGAATGCATATGCAGGAACTGATGTTAGGACTTCCAAATTTTTCAAGTGCAAGGTCCTGCACCTGGGTCAGGGCAACCCCTGGCATCAATACAGGCTGGGGGATGAAGGGATTGAGAGCAGCCCTGTGGAGAAGGACTTGGGGGTACTGGTGCATGAAAAGCTGGACATGAGCTGACAACATGCACTTGCAGCCCAGAAAGCCAACCGTATCCTGGGCTGCATCAAAAGAAGCGTGGCCAGCAGGTCGAGGGAGGCAATTCTCCCCCTCTACTCCACTCTCGTGAGACCCCACCTGGAGTACTGCGTTCAGCTCTGGGGCCCCCAACATAAGAAGGACACAGACCTGTTGGAGACGGTCCAGAGGAGGGCCACAAAGATGATCAGAGGGCTGGAGCACCTCTCCTATGCAGAAAGGCCGAGAGAGTTGGGGTGGTTCAGCCTGGAGAAGAGGCTCCGGGGAGACCTTATTGCGGCCTTTCAATACTTAAAGGGGGCTTATAAAGAAAGATGGGGACAGACTTTTTAGTAGGACCTGTACTAAAGGGTAATGGTTTTAAAATAAAGGAGTGTAGATTCAGACTAGGTATAAGGAAGAAATTTTTTACAATGAGGTGGTGAAACACTGGCACAGGTTGCCCAGAGAGGTGGTGGATGTCCCAACCCTGGAAACATTCAAGGTCAGGTTGGATGGGTCTTTGAGCCACCTGATCTAGTTGAAGGTGTCCCTGCTCATTGCAGGGCGGTTGGACTAGATGACCTTTAAAGGTCTCTTCCAACCCAAACTATTCTATGCTTCTATGATTCTATGAAATTTTGCCTAGTGTGGTATTTCACATGACAGTAAAATCTGAGAAAAGTGATTGACATATGCACATTTATATATATGTATTTCTGCTCCTAAATTATCACATATATTTGTTACAAGGGGCTGTAAGTTCCAGGTGTTGATGCTACTTCCCTCTTCTTCAAATACCATGCCAAACCTGGCCATTAGGCTGACACAAGGTCAGCAACATTAGGCAGGAGGCTCCTCTGAGATCAGTCCTGTCTCATAGTGCCCTTGTACTCTGCCATCTGTCTGGGTCCATCTGCTGCCTCTAAATTGCAGACTTGTTAGGATGGCACTGTGGCTTTTATTCTATGGTTGCACATTTCTGTTCCTCAGTCTTGCCTGGGATTGCAAGCACAAAGGTAATATTAATGACAATAATAAAAAGTGAAATGCTGCTGCTGTGTGTCTGCAAGTATTCATTGATTCTTTTTTTTTTTTTTTTTAAATTCCTAAGGGGAGAGCACATATTTTAGCAAGTGAAGTCAACTAATCTTCTGTTTTCACAGAACAGTTATTCTTCTTTTGATGCACCTGGAAACTAGCCCATGACTCCCACTGACGAGGGGAACCGCTTAGCTAATACCCTGGCGAAGTGGGTTGCTGGAGCGCTTCGTTCTTTGTTGAAAACATGAGGTTTGACTTACTGTGCCCCAGTGTGCACTCCATAACAAACGTGGGCTGTCTGCTGGGAGAGTTGCTGCCCTCGTGGGTGCTACCTCATGCTCTGGTGGGCAGGAACCCTGGGCAGAGGTCCCTGGGGACCAGTCAGAGAGCAGAAGAGTGAAGGACAAAGGCAGTGAGCTCTAGTGTGGGTGGTAGAGGCAGCAGTGGGCACAGAGGCTCTAAAGATGATAGCTGTAAATTGATTTCACCCAAATAAAGTCAATAAAATGATGCCAGTTGATATCCATGGGGATTTCTCTTTTTGGCTGCATTCTGGCCTCAAATAAAGGATAATGCAGAACAATGACAGTATTGTGCTGTGTATACCTAGGGAAGATTTTTCTTCCACTTCAAGATCTATGCAGTGTCAGAGACTGCACTGTCTTTCAGTCATGCTCTTAATTCCTCTTTATACTTTAGTATAAATATATTTCTGTTATATATTTTATACTATACTTACACAAGCATAATAATGTCTGTAGAAATAAAACATGAAGGTTTTGTTATACATGCATTGATAATCAGAACACCTTTATTCCAAGTTTGCTTTTCATGGTTGATCAATAAGTATAGCAAAGGCAAGTCACTAGAGAAGGGAAGCAGATCACATATTGCTCATTAACAAGCCTTTCCCCCCCTTCCCCTATATTTTTCCTCAGTAATGATACTTTCAAACTCATAAAGCCATATATAAATCTTGGCAGGGCTGTGCCTGTTTCTTATGGAGACTTGCAGCCCAAATGTGGTTGGGAGGAGACTTTACCAACCACACATACCATGTTAGGAAGAATTCAAGGGCTAACTTTCTCTTTGAGTTGCAAGTGTATTTTGCCAAGAGATACACCAGGAGGAGCATCGATTCCTTTCCAGTCTTTGCAGTAGGTGGGAAGACTGCAAATGCATTTCCTTGCTTGAGAGAATATCAAGCCAATCCTTTCAGGGGAAAGAAATATACAGTCTATATCTCTTAAAACTAACTGTCATGGTTTCAGTTTTTGACTGTGGATATTTTCAAGGCATTCAGAAGTTCACAGAGTGAAATTTATTGAAGAAAGTTAGTAAATAATTCCAAGTAATGCTGGGGTGAAAGAGGCTGTCAGGTATCACTAGCAAGCAGAAAAGGCCGAGATTAGTTTAATTTATTCTCTAGTGCAGACGATATGTCAATCCAGGTACAGTTCTCAAACTGTAAAACCAGTCTGTACTTCGGCCAAATACAGACAGATGAATGAAAATAAAATATACTGTTGATACAGCAAATCTCACAGAGCACAAAGTTCTTATTCCCAGGAGAACAGAAACACAGCACTATTCTTCCAAAAGTTTTATTTTTTTGTTTTAAAGAACAGGTCAGTTTTCTCACACTGATTTTAGTGCTCTCAAATGTACTGACATGCACCACCTCAAGCTAAACCGAAGGAAAGGAGAATGACTATGTAACAAAAAATAGCAGCCCACCTATTAACTCATCCCTGCTGGGCTGCTAGATTGGGAAAGAAATCTCCACAGCAAGAGCTGTCTCATTAAATCCAACTGGCCACAAGAGAGACTGCTGAATCTTTTCCCTCCACATAAATCCATCTTTGCTTAAAATGTTGATGGTTAACTGAAATCCATGCATTCCCTGTTGCAACTCCAGGTTTACCTGGCTCCCTGGGAAGTCCCTAGATTGTTTCCAGCTCCTGAAGCCAAGTGATTTACCTACTGCAGAATGGGAGCTTGGGAGCCCTGAAGCTGTCTGAGACCAGGAGAGGGATTTCAGGTGGTGTACACTGTGTGAGGCAGAGACTAGATGGAGAATGCCATCAGTAGCTGGCATTGCACAGGGCTTCCTCAGCCCCGGGATAATGAGCAGGACTGGGTCACCCCAATGACTCAGGAGCCAGAGGTGTGGAAGCCTCCTTTTGTGCTGGGTTCTGGAAGGTGGACAGTGCAGGTACTCAGAGAAGTGAGAAGAAAAGCTGTCTGTAGATGAAAAAAGTGGGTGATACATTTCCTAGAGTCCTCTGGTAATTTACCTGCTAAAAATGATTTGTTCAAATAAACTCCTGCATGATTTTAATTAATACTTTTTGAAGCTTTACCAGCAGTGAAAATTAAATTGCATTAGTGGATTGGCCTTCAGGCTGGGAGGTTCCCCCTTATTTTCAGCCTGGTTCACAGAACCTTGGAAAATAATGTAGACTTCACCACTTCACTTCTTTTTTCAATTTTTATGAGAATCTGTATTTTTTTTTTCTTAGGGAAGGGTAAAGTAAGGATAAGGGACATTCTTCATTCTTAACATACCTATCTTTAGGAATGGTATGGTACATATCAGTATAGAAAAGCTACCAGGTACTCCTGATTTCTAAATGCATCAAACAGGCATAGAAGGCAAGAAAGAAAGGGCTGATAGTACTAAGTACTTATGGATGTAAAGAAGTTTTAAAAAGCATGTGCTAATTTTATTCTGACTTTAACTGGATTCAGAGTTCTAGGGAAAATTCATTGTACTTATTTCAATGCTACCAAAAAAATGTCTAAAGAGCACTCATACATTCTAAAAAATCTCTACTGTAAAATATCTCAAGGTGACATGCTAAGGATTTGCACTTCTATTCAGCATTTATTAAAGATAAAATTCTTACAATTTGTATCTTAGTTTACAACTTTATTAAGAATAGATCTATTTTCTACACTAGATATGGTGTCAAATATGGAAGAAAAAAATGTTGGAGAATTTTACAACCACTGGATGTCATTGTTGTTCTTTTAAACTAAAAAAAAAAAAAAAAAGAAAATAGAAGCCAGTTCAGAGATTGGGACTTGGGAATAAACATCTTCTGGCTGTTTCCATATTTTTCATTCTAAATAGTGTTAAAAATATATTTACATAAAATAGTAGACTGTGTTAACTAATGCATTCCATGAAGCCAAATGAGCTACATGGATATTTCATAACGGAAGCCTAACTGCTGTTCTTTTCGGTAGTTCATCAGTCACTGCAAATTTCAATGTAGCTAGTTAGCAGAAAGTAATGATCTGGATTGTATAGCGAACATGCATAGACAGCTGATTTTATTAGGCGTAGTCTTCGTCATTTTTTACATGATTCCTATTAAATCTCACTTGTGAAAGTTTATGTATTGAATCCAACAACAGAATGCAGATTTCAGATAGCTCTTTTCATACAGTTGTCTCAAAATGAGGTACTAATAAAAGTCAGTAACAGCTACCAGGAGACAAATCCAGCCCCTTGCTCACTTCTGAGAGTCATTCTGCAAATAAGTGTCAGAGCCTGACTCAGGAAGAGATGCAGCTGTAGCGGTTCTGTGCATGAAGCAAAGGAGCAATAGAATTGCTACTGAATGGAGACAGGCATGAAAAGGCTAAATACTCTGCTGAGCAAAACTCTCCCATCCTTTTCTGCTGTGGGCACCCAGGTAAGCCACGGACCTGGACAAGACTTCCTTGCGGGACTCTGCAGCTGCCCGGTGGCCTACAAGAGAAGATTTCTTCTCAGTGCTTCCCTACAGTCCCTCCACCCCCTCGCTGTACATCTGCCCAGCACCTGGCCCGGAACTTGGAAGGGTTCTTAATTTCATTCTATGTGCACACTTATTACCCTCATAAGAAAGTAAGGCTGAACTACATTCTGTGTACAGTGGGTGGGTTGAACACAGCTGTGCAGCAGACCACTTGTTCTCTTTCTACTCTGTGAGAACGATGTTGTTTAAAGTATCCAGTCATCTTTTGCCATCAAGTGATTTGAGAATGAAAGTATATCAACAAGCAACAAAGGAGGGCAAACAGATTTCACTTTACTTCTCCGGAAGTCACCCCATTTACCTGGAGCATTAGCATTGCTCCGAACTATTGCCTGAGGACAGCGCTCTCTGCCATAGCGATATCGTGATTATTTCATGTCAGGAGAAATCTAGAGAAACGAAACAGTGATGTCACCAGAAAAGAAGCAGCAGGGATCTAGCTTATCAACTGGAGACAGGCTTGCTATTAATGGATGGGCTGCCTTTCTCACCTCTGCAACTGAAATGGATGTTGGAGGCTCTGATGCGGGGAGGACGGAAGAAGTGCAGCTCACCTGTCTTAATAGAGCTCCAGAGTAACATTTGGATTTGAATATGGTGATACCATAACTGGAAGATAAAGTCTGCAGCTTTTATTGTGCAGTTATAACAGCTCTGGTACCAGAGGGCTTTCGTTGCTCTGCTTATTCTCTTTTCAAGCCTGCAGAGTTACCAAAGGAACTGTGTGTGCCCTCTCTGCACTGCGTATGCTTAGATTGCAGTAAAAGGTTGAATTGGCCTTGGGTAGAAATAAACACATTATCTTCAGTCTTTTGAAATATTAATAGTGGTGCAGAGGTGGCAGCGAGAACAGGCTTGGGTCAGCTATTGTAGTCCATTGCTGTTGTACAGCATAGACACCCTTTTGAAGTTGCAAGAAGCTCTGAAATGCTTCTTCAGGACAGGATGGGTCTCCATCATCCCCAGCGTATTACTGCTCTCTGACAGCACATCGTATTGCTGAGGCTCAATTGTCAAAGTCAGTCCAATGTGCACCTATGCTTGAGGGACTAAGAAATAGTCCATATGGATTCTATTGCAGGTCCCAGATGTCTGCAAGCTCATAGTGGTGATATCCAAGTCACTTTTATTTTTTTCTTCTTTTTTTTGTCTGGTCTTCATGTCTCAGTGGGAGTTAGGTGCCTAAATGCCTTTGAGGATTTGAGACCAAGATTTTATCTCTAGTTCACGTGCAGCCACTAGAACACTGGCAGGAAATTTTGCACCCTCTGGGTTGGACATTGTGAGTAAAAATTACTTCTGTAAGAACTAAACAAGGGCAGAGATTTCCCAGGGTTGGAAAACTTTTTGTTGGAAACAGCAGTTTATCATCACCAAAATTTTAACAAAGATGGACAAAGAAGACACCTGCATCAAAATGATTGATACTCTAGTAGCTGATTATACTGCTGATCTAACGTGCAGTTGACATGAGCTGAGTACTCTCAGTCACCCAGGGGGAGGCTCGGGACCCAGGCTGGGGTCAGAACAGGAGCCTACCCCTTGGTGCTCCTTGTCCCAGGGAAGCGCCCTACCTAACTGGCTACTTACATATGGATGCCGTGAGCTCACACGTTCACCCTGTGTCTCTGTTTCTCTTGTTTTGACAGACCTGGGCTTTGTTATCTTTCTCCCTCTCTCATCTTTGGTGGGCCTTGGGTTCATTCTGAGGCATAATGGGAAAAACGAGATCTCGAAAACTTCCGCGGGACAGGAAAACCACTTCCTACCCAGTTCTATTTCTGCTTCTAAAATTCTGTTTGGTGGTAGTTTCAGTGAACTCATTCTTCCTTTGTGTGCCATATGATCCACAGTTGTTTTCTAAATCACCAAAAGCCATTGACAGGCTGTGTGGTTTTGATTTAGGACAAAGATGTTCTTTTTAAAAAATCATTAACTCAAAATGTAGGAGAAAAAAAAATATTGTGTTTACCTTATTCTTTGCCTTCCAAAAATTTTATGAGAGCAAAAAGCACTTAGATCCACACTATTTATAGATGTAAAAGAAGATTAAACAGAATTGTGTTTATCTCAAATTAGATAGCCGGCATTGAACTGAAATGAGATGCATAATACACATATATATTCACGTACACATAATATCCACATCTGAACCGCGCAGAAACATTTCGGTAGCTTTCATAGATAAACAGATCTGCAGGTATGTGGGGAGAACAAATACATATATATGTATATATAACTTTTAAATTAAAATTCTTTACTGGTTCAAATATTCTGTAAAGAGAACAGACAACTACACATTTATATTTTGTATTAATTTTGAACTTTCCAAGTTTTGCCTATTCTTTCAATATTTATCTACTTCCCCCCAGATGTTAGATTACATTTTTCCAAGGACACAGGATACTATATTGCTAAAAGACCCATGACTTTACAGGGCAAAATAAGAAAGAAGATGAAATGCTACAAGCACTTATTGAAAGAATAGTATTTTCCCCCAGGCCAAATGACATCATCCAACAATATGAGGCAGGCAAAAATACAGATCAGATCTTCAAACTGTACTCTGTTTTCTTCTGGCACAACAAAGCAATTTTGCAGTTGGCTCAAACGATGGTCGGAATTTAGGAAACCTCAGGGTGCTGTGTGTTCGCTGACTTGAAAGCTCATTCATAAATATCACAGTGTGAATTCCTGGATACTGAAATGCCACTAGTAGCTAATGGGGAGTTGACCATCCATCACTGCCTCTTTAGGCAATAACTTTGGGACAGGTAGAAAAGATTGCTGCCTCTAAAAACTTCATCAAGGAAACAAAAGAAAATAGGAAATTCAGTAGCAGGTGGCCTAAGAGACCCTGCTGTGCTCTGGTCGTCTGTTGGCAATGGTTTCTGTGGCACTGGTGGCAGTTTCCAGCCATGTGCACTCAGAGGAACTTTTGGTTACTAGTATAGTAATCATTGTACCTTACTATGGCTTGGACCCTCCTAGCCTAGAAAATGTTGATTGTTGCTGCCTTTTCAATTAATGTAATAGGAAAATAGATTAGGAAAAGATACCAGAGGATAACCTACTCCATCCTCATGCCTCAAATGCAAAGTCATCTATGTATCCTGACAGACATTTGTTCAAATGGTTCTTAAAAGCACCAGTGAAGCAAGTGCTTCAGCTCCCTCGGGGCTTTAAAGTTCATGTGGTTCACACAGGCACAGGGAACAGTTAAGACCTTTCCTCTTTGCACCTAGTTTTTATGTTTCTGTGTATCTAGCTTACGTATCTGAAGACTTTAGGTAAATTTCCCTTAATCTTCTCTGTTTTCTGAATTAAACTCCTACGCCTCCACCACGAGCAGTTCCTTACAAAGAGTGCTTTTCAGATCTCTGAGCTTCCTGTCCGTCTTGACATTTTCATCAACTGGTCCACATATTCCTTAAGATGAGACCCTTAGGGTGGATGAGATATAGGTAGCCAAAGAAGCCAAACCAGTAGTAGCAGAAAGCGTGCGGCTTGCACATGACACTCTCTGTACACATTAATATGATGCTTATCTTTTGTCTCAACATCACAACCTTGGTGACTGGGGTTTGGCGCTGGTTATCTGCTATAACCCCAAGGTGCTTTTCAGCAGAACTGTTGCATAGCCTGTCATTCCTCAGTCTGTTCATGCAGTTGATTATTCCCGCATAAGTGAAAAAGTTTGCATTTGAGTTGCACCTGGGTTTTTTTCCAAACCATTTCCTCAGTATGTTCATTCTGAATTTTAATCCTGTCTTTCTGCGTAACTCACCCTGTATGCAACTGCAGTAAGTGTGTTTTTATTTTATCTTCCACAGCATTGGCCAATATACCTCTAAAACATCCTTCCAGTCTAATAGTAAAGCAGCGATACATTAAATTCTAATACCATTTTTACATCCACTCAATGAATCTGTAGTGCAGTCCATGTTTCCAAAGCCTGCTCACATGGAATCACTGAGGAGAAATGGGTTGTTAGGAGAGTGAAAGTGTGGTAAGGATGTAGGTGGTGGTGGTGGGTTTATCCATGTATTCCTATTTTAACTAAATCAAGCTGGTATGATGATGAGCTTGGGTTTTGAACCAGAAGATTTTATTAAACTCTCTCATTTTGCTTTAAGTTTGGTGTGTGTTCCTAAGCCCTTTTGGACTGATACACCAGATTTTATTGGATTCTTCTCTTCCTTCCCTTACAACCTCTGGCAGATGAAGGATATGTGGGAATTGCCAGTCTGAAATTCAGACAATTCTGAGTTGAGGCCTCTACTTTCTGTTAGATGATAGCTCTTTCAAACCACCCAAAATATTACATGAATGTATTATTATTACCTGAATGCTTAAAGCACTGAGTGCAAAGTTTGTGTCTTCACCCTTAAGAATAAAAAATCAGAAACTATCTGCCAGATTTTTATGCAGAGCTACTAAAATGGTTTATGAGATTTCAGACAGGTCTTTGATTCTGCAAAGCTGTGTGTGACTTCATGAGAGACGTTTTCATAACTCGTTCAATCCAGCAGTTCTGCTCATCCTTCAACTTTTTTTTTTTTATAAGTCAAGTGACCGGATCATATGCAGGCAATGGAAACAGCTTAAAGCAGAGTCAGCTTAAAATATGTATAGAATATAACTGTACACACACACAGAGACTGGTTGTTTTCCCCATAGATACACATATACAAAATGCTGTGATATAATTCTGCATTCCTCACCACATGATAGCCAGTTATTTTGAAGTGAGAAATGGATAGAAACATAGACAATTTCCCTCCATACATGTGGAAAAGAACCCAGACTGTCCAGGAAGACATTATTTCCTGGTAAAATACTCTATGTGGTTTGGTAATGTATTGAAAAAAACTTCAAAAAGCCAGATGGTTCTCCCTGTTATTTTAATGTTATTGTTTAATGAGTGGCCCAAGAAATGCATTTAAGTAAGTGAATAAAATCCAGTTGTTTCATCATTGTGTTATCTTAAGCAAAAACAAATAAATAAAAGCACGCCAGTAATGAAATGTTTTCCCTATAAGAACTCGGTAGAGTAGTAGTGCCAAATTCTGCAGTGATGTAAACTGGATGGATGCAAAGCAGATGTAACTTCATCTGCTGATTGCAATTGAAAGCTTTTAAAATTTGCTTGGAACATATTTATGCCTTGAGATGCACGGAGAAATGAAGTTCAGCTGAAGTTTAAGGAGTATTATCATTTCCCTCCACCAAATCTTTTTCTGTGTCACTGATCTCCTCAGACAAAGGTAGGGTTTTGGTGTCAGGTTTCTTTAAAGCTCTATTCTCTTCTTCAGACATACAGTCCTCTATATGCACTATAAGCAGGTATTTAATGTCTTTACCTATCAGTAAATAATTCAGAATACCTCACAGTACTCACAACCTGGCAGAGGAGTGTTTATCTGCTCACTCACCTATTAGTAATGACTCATACCTGATAAATATCCTGTACGTCCATTGCTGTTGGCTAATCATGAAAATGTTTTTGAGCCAAGTTAAAACCAAATTTGTTCTAATTATAGTGCCTATTAATGAAATGTCTATCTTGGGTGATGAACTTTACTACCCTTGACAACATGAAATATTAATTCAGTATACATAGTTAAGTCTGTTAAGAGGTTTAGACACTAAAATGGGAGATGGTGAGAATTTGAACACTGAAGTTGAAGGTTGTGATGCTCCAGCTCCACTAGCTCTCTTCAACTCCAGGGAGACTGCGGTGACTAACGTTTCATCAATGAAGTTTCCACATCTCTAGAAATTTTCTGCACGTGTTCCAAACTACTGCCATTTGGGGACTGTATTGGGTTTGCGTGGCAAGGTTTTGGTAGCAGGGGGGCTACAGAGTTGGCTCCTGTGAGAAGCTGCTAGAAGCTTCCTCCATGTCCGATAGAGCCAATACCAGCCGGCTGCAAGATGGACCCGCCGCTGGCCAAGGCCAAGCCCATTAGCAATGGTGGTAGTGCCTCTGGGAGAATAGATTTAAGAAGGGGAAAAAGTTGCAGCGGGCACAGAAACTGCAGCCAGAGAGAGGAGAGAGAATATGTGAGAGAACCAACCCTGCAGACCCCCGGGTCAGTGAAGAAGGAGGGGAGGAGGTGCTCCAGGCGCCGGAGCAGAGATTCCCCTGCAGCCCGTGGGGAAGACCATGGTGAGGCAGGCTGTCCCCCTGCAGCCCAGGGAGGTCCACGGTGGAGAAGATGCCCACCTGCAGCCCCTGGAGGACCCCACACCAGAGCAGGGGGATGCCCGAAGGAGGCTGTGACCCCCTGGGAAGCCTGCGCTGGAGCAGTCTGTGCCTGTGGGAAGGACTCACATTGAAGAAGTTTCTGGAGGACTGTCTCCCATGGGAGGGGCCCGACACTGGAGCAGGGGAAGAGTGTGAGGAGTCCTGCCCCTGAGGAGGATGAAGCAGCAGAGACAAGGTGTGATGAACTGACCCCAACCCCCATTCCCCGTCCCCCTGAGCCACTGGGGGGGAGGAGGGAGAGAAAATTGGGAGTGGAGTTGAGCCAGGAAGGAGGGAGGGCTGGGGGGAAGGTGTTTTAAGATTTGGTTTTATTTCTCATTACCCTACTCTGGTTTGATTGGTAATAAACTAATGTTTCCCCAAGTTGAGTCTGTGCTGCCCATGACAGTAATTGGTGAGTGATCTCTCTGATCTCTCCCTGTCCTTATCTCAACCCAGGAGTCTTTTTTTATATTTTCTCTCCCTGTCCAGCTGAGGAGGGAAGTGATAGAGCAGCTTTGGTGGGCACCTGGCATCCAGCCAGGGTCAACCCGCCACAGGGACAGAGCAGCTCCCTGCCTACAAATACCTGAGGCAGCTAACTCCAGTCATAAGCTAAAGCACCCCTTCACCTTCTTCCCTCTTCACCTTCTTCTCAATCTGGCTTAATCAATGTTCTTAAACCATACCAACCCAAAACATTGAAATTAGTGCAAGACATGGCAACTATCTTCACTTTCACTCATCACTGGAATAGGTGGCATTGAGGCTATGCTCTTCCAAAAGAAGTAAGAAGAAATAAGACACCTCAGGTCTATTCTCTTTTCACGTTCAAATCTTTGTCTTCCAGTAACACAATGGACCTTAATCATAGGGCAGGAAGGGCCACTCTTCATCTCTGCTGTTGAAACTACCAGCTAAGCTCTCTTATTTCATAACACCAGAAAAAAGAGGTACAAGAGGAACCATTCTCTAGCGCTCAGTCAGGGAGAAGTCCCAGTAGCAAAGTACAAGATAGCTGGGCAGTAGGGAACTTTGTTTTGCACCAACTCAGGATGAGGAGGGACTAAAACTCTTACTTTCTAAGTGGGTGCTGCAGCCACTGGGGAACAGTATGAAAGGGTAGCATCAGCATCCTCTCTCTCTCTACATCCAAAAAGACCAAATCAGTCTTCTGTTCTCTAAATGGCAGGTGCAGATGCCCAGCAAAAGAGAGGTTCCAGACTGTGAATTTAAGTTTCCCTGAGCAGACTCAGCTTTTGAGAAGGACAGTATTCCTGATGCCCTCCTCTTGTCTGTAATGACATGTGTATTTGTCTCATTCATAAATACTTTGTGTTATGGATTCCGTTCAAAACTTTCTCTTTCCATAGGCTCTTAACATCAGCCTATGGATTTTTACTGATGAACAGTGATAAACATTGGATGTGGTGAAAATCAGCATTGTTGTGCCAAAGTCCTGGAAAAAGTACCCTAAATCCTGCAGGTGGATGTACCGCAATGAATCCCACACAAATGTGGATCTGTAGCAGTGACCGATGTTGGCTCCTGATGCAGGGCTGCAGTTTGGGGGATCTCTTTGCAGGATATAGTTCCCATCTCAGCTAGGCACAAACAAAAGATATCTAAGACTAAATATCCTAAATCACAGATAATCCCAATTTCCTTAAGTCCCAGGTCATGTAACTGTGCTTGGTCTTATAACCATGCCAAGTTGCCCTGGAAA
The DNA here is from genome assembly GCF_026419915.1 of Harpia harpyja. Taxonomy (NCBI): domain Eukaryota; kingdom Metazoa; phylum Chordata; class Aves; order Accipitriformes; family Accipitridae; genus Harpia; species Harpia harpyja. The sequence goes on along the minus strand of NC_068942.1, from coordinate 14,711,010 downwards.
TCGTAAGTCTATCTGGATTTCACATACAGACCTGGTACCTCTATGAATGACCAATGGTACCTAGCATTGTCAAGAAAAGTATTGCATCTTGATCGCTTGATAATGAGAAGTAAGGTTATTTTTAAATCTGTCTATAAAACAGCTCCTCTCGAGATTTTCTTAGGTTATGTTTATAGCCTTTTGTCACAGAATTATTATCTTTTCCAGTGCATTTTCTGTAGAATATACGTGTTTAATAGGATATTGTTATTTAATATGTCTTATGCATATACAAGTGAGGACACACACTGTATGCAATTAGTGTGCGCAATTAATTTTCACTTCTGCTGAGGGACATGCTTCAAGAAAATCCTCAAGGTGGCAGCACTGTCTCAGTTTTTAAGCTCACACCCCACGCTCAAGCTACCAAAAAAAAGTACCTGAAAACAACGCACTGTTAAGGTGAATCTTCTTTTAAACTATTTTCTACCCACTGGTGTACAAAGGCCTTATTAATCAACCCACTGGTCTTTCCTTCGGGCCTGAAAAATGTCAGCTTGAAAGCATAGGTGTCTTTGGGCATCCTTAAACAAATGCTAAAAAATAGGATGATGTAGCTAAAATACCACTGGTGCTTGCTCTTCTACCCAGACGTGAGAAAAATGGGTTTTATGGACTTTGTATAATAGCTGGGCACATGCACCTAAGCTTATCTCTCACTCCTCCTTAAACATGGCTCTCATTACTTTATCCTGCACTCTTGCAGTTTTGTTCATAGTTGCTGCTGCTTCTCATACCTCAGACAAATTGGTCTGGTTAGCAGGGTGCAGCAGAAACAGCATTGCATTAGACACAAAACCTTGCTACACTCTGTGTTATTTTATAAACCCATTTTATGTACTAGCTCTTCTCTAATCTAAATTGTCTCCTACAGTTAATATTGTTTGAATATAATCCTAGCTAATTCAGTTTTAGCCATAATGAATACAGGGAGTGAAAGTGTGCAGTATCCTGCACTCTGTTGTATAGAACTAATCCTACAAATTGCTTTCAGAGTCGCAAGAGAGCATTGTCTCATAAACGTTTTTTATTATCACTAATATGACATCATTTGTAAATAAGAAAAATGACCTAGAGTATCTGCAGATACCAACAACGATTAAAACAGCTGAAAGCTTCCATTGTTTTACTTTCAACAATATATCCTTTGACACCCAAATCATCCAGAGTTCTACCTAAATAGTTTTCAAGTTAATCTGACAAATTACAAATTTAGAAGTGATGCATATTCTAAAAATATTGTTATGATTTATATGCTGCTGGGTGCTCTACTTTTACTAACAAGAACCAAGTTGCCCATTTTGTTACCTCTATGCTAATGTCAAAGATCATTATTAAGCAAATTGGTTTATTTAAAACACTGAACAGGCATAAAATTTAAAAGATATTCAATTTTTCTTTACATGTGAATTCACTACATGTGAATAATCCAGTTTGAGAACTTGTTTGGCCCAATTGTTTTTAGGAAAACATCACCCATATTTCTTATCTCCATATGCTTTTAAGAAAATGAGGGTTGAAGTTCATGCACTGGCTTTTAAATTTATCTTTTTATCTTTTTATAAGATGATTCAATTTCAAAAGGGCTTGAAAGTAATAGGTCACATTTACCACTAAAGGTTCAGTTGGAGAACCATCAGTTTGGTATGATAGTAACCAAATTTTTACATTCTCCAGTCTTGATATTCGTGAGGGTTATCTTGGGCAAAGTAGCTATAAATGCAAATTCAGAGCCAGCCTCCTTTCCTACCTTAGAAGTTCTGAGTATTTTAACAGAGCTCATCTCTAGAAACTATCTTAAAGATGGACAACAGCTGGGAAGACACAGCTTGATTAAAGATGGGAAGCATAAAATCAGGCAAGAGATCTCATGTTTGAAGACATTACTAACATGGTAGATACGGAGAAATCAGTAAATGTTAATATACAGTTTGGTTTCTGAGACACATTTGGCAACCTCTCACATGACTAAAATAAAGACCAGTTTAAAAAAAAAAAAAGGAAGAAAAGGTGCTAAATAAAAAAGTATTAAAAAAGAGAGAAATATGAAAGACTCATTTGGACAACTTGCTTGGTCAAAAACTTGGTTATTTATCTATGTTTTCTCTGACTGAAGCTCTTAACACATTGCAATATATAGAAAATGAAATGTTAAAACATCATGAGCAACCTGTTCTACTATCACATAAAGCAAAAAAAAAAGGGGGGGGATATAATCTGTGGCAATCCTCAGCTACAAACAACCTCTCGACAAATATAATTCCTTATTTTTCTGGTCTACAAGTTTCTCCACTATATTTTTCCCTTCATAGAAAGAATGAATGACATGGGAGGCACGAAGCTCTCCAAGATGCAAGTTCGTAGCTATATTTCATAAATTGAATCCTAAGGGTCCTCAAATGCTGATGGGGCAACAACCACAGAAACACATACATTCTAGACATCAGAATACCAGGGTACTTACTTTTCTTTGGAGAAGACATAGGCATGTTACAGTGTCTTAATACTGCAGCATGCTTATACTTCATTCCTTCTTGTTCTACTGATGAATGAGAACAGCTCTGAGGTAAGGGCGCAATCTGGAAAGGTACCCCACTGCTCTAGCAGGTCATTAAGACACAAGTTCTGTTTTGCAGAGGTCTATGGGACTTAGTTACCTAAATCTCCTGCAGATTGGGCCAAGCAGCTGAATTACTTTTGAAAAGAAACCTGTATTCTGCAGACATTTTTGAAAACACTCATGATTTGCTTTGCACTAAGGCAAAGATATGAAGTGTTTCTCTTCCACTTGTTACTCTCAGAATAACATGATATTCTATTGGAGAAGTTCCAGGTTTCCACAAGGTTTTACTGTCCAATGGCCAGTTACTTTGTGCAAACAAGGGTAAAGGTACAGCAAGATCTTTGTTTTATGTACCTCTACAATTATTTATGCTAGGGAAAATTATTTTTTTTGCTAATTCATTATCAGTGTGATTTTTAAATTTCTCTTTCTTGTTCCCAACTCACTGAGGGGTGCTCTGAAAATCACACCAAATGCCTTCTGCATTTCCTTACTGGAGGTCATACCTTTGTTTACAAGGAAAGGATGCACAATTTTTCCTGCACTAATATAGGGCATAGGCAATGCTAATGCAATTACAGATTTTCTTAACATTTGCTATTTCACTTTGAAGAGACGTGGAGAATAGCCTATTAGTTTTAGCACCACACAGTATTATTACAGCTTTTGGGGTGCAAGAGGGTCTTGTACCTGGGGGATAGAAGCAGTGGAAGACTAGTAAAGAAATAAGACTACCAAGCAGCTACTGAAGTTTTAACACAAATACAAACAGATGAAGTTAACATAAACCAGAGTGTCAAATCCATTTTAACCTAGTACTCCTTGCTGACTCTATGCAATGTGCCTGTAACCAGTCCCAAACTTTGATTTGGTATAAGCTGGTTTACAGGAGGCAGGAGTACAAGATCTCACACTGTAGGAAAAGAAAGAATATTCATAAGCACAGAACATCACATCTAGGTGAGGCAAGGACCAAAGCAGAAGCAGATGTAGCTTCGTGGCACCGTGGTTCTGAGCACTCAGAAAGGCCCAAAGCAGAGTTGCCTCAGAGCTGCTGTAACTTTTTGTTGACTATTTTAGCTGTCAACGATGACCACAACATAGACATATCTCAGAAACACACCTCTGCCTGGAAATTCCCTTCATACAATATGGCCTGCCCACCCTTCTTAACATAGACATGACTGATCAAAAAATGTTTGGTAAAGTATTTGTCTGTCTGGAAACACTAATTCATTCAAACTATAAACCTAACGGACTCATGTCTGAGAAACAGCATCACCCTATAAGATACACTTGAATATAGGTTTCTCATATCTCAGACAAGTGACCTACCACTGAACTAGTAGATTTTTCTTTTATAGTTTCATTCTGATAAAGAATCAAATCAAATTCCAGTACCTAGAAATTTCCATGAAAATTTTTTTTATATGGAAAATGGCAACACTTTCTAACCTCATACCATTTGGCTGAAAATTCCCAAATCCTACTGTGATGTGCATTAGAACAACACTGCAAGTCTGGCTCTTCCCATAAGTGACTGAGGCTGCTTGTCCCATTGCACACTTTGCTCTCCTGTCCTGCTGAGATACTTTATAACTGGGCACAGCTTCCATGCTTCTCCCCAGACATGCCACAGTACCAGAAGGCACAAAATAATCCCTGCATGGCACAAATAAGGGGCTTTCAGAATCATGTAAATAATGTTTAGTGTATCATTGTACAATATTTTTAAAAATAAATGATCAGTTTATCTGACAATAAGGATAACATTTATTCAGGCAGATAAGGGACATTTGCCCAGCTTCTTCTGAAATTTCACCCTGCTTATTCCCTCAGCAGGATTTTCATGTAACACTTCTTAAAGTAGAAATAATTATGGATTTCTCCTACTTGTTCTGCAGTGACATTTTTATTTTTCATTTCTCAGTTTTCCCTCCTGTGCAGCAGGCGCTTCACCTTCAACTCCGGAGGATTGCCTAAAGGCTTTTTCATTTAACTGCTGCTACATGCCGGTGCACAAATTGCCTGGCAGGGATGATGTGGAGTGATAAGGCCTACATCCTACAGCAGGAGATTTACCAGCTACCCAGCTGCTTAGAGCACAAAGAGCCTGGCTCCACACTGGATATGGGTCCAGTTTCTGCAGCATGATGTACTGCTTCAGAGCAGTGGAATTAGCTCAAGATCTTAATAACTAGAAATTAGTGATGGTGAAAATAAAGTGGAGTGGCACTGTCTGCTATTTCTGTTCCCATGATCTGGACCCTCACATCTCCAAAACTATTTCTAAAAAACCCTGTTCAGATGCTGCTTAGTTTTTACAGAGAGTTTTGAAATATCACTTCGGCGCCTCAAACACAACACGGGGAGAATGCAAATGCATGAAATCAAAGTAGTACCACAAATCCTACCGGGAATCCTGATGTCCCACATTTCCCCAAGAGCTTTCCGTGGCTGCAAAAGCTGTGCTACCATGAATGCCCAGAAAAGATTTCCGTTGTCTTCCCTGTAAAGCTGATCCTAACTCACAGGCGAAATGTTTTTAATGCCCAATACCTACCACAAAATCTCTTGGTTCAGCTCAGTGCGCTGTGCAATGCTGCACTCAACATGGTTTTGGCTATAGCATACCTTCCAGAAAGTGTCCAGGCTTCAAGGGTAGGAGAGACCTTACGGCTTCATAGTTTGCCCCCATAATTAGGAAAGCAATTGCTAAAAGCACTGCCACTGTGTCTGAACTTGCTTGGCTTTATCTTCACCCACCGCTTTTTGTTACACTCTTTTTCCCTGGCCTAACAAAACTTTAGCATTAAGGGTTTTTTTTCCTTTGCTCAAAAAAGTATTTCTGCATTGTCTTCAAGTCACTCTTCAACTTTCTTTTTAGCGTGACTAATGGACTTTGTTTTAAAGCCAGTAGAAACTACAACTTTTTCTTCACCATGGAATATATTGTCATGACTCTTCTATGTAAGTTTTTCAATACCCTTTAAAACCAGAATTCTATACCAGCTTTCTATAGCATGCCAAAACGGCACTGGCATGTGACCATTTTAATCAAATTCATCTCTGGCTTTGCTTTTTTAAGAGATGGCCAGACAGGGAAGGGGGTCTGTGCTGGTCCCACCTTCAGGTAGCGTCCTTAAACACTCACCTGCAATGTTTAGTTCCTTAGAAAGAGGAGGAGGCCTGGGTTCTGGTGGATATTGCCCAGACTAGCAATCCTATAACTGCTTAATTTAAAATAAAAAAACCACCAACATCAGCAGAGAATAATCTAGCGATCAGTGTTTGGAATCCTTTTTTTACCTTATCCAACAGAGGTCTAATCAATATGCTACACAGTAAAGGCATAAATGACCTACTCTTCTCCAACTCTGGCGTTCATTTTAGCATGCTAACGTGTTCCAGTGGAGGAGAGTCTTTTCTCCTGCTTTCCTCCTGCACTGAGAAGTTATGGCAACATCCTACAGAAAGGAGTTTCCTGAGCCCATTAACCTAAAGGAGACCTGCTTAGATCAACAGTTATATCTGTTAAAGACTCTGAAGGAATGAGCTCCTCTTCACTGTTTTTCTTAAGACTTTATGTTAATTTTTGAATGGATAGAAGTGCCTAATAAATAACAAAGAAACAGTTCTGGGAATTCAAGGGAAAAATGGGAGTTCAGGCATTCCTCCTATCCTCAGGCATTCCCCATTAGCCTGACAGAGGCAGTTGTCTGTGTAGCGTGTCAGCTTTCCAAACTTCTGTTTAATGATACCTAATTCTTCCCCACTGATAGACTGGGAACCTATTTCTTTGAGACTGTTTCCTTTCTTTGAGTCACCTTCCAATGGAAAGGTATCTTTTGCATATCTTGAAGTGACATTTCATGCCTTCTTGTATCTTACCCTTAGTTTCTCTAAGGCCATTTTCTTTTTGCCTCTTAGTGTAATGATTTCAAGTTCACTGGTCCCCCAAGCAGCCACAAACATCTAGTAGATGAATATGTAATATCTATATAATGAAATCCAGAGTAGAGTTACTTCAGATGTAGTTATCTATCTTATTGCATTAGAAAATTATCAGCTCAAACTAACATTCCCCTAATAGATATTTCCAGATAGTACAGACAGGTGTTGAAGGAATAAATGGTCCTTTTCTCTGATTTGATTCACTGTCCTCCACCAAGCTCCATCTTGGGCTACATTAGTTAATACATGAAGCCATGTGCACCCACGGAACAGGTGATGGCATTTCCACAATAAAGGGCCAGCTCAGCACCTCCTTTTATGCTATACTTCCTGAACAGATTATGACTAGGACTTTTAACTGTCCAGGTATGAGAACTGTCCAATTAGGTTTCAGAAAATGCCAATTACATCAAATTTCCTTTCATCAGTCAGAATCTTTTTTTTTTTTTTCATTTCTCAGACCTCTAGAAGTAATGCCAGTCTTTACAAAGCTTCTTCATTTTATGTTCTTTTCCATCTTGTGCTCAGTTTGTTCACCACATGCTGAGTTAGACTCATGACTACATTTGCCTTTTTTTTATGGTTAGTCTGATGCTCTCATGGCTGCTTCAGATCACTTTCCAGTATGATTAACTATCACTGTGATCAGATGCAGTTCATACTGCTTGCCACATAGCCTTCCCCTGGACTGTGGTCCAGTCGTCCTTAGCTGCCATTACATTCAATGTTCATGATTGGTTTTTTGTCCCTGTTGTGCATGGTACTCATGCAGATCATTACTATCTCTATTTCTTGCTCAAAACTATTCCAAAATTCCTGCAGTTGTCTTTTAACCTTGCAGTTCCTAGTGATGCATTCCCTTTATTATCAGTGTGTATTGTCATCTGTACTGATTGACAGACAACTTCATAACCCCTTCCAGTCTTGCAGTTGCTGTTCATATTTACATTCCATTAGATAACATGCTATCTGGTTACCCTGATTTGCACTGCTGATTTCTTGGCCCACTCCTTACTATGCTGATAACTAGAGCCAAAGAAAACAATTTTTGGAAAGTCAGTATGTTAAAAATATTTCAGGTCATCCCAAAGTTGTCTACACATTAAAGTCAAATTTATTGAATAACTTAGTGAAAAGGAAGAATATAGATTAAGCCAAAATACGAGTGCCAAAAGTACAGGAAGGGAGAGAGTTCATTCATTTAATTGATCTCTGCCCCAATTGTAAGCACTGTAAGCATTTAATTTCCCTTTTTCCTGAAGGGATTAGAATTCACATCGTGATGCCAAGCATCATCGTGCTGTTTAGCATTTTGTATAAAGGCTCCGACAAGAGGGCAACCTCAGAATATCGTATAGCCTGTAGTGGTTACGGCACTCAGCTGGGTGGAGAAAACAGCAGTCCAGATCCCTCACAGGCATTTGAATAACAGTGTCTGACCTCCCAGCTGTGTGCTGTAAGTGGAGAGAATTGCAAGGTGGATTACCGTCACGCAAGCTTGTGGGAGCTGTTCATTTCTCATTATAAAGCATTTCTAACTACACGTTGGAGTTCTGAACCACTTCAGTTACCCTACTTCCAGGTCTTCTTTACTAGTGCTTTTCCATTATGTATATTTTGTTTGCTTGAAGTTGTCCCTTCCAAAGGTAAAAAAGATAATAGCTTATTCCTTATTTTCAAAAATTTTACACAAAGGAAATATATGTTTTACAGGATGGAATATGTAGTATTTTGCCCTCTTTCAGACATGGTTGTGCCTTATTAGTGGATAGATAATCCACTTCAGAAATGCTGCTGTACATTGCCTTGTCACCTGGGGTGAAGTTTTTTGATTTTTTCTCTCCTTCGTCCAATGAATCTGTAATTATTAGACCCTTACTTGTTCACTACAAGCATCTAAAATATTTTTACAGGACTTGGAGTCTGTATCTCAAAGTCTTTGGACTGCTTTCCAAAGACAGCTGTTGATTGTCACCTCAGGCTTAGTCAGGACAATGCAGAGTTCCTACTGCAAGAACAAAAACTTTGACAACCCCATGTTCAGTTTTTTAGCAATACAGAGAGAGAACAATGATAGAGAAGGATGTCAGTAGCTTACACAATATAACTCCTTACTATATGTTGATTTACATATTTTCATTCTTTCCCATTTCTTTCCACAGAACTTGGTTGGCTTCATTCCAGCAGAGAAAAGAGCAAGAAAGATTGCTTTACCCTGGCAAACACACACTACCAACAGGTACACAGCAGCTGTTCAATCTTAGCATCAAGATTACGGACACACACACAAATCTCAATGCTGGTCACAATGCTCTGACAACAATTTGTTATAAAACCTTTCACAGTCAGCCCAGATAATCTGAAGGCACTTTTGTTGTTGGTTTCAACAGATACTTCATTTTTTCTCTGAAAAAGGAGGTGGAAAACTGAGCTATCTAGGTTATTAAACTCCTTAGGCTTAAGTAATTACAAAAAAAAAAGTATCAAATTTTGCCTGTCGTTACAATATCCAACAACTCATGACAATTATAGCAATGTGTGTAACCTTCATGTATAACTTCTACATTTCAATGTATTAGGCAAAGAAAGTAATTCAACAATATCACTGTTTGACAAACAGCTTGATGACCACCAGAATTAGCAAAGCCTGCTTTCCTGTGCCTTTCAGTCTTGTCACTGACTTTAGTATCTAAGCCATGCAAACACCAAGTTAAGCATTGCCCTGCCTGGGCTAGTTACAAGAGCTTTCTCCCACGTGAGCTGTCCTGGCCTTCAATAACACTGGAATTCACCCACCAGCCCATCCCTCCATCCTCACTCCCACTCCAGTCCCCCAGTCTAAAAGCCATGTTTCCATCAGAAGCAAGGCTATATTTTGATGTTATTTATCCATGAACATGTTTAAAAAATAAAACTACACTTTTAAAAAAACTAAAACTACACTTACCATTACCTTGTTGGTGGTTAACATTGTGATAGATTGGCTATTAACTTGGGATCAACCCAGAATCAACCTGCCCATGGCACTTGGGAGCTCTAGCCAAATATATCATAGCTCCTGCCAAGGCACTTTCTAAAAAAGGCTTGTGGTCTATATTCACAGCAAGAGCTGTGAGCTCTTAACTCGTCAACACTGTCCTGCCCAGAGGTGTAATTTAGGGTCCTCACCCAAGTTCCCCACTCAATGATTGGAAAAAATCTGCCACCCAAGAGAGGGGACAAAAAATTAGGAAGGGAGCTGCCTAAAAATATATGCAGATAGAAATTCTGAATAAAAAAGTACACAAAGGCACTGGCAAGGACTAAATCCTTGTCCTTCAAACACCTTCACATGCTTTCTTCCAGACATAATATATTGGGATTTGGAGGGAAAGTTGAGGTTCTCTGTCCTGAACCCTGTTTCAGAGTCAGGCACCAAAATTAGGTCACCCTTTCACAAAAAATCCTCACAAGCCACAAGAAACAAATGAAAAAGAAGCCCTAAGGCATGAAGTACCCTTAGGGAATGCCCAGCAGTTTAGTGATTAGAGCACTCAGGTAAATGACTGCTGATCTGTCTTCAAACACACACCTGCCTGATTTGAACCAAGACCGCTCCTGTCTCAGGACAGCTCCTTCACCACCAGATTACTGGTTATATAGGGGTACAGCCAAAAGATGCAAATTAAATTATTATTTATGAATAAACACATATTGCTCAGAGCTCAGAGCCTATGTCTCTTAGATCAGCACACTAACTACCAACTTCAAGCATTAAACTTTTATTTTTTCTTCTTTGATAAAAACCATTAATAAATGGTCAGCATTTATAACAGGGAATTTGCCACTGGCTACTCCCAGGGATCTGCTCTTCAACATGTGGTGCTTAGTATGTTCATACGTGGGCCAAAAATGAAGGCGAGCACTGTGGTAACAACATCAGTGTGTGGCACTGAGAGCTAAGTGAATTGATGAAAACTACTGAGTGAGGAGGCGATGAAAGGGCAGATTAAATTCAATGTCAGTGCATGCAAAATAATGCACTAATGGAAAAATAACTGTAAGCATTCAGCCAGAGACCAGACAATGGACTATAAATTAGATACTTTCACTCATGAAAGGGATCTTGGAGTTAGATAGTTTTCTGACTTTATCAGCTCAGTACTCCTCAGTGGTCAAAAAGCAACCAGGCTGCTAAGACTTATTATTATGAAGAAGGAATAGAGAGCTAAGCAAAAAAAATCTTTAACACTTCTTGGAGTTATGGTCGCAACATATCAAACAGGACACAGTAAAAACAGTACAGAGAATGATGAAAGGGGTGACAAGAAGATAAGAAGAAATTAAATAGACCAGAACAGTTCAGTCTGGAAATGACTCAACTGAGCAGGCAATAGATATGAGAGAAGAATATAATATCCTGAATGCCAGAGAGAAGTTGAACGGGAAACAATTATTCGATGTTTCACATAGCTCAGGATGTGGAAGACACCAAATGAAATGATCAAATAGCACATGTAAAGGAAACCAAAGGAAGTTCTTTTCCCTAAGTAGAAATCATATGCAAAAAGTATAAATGAGATCAAAAAGATAGACAAAATCAAAGAATAAAACTCTGTCAAGGGTTATTAAATGTCATGATCCTGATACCACTTGTGGCTCCAGATATCTTGCAGGTTAGGAACTAGGAGAGACTATCAGGGAAGGGTCGCTTTGTACTTCCACTGATCTCTGATGTGTCCCTTGCTGGTCACTGTCACAAAACTGGGTGGACTTCTGCTCTTACCCATCACGTTCATTCTTAGGTTCTTATATATTGTAATAAATGCTTGATTTTAAACAACAGAGCAGCTTCTGCAGGTAGAGAACCACTAAAGTATTTATAGTCCAATGCCTGACTTGGTCTTCTGTGATATGGGAAACCTTTGTCAGACCTGGCTCTGTCTCAGGTAGAGGAGTGATTCAGGCATGGTTATCTCCTAGCCAAGGCAGGTATATTTTGGGTATTGCAGTGTTTTCTACAGAATGCTCTAAGCAGCAACAGGTTATAGTCATATCAGCTATGTAATGAAGGAAAATTTTAACAAGTTCTGTTACACAGTTTGCTGCAAGCAAAGAAAATATGTTTGACTTAAAATGTAATATTTTGCACTTTAAACTTTGTTGGAAAAATTGCAATATTTCTAAGTTATTTTATAGGTCTTTTAAAAGCAAATAAAATGAGTAAAAATATGAAAACCAGCTGATATTTGTATGCATTCAAAATTAAAATCTCAGTAACTTTTAATTTAATTTTTTTTCCACAGACACAAGAAGAATCAGTATTTTCAAGTTAAAATAGGAAAGAAAACATAGAAATAAGAATCTCATTCACCTGATAAACTTCTTTGAAAAGTTTAGTTGTGATTATAAACTCAAGAAAACATATAAATTATTGGTATTATGCTTCTGACCTGAATTAATTGGATTACTGTTATTTTCTTCCAGTTGAGCTAATGGTGTGTGGTTCTTTTGTGTATCTTCATTTCTGGGCTGAAATGCTCCAAATCATAAAGCTCATTTTTTATACAAACATTTAATTCAACTAAAAACTCTACCAGAAATATATTGGAATATTTGATATTTTTAAAACATTCTTCAATAAACAAATAGATATTAAGAGAAAAATAATGCTAAAAAATATGTGTCAGAAACAATTTTATGTGTCTGAAGTGATCAGTCACATAAGACTTGTAAGAAATTTACCACTGTGGAAACAAATTGCAAAAAAAATCCAAAATTATTGACAGAAATTATTTTGGCAAATACTTAAGAGAAAAAATTGTTTCCAGAGAGCATGGCTGGTATGGAAATTATTTGCTAGCCAAATGTTGCCAAGCAAATAATTCAACAAGCCTCAGTTCTTCAGTTAATGACATCCTTTGAAAATTTTGACAGTCAAATAGTGTTTGTGAAGTGTATATTGAATTAAATATCAGAATGATATTTTTCTACAGGAACAAATATTAGTAATAAATTGATCATGCATCTAATTATTTTTGTTTTACCATGGACTTATTACCCATATTTCTTACAATTTCCCTTTTTATAGCTGTGAAAACAATCCATCCAAGCTGAAATATGATATGAAGAATGTGTCATGTTGTTTCTTAATGTGGGTGAAAACTTCTTTCTAAAGCATAGTGAAAAATGTGTGGGTTTTGTTGTTAATTTTGTTAGTGCCAATAATACTTTGCAGTGATGGACAAAAACCTATAAAAAAGAGTCTAACTTAATTATACTTAAATAACTAGGGTGCCTCTAAAAGGTAAACAAATACTCTTCTGTGGCATTGCCTTTACCACAGTATTTCCTAAATTTAGAATGTATGTGTACCACAGGGCTGTATTTATACCAAGTCATGGTAAATGTTTACTTTTTAATACGGTATGTTCACTATGTATTTATAAAAATGAACTGAAAAGCAAAGTTGAGAACGGACAAAAAATATGGGGAGAAACTGAAATATGAAAAGAAAATCAAGCTACACACAGAGGACAAAAAATAAAATGTGATTTTAGCTGCAAAAATAGCATAGTGCCATGTGAATAACACCGTGAACAAATTACTCCAGGGTGGAAAGTAGCACAGAGACTTGCTGTGCTAAGCAAGGTAGGATCCTGCAGAAGGCATTCAGATTATAAATGGGCTTAGGTGAGGCAGAAGTTGCCAAGAAGAGAAACTTTACCCTATTTTAAGCATGTACATTTAGCAGGTGTCAAAATATCTCCATTGAGTTCTGCAATCCTGAATATTAGAAGCAAGCTCCCAGCTGTTGGAAAATGTATCATGAAGTCAGTCAGCTGTAGCATAAAGACTAATTTAAACTTTAAGGACTGGAAAGAGAGCAGTTTTTCAACCTCAAAACCCACCTCTCAGAGTGTAACCATTGTCTCAACAGCTTGGAATTCTATTCCATGATGTGCTTTGGAACTAGCTCTTACAGGGCCTGGTCGAAAGCCAGAAATTGTATTCGGTAGCAGATTCTAGGAAAAAAGAAAAGCCCTTCCACCTAAGTTTGGATATAGAATCTCCCTGGAAATTTTTCATGGAGAGCAAAATCCAAGCATGATTAGTATTTACATAACGAAAATACTTTGTTCTGAAAATTTCGTCTCAGTTACAGTTTCTACCCCTTCTAGAACAAAGAGGACTTGGCTTCACAGGGTGGGAACCAGGATGCTCAGGTACCCGGATGCTCAGGTACTCAGATGCTCAGCTTTGTCACAGGGAGCCAGAAATCCCAGACATCTCATCTAGCATGCTAGGTAAACTGGCTGGACTTCAGGCTCAGCTTGACAGGAATCCTGCTGCTGTTCTTTTGGAAATTTGTGAAAACCTTTTGCATTTTCACAAAACATTCCAGTTTTGAGAAACTGTCACTTTCTATTGAAAACTCACTTAATCTAAAAGTCCCATTCCATTCTAGAGATAAGGACAATAATATTTATTTTGAATTGACTCCTCTGGAATAAAATACTAGGTGAAAACCAAAATTATTTCTGGTTTGTTTTTTTTTTTAGAATTTTACTTGCGCCATGAATTGGGAGTCCAATTCCCATTCTTTTTAGTTAATAAAATCCTGCTCCTTCAGGAGAATATAGAACCAACATGTCTTAAGTTTGCCACTACTGATTCCACCTCTTCACATCATTTCCTCAGATGCAGATATTTACCATGTTCATCCTGTCTGCATTTCTGGTTTTTCTGTTAAAAAAAAAAAAAAAAAGTGAGCAAAAAGTCTATGGCAAGGCAATTGGTTTAGTCAGTGTAAGGCTTTATATTTTCCTTTCAAGTTCTTTAGCTCTTTAAAACTTTTGATAGCCAAACTTCATTGAGGTCAAGTTTTTGCTTATTCCTAGATTTTATCCATCCCACATCCTGAATAATTTTAGAATATTCAAAATATAGTCATGCTAATCATTCTGATTTATAGTGCTCAAAATCAAACAATAACCATGTTAATATCATTTTACTGATTTTCCTGTAAATGATGTCCCTCTGTAGGCCCTCTAGAGATCTAAAGCCATGCTATGTTTGAAGAAAAGTAGGTGAACCCATCTGAAGTTTTTAAGTGGAAAGTTTAAATTCTGAACTTTCTTCTGGAGGTTGTCACTCTTTTGGTAACATGAAGGAGAGCCAGGTGTTACTTTATATGATGTAAAATTATCTTTGAGTTATTTCCACCTAACAGTAAGAACAGAAAGAGTTTAATTGTATTCACATCATAGCTTTTTCTAGTTACTAAGAGTGGGACGCAGGACAGAGGCTGTCATTCTCCAGAGGGTTGTGCTAAACATCCTTCCGATGCTGCGAAAACAAGGACATAATCTAGGAAAAACAGTCTGTAGTCACACTCTCCTGTTTCCATAAGAAATAATTATGAGAGACACTGAACTGGTTAAGAAACAATGATATGTGCAGGTCTAAATGTTACGTCCTTATGGCAGGACCTGAAGAGCCTGTCAGAGTCTTTATTTCATGACCGCATGGTACGACATGAAAACAAAGTGCTCATGAGGTGAAAATTGAGAGTGTCCCACTGAAGTCCTGGTAGCTGCTTTCTGTCACAAGGGTAGAAGACCACCCTGCCTGCTCGCTCTTTCTCCTTTTCAAGAAGAAGATATTCAAAAGATGCTTCCCAAGGGCTGCAACAGGGAGAGGGAAGCTGGCTGGCTGGCACATGTCTGTAATAGAATCATAGAATCATAGATTGGTTTGGGTCGGAAAGGACCTTAAAGGTCACCTAGTTCCAACCCCCCTGCCATGGGCAGGGACACCTTCCACTAGACCAGGTTGCTCAAAGCCCCATCCAACCTGGCCTTGAACACTTCCAGGGATGGGGCAGCCACAACCTCTCTGGGCAACCTGTTCCAGTGCCTCACCACCCTCACAGGGAAGAACTACTTCCTTACAGCTAATCTAAATCGACCCACTTTTAGTTTAAAACTGTTACCCCTCGTCCTATCACTACGCTCCCTGATAAGGAGTCCCTCCCCATCTTTCCCGTAGGCCCCCTTTAGGTACTGGAAGGCTGCAGTAAGGTGTCCCTGGAGCCTTCTCTTCTCCAGGCTGAACAACCCCAACTCTCTCAGCCTGTCTTCATAGGAGAGGTGCTCCAGCCCTCTGAACATCTTCGTGGCCCTCCTCTGGACTCACTCCAATGGGTCCATGTCATTTTATGTTGCTTTGGCCAGTCCAGGTAGATGACGTCGGTTGCTCTTCCGTTGCCCACCAACGCTGTAACGCCATCATAGTCTGTGCCCCCAGATAGGATAGCAGCTGAGCTAGCAAGGGCATGTGTTTGGCTTTATGTGGCCCTATTGCCACTGGCTTGAATGATAGCCTACCATTGCCTCTGCTGGCCAAGGTAGCAGGTGCCACAGCATTGCTTTTGTTGCCTGTTGTGGCAGCAGTTATTTTTGTTGGCTGTGAGAATGGCAGCTGTTCTGCTTGCCGGAGCAGAGGTAGGGGCATAGCTTTGTAGCTCGTCTAGGATAGCTCACATGGCACACAAATCACTACTATTAGTAATACAGCACTGCCTTTTGCCTTCATACCATCATTACTAGATGAAAGGACCCAAAGACAAAAATCAAGATAGATTTTTGCGTAGTATTGATCACATCAAATACAAAACTAAGCTGAATGCTCAAATGCCCCTGGCTATCATTTTTGTTCATTTGTTCTTCTATTTACATGGACTAATGGCCTAATGTTCTCTCTTAGTTAGCAAATGGTATAAATTATATAATATTTGATCATGATTTATTTTCTCAATCTGGAGTCCTTCTTTTATACACAGATTATCCCAAGAGGCCATTTACAACCATGATTCTATGGGCTATAATCACAGCTCTAGGAATGCTAACATGAACTCTTCTCTACTTTACACTGAATATTCACCAGCATCTGCTGTGGGATTAATATACAAAGATTTTGCCACACATGGCAGCCAATTAACAAACAATATGTTGATATAGTTTGGGGCTATCCCTTCATCTTCCATGCAGAATCTGTTGTGGAGATATCTCCAGGGGTTTAAATTGCAGTCCTCAGCTTCTCAATTTACATTTGGCCTTTCATTGACTCTTTCTGTCTTAATAGTACACTTTTTCATTTGTATACAAATATTATATGGATGTTAACCAGCATTTCCTCTTGTGTTCTTTGGCTGTTTAAGTCTATAAGGATGAGCTTTTGTTTCTTCCAACTGGATGTCTTTAAATTGAAATTGTTCTGTTAGTAAGGTAAGGTACAGAGGAACGAGCACTATTTTCTTGGTTTTGAGTTGATTTTTCTTTTCTTCTGCATTTATAGTGGAAATACTTTTATATTTTATGTAAACATTGGTGTTTCAAAGGTCAGTAATACTGCTGCTTATTTATTTGAATGAAATACCATTATCCCCACTTCTGAATTAGTTTGCCTGAAATGCATTTTGTACTATGCTAGTTTTAAGGTTTATTTTCAAATTCCCTTTTCTATGCTGCCTATAAAAGTAGATTGTTACACTGATGTATTTTTAAACATTGAGGTTTAATTGGTATAATTTTGCATTGCCTTGCACTACAACATTGACTGTATCATTTATTCCAGTTTTCAATATTTTTGATCAGTGGCTTGCCCCCACTCTCCCTCCTACACAAGTGGTGTTTTGACTTGTGCAAAACTGCAAACGTGCTAAAAAGTGGGCATATATTTGTCCATGCCCAACATTTAAGTTCTCTCGCTGGTTTAATCGGGAGTTGAAAGTGCCAACAGCTAAAAGGATCAGATTCTTACTAAAAAAAAGAAGCCAGCTATACTTGAGTCATTTAAGTATAATCTGTACTCATTGTAGTAGTGGGAACACACTTGCTTCCTTTTCAAGAACTGAAAGATTGGGAATTGTTTCCTTTGCCTTTAACCATTTAAAATTTAGGCACTGGATAGAATATAATGTTACCATCTCTGCTCCTTTTACAGGTAGTAGAGAAAAAGAGGCATGTGGAGATGCCAGTTGACTGCATCTTGATATAGGTGTCTGTAATAGGTGAGATTGTTTTTCATGTCGTTGTACTGCTCCCTATTGTCTCTAGGCTTGTCCTGCCTGATGATTTACTTCAGCGTACTTTTTTACTGTATGTTTTTTAAAAACCTCTTTCCTTCTTTTTCCTGTACCAAAGTAAATGGGATTTTTTTTTTTTTTCAGAGTTTAAATCCATCCTGTTGTGACTAAAATAAAATTCTAAAGTGAGTATCGCATAGGCAGATTCCGGCATAATATTGATTTTATATACAATTCTATACCCCTCATTATCATCAAAATTCAATTTGGGGAAACTTTTCCACCATAAATGTGTACTTGAATTTAATAATTCATCTGGGCTCAATTTAGGCATTTTAAAATTTGATATCCAGAAAGAATTCAGACTTGAAATTCTAATATATATCCAAAGTAAAAATTTGAGAGACTTTGCTGGAAAGAATTTGAAAAAGTTTATTACCTGAAAGGCTCTGCTGATGTGTGAACTTTTCCCATTGCAAATGGTAGGCAGGAGTAAAAGGAGAGGAACAAAACGTAAAACAAATGGAAGGAGGTTAAAAACAAAAGCTAGCATAAGTAAAAAAAGTAAGAGGTCACCAAAGGGAAAGATTTACAAAGCCTGTGATCTGGATCCAGTTATCAACCTCCAAAGAAAATAATGAGGTGTTATTATTTTTATTATATTGGAATGAGTAAAATGAACATCTTTAACATTGTTTATTTATCTCAAAGCTAGGTCTGAGGGGAAATTCTCTGTGAAAACAGAGGACTGGAGTCATCTAAAAACAAAATGTAAAAGCACTCGTTGTAGTCATCTCAGTTTATGTTTATATGGACACGGGCTTGGTTATATCAGTCTCTAAACTAAGCAGAATTTAGGAAGACACATGAAATGGAAATCCAGTCACTAAATATTAACCTCTAAAGGGCTCAGGGGAACTTTTATTTTGAAATAAAACAAAAGTAAAGGTAAAGCTCTGTCGCCTTTGGACAGTTTCATTCTCCTCTTAGCTATTCAGTTTTCCTCATTAACTTTTTTCCTTGCAAGTTTTGAAAATGAGGAATAACCAAAAAAGTGGTTCCAACATGGCTTGAGCATTTACTCAGGAGTCACCTGAAGCCTGTGAATTCACAACATTTGGAGAGAGTACAGTGAGTTTTGAACAGCTGTGCTCAGATCCATCTCTGACCCATGTCCACTCAATTCAGACTGAAGCTTCCTCACTCTCACACTGGGAGGCCAACACACAACATTAAGCATTTCCATTGAGTTAGGGCCAAAGTCAAGTGAAATCATACGTGTGTTTCATTTCTTATTAAATGCAAAAGGTTATGCAAACCCATAGTTTTCCTGTCTCATGAAACAACACAGAAAATACTTTATTTAGCTCAGCTGTAGCTTCTAATGAAATATGGCAGCAGATAATGAGTGAAATTGTACCTCAAATCTCAGAGGAAAAGTCTGTTAGGAAGGGGGAAAAAAAAGCACTCATACAGTTTGTTCAAGACTCCTAAGAAAAAACTCCACATAGAGTTATCAGCATTGTCGCATAAAAGGGAAGAATAAGGAGAATAGTCTAGCTGAGACAGAAGAAGCTGAGTAGAGAAGCCAAGATACCACTTTTTTGTTAACCTCTTCAGGTTTAAGAACTGAGAAATATCAGGGAAGTTTATATGTATCTGTTGCCTATCATTTTTATTCTGCTCAGTAATACTGAGATGTTAATCCCTGTGATGGGATTTCCATTTGACCATGTGCAGGGAATTTAACTGTAACTTAAATTATAATTCAACATGTCAGATCAATGATGCCAATGAATGCTGATTTGTCCCAGTAGCATTTGTTGCTATTACTGCAATAATGAAGACAGGTGGAATCATTTGATGATGTCTGTGGGGATAGCCTTTACCAAAGGCTGAGCTGACTTAGAATAGGATGGTGCACTCTGTTACCTTTCTGATGGTGACACAGAAGTGTTCAAAACACTCTGCAATTTGATATTTTACTTTTTAAAAAAATACATTAAGATTATGAGCTAAAGACTGTGAATGTTGATAAGACACCTTTACTTATACTAGGAACAGAGATATTACACTTGTTACCTGAGCTGTAAAAACTTAAAGCTGTAAAAAATTTAAAATTTTAATTCATTTTACCTCTGCCAAGATAACTTTGTATCTTGGTACTAATTCTTCTGTCATCTGACTGTATTTTGCTCAGTTGAAGTATTTGATTCAAGACTTATTTCAGCAGACATCACATCACCTGTCTTCTCAGTTATCCTTGAACGAGTCCACTATTTAATTTATTTTTCTGATGTCCCCTTGTTCAAAGGTACAGTGTACCTGCTCAAAATTAAAAGAAAAAGTGGAAATCTAACACATACTAATTTAATATATCAAATAATCATATACAGATTAACATTTACTAATTTAAATTATCCCGCATTTTTTAAAAGGCCTTTTTCTCCCAAGTCTTCTAAGCATTTGAAAAATATTTTCCAAGTAAGGAAAACATATTTAATAACCTACAGATTAGCAAATTTTACTTTGTGAAACTGTACACTTCAGCATATTTGAAGATAAATCAGACCTTTTATATCATATCATACTGCAATATGCATAACATTTATGTTTCAAGATTTAAAAAGTCTGTCCTGTGATAAAAAGGAAAGCTGATATACTTTTTTTCAATCCTGTTTCTTTTTGCTTTGTGTTTTTCTTAAATATCTTTCCTCCATTTGATGCCTTCCATGATACCTTGTCACAGAGCACAGGCCCCAAAGGATTTCAAAGATTTTCTGAAAGTTAAGAATCCAGGAACATGGGAAGATGTGAGTTTTCATAGGAAAAGCCTTGAGGTGTTTAAGTAATGACAAAGAAATGGAAAATAACTAAAGTTATAGGATTACTAGATACAAAGTGAAGGATGTGGTTGTATAGTCGTAGACCTCTAGAATTAAAGAAAAAGCAAATGTGTATTTGGAGATAAACACTACAACAAGCTGATAACTTGAAGATAAGAGAGTTTTTTTCACATTTATTTTACCTCAGCACTCATCTGTTCTATGTTCAAGCTGCTTTGGAGCGTGCTTTTTCCTTCACATCTTACCTTTCCCATGCCAATTTGATGCTGAGAGAATCTAGGCTTTTAAATAACTGATGAATTGTTTTCTCAGCCACAGAATAAACATTAAGGACCAGTTGTGTTTTACATTAAAATAGTATGTTTACATAGGGAAATTTACACTCATGAGTTCTTCCTGTGTCAATATATATGCATGCAAGTGTTCAAAACTTCAGTGCTCTCAGTTAGTTAAAATAGTACAGTTTTTTTTCCCCTGATTGGATGAGCCCCCTAGAGTTTCCAGCACAAACTACTGCTCTATGTGAATTTAAAGGTTTGTTTCTGTCTGCAATTATACATATCTTTTTGAAATTGGTTTTATATTTGTGACATTCAAATTCAATTTCTCCAATGTTTGCAGAAAATCAGCACGCACACAAAGCATAATCATGGCTGAATAAAATAATGCAAATTTTTAACCAAATACTAATGGAAAAGTTTTGTCTTGTTCATCAAGCTCTCTTCAGTTTTATTCTTATAGAAATGCCTTTTCATTTTATTCAGGTTTATGTGCACTGGAAATTAAAATCTTGACTATGTAGCTGATAACCAGTCCTTTACAAAGTCAACTTTACCCTTTACCTTTTCAACCTTTGAGGTAAAGCATATCTGAGTTGGAAGGCTGAACTAATTCCAGATTAAGGATCCTCCTACAGGAAAAGCACAGTTAAAAAAAAAAGAAAGAGCTTAAAATCTTACCATGGGCCTATTAATCAGATAGCTGTAGATTTTAATCTATTTTTTTTACACCACTTCACCATGTGGTGAGCCATGAAGCTATAGGTAATTATCTGGAGAGTTACTGCTCTGTAAGTTAAGCATTGACTGCAATACCCCCAAATCCCTAATCCCTACAACTTTATGAGATACATTGTTGAAAGTACTGGTGCAAATCTATAGATAGCAAAGTGTGTATAGATGTTGAAGATGGAGGCATGTATCTCCAAATCAAATGGACAAAACTTTATTAAGACTTTTAGCTTAAGGCAGCTCTTGTTCTAACAGCAGTTCCTTCTACATGGTCAGTATCAACCAATTATTTGATCTCAGACTTAGCACTGTTCATTCATATCAACAGCCCTGTCAGACATTGGATATTCTCTAGGTCCTACAGCTGTCCTAACCATGAGTGCTAGCTACAGCCAAGGGCAGAGTGGTGCGTAAGACCACTCTGGTAAGATCCTGGCATTCCATATGCTGTATTGATTCTAGCAGAGTTGCTTGGATCAAGCTGAGGTGGGAGCTGTGGCTTTAAAACATGAGTTCTCATATTAGTTGGGAGTAGCTGTAATTTGCTCCACCCTAAACAGTCTATATGTGGTCTTCCTGCTTGCAGCAAATAACCAGCATAATCCCCAGCTGGAAAAAACATGTGGATACCTCTACCCAAGGCAATCTAGAAAGTGTTGCCTCTTAGGTAAAGTTGCAGACCCAGTTAATTGCAATAAGGAAAGCAGGGCACGCAGCTGAAGGACACCTCACATACTCCCTACAGTTATACATGTATATGGTTACATACTCCAATGCAATTTTATCTGGATGAAATGATTTGTGTTGGGGCAGCACAATAGGCTGCCAGTGTGTAAACAGTCTCTTAACATTTTGCAGCCCATTATATTTTGCTGCCCAAGGCAACCTCCTGCTCTGTGTGGTTATACAGCCCTGTTTTTATTTTCCGTTGTTGTCAGATATGAGCCTATATATCACTCCCTTCGGGAGAGGCTGGACCCAGCATTGCAGTATGTAACTTAACATCGGCAGCTGTGATGGCAGGCAGCTACTTAAGGATCCTGCTGGCCAGTAGAAAGTTACTGGGTGAAAAACAAAAGGAAAATAACACTAATAAATAGACAAAACATGTAAATAATATGCTGTACTAACTACTTTCATTTCTATAAATAGGACATATGGGTAATAAAAGTCTATTTCCCGTGCCCCATGCCTGAAGTGCCATTTGCGAAGGACCAGCCCAGAGTTGGCAGTGATTCCAAATATGTTGTTTTCATGTCAGCAAGTACATTTTAGGGTTTAAAATTACCTTCCCAGATGGGGAAGCATTTGGTACTTCCCAAACCTGCAGTCAAAAGGATTCTGAATGCAAACATGAAATTCAAAGAATGGGCAAGCATTGGTTTGGACAGTAAAATAAGCAGATTAGCCAAATGACACAGTCCTTGCGCTCAGAAATATTGAAGCCTTTACAGGGAAGCTGCTACTAAGATGAATCATCTGCTAATTGTTAACACATGCTGTGATAGCACTGCTATCTACTGTTATAAATGTGACAAAACCAGGGTATCTTAAGGTGTATGGACTGATATTGCATCCTTTTTCATCTTGAGCCATGCACCAGAAGTATCAGAGCATCCTACCTGTAACGTATTGACATGTAAGAAAAAGCAACAGAAAGCTTGAGAAATAAATATTTTTATGGAGAAATGTATAACAGTGCATTGGGGGAGAAGTCTCATATATGTGAATAGGAAGCTGAATGGGACACATTATCATCATACAATGTTAATATTAATTAGTTAATTTTAGCTAGGCATTTAGCCAAAACTCAGGACCCTGTGGGCTGTTTGTTGGGAGGAAAAATTGAGTCAGCAGTGTCACAGATG
Source organism: Harpia harpyja (assembly GCF_026419915.1). Taxonomy (NCBI): domain Eukaryota; kingdom Metazoa; phylum Chordata; class Aves; order Accipitriformes; family Accipitridae; genus Harpia; species Harpia harpyja. Next base: position 14,687,662 of record NC_068942.1, on the reverse strand, counting down.
TCATCCAGTTTGTTTCCAAAGGAACCCAGTCCTATTTCCCTCAAGACAACAAGAATGAAGCAGCAGAAGACAGTTTCCATATTTGCAATTGTGGGTTCCTTTCAAGCCAGCCCTTAGCACTCAGTGCCACACAGGCTGTGCTTTGGTAACTGTGTCTCCACTGCTCTTACTTCCACATAATTTCCCCTCCTTCTTTCTCACATGCACAGAAACATCTGCTTCGGTGTTCCCAGCCTATGGGTGAAATGACACAGGGCTGCGCCGCTGAAGGAGGTGCTGTGGGCACTCGTCCCTGTTTTTAAGCTCTGTATTCAGTAAAGAACTCAATAGCTTCTTCCTCGTAGTTTAAGATGTTAAGAGCTACAGTTACTGACAATTCTGTTAACTTTAACTGAAAATCCTCTTTTACTGATTTTTTCTAATGAACTGATGATTTTTGACTGCCTCTGTTTTCATGTGCCCAGTTGTTATACTTCGAGGTCTACGGCATGGGTGGTGCATGGTCTCATCAGACGTTAACAAGTTTCATGTTAGATATGCAGGAACTTCAGCACCAAAAAGCAGTTCTTGGCTCTGAAAGTATTTGTTGTTTTCAGAACTGCTGGATTTACACCAAGGGCAAGGAGAAATATTTCTTCCAAATCTGGAAATGTTTCTGAGTTTCCAATCTCTACAGAACCATTTTATTTGAGACTTTTAACTTTTGTCTAATGTTTCTGGTTTAAGAACTACATGTTAGTCACCTCAGGCCTTCTAGATAGTAAAATGTCCTTGAAAATTTTTTATTAATTCCATTCCTACAGATACCTCTAAATCAACTTCTGATTTTGCTGGCATCAAAATGCATTTTTTTTGCCACTGACTTCAGTGTGAACAAGACTTGATTGTCTCCTGTAAACTACTTGTAGATCTGAGGAAAAAATGACAGACAGACAGAGAAGGGAAGGAAGGAAGGAAGGAAGGAAAAGAACAAGAAAGAAAATGAACAAGAAAGTAAAACGTAGAAAGGAGGCAAGGAAAGAGGGAGGGAATGAGGAACTCTTACATGAACACATCCAGTCTCCCACTGAACCCATACAAATAATAGGTGTCAGAATATATGCTTTTAAGTTATTTTGTTGGTAATCATCCTCTCTACCACCTTTCAGTTTAACAATAAGATGCCACAGAACGGTTAGCAGCACTTCAGCCAAATTCTCAAAAGTATTCAGACTCCTAACTCCTTTGGAAATATATTATTTGAAATGTCTAAAGACTTTTAAGCTCTCTTTTGAGCTTCACACCTGCTAAGTTCACGTCAGTGGTGTGCAATTCAGGACAAAAATGAACATCCCCTGAATTTTCTGGGCCTGTATCCTTAAAATGTTTACCTTGAATAAAATCTTCATACCTCCAACAGAGCGTGTGCGTGTGCATCTGAGTGTGCATGTCTGTTTTATTTCTTTTCTGCTACTCTTGGCATGAAGAGTCAAGGGAGCTTGTGTAAATACAGTCCTACTTGCAATAGCAGCTCAGGAACAAACACTGCCCTGCAGTCTTTTGACTGGAGCACTAGTTTTGGCTTTAATTACTATAGCAACAAGAGTCTACCTATTCAGAAAATAGCTGGCAGTGCCTCAGAAAGGACACTGAAAATCTTTTGAACAAATAAAAGATACAAAGAACAGTTTTCTCTAAGCAATAGCAGCAGCCTTCCTAAGAGACTACTACAGGTGGCTGAAAATTTCAGTCAAACTTGTTTTTAAGGGAAAACTGATTTTGATGGATTTTTTTTTTTTCTGAAATGCATGCTCTTTCTAGGGAAAAAAAAAAGGTGTGTTTTTTACAAAAGTGTTCTCCGGTTCCTCATAGGAGTTCACTGTTGCACGCCAAATGCCTCTCTTCTCTTTTGTAGACAGGATTCTCCATTCTGAATTCCCCATGGCAGGTATTTTTAAGACATATGTGGTGACTTATGATTTCATAGTACATGATGGTCGACAAGCTGATATAGGATAACATGCACAAGGCAGCTGCAGTACAATTTCCATGGAATTCTTCAATATTTCTGAATCCAAATGTGCAGTTTTCAAGATTAAAGTAGAGGACTATGACAAACATTTTCAAATATGGGACAAAAAAAATCTAGTGTTGTTGTTATATTAAAAATCTAAATTTATTCTGGGAAGTGCTGGCCAAGAGGTAATACACCATTCTCTGTTGACTTATACTGATTCCCATTTTAATATGTCCATTTTGAAGGTTAAATGCTGCTATCCAACCACTGCTCTCTTCTGCCATGGAGAAAATTTCATACGGGTCCCCACCTTCTAAAGAAGCTGAGATCTGATAAATGCACTAAATTCAGTTTAAATCTGAAGTCTTCATAAATAACTCTTTTGTAGTTGTAACTAAGGCTGAAGGTGCATTTCTTTCACTTTGTTTACCAGAAGATCTGGTAGAAGACGACCAACTTTCTCCCCTTCACAGTTCATTCCCATCCCTATCCTGTTATTTTCCTAACTCTCATCTGTTCCTCTGTAATTGTCCTAGTGGGTGTGCAGAAAAAGTGTTAAAAAGCAAGCCTGTCAGCATAATTGGTGGCAAGCTGCAACACAGACATGGAAATAAGCAGCCGGAGGGAGAAGTTACACTTTCAGACACTTTTGCTGCCGAGGTATTGTGAAACTACACCCTAACATGTGAAGCTCCTCAGCCTTGGCCTGAGTCTCCATTCCATGGAGAAGACTGCATTGTGGATGATATTATCTGCAAGAAGACCTTTCTGAAACCACTACATTTTTGGTTTGCTAGTTCCAGTGATGATCTAATTGAGAAGTTTGAAGTGTTCTGCCCTTTCTTTTTAAATTTCCACGATAATTCTCTTGCTATCCCAATATATTTTCTGCACTCCTTGGAACTCAAGCAGAGGCAGGAGGTGTGCGTCAAGGCATGGCTAAGACCTGAGGCTGAGACATCAGTGACCTGTTGGAGAGATGCTGCAGAACTCTTTCCCATACACCTGTGCTTATGCACAAGTGAGGGAGCTCTTCAAAAAGGACACTGTGAAAACCAGTTTATCCACACCCAGATTTTTCATTGTCAACAAGTTTAAAACTTCAAGGCAATACAACACAGAAAAGACATATATATTATGGGGGAAAAAGTTTTATTTACTAATAAATAATGAATTGAATGCTTGCAATTCAGTGATTTTCTGTAATGTTGAAGCTGAAGTTAAAGCATAATGCTACATTAGCAGTCACATGAGGCTAGGCTTTATTACAAAATGAACTCAAGGCACAGACATCTGATCTAAAGCCTTTGATGAAGCTAAAAGTGATATCCACAAGTCCCAAAAGGTACAATTGCTACAGACATCCAAAATGAATCCCTTCCTAAACTGGTCACAGTATTTTGTAAGAATACAGACATTTGTAAAATGAACAGGGGGAAAAAAGCATCCCTCAGAATGGCCCTAAAGTTTTTGCTCCCTGCATACATTGCCCTTTGTCAGAGCTGCCTATACCTTAAATTAGTCAGGGGCCACTGGTACCTTTGTACTTTGCTACTGGAGGTGAATACACTCTGGGAAATTTAAAACATATGGGAGGAAAATGCTTTTTTTATTCTTTGGTCAGTTCCCTTTTTAGAGATGTGTCTGGCATGAATTTTATTACCCTCGTATCTCTCATTTTTATTATGCTTAGAAACAGCCAGGACACAGAGCAAGAGAATGGTTCTCTGATGTGCTTTTCCATCACTTCCTCACTACCCTTTGTTCATGTAACATTCTTTTCCTATGACAGTGCTCCGCATCTCTATTATTTCCACACTCCAGATTCCACATCTCCTCCACACTACACCTTTTTAATTCCCATAATGTTTGCCTTATATGAATGTTATGTTGGAGTTTTTATTACTTATTAACACTATAGACAATCATTCATTTCTACATTTATAGGATTTGGACATAAGTCTTCAACACGGTACTTAGGAAATCAAATGAGAAATGTTAGAAAGGGCAGTATGGTTACTAAAAAATAATTAATCAATGCACAGAATACATACATAGACATAACAGGAAAAATGTCGGATGTGCAGTGCTATCTTCAACATCAAACTCCTGTTTAGAAAATAACACTCAGCATTTACATATGCTGAATACCCGAAAGCTTTTCTCTGTCTCTGCTTGCCTTCCATACCCCACTGTAAGACTGCCTCTTGCGCCACCTCACTGCTTTCCAGCCTGAATGGACAATGCGTAACAACTTAAGTAACAATCTCTGACAATCTCAATTTAGAACTATATTCCATCCTTTCCTATGCAGGAAAAACAGCCAAAATCTTTCTTTCATCTACCAGAATAAGGAGCAAGCCATCCTAGAGCTGATCGTCATACCTGAATCCAGCCTGAAGGAGATTAACAGATTGATACTCTATGGGTATTCTTTTCCATTTACTCCCTTCTTGGTCAGAAAAATGCTGCTAAAATTAAGGCTTCTGTTTTTAGAGCTTTCCTCTACTGGAGAGAGGGAAAGGAACCTTCAAAAGCAATTCAGCCTGCCTAAGATCTGATCTGTCCTCGATGGTCTTCCTTGGTGCCCATAGACCAGACTCCTAAGCAGGCAAATGACCAGAGAGAGATGGGACGAAGCTGGTTTCCAGCTTCGGAAGAGTCCAAAAGAGGAAACTGAAGATGCTATTATTAATGTTTTCCCTTCTGGCTAGTGTTATAATTTTTGTGAAATTATTTTATTGTGGGGACTGTCAAAATTCTAGGTACAATTTTGTTTTTCACCTTGTTTTTCTTGTCTCATGGATTTGCCAGGTAAGGACTTTTTTTTTTGGTTAACTGCCTCTACGACTCCTAGTTTTCAGTACTTCACTCAACAGTATGAAAACTATGTTATACTTTGGCCCTTTTACTGACCAATACTAAACGAGATATCTGACCCTCAGGGAAGTTATGTCATGCAGGTATTTGAAGTCCACTGATATATGTGTAAATATCATTATTAGCAGTTCGCCTTGTGTAACACACATTTTCAGTGCCACAAAAGGCACTTCAGCTTGAGATCTAAATGAATGGACTAGAAGAAAAGAGAGGAATGCTGTCTGACTATGGATGAAGGGAAGAGAGGAAGTGTATCTTTTCTTCCTGAATACTCTCCAGGATGCCATGCACACTACAGCTCCTTACTTATTAAGCACGTTCCTGTATGTTTCAAATCCATGGATTGGGGGAAAAAGAGTTTTGTGATAAAAGACATTTTCCATGCTGACTCACCTCTCTGCTTAACTTATATACTGAGCAACCACCGCCAAAACAGGGTGTGCTTTTACTGCCTTTGGCTAGTCCATTTCATTATTTAGCAGGGATTGTCATAAATGACGTGATATCTGTGGCAGACATGGATCCACTAGGAATAGCCAGGAGGTACAAAGACCTCTAGATAGCCTTCTTATACAGTAATATATCTGTACATTACTATATATATCTATATCAGTACATCATGCTGTGAAATACCTAAGAAATCTTGTGCCCTTGGTTGAATGAATAGTCCAGACCCTGGTGCAACTTTTCCAACTATCTATATATAGCAATCAAGACTCTTAATAAAATAAAATAGATATTAAGGCATCATATTGAAAAAATTATAAACATGCTGGTTCATAAAATAAACTATAGACAGTATTGTTTGAATACTTTTTCAGCATTTAAAAATATATTTAGAATTACTCTGTTGAATTCATCTGTATTTGTTACATTCCAGTGGAGAAACACCAAGAATTATCCATATTCAGTGCAAATGCATGCTTACCTAGGGATCTAGAAATAGAGCTGAACTAGTTCACAGCAGGAAACTTAAGCTCCAACTATACAGGTCAATCAGTTTCTGTTTTAAAGTGAAAGCTTAAAATCTGTAGAAAGCAACATGGTTACTAGAGAAATGCAGGCACATGGTCCCCATGGGACTAACTGAATACAAACCCTGAAGAAAATAAATAGATCTTTATGACAACAGTGAAATTCAACAAGTCATCACTATTCTGAAAAAGCTCTATTTTTCTTTATTAAAAATATACATTAGATAACAATGAAAAATATGTCGATAACCATATTTTGGTGACAAGGGTTTAAACAGAAATGTAGATCATCACTTTTATGCTAAAAAAGCTAAGATAAGGAAGAAAGACTACTTCAATAAAAATTAGTTCCCAAGCAAATTCTCTGTAGTAACTTTATACTGGAGGAACTTTTAAGCAAAGTACAACTGATCAGGAAAAAATAAATCAGGTGGTAGGTTATATGCACTAATAAACAGTCATCACAATAGCTCACACTCCCTAAAATAGCATGAAAGGATAGCTGAGTGACAAATCATGAGCTATTTCAGAAATGAAGAACGGATGGTTTTCTGTAAGCCTCCTAACTTTCTAATTCACTGAAAAGCTGAAGAATATAGGTCTTTTTGTGAACTTTAGCTAGCCATTAGTCATTAGTAAACAAATTGTTTTGTATCACTTGTGCTTAGTGACAGAAATATATAAATATATATAGTGAGACAAAAAATAATCAAAGTACACCTAGTTATTATTTGTAAAGACTTAACTGTAAGTTTTTAATGATTAATTTATCTGGCATCTAATACCTTAATAGATCATGAGAAACATCAAGGGAGGAATGTGGTACTGCATTTTTAAAGTCTCTTTCACTCTCACTGAATGATAATAGGCATGGAAGCTATCATTAGTCTTGTTAGATGATGGTTCCTTTAGGAATCTCTTATGTGTTACCTTTTAGAGGGAAGGTCACAGAAAATCCCCCTGGGAGTCCCCTTGCAGGATACAGCTAACACAAGCGTAAACTGTATGGAAATGGCTAAATTATCTTTAGAGAGACCTTGGTCTTTCACATCAATCAGACCTTTCTGAACTAGTAAAACAGATAAACATCCTGCTTGTAAGACTGCTACTATCCATATGTTTGTCATGACTGTCACAACAAACTTTGAATAAAAAGGCCGTTGTCTTTCTTTTCTAGAGGAAAATATGTCTGTTAGTAAATGCTAAAGGTAGGTGCAATTTATTTTAGTAAGAGCTACATGAACTGTTAGTATAAAAATGTAACGTTTAAGCTTGTAGTTAAAATCCAGAGAGTCAGGAAACATAAAAGTTAATGCTACAAGAGCAACCTCAATGTTACCACTACGCATATCTTGTATATCTTATGGTATAGATTTTACAGCATGATCGATAATCTATTAAGCTTCACATTTAACAAGAAAACAGGATTACAAATGGAGTATTTGTAGAATATGATCAGCAGTTGTTGAAAACTTTGTGGATTTCTTGACTTTTCTTGACTTTGGCTATATAGACTTGATGTTCTGTATTTAAATTCATTTTAGTTTTGATGATTTTTGGGAGGTTAGCCTGCTCCCAGTGTTTCCTTTATTGTTTTTTCTTGACAAGTACAAATTTTAGCTTCCCATGCCATTAAAGAAAAGGTGTAGGAAAGAGGGAAATAAAGCTTCATGCTCATTTGCTCTTTTTGTCCTACTAAAACAGCTTATGTGGGCTAGAAACCAAAGTAGCAATGGCTTATTTGTATTTTGTCCACAGTGACTGTAAACCTGCTTTAGTAAAGGAATTTTAAATGATAATTTAGAATTCTTACTGTCACAGAATCTAAATGAAACTTTGGACAGACTCTACAAAATTATTGGAAATGCAATTTTAGGTCCTCAGTAATGGCAGTGCCGTTTTCAGAGCCATACACCAGAACTGGTAGAATGAGGAATAATTTCCCAATAAAAAGCACAGTTTTGGCAAAGAGCAGGTTTTCCCTAGGGACATTCTGATTTTGCCTTAAGCTCTCATTTTTCATTTAAGTTTAGAATTTCTGCATAATAGCATTTTCAAACAGCAATTTCAAATTTCACTCAGCTTCACACTTAACACGTGAGATATTACCAACCCTCATAATTTGTTATTTGGCTATAGTATTCCTTCTGATAAATTATTATATTGCTGTGATAGTTTTTGCCTTAGCCAAATGTGAATTTGGCCAGTCTCTTCCAGTTAAAAGGAAAATAAGGCTCCTTTGAATTAGGAGTTCATCTTTGGGTCACAAGAGTGAATTTAGTACTGACTATTAAGGCTTGCACTAGCCTAGCACAAACATGGATGAACTCTTTTGGACCCAGCAGCTTTAGACAACTTTAGTTTCATGGGTGAGCTCTCAGCACCAAGTTTAGCTCTCCCTCAATTTATGGCTCTGAAGTCAACTCTGCTTTTTTTTTTTTTCTTTGAATGAACCTATTGTTTCTCTGGTATCTCTACCTCTTTTTCTTATTAGGCTTTTGCATGACATGCTGGACACCAACTCTGCCCAGAAAGGACTGTTCTTCACTTCTAACAAGAAGACTTGTCTGGTCTCAGTGTGGGAATCTTTATATGATGTCAAAAGGACTGTTCTGCCAGAGAAGGTTACTGAAGTTGTGGAAAAGAAAAGTAGAAAAAAGGAAAAAAGAGAAGGGATAAACCAGAAAAAAATGGAGGAAGAAAGGTGAAGGAGGAAGAAAGGTGAAGGAGGAAGAAAGGTGAAGGAGGAAGAAAGGTGAAGGAGGAAGAAAGGTGAAGGAGGAAGAAAGGTGAAGGAGGAAGAAAGGTGAAGGAGGAAGAAAGGTGAAGGAGGAAGAAAGGTGAAGGAGGAAGAAAGGTGAAGGAGGAAGAAAGGTGAAGGAGGAAGAAAGGTGAAGGAGGAAGAAAGGGAAAAGAATAAGCATTTGCCATTAAGATCCTAAAAAAGGTTCTCTTAAAAGGACTCAAATACAAAAATCCTCACTTCCTTGTAACTCTGCTTACCAGTCAGTGAACTCACAGAAGAATATTGCTCCATGTCTTTCACTTCAGCTTGGGAGAACATGAACCTGAGATCCAAATAGGATCTCAGATATTAATAGAGTATCCTTGACCCAGAATATCGCTATTCAGGGGATATCCCCCAAATCCAATTTATTTTTCATGAGCACCAACAAGAAGTGCCATTTATTTGTTGAACTCCAGGATCTTCTGTTCTTGACAATGGTGCTTTTTCCCCTGATACTTTTTTCTGAGGTTCCCTATGAAACTGAAATAAAAATAATTGTCATCCTGCAAGACTGGATGAGATTATTTCGGTTCCAGCACAGATGCCCAGACTTTGCCTCAAGTCAAAATTTGCTACCATCACATCTTCATTTGTTCAAATAGGGTCCAAGATCAAGAACAACTGAAATTTATTATTAAGTAAGGTATACTAACATCTCTTAATGCAGAAAGAGTGTAATCAATAAATAAAAAGAACAGCTAAAGTAAATATTACTATATAAGAAGAGAGGAAGTCTCCCAGTTTTCCTGGTAAAGTTATATTGTTGCACAACTGTAGCTGTTTTATTTATAATAACAGAGATTTTTTTCCTAAATTATCAATTAAAAATATATTTTAACTGTCATTATCACCTGCTTTGCCAGCTTAGAACGGGGCTGTGTCTTAATACAAAAAAAAAGCATTATGTTTTAGTGGTGGTAGCCTCTATGTTACATCTACCTTGTTTTCACTAAGATTTTATGTTAAAAGTATTGTTTTTTCAACAACAAAATTTCATATTAAGCAATAGCTTTCTCACCACCATGTAGAAAGCCAGTTATGTTTTACTTTCAGATTGTTACACAATTCATTGAATGAGGATTGTATCAACATATAACTGAATGTGGAATACTGTTAAATAGTCAAATAACCTTCTCTCCATCAAAGCCCCATTTTTAGTAAACAAAATTACATAGTACAAAACCTTTTGTATATTTGCAAAGAAAACACAAAAGCTCTTCTTCCTCTAATATTTATAACATCTTTTGTATGTATTACTATTGTTTCCCTAAAATTATGTTTAAATGAATGTCTGAAATGCAACCAGAATCTGCAATTTAGCTTCCATTAAATCAGAATATTCAGAGTAAAGGTTTAAGGTGCAGCTGTTTCTGCCATTCATTTGGGTAATCACTGTACATAAATTTATACACCATGAAAAGCTTTATTCATGTTCATATGGTGTGAAAATTGAAAGAAAAACTCTAAATTAATTACCTTTTTAAACAAAGCAATTTAGATTTATCACATGCAGCAAGGGAATTTGTTCACATATCATAAAGCTTCTGTGAAACACAGAAAGGAGATATGAGTTAGGGAAAAGGGTTTACGCTCTGTAGAGACTTTAAGATGTGAAAAGGAAATTAACTGCTCTGACTTCAATCAACATGCTCTTATGAGTTTGGGTAAAGTCTACCTGCAGCAGCAGCCTGGTGCCCCACGGAGGCTCCAGAGGAACACAGAGCGGCACAAGCCTTTCTCTAGAACCACCTGAGACATTTCCATCCCCAGCAGCAACTTTTAGAATATGGACTTCAGCTGCTGAGGTAACACATTATTATTTTTCCTTCACACCTTACTAATAAATGTCAGTCTAAAGCCATTATATAGCAATATGTCTTCCTGAATACAATAAAAAACTTACTCTCTTCTGCTAGGAAGTGTCATTTTCTTCCACATGGAATAAGTTGATGGGTATGTAGAAAAGCATTGCTGCTTTGATTTCTGTGAATGCTTCCATTATTTCTCATTATGAACCTCAAGTTCCTCACTGCATATGCTTGATTAGAGCCCAGTATACTACCAGTTATTATTCAGGTGGTATTTGCCAGCATGCATCCACCTTTAATTTACACTCAGAAAAAGAAACATAGGCTGATGAAATAATTTGCAGCCTGAAATTGATCTCCATGAAAAGAAAATATACTCAATGTCTTTTGCCATAAGAAAACTATGTTATAAGAAAACAGTCACCCAAATACAGAGGGTGAAAAGATTTTTTTTTTTCATTTCTTTCAAACATAGCCATGCAAAAATGTTTGCTTCACAGAGAATATAAAATGACCAGAGGATATCGTTCAGGGAAAGAAAATATTTTAAGACTTAATTCTTCAACACTGTTGTTTCAGCATGCTAACAAAATCAATGCTAACAAAAATCACTTCCTTTTAATCTGTTATTCTTTTGTTCCATTGAAGTAACTCAAGATCAATATGTATTGATTTGCTCCCTAATTATATTAATTTTACTTTAGAAATTAGGGAGGCCATAATGAGAATGTGAAGTTACTTGAAGACAGTACATTATAGGTAGTCTAATTTAGCAGGAGTCTGTGCATGAGATTAATTCATTAAAAGCAGGCAATTACCATACAAACAGGGGAGATAAATAAGATTTTCTCCTTTAATTTGCATTTTATATATTCCTTTGTAATTTTTAAAAGCTTAAATGAATTTACAGCCTAACTATACTTTTAATGTATATCCATTTTATTCCTGGAGAATATAATTGCATTTAATTTTAACCTTTAGCTTTATCTTTTAGGCACAGTATTTTAGAAAACGAGATTGTGGCATCTAGATATGAGATATTTTATGTGAGATTTTAATTAAGAAAAATAATGAAATGTTAATACTTTTAACATTCCAACTATTCTTTCCACTAAACTTTTCTCCACTTACACATAGTAAGATGTTCAGCTGATAGATAATGATACAGGAAATGAAGGTGGTTTGATCTGTCTTGGCTGAAGATCTGGCTTATAAATGTATCGCAGACACAAATTACTATCTATAAAGATAATTGAAATCATTATTTCAATTGGATAGCTACATATGCTATCAATGCAAATGAATGCTTGATGATATGATTTCTCTGAAAGACTTTGTTTGTTGTTTGATGAGGTTAAAATGGACTGCCTTATTGTTAGGATGATTCTCTCCTTGCTGTTTTTGCACTATACCCCAGCATAATCTAGAGAATTTGAAATCTACGCGAGATACTCAATTCTTTGTTGCTTTACAGCTGTAGGACAGGGAGTATCTCCAGTGAAATATCACAAAAGTAATCACACTTGTGTGATTTAGTGTCTGTAAAGAGAGAATCAGACCCAAGAGATCTTTAAAAGAAACTTACTGTGATTTTAAGCCATTTGTAATTCTCTTCAAAACTTAACAAAAAGTCCTTTGGCTAACTGAAGAATATCTTTTTCCAGAGAAGACAAATGGTGTCATTCATTCTTTGGGAAGTTAGAAAACTGACAAACATTAAAAAAATAAAAAGCAAACAAGAAAGCAAAGCGTTATGAAACTAGAAAAAATAATTCAAAATGTGTACTTCTTGAGATCCATGAATTATTGTGTGTATATAATACTGTGTTGATAATGGTTCTTGCCATAGATAATACACTCATGCAAAAGGTTCAGTCCAGTTGATTTCCTTACCTCCCTTCCCAACTCCTTTATGTTAACCTATAATAAAATTATGTTTGATGGTATCTCTGTTCAGGAGCATTCAGGTAATTAATTGCAGCTATGTGATGTGGACTTTAGGATAAACCCATGGAAAATACAGGTCTTGGACAAGTGGAAGCAGTCTCTTAAGTAGGAAACTCTGAAGCTAGTGGCCAGTTTCAAATATGTATATTCTCAAATAGCCGATACTGAAACCAATATTCGGTGTCAAACCCTGGCCCTCTGCTGCTGACACTCAATGCAAAATATTTTGCTAAAAGGAAAGATATTTGGCTGTCAAGTAAACTTTGGCGGTTCTCTACCTCAAGCTGAACTGTCCTTTGGTATGGGTCCCAGTCACGGTTGTTCTCAAGGTAGATACTAGCTGCCATGAAGATCTTTAATTGATAGCAGTGGACCACAGTGAGGACCTGGACTAGATTTACTGGCTTCCTTGGGTGTCCACAACACAGACATTGGTGCTAAAGCATAACAGAAACAGCTGAAGAGATTAGGCTACCAGTTCTGGTGAAGCAGTGCTTTGCTGCAATTTCTCTGTATGCTGCAAGCTCCAGGAAACAACAAAGAGGAGTTTAAAAGCAGTTTTAGCAACATCTGGTGCCTTCTTAAATCCAAGCTGCCTTTCTCTGCCAGCAATAATTATCTGCTTCATGGAAAAACATGACCAATATGAAGAATTGTCATTCATATTGCAAGCAGATTGCCAGACAGATAACACATCATGATAATGATGATGATAATGATATATAAATGTTATACATACTGCATTCCTATTACATTCCTGCACTGAATACAGCACTGCAGAGCATAAAGGAGCCTCCTTATAGGAGTGTTCAGCAAAAACTGAGGGTGAGATTTTCAAAAGTGATCAACATCTATTTGTCATAGGATTTTCTACTGTTGCCCATGACTGTAACCACTGAACACATGCTGCAGCAGTGGAATGCTTCCACTGTATCTGGGTGCAATTTGAGAACAATGGGAACTGTCATCCCATTAAGCTTTTATTCCTTCTTTTTTTCCCCCCAGTCTCACTAAGAGACTGAGGGTATATCTTAGCTTGATAGGCCACAGTAGTAACATGAGGATTACTGTTAAATAGGAAACAGGGTAAATTAGCTTGTGCAAACCCTTGGGTTGTGGTGCCAGCAGCACATGGGTTAGTTAATGTAGAGCTGACTTGGGTGTGCCTGCGGTCTCCAAGTCTTAACTGCAGCATTATTTCATGCTCCCTGTCAGGGCTCATCCTTATCATAGCCATTTTGTACAAAACTCTTCTGTTCCTATGCGCTTACTCCTAGGGTACTCGCAGTGCAGGTGCCAGGAGCAGTATGCTTTCTACTACCATTAGTCTAGTCACCCAAATTTGCAGTCAGAACATAGATTTTTTCAAACCCTGACTGACCTCTGGTCCCTTCTACCTAGTACTGCCTCTATAAACCAAAAAAGACTGATAAGACCTCCCTCCATTCAGAAGGAAGGAGTCAGACCCTGCAAGGGTCCTTCAGATTTGCTCCCAGGAGTAGCTTCTCCTAAAAGCGAATACAATTCCAGTAATGTGACTGTGACTTGCTCATGCTCAAACTAAGCTAACCTGAATGAAATTTATAATAATAACTATGTAGTTACTTACAAAGCATGGAGGAAAGCAGGTATAGAAAACCTATTATTCTGATTTTATATCTTCTGTATTTACTCATTACCTTCTGAAACATAAATTAATTTGGGTTGGAAGGGACTCCCAGATGTCATCTAGTCCAACGCCCTGCACAAGTGTACCTTGTTTTGTTTTCTGTAACTTACATGTCAAATGCCAAACAGCATGAAAAAAGTAGGTCAGTCTGGATGGCAGTGCTGAGCAGGCAAACTTTGGATCTGTGTTTCTTTCAACCACCTATATGATTGGGAAGATTTATTTAAAAAGAAAAGGCAACAAACTTACTATGATAGCCTGCATATTTTTTTCTGAGACAAAACCAAACTAGTTTCAAATAAGGTAAGACAAATTTCATAAGGATTTGTTCATCACTTCTAATTTATCATGTCTAGCTAGTCAGTTGGAGTTGGAGCTAATCAAAATTAGCTGCCAGTGTTCACAAGTCATATCACACAAGCTGTGCGTTTAGTAATTTTTAAAAGGATATTTGATTTATATATAGGCATAATGTAACTGGTAATGAATTAAACACTGGCTTACTGTCAGCTTCATAAGCCTAGAATAGCTAGTTTTTTACTACATATTTCATAAATTTATGTCTGAGAAGGAACCAGCACAAGAAATTTCAGTCCACAAATGAAACTTTTCAAAACTTCACCTGAGGCACCTGAAAATAGAAATGTGATATATCTTTTGTAATTATAGTTTGGTAGCCACAACGATATTATGTGTATTGTAACAATATTCTAAAAAGTAATGGGCATTTGATGGTCGGAATTACACCCCAGTCCTGAAAGAAGCTGGTCACTCAATTCTTGTTCAATTCTTGAACACGCTTGTTCCTTCCAAGCACCCACCTTTGCATTGTACACATTCCCTTACAGTGACCATCAGCATGCTTTCAAGCCATTTATTTACAAGACAAGGTGTGAAAGTTAGGTTTGACATGTTTGTCAATATTATATCTCCTCAAAAACCATACTGAAAAAGGGGACGAAAGTAATAAATGCAGGAATGTTTGGAAGAGCCACCTACAGCTGAGTGTGAACAAGCCAAGTAAACAATGGCACAATATAGATACAGCTGAAAGCACTTCATTAGTTTGTGACAATTAGAGCAGTCATGAGAGCAGCCTCAGCTTTTTTTCCTTTTCCAGCAGGACTAGGTCTTGCTCAAGCAAACACACTGACAAAAAAATACATAAGCCCTTTTGCGTGAGATAAGAATTTAAGAACACTCTATCTTCCCCAACAGTCAAGTTTTTTAATGGCAGACAACTGTAACTCTGGGACTTCAGAAGGCCACTATGGTTTGCTCTCTTAATAAGGCACATTTTCAGTACTTAATACAGCTGGTTTCATTTGCCGATTTGGTCACTTAAGCCATGCTAACATACCAGAGAGGTCTTTTTGCAGTATGAAGCACAAAGCCATGTGGGGTTTGAATTTATAGCTGGCAGTGTAACACGTATGCACTGGATTGTGAGGTTCAGTCCTCAGACTCTGTTTTAAGACTACTATTGAGAGGTACCTGTTAGTGAGGTGGGTTTGGAGACCTAGATATCTATGGAACTAACAGGTTTTAACCTATCTGCTAATCTCATGTATGAAACTGAACAGCTACCTCTCCAAAATAGCTTTGCCTGGCCCCTTCTGGTCTTCTTGGGTGCCAGCCTGGAGACCTGTTGGACTCTTAAGCAAGGACCTGATTCTATACTACTTGCCAGTTTGCTTAATCTCCACCCATTCAGCGTAAGCAATTTCTGAAACAAAGAGGTTTCTGAAATAAAAGTCAGGCTTTCACAGGATGACAACAGTTAGAAAGGCTGCTTTTCATTTTTAATGTGCAGTTACTATGTACATTTCTCGGATGCAGATCTCTTGAGAGAAATCATGCTCTTTCACCTCCAGGCTAATAGTTCATTCTCTTATGTTTACCTAGAACCATCAGAGCACATTTGGCTCTTGGTATAAAAAATGTCATTTGCTTTTTACAGGTTCATAACTTGCAAAATTCTGGCTCCAAGTCCCTGTCCCGCCATAGAATCATAGAATCATTTAGGTTGGAAAAGACCTTCAAGATCATCAAGTCCAGCCATCAACCATGCCCACTAAACCATGCCCTGGAGTACCCTGTCCACTCGCTTTTTGAATACCTCCAGGGATGGTGACTCAACCACTTCCCTGCGCAGCCTATTCCAATGTCTGACAACCCTCTCAGCAAAGAAATTTTTCCTAATATCTAACCTAAATCTCCCTTGCCACAACTTGAGGCCATTTCCTCTTGTCCTATCTCCAGACACCTGACAGAAGAGACCAGCACCCACCTCACTACAACCCCCTTTCAGGTAGTTGTAGGGAGCGATAAGGTCTCCCCTCAGCCTCCTCTTCTCTAGACTAAACAGCCCCAGCTCCCTCAGCCGCTCCTCATAAGACTTATGCTCCAGGCCCCTCACCAACTTGGTTGCCCTTCTCTGGCATGTACTGTCCTAAGCGACATAAAGCTGAGCTATTTCAATCACCCTTTCTGCTCCTCTCCATACTGAGTACTGCCACTGTGATGAGTGACACCATACTGTCACTGGAAGACCCCTGATTACAGAGCTTGTACAGGTGAAAACTAAAACAAAATGCAGTTTAACTCCCACTTGCTCAGTTCCTGGGGCAACAACATGTAAAAGTGGCTAAGATAAAGTACACAAACAGTTCAGGAAATAGGAACATAAACCCAGTCTAACACCTCATAGCTCTAACAAATAGGCTACAGACATGTAGACTTACTTGTTCCCTCCTCTTCTTCCGACCTGAAGGCCCTTGCACTCTTGGCTGCGCTGATGTTTGTCTTTTAGCGTAATGGTGAAGAATTCCCCAGTCCAGACTCCTCTGTACCCTAGCAGGTAAAAGAGCCTCACGTGAGATGTGGCTTCAAAGCCATTTGAACTGAGGCTGGAGCAGTTAACATGGATGTCTCTCCTCCTGTACGAATCCTTCTGTCAGTAAGCTGTTATGCAAAAGGCAGGTACTAACTTCTCTTTCCACTACCTTCCCAATAAAACAGCAGGTAAGTTACACACAAGGCTGCAATGCTTGTGCTTCTGTCCAGGGTGTACTCTGGGCTGCTGGCAAACCTTCACAGTCTTGTATATAGAGTCTCCATCCACCGCGTGGTCACAGGGCACTTCCTAACTCTGTGCCTTACATACACAGAGTGTGACCGTGTGATCCTGGATAGCTGTGTCTGGGTTAAGAGCAAGTAACTAAAAGTGGAAAGTTTGTAAGCATGTATAGCTTCCTCCATCACCAGACTTTGTGAGCGCTCCTAGACAATCGCATCACAAAAACTGAAACCAGAGTAGCCTAAATCTCAGCTGGGGGTTGTTTGAAATAGCTGAAATAACCTGCTTGACTTAGCTGTGACACATGCTGGAAGAGTTCTTCAGGCAGCTACAGCTGACAGGCAATTAGGAAATTGTTCCTTGCCATTTCACAAGCTGTCAGTTAATGGCTCCCAGCTGAAGCACAGACACTGCCGAGGCGAGTGCTACCCCCCTTTCACCAAAGACCACTGAAAAAGCAAAGCTGAAGATGGGAACTCACTTGGAGATAGGCAGGAAAGTAATAAAGCCACTGTTAAGAAACAGTGGCTCCTGGCTCTGATACCTAGGACACCTGATTGGGCTTGTGGCTGTCTCCAGCAGCAGTTTGCAGGGGGACAGGCTGGGGGAGAAGCATGAATGCAGTTAGTTCAGCTGGAAGCCATTAGCGTACAGCTGAGAGGCAGCAAGGAGCAGCTTCCTAAACTGCTTCCCAGCAATACCTCTGTAAGCATTTCCTTTTCAAGGCAGAGGCAAGCTGATAACATAAGACTAAAACTCAAATTGAACTTGCCTCATGCTAAAATCAAACAAGCAGGTTGGAAGCGCTCATATGTTTGGGAATAAGTGAGAAGTAGTTTATGGACCTGTTTTCTATCATCCCTCAGCTGTTTGATCCTGGCTCCCAGCTAAGACCTGGTAACTGACTGTGAAGATGCATGCCTTCCCTTTGAAAGCAAAATCAAAATCAAACAGGTGAAGACTGAAAGCCATGACTCTTAGTGATTTAAACTTGCATCTTTAACATTGTTCTGAAACAGAGCAGAATAGCTCTCAGAAACCAGTAATGTAAACCTGAGAAGTAATAAAGACCAACCTGTTATATGTTAGTCTCAAAAATAGCACAAAAGTCCCTTCCATCTGCATTTTACAGCAAATATGGTTAAGTCCAGTTTCAGAGCTTGAGCACTTGTATGTTTCCTCCAAGACTCTCCTCTGCACTCCATCCCTGAAGCATTTTCATTTTGGGTGATGAAGATGGCAAACTAAAAGACTAAGCTTAGTGATTTACTGATGCGGTCAATTAGACAGAACAGACTGCCAAACAACTGTCCTTCAAGATTTCTTCTAGGGATTCTTGGTGTAGGTGGTTTTGTTTCTGAGTATGCTCCCTGTTGTGGCACTTAACTTTCAGCTCTAGCTTATTTTGTTTGCTATGTAAGGATGGAAGGCACTTACTGGAGCCTTGTGGAGTCCACCCCTAAAAGCAAAAGCTGCTGTAGTGAGACTGAGTGGCTTTTGAGAGCTGGGCAGAAATCACTCAGCTGACTTCTCAAAACATTTAGTTTGTCTGAACGATACCTGACATGTCTGACACCACCTCATAGAGCATTTCAACCTTTTTTTCTTTTAAGAGCACTGTAAATCAAACACTGTGAGTTTGAGTCCTGCAACATATTAACAAATGTGAGTAAGAAATATCAAAGCCCTTGTAGGCTCTATATTGGTCGTCTTGACATATATGCGTTTAGGAAAATTTTAATATGTTATGCTTGCTTCTAAATTCAAACATATTACAAAACTGCTTCTCCTATTTGCTTGATTGGAATTATTTCAGTGATGTTCAGTTTTACTAGATGAATGTATATAATACCTTGATCAAATGTTCCCAAATCATAAGACAAAAAGTTCATATTTATTTTAGAGAAGATTTTAGGACAGTTCATCAGTCACAGAACATTTCAGTTATAGCACAGGTATACTTTCAAACGAACTGTAATATAACAAACTTGTTATTTTTTGCTTTTATGGTAGCAGTTGCATGCGTAGAACATTGCAGACAGGTATCAAGTCTGCATATTAGTGTTTAATTAATTGGTTTACCCAGTCAACAACAGGATTTTCAGTTATGTTTCTGAATTCTGTAATAACAGTATGACACTAGAGTACAAGCTTTATCTACTTCACTAGCAAATTTAAGGCTTGCTGTGTGAATTTTAACACTGAATTAATATGAGTCTTAACACATTAAGCTTTCTTCAAACATAATTATTTTCCTCTGAGGGTTTTTTTTTTCCTGAAGTGTTGTGTGAACTACTGAAAAGATTTATACAGTAAAACTTATTCCAAACTGGCCTTTGATCTGAAATGTCAGCTTCAAGACCTAAGTTTAAGTTCCTCTATTACAAGCAAGTAAATGTTCAGTATTCTTGTTATGAAAAAAAAGAAGAAAATTCAGCTATATTTTTTTTTGCTTACTATGATTCCTTAGGAACTTCATGGATTATTCTATTTATTTACCCTTCTCATATGAAACTAAATTATTTTTCATTTCAAAAAGCATTATACCAAGCTTAATAGTTTTTCAGTTTATTTAGCATTTCACACTTTTTTACTAATTTTTCTGTCAGTACGTCTTGAGGCAGGTGTTCTGCTTCAGGAAACTTCTCTTCTTCATAGTATATTGAAGTGTCTCCTAGGTGCTGGTTCAACAGAATTCTTCTTTCAGCCAGACTCATATATGGTATTAAATATTTTGGTAGTGGTTAAAATTAGGAAGGTGGTTATGCCTAACAGCTGTTATAAACAGTATAAAGATTAATTAAAGACTCCATTCATTCTTGGTGTAACTACCCTGATTATATTCTAATACATAAAACTATGCTACAGTTTTATAAATATAAATCTAATTTTGCCAAATACTACATCTGTGTAAATACATTGAATTTCAGCATGAACGAATTGATACTTATTTGGCATTTTGCATACTCAAATGAAAAAGTAGTAAATCCTAACTTATTTTGGAATTTATGTCTTGCAAAAAGTTTTAATAAAAAAGGAACAATTAGAAGTGTCAAATAATTTCAAACTCTTTTGGAATGAAGTCTCTTTGGTTTTGAGGCTCAAATTTGACAATTCAAAAGAATGATAGAGGAAGAGGCAGTTTCCCTGCACAAGTAGACGAGATATAGCCCAGTAATGGGTATGCTCATGCAAAAGACTGAAGATCAATCCCTCCTTTCCTCTTTTAGATTATGAATTTGACCCCAGGACATCCAGGCTGCAAGGCTTTTTCATGATAAATTTATAGTATTTGAATTCTTCTTCTCATTCATTATTTAGATTTTTAAATAAAATTTTAATACTGGAAAAACTTGCTTCAGAACTCCTTTTAAGAACATTTGTATAAATTTGTCAATCTTCAAAGAATAGCAGTAAAAATTGAGTTCAGACGGTTTTGTTTTTCTTTCTCGTTTACATGCAATGACAAATTCAGAAGAAGCAGGAAACTTATTGCAACTTCTTTGCCTATATCCAGAATGTTTCTAGGTCATAAGAAATCAGCTCATAACCTCTGGCTTCCATTTTGTGAAAACAAATAAGAGGATTGGAAATAACCTCAGAGTGCTATGAATCTTCCAAGGTAGAATATCAATAGCAGTACTCAATCGATATTTCAATTATCACCAGAATTTTCTCAGTATTTCTAAGCCATTTTTCAATCAAGTATTGTGAAAATAAATAGAGTAGCTCAGGGATTATGGAATATTGTGAGAGAGAGGTGGAAACGAACACTCCACTCCTGCAGCTTTTCTGTGTGAAATCACACATGCCTCTGTCACCAGTTAATTCAGTGCTCAAGCTGAAGCACAGCCTGAGCACTGCAATCCCCAGCTCCAAGTTGTAATCTCCCAGCGATCCCAAGCAAGGTACCAGCCAGCACCGCTGGATGGCCTGGGATTTCTTTGGTGGGCCAGAACAACACCAAGCCATACAGAAGCCAGGCTGGAAAGAGAAAGTTAAAGCTAAGAGAAAGTGTTTTTTGGTTTTTTTTTAATTTCCCCATCAGCTTTATTGATCTGGGGGGAAAGGGGAGCACTGGAGAAAACAAAGAGCCCTCAGACAGATGCAGTTGAGGGAAAGCTGAAGAAAAAATGCTTTGTTGTTTTCAGCAGTTATTTTCTGTCTCCCTCCCCACTCCATGAGATGAAGTGCTTGAGCACAACTGCAGCAAGGACATCAGAAACTCAGGCTCACAGTCTAACCTGAAATGCCACCTTGCCTAGCCAGGCAGTCATCAGTCAGGTGTTGGCACATGCAGTGAATCGGTAGATTAGGACCTAGATTTCTTTAGTAATTTTGAAGAGGGACATGAGAAACCTATGCAAAGTTGGAATAGAGCATAGTGTCATTCCTACTTATTGCATCAAGGGCAGAAATTTCTCATTGATGCAATAGAGGGACAACATGATCCTGCCTGAGGTAAATGGCAAAAAGATCAAGAATTAAACACTTTCAAATCTCCCCAAATGTTTATTAAAACAAGGACAGGAAGGTCTTATCTTCAAAACTATATACAACCAAGAAATAAACAAACTGAAAAGTATGAAAACAACACATCCCTCCACGGTATAGAGTTGATAAATCAAAGTCCACAGGGGAAAGAGTTTATTCTTTGAGTATTGTCTAGGTATTAGGCAGCAGTGGGGACACAGAAGATCTATTTTATTTAATAGTACTGATAAATGAAACCAAATGCAGATTGTTACCACTGGCACTGGGATGAGTCATTCTGAAATACAATATCTTAACAACTCCAAGTCAAACCTTAAGCAATCCAGCAATGCTATTAAACAATGGCCTGTTTATATCCCCATTCAGCCATTCTGTTCTGACTTATTCATGGACAGTATGGTACATGAAATCTGGATAGAGTCCTATGAACACATCATATTCTTACTATAAAGGAAATAAAAGAATCTATAGATGTGCAAGGTCATCACTGTCAATACAATGATTCTCTCAAGTGGTTCTATGCTAGCACCTATTATCTGTGAAGGCTAAAATACTGTTACTGAAGTCAAGCGCTTGTGTTTGAATATGTTGTTGAAGGAAGAATATAATCGCATACTGAAGTCATGCACAATAGCCAACATGTTACATAATCCCCCTCTTCTCCACTCATTCTTAAAAAAAATTTAAAAAAAAGAAAATGGGACAATGTGGAAATCTTTTTCCCTAATAAAATAGGCATAGCATGATTCTCTCAAATGAAAACAAGATGATTTCACAAAAAAATAAAGAGGCTATTTGTTGCTCATCGATTGTTCCAAATTAATGTCTTCCGCACCCTGTATAGTTTTGAGTTTTGCCATTGTGCGAACACCACTGACCACGTGGTCTGGATTATTCTTTGCAGAGTAATGCTGAAATTTTGCCAAAATTGCCTCTACATTCTTATGAAGCTGACAAGATTTGGTTCGTGTTTATTCATACAAAGTCTGTTCATTAAGGTCCAATCCATTAATGACAGCTGTGATACTGGTTGTGCTTCAAGGGATAACAACTTTCCCTCAAAGATAATATACCTTCATCTCTGGAGTGCCGTCATCAGTTTCTTGTAGTCCATGACAAGTTGTTAGGAAAACAGAAATACAAAAGTAAAATTAATTTTTCATTGGGTAAAGGATTTAGATGTTCATAATATAACCACCATATAGCTCACTGAAAGTACAAATGAATACAGTTTTATCAGTCTTTCACTTGGTAATTTTAAAGGGAATGAAGAGAAGACAGTGACAAACCTACAGTTTCCAAGGATTTTGCTGATTCTTGCTGACAAATATTATGTTTTCCTGGGTTACAACTACTGTTTATTAATAAAACAGATTAGTGATATGATCTTGGGAAAAAATAGTAGCTTTTGTTGTGAAACTCACAACAATAAAAGAGAGAATGTTGGGTTTCCTCTATGCACTATTAAATCAAGTACTAATTATAGAGAAGCAGCACATATTCCGCCTGGGTTTGTCAATTATTAAAGACTTAATTTAAAATGTAGAACCTGTTGGTGGCAGAAATTATTTGGAAAAGTTACTTTCCTTACACAGGGACAGCAAAGGATTGCAATTGCTGATGTCATATCTGACTTTCTCTATGGAGGTTCCTGGATGCTTAACTTGTATTTATAGTGGAGTATCAGTGGCTTAGCTTTTGCTCTTAGCCTAGGAAACTGCCTTTGTCACAGGCAAAGACAATACATTTAAGCAGAGATTGTACAATATGATGGAACGAATATATTTTTAAAGAGGAAAATATTTCACAGATATACCCTAGCTGAAAATGAGTACATTATGTGCTGCATTTCACTTTATTTAAAGAAAAAATATCTCTCTGAAATCTCCCTCTGTTCTTACTCTACAGATTCCCTAGTCTATTTCATTTATTACTTCCTTTGATAGCACATTTAAAAGCATATTTTTTTATCCAAAGAAAAAATTTCTGTGTGTCCTGGGTTGCATGCATTTCCTGTAGTCCATTACCACATTCACACCCCACAACATTGTAGACAATCAGTCACCAAATATCACTGACTCTTCAAGTAGAATAATCTCAGATACACGTGAGGGATATCTTGTCAAGGCACTGGTCTCAATAATGAAAACATGACATGCAAGGTAAAGGAGTGGGGAAGGAAAGACAGATGCTGATGCAGAGCTTTTGCCACACACTTGGTCATCTTATAATTCTAACCATTCAGTATAAAACAGACAACAGGGATGATTGCTATTGTTTTACTGATTAGCCATTCTCTCCCTTTTTTCCCAAAAGGCACCCTGGCCGACTCTACTTAGTAAATATTGACACCTGTAAACCAAGCCGGCTGATGCCTTTGGCTCTTCAGCTCTCTTCCCATCTGTTGCCTGGGAATTTTAAGTGAAGTATTTTGGGACACTTACTCTCTTTTCATTGAAAACTGTAAAAAAAAAAAAAAAAAAATCACTACCCAAAAGCTAATCCTAGAGCCGCATGGCTCTAGAGAGGCCTGTAGTAACTAAAGGGAAAACACAGCATATGTAAAATGCATATCCCACCGGCCTCTTCTGACTACTCTGCTTTAGTTAACAGCATGCCAGGGTAATCTGCTTAGTTACCAAGTGGAGCTTTCTTCCCTTTTCCCCATGAGATCACCCTGACCACGATCAAAGTCCAAACACATTCTCAGCTAACTCTATTGTTCCCAAGAGTGGGATTAATGACTAATTATGTCAGGTCACTCATCCAGATGGCCTCTCAGATGTTCCTTTGTCATTGCCTGACCTTCCATATGCCCCTTTGACCTTGAGGTTTATTTCCATGGCAACATGAAGCCTCAGTTTCCTTGCTGAGATTGCCAAGAAGTGGCCAAAAGGGGGGATACGGGATAATCTACCCACACTTTGTATTCTGCTTCCATCTCATGCCTTGTTAAATCCAATGAATAGATAAAAAATGCTATCTGATCCCAGCTGAGTGATGACCATGGTCATGATTCTATGTTACATGCTATGTTTTTTAAATTAGCAGACAGCTTTGTACATGGAAACGTGCATTTAATTTGAAGAACATCAATCGCCATAATGTGATCTTTTTATCTCATTAATGTTAAGCAAGGGTAATAGAATGGAATTACAAAATATCACTGTGAAAGGAATACAATTCAGAGAATTATAGATATCCCCCATTAAAGCCCTAGAGATGTTTAGATAAGTCTACTTGTTCAGTTTCATAAATTAAAGATTCTTTTACCTTTCCTGAGGTTTAAATTTAGCCTTGGATGTTGATCTTATCCTGAAGAAGGATTTTAATGTGGTTAATGCAATGAAGAATTTTTCTAAAACAACCAAATAAGTAAATAAAAATATAAAAGGCCAGTGACTCATGAACTCAATTAGAAAGGTTGAATGGTATTTCTATGAATAGAACTGTATTTTCTTTTAGAATTTAAAAATTAATATTGGACAAGATCTGAATTTACTACTACGTGCTGTCAAAGGTAGCAAAACTGGTTAACACTCTTACTACCTGGCCATAAAATGAAATGGTAATCTGCTCCTTTTTTCAAATTTCCTTCAATGTTATTCATTAATTTGTTAAAAAAAATTATATATGCAAGAGTGAACATCAGGTTTACTACTCACTGTCCTAAACCAGCATCTTAAAGGAACAGTATCACTACTTATGCCACATCCCTAATTTTTGCCACAGATTCTGTTTTTTTTAAAGGAGCCACTTATGTGAATCAAATGGGACATAGAATATACCAGCCAATTTGAAGGGTCGTACCAGCCATATTTTTTCCCAGTTTTGAAGGATGTCAATGCATACTATTTTACAAATTGCTTTGCAAATGCATTCCAAAGATTTTACTTGGTTTTTACTTAGCGCAAATTCTTGTAAGACTCAAAAACATCTACAAAGCAAAACAGAACATAATGCAGTGACCTGAAACTGCTTATTTGCTCTTCATTCCTAGCCTTTTGCAATGGGCACTGAAAGTATCTCAGTGAAAGTTATCTCTATGTATGCATGTCTGCATAAAATTCTATAAAAACTACACTGAAATAATAGTATGGTTTTTAAAGATAAATGCAGACAGGTTCAGAAATAAAGGTGACAATTTCATGCTTCTCGCTCTGCCCTCTCTATAAATGTGTTACCAACCAGTCTTCATCCAGATTATAATATCGGTTTTATAGTGGTATAGCTCCAAAGTAGGGCCACAGCATTTAACTGAACGAGACAGACATTATTTACATAAAACAGAGCACATGATTTCTGTCTCATGCCCTCCCATTTGGGAAGGATAAGAGGGATGAAGCAGTAATGCATCACTAAATTTTTCGTTGTTCCATTCAAGAAATCTCTCATATTTTGTTCCCTGCACACAATCAGCTACTGAAGGAGGGAAGCAGAGGATCTCTGAGCTTCCACATTCTTTCATAATTTCCCCTGAATCTGTGAGCTGAACGAAACCAGGGATCTGAACAGAGGCTGAAACATCATCATAGCTTCAAAGTCTTTACCATGATATTTGTGTACAGACGATAATATTGTGTTCATCACTTCCAGTTTGGTCCTTCCAAATTTTAATTTCTCCACTTTCCAACCTTAGCACTCTAACAGATTTAATTGAGTTTCTGAATGTTTCTAAGGAGAAAGACGAAAGGACATTCCATTATATGGTACAATTTTCTTAGTATCAGTAGCATTCCCTGTTCAGAAACAAACAACTGTACTGAAGCGCAGACTAGATGTATAGTTCATTCAGTAGGCAAGAAGCCCATTCTCATAATTCATAATACTGTGAATATTCTTTTACCTCGGGGTAATGTTCCACAAATATAAATTAGAAGTTAAATACCACTTGATGGTTGTATTTACAAATGCACAGACCCTATACAACCACTAGAGTTTGTTCATTGACATACTTATGCATAAATAATGCAGGTAGTACAATGGCAATGTACAACACAAAGAACAAGTTAAAATTTTCAGAAATGCGAAGAACATTTTTAAATCTCCAGCACTACCAAATTGACACACATATTTGCACACACTGAAAGGCATTGGATAAACAAATAAATAAATACAGGCATACATTGTAAAAAGAAAGTAACATGGAATAATGGGATACTTTTGGAGGCACTTCATAGTCCTGCCTAGGTGTTCTCAGAAGCCAAGTTTGACTTGAGAAGAAAAAAAACCCCTATGTTTTCCAAAATGGCCTCTCATCATGGGTATGAAAGCTATTTTCACATCTAAATGAGGTTTGATGTGTTCACATTCTATTGATTTTGCACAAAAGTGACAGGGTGCTGAAAGACCCATAAAAATGATTTGTGTATAAAACTTGTGTTCATACAAATGCAGCCTCCACCAAGGACCACTGGAAAGTTTGCAGGGTGGCTAATATGCTTGGAATAAATTATTTAATCAATTCATCTACTGAATAATGAGAATAGTTCAGTGATTTACTATAAGTATTAAGCCAATACTAGTATTCAGTTTTTTAAAACAAAAAGTTAACATGAATTAAATGCCTGAAAGATAGTAACTAGTTGTTTAGTGTTCAGAATATCAAATTCCTTAGAAGTGACATGCACACACAAATGCCTTAGCAAAGAAATGCAGGCCTGATACTAGAGAAATCCATATAGCAGATGGGAGGGACAATTCCATCTTTTTAACATAAGTAATTACTTATAAAGTAATGGTAGTGGCCAATCATTAATACTTTGAAAATGTCTATTTCATCAAAGTTTATTGGTGAGTGTTTTATCATGCTCCAAGAAGTGATTAAGTAGAATTCAATATGTCTTTTTAGGTCTGGCAGGATTGTCATGTGGTTAAGGATAGATCTGTATGTTCTTCATTGCTTTCCCATTGAGCTGAGGTAAGTCTTTGAACAAATTGCACAGATGTTCAGTGTCTGTTTTCCTGAATAAGAAATTGAGCTAATAATAATAATTGCTGACGTTATAGATGTACAGTGAGATTACATTAACTAGCGACAGTAGGGCACAGTGGAAAATAATGGCTCACATTGTAATATTCCTATGAAGCAAAGACAGTTTTGAGGTGTACAAGGACTGTAGGACTTTGCTTCCCATTATTAAATAACTACTTCGTTCGCAATCATAACTAGTTTTTCTAGGATACCCCACACCACAGAGAGAGAAAGAAATAGATGTCTGAATGAAAGGCTTGTATAGGTAGTTGTACATCTAGGTTCATCAAGAAAACCTTGATGCAATGCTGACCACAATGGAGGGTAACCATATCACCAGCAAAATAATTTCTGAATGTTAAGTGTGAAAACATTTCCTACAAATTTGCAAAGCAACTGAACTTTTGCCTTAGCACAATGCAATGTCAACAGAAAAAACAGAGGAAAGTTGTTTTATCTCAAAAATCTGTATGTGATTTTGAACATTAACTATGCATTACAATGACCAAAGCATGATTATTCCAGATTGTCAATGCATTAAGGCATATTTTCCAGGTATTTGATCAAAGGAATGGGGGATTTTAAGTGAGCTGTTTTGAAGTGTATAGAGTTGGTAAATCTCTGCAATGATTTTTCTGCAGTTAACAACATTGGAAAGTTGTTTGGTATGTTGATATATGTGCAAGGATATTCTGCACACTTTGATGTTTACTAATTCCATTAAATTTATTTTTCAATGAAGTACTAATAAGAGTAAGAAATGCCACTGACTCTCAGAAATACCCATGCTATAGTACTTTTGCAGATGTGCACCCCTTAAACTACATATATAGAATCATAGAATCATTTAGGTTGGATAAGAACTTTAAGATCACGGAGTCCAACCGTTAACTGAAGTGGGCACTACCAAGTCCACCATTAAATCATGTCCCTAAGCACCACATTTACACGTCTTTTAAATACCTCCAGGGATGGTGATTCAACCACTTCCCTGGGCAGCCTGTTCTAATGCTTGACAACCCTTTCAGTTGAGAAATTTTTCCCAATATCAAATCTAAACCTCCCCCAGTGCAACTTGAGGCCGCTTCCTCTTGTCATATCACTTGTTACTTAGGAGAAGAGACTGACCCCCACCTCGCTACAACCTCCTTTCAGGTAGCTGTAGAGAGCAATAAGGTCTCCCCTCAGCCTCCTTTTTTCCACACTAAACAACCCCAGTTCCCTCAGCCGCTCCTCATAGGACTTGTGTTCTAGACCCTTCACCAGCTTCATTGCTCTTCTTTGGACACGCTCCAGCACCTCAATGTCTTTCCTGTAGTGAGGGGCCCAAAACTGAACACAGTACTCGAGGTGTGGCCTCACCGGTGCCGAGTACAGGGGACGATCACCTCCCTGCTCCTGCTGGCCACACTATTACTGATACAAGCCAGGATGCCGTTGGCCTTCTTGGCCACCTGGGCACACTGCTGGCTCATATTCAGCCGGCTGTCAACCAGCATGCCCAGGTCTTTCTCTGCCAGGAAGCATTTCAGCCACTCTTCCCCAAGCCTGTAGCATTGCGTGGCATTGTTGTGACCCACGTGCAGGACCCAGCACTTAGCCTTGTTGAACCCCATACAATTGGCCTTGGCCCATCGATCCAGCCTGTCCAGATCTCTCTGTAGAGCCTTCCTTCCCTCGAGCAGATCAACCCTCCCACCCAACCTGGTGTCGTCTGCAAACTTACTGAGGGTGCACTCAGTCCCCTCATCCAGATCATTGATAAAGATATTAAACAGAATTGGCCCCAATACTGAACCCTGGAGAACACCACTTGTGACCAGCCACCAACTGGATTTAACTCCATTAACCACCACCCTTTGGGCCCAGCCATCCAGCCAGTTTTTCATCCAGCAAAGAGTACACCCGCCCAAGCTGTGAGCAGCCAATTTCTCCGGGAGAATGCTGTGGGAAACAGTGTCAAAGCTTTACTAAAGTCTAGGTAGACAACATTGACAGCCTTTCCCTTATCCACTAAGTGGGTCACCTTGTCATAGAAGGAGTTCAGGTTAGTCAAGCAAGACCTGCCTTTCATAAGCCCATGCTGACGGGGCACAGATACTTCACATTGAATTGTTTTGTGATGAGCAAGGCTGAAAAGAAAGACAAAAATGCCAGGTCATCACTGTCACACACAGAATACCTGTTTCTCTACCTTTGGGTATGTGTAGAGTCAGTTTTACAAGTATTTTTGGAAGTTGCACGCATAATGTTCCAGGCAGTAAAGAAAAAGAATAAAACCTGTTCCATGCTAACAGCTATTTATTTTTCCCTTTTTCCTACCCACAGCATATGCAAAATATTTTTATAGAAGTGTTTTTAATATTGTATAGTTACAACTCATTATTTGGACAATATAACAACAATACAATCATTATCATCATTACTTTACAGCTCAGAGGTTCTGATCCAAAAAGATGCTGTAGTGTATAGGAAAAGGTTGGAAACCATTTCGCTTGGAGACACTGAAGAAATATTAGAAGGACCTATGTTGTGAGCTGGGACTGAACAGAACAGCGTTCCAGATACTGCACTAGTGAACTTGTCTTTTTAATTAGAATGAATGGAGAGAGAACGTATCTCGACAACAATAGCACGCAGAGCACTCATCTGGGCTGTAGAAGACTCAGGTTGTTCATGCCTGTTAGCTGGATCACTGGCAGTTTAGAAAGCCCTGGACAAGAGCTCTAACCAGAGCTACAGGAAAGGCAATACAATAGAAGTCTTAACAACTCAACGGATTCACAAGGGGGTCAATCACACTGGGAAGGTATTTGGGTTTGTTGCCAAAAAGCATTTGGGTTTGTTGCTTAAAAAAAAAACAAAACCAAAACCAAAAAAGCATGCAGAGAACTCTGATACCAGTTGCTGGCTACTGTATGTCTGACTTGGTAAAGCTTTTCTATAATCCTTGCCTAGGTACTCTTTGGATTCACCCTGCAGCACCTCCTCCTTCCTTATCAATTTCCAAACCACTGGGAGAGTCAGTCAAGGAAGAAGGAAGGGTCACTTACCCTAGCGTAATGCTGGGTCTCAGAGCTGCACTGCCCACACGACCCCCTTAGCCTGGTTAACTTGATCCCCTGCACTTGTATAGGGGTTTCCTTTTCTCTGAAGGTCCTCTGCGGTGAAGGAGCCAAGCCACAGGGGTGCCCACTCCTCCACTTAGATTCTTGGACATAGAAAAGTGGATGCCAGTTTTGCAACTGTTCCTGCAAACCTGCTTGTTTGAACCATGCTGTTGAGCAAGGAAGGGTCCCAGGTAGGGCACACCTCTCAAAGCAGCGGAGTTACCCTGCTGCCAGATGATCAAACCACCTTGTCTTCGGAGAAGCCTGTATTGCTTTCATGTGGGAAGAAAAGGGTGTGGAAACGTTGACTCTGTCATCTCCCCTTTTCAGGAAGCAAAGCTATCAACCACACGAGCAAGATACCAACGTGTGTAAATGAACTACCCATTCTTGTTCAGTCACAGCATTACTGATTCTCAGTGCCAACCGTTAACTTCTTAAGTGTAAATCAACACTTAATGTAAATGAAACGCTGAAATGGTCTCATCAAAGAACCAGGATGAAATGGTCATAAAATGGGCTTAGGGATAGGCCTGATTAAAGCATAGGTACTTTATGCCTAGCCTACAGTCTAAATTCCTGGCTTCATATGGTTATGTCTCAATCTCAGTTTTCATTTCAAAAGAAATTTCATCTTCCCACTCCCCACCTTTTTTAAGGAAGGGCTGAAATTTAAGCCAACTATAACCAATGCAGGGATGCCTGTCTGGGTTTTGAAGCAATCCTAGAAAGAAACTCTATGAGAAGAAAGCTATCTCTTGCAGTTCAGTAGGATTTTACTGTCAGAACCACTTTCTTCTGTAGCCCACAAAGTAATACCATTGCAGTGAGGAATGACATGGTGTCAGGTGGAGAAAGGAAGAAGGCTCTGAATGTTATCATCTAATGTGTTGAGATAAACTTGATATGAAACTTTTCCTTTCCCATCAGAAGAGGACAGAACTGCTTCCACAGTTTCCCAGGCCACAGTGGCTGTTTCTGCTCTTAGAAGAAAGAAGGTATGCCCATCCTGAGACACACAGTAATTATCACTCTAGATACAGACCAAAGCCATGATGCTAGAGTGAGTTTATGGGTTTGAAAAGTATGTGCTACTGTTTTCTCCAGCCAGCTGTCTAAAGCATAATAGATCGTGCTTCAAAGGCTGTCACTGTGTAAGTAAATGTATAAACCAGTCAGAAGGTTCCAATTCAATTTCGCTTTTAACTTATCCATTTAGTGGCATCGCTGAAATGGCCTAGCAGTATATTATTAATCTTCCCAGCCTCTCATACAGTACTCCCAGCCTGGCCTACAGTTAAGAAACTATCAAATTATTTTTTTTCTCTCTCTCCCTCTCTTTCTCGCATACAGCTGCCCACTCTTCTCTCTCCCTGCTCAGGCTCACCAACCAGCCATCACAGGGCATAGAGTAGGGGCAATACTTTTTCACTAAAGAATTCATCAGATGGCCCTCACTGAGAAGACAGGCTTCTTCTAGGAAAAAGTAATCTGTAACAGTTATTCCTAGAAGTACAATTAACCATATATTGTGTGCAATGGAAGGCAGTATTAACTTACAGCTTCACAAGAAGATCTAATAGCTTTATGGAACTTTACTAAGATGTAGGATTTTCTTTAACGGCTCATTTTAAGTATTTGATAAACCTGTGGATGTGTTATGGAAGCTTAAGAATTAAATGGGATTTTACTGTTTAGTAAAGAAGCATTATTCTCCACTGAAGATGTAATGATTAACTCCACTTTGTGGCTTTGTTTTATATTGCAGGTTGTGACATAACAGTATTGGTCTACAGCTGGCAATGATTTATAAATTTTTGTTGAAAATGCTCTCGATCCAATCTTGGCAAACCTTATCTTAGTCAGGAGCTACAATTTTCCTTACCACTGTTATTATTGGAAGGGAACCTGTTGCCTGTGAAGACTGGGAGAGAGGATTTTCTAGGGAGAAAAAAGTTAGGATTTATTTTAAGCTGCTGGGATATGTTCAAGCTGCATAAAGTGAAGAGCATTCCCAACTATCAGACTTCTTAGTCTTAGTCTATGACAACCTGTGGAAAACTCAAAATCTAAGAAGTAATTGATTTCTTCAAGTGTAATAATTAGAATGACTGTGAGAAAATACACACAAAAATAATGTTTTAAAGGGCATATAGCTATTTCCTAACAAAAAATTTCCCGAGGAGTTTTAGACCCTAAGTTTAGGATGGATAGGGACTAGTTAAACTACAAGCTAAATGTGACGACTTCCTTTCCCTCGTACTGCAGGTAATAGGAGTGTGTATATCTTTTTGACCTATGGAGCGATAACCAATTAAAGTAAAAATGATAGCTGGTTCAGTGTCTCAACACTGTTTTGAAATTATGGCCATTCTTTAACTTCTTCACTACCCTCAGCTTCAAACTGAGATCCAAAATTGCAAAGCAATATTTTGGATGTACTTGGTTAGGGGAGTGGATTGCAAAATATTCCTTTGAGTAATTTCCTCATGGAGGATTAGTGTATAATGTATGTGCTGAAATTATGCCAAATGACCTGATGACTCAAAGACCCATTGACTGAGCTGTTCTGTCACAGACAATTAATTTTATTGTATTGTCTGGGGCGTACACAATTTTAAGGTAAATAAGTAAGACCTGTAGCTGAAATAAGAAGATATATATGATTTTTAATTCCTCCAAACCTGCTCTAAAATAATGATTACAGATATTTTTTCAAGTCCTAACATGTGGCTTTGAAAAGGAAATGGATTACTTTGAAGTCGTTTGTAAAGGTGTTGGTTGCTATGAAAACATTCACTTTCAGACGGTCACTTTGGAATTCTAAAGCAGGAAAGAAAAGAAAGGAGAAGTCAAATGAATCGCACATGGTTTGAAGCCATCATCGTCAGAGAGCCCCATTTCATCATCTGACATCTGTGGGAAGCTCCTTCTGTAAAACAGAAGAAAAAGAAAAGACACGGAGTGAAGTAAAATGGGCAAACACGCTCGTTTTATCCGCGCGCACACACGGAGAACCAGCCCACGCTGATGCTGCAGGTAACTCGCCTGGCCACGTCCACTCGCCTGAGAAGTCGGAAACAACTGACAAGCACCCATCAAAACCCAAAGTGGCTCCACCGGCGATCATGTTTCCCGCTGTACGTGTGTGCGCACTGATTGACAGCGCTTCCTCTTCGGCCGAGCGGGACCCCGAGGGTAGCCGCCTGGCAGCTTGTTTTGTCAGCTGGGGCTGGCCGCTGTCAGCCCGGTCAGGGGCCCTGCGCGACGCGGGGAGCCAGGCCCAGGCCTTGCCCCTCGCTGGCGGCCGCAGCCGGTGTGCCCCTCGGCCCCTGGGCTGTGGCAGAGCCCCCCGCCTGCCCCCAAATAACGGCTCACTGCCATCATTGCAGCCTCCCTCGGAAGGGAGGAAAGGCAGAGGGGAGGGGGCGGGCAACGGCAAAGCCTTGGAAATCTGAATTTGCAGCTAAAACCTCTGTCCAGATGAATCTGGAGTCTAGGACTTCATGACTGCTTAGTTTTTTGGACACTTGTGTGCTTACCTGGCTTGTTCCTGCTGTATATCAGGGATAATGCCTATGAAGAACAGAAATTAAACCGGTCGGCGTTTTGCACTATAAAATGGAAAGAGGAGAATTAACTAGAGAGTGAATAGAAATGTTTGTGGTTTTTACAGTTATTTTTCCTAATTTTCCATTTAACTGTGAGGACCAAATTCAGAAGACAAGCTTGTCCCCTTGTCTCAAGACCCATAGTGCTCTTGCTTTTAAACACGCTCTTTATGGAAACCTAAAAGATACAGTTCATGTGCTAAGAACCCAGGCAATGTAACCTCAAGCAACAGATGCTTTATTATGGTCTCGTGGTGGACAAATGGAATCAACATGGACTCTTTAAAAAGTCTGAGATTTTTGTTTTTACAATACCTTACGTATTACTTCTAAATTTCATACAGAATTTTCAGATTTAAATTTAGGTATTTGCACAGCCCTCTCTGCAAGCTTAGATGTTTTTAAGCAGCTCCTTCAGCTGCATGGCAATCTTCCCACTTAGTCCCCGGTGCTGCTTCGTACTGCTCTCCTGCCCCCCGGGAGCCACCTCCTTCCCCACTCTCCTCTCCAGTTACTTCCCAGCTCTTGTGGAACTGTTGCCACCTTTAACTGCCCACTGAAATACTGTCACCCATTCTCCCCCTTCCATGTCAGCAGTAGGGTTAAACTGGTTGGAAAATTTTGGAAGAATGCAAAATACATGTGCCTATTTTAACCACATGATTGAATGCTAGTTGATTGAGGAAAAGATTTTCTTTCTGAAATAAAGCAACATCACTCAAAGTACTTTTAGGCCTTTTGACTGTATAAATAACCTTTTGCACTTCAAGGGTCATTAGATCACGATAGTTTGTAATACAATTATAGTCAGCACTCTGCTCTTATGGGCTGCCTGGTAATTTGCTTGTTAATATATTAGCACAAAGCATTGATCAAGTAGCTAATCCAATCACACGCTTGTTATTGATCTCTTATTGAGCATCCTGCCAGTGATCACTTTTCGCTCAGGCCCAGTCAATAGCAAATGCCAGATAGGCTCTCCCACACCTAATGAGCTTACAAAATAAACCAAACATTTTCCTTTGCCCTCTAGGCTAGGATCAATTGAGAGCTTTTAGAGCAGAATTCAGATTATTTTTTCATCAGCTTTTCCCTTTTCTTTCTGCAAGCATGCAGGTTTGCATTAAGACCTCTATCTCAGACTTTCATTCTAATTTGAGGACATCT
This sequence comes from Harpia harpyja, assembly GCF_026419915.1. Taxonomy (NCBI): domain Eukaryota; kingdom Metazoa; phylum Chordata; class Aves; order Accipitriformes; family Accipitridae; genus Harpia; species Harpia harpyja. The sequence goes on along the minus strand of NC_068942.1, from coordinate 14,652,165 downwards.
GAAAAGCAGCTGCCATGTCTGAAATACTAGAACAGCTGTAAACAATAAATCACGCTGGTGAGGAATTCTGGGCTGCACGTTGGCATGTGGTCTGTCAAACCAAAAAAATAGAGACATACAAAAGATCAAGAGGTCAGGGGTACCTGAAGTCTACAAAAAAATGAACTTGTCCCATATTTTATCCGAGCGCGCTATATTCTGGAGGAAGGCCTACACAGCATTCTTTTACAGGAGGATCATGCTTTCATACATTGGGGTGGGGGGAGCCTTAGGGGTGCTGCAATGAATTAGGCATGAGCCTTTTCGTACTGCTGCTATTGCATTAAGGCGATTCCAGTATCAGCTAATGGAATTTCACACTACAGACACAGACTCTTGCTGATGAAAAGCACACCCAAATTATGCAGGAAGAAACAGTATTTCAGTTACATGCGTAAGTGCCAGATACTAGTTCTTTAACTTATAACAGTTCCCAGTTGCTTACCATGCAGTATGCGAATGTGACCGTAATGGATTTACAGTTACTCAGGAAAGAAAAGAGTGAGAGAGAAGGGAGGAGAGAGATTTTTTAGAAGAGGTAACTTTTACTTATCACAAGAATTTTGTAACTTTTATCAGATGTCTTTTCAGCTAAAACAGCTTATTAAGTCTCTGAGGAAAGTTCTTTGGAAAGAACATTTTTCCATTTAGTCAGAGGCCTTATAGAAAAACAATAGTGCTGTAATAGTAGCTTCTATTAGATCATAAAAAAAGAATGCAAGATCCTTAGATCTTAAATATCCTTGCTTCAGCTATTACTATTAGCACTATTTTATATAGCTAGGTTGCATTTTCACTTTAATCACTTTTATTCCATGATCTTGTTTCGATTACTGTGCTTACTATTTTCCTCGTTACCATACCAGATTTAAATTACAGAGAGACACAATCTGAATATAAACCAGGTACAGACTGAAAATCTTTAAAAGCATTTGTAACATGTAAGCATGCAATTTAAAACCATTACCAAAATCTGATTACTTGCCTAGGGAAAAAAACAGTTCAGCTAGAAACATTGGTGATATCTTTTCAGAATTTTTCTTTTGAATTACTCACAATTGTGCATTACAAAAATATTTGTTTGGCAGACTTTTTTGATGTCAAATGAAAATGAGTGCATCTTGTGACTGTATTTTGCAAGTTTCCACTACCTATTTCTGTGCAATCCTCTTAATAACCAGCTGTACAAATCTTTACTGATGAGGCTGGACCTTATGTGAGAGGACTTTCATTTACATGACAAGACCTTGCTCTTGCCATTAGTAAGTCTTACAGTGTCAATCTCCACTGACAAATACTTTACCTCTGTGGTTTGCCTCTATGTTTCACCCTCTTATTGTCTCACTTTCTACACCTATTCTCAGGCTTTCTTTTGGAGTGATTCAGACAATTCCTCCAGGATCAAGCTGCACATGCTTCCCGGGATCGTTTAACCCTGACATCGTTCCTGAAAAGACTGTGAGAAGACTGAACTGAGTATGGGCAGCAACCACCTTCAACCTGGACAGGGCTGACCTTCTCAAACACACACCTGTGACTCCATGCTGCAAAAAACACTGGTCTGGTGGCTGTAGCACTCCTCATATTGCTTAAAGCATTTTAGTTGAAAAAGACACACATCCCAAAAATGGCATCTGAACTCATGAGAGCACTACAGCAGGCCTGGAGGGTAGTGTAGGCTGCATGCTCAGTATGTTATTCACTCTGATCAAGAAAAGACTAGCAGTACACAGTCAGGAGTCACCTTACACCTTTTGGTTGGGAGGCAAGGGATTGGTCCCTGGGTGGGATGCCCCTGGCTGCACAGGCAGTGCCATCCAGCTGTTTTGCATCTTTCTTATGCAACCTTAAACCAGGAGAAACTCCACTAAGTCAATAGACTTAGAGCAGTCTACAAGCTATTTGAGCTCAGCCCAAGTGTGTAAGAACTGCTTGGATGAGTCAAGCCAGTAGCCTGCAAAACTGAGGATTTAACTCTTTATGACAAAGTTCCTAAAAGTATCACATTTGTTAATGCAAAGAGTAATCTAGTGCTGCAGCTCTGCTTTCAGCTAAATCACTTAATGATCGGTTGCCTGCATAACTGATTACATTTATACAAATACTTTGATTTTGCAAGCAGGCAAAGGTAGCTGGCAAAGTCAGAGAGATATGGCACAAAATATGAGCACACATGCTATTAAGGTATTTGAGTTCGTCCAGAGAAGGGCAACAAAGCTGGTGAAGGGGCAGGAAGGAATGTCCTATGAGGAGCAGCTGGGGACTCTGGGCTTGTCTAGTTTGGAGAAAAGGAGGCTGAGGGGCGACCTCATTGCTCTCTGCAGCTTCCTGAGGAGGGGACGTGGAGAGGGAGGTGCTGAGCTCTTCTCCCTGGGATCCAGTGATAGGACGCGTGGGAATGGTTCAAAGCTGTGCCAGGGGAGGTTTAGACTGGACGTTAGGAAGCACTTCTTTACTGAGAGGGTGATCAAACACTGGAACAGGCTTCCTAGAGAGGTGGTCGATACCCCAAGCCTGTCAGTGTTTAAAAGGCATTTGGACAATGCCCTTAATAACCTGCTTCAGCTTGGTCAGCCCTGAATTGGGCCAGCAGTTGGACTCGATGGTCATTGTAGGTCCCTACCAACTGAAATAGTCTATTCTATTCTACTCTATTCTATTCTACTCTATTCTATTCTATTCTATTCTATTCTATTCTATTCTATTGAACTTACAATTTAATTGAAAAATTGGTCTCTAATATATAATTGGACTACTCAGATTGGTTTGTTGTTTAAGTGGTTATTTAAACTTTTTTGGAAATGTAAACTTTTTCTTCTTTTTAAAAATATTTTCTAATAGGCACTTTTCAAAGAAAGCAGGCAATGCCCAAATTCTGTATCACATCACGTCCTTGCATTACTGCATTCTCAAGTCAGTAACTATTTAGGTTTTCAGAACTACATATTTATCCTTTAGTTAACTCTGGATGTGTAATCAGGCCCTTCAGACTAACTGCAAAAAAGACCCCATGTTCTTTGTACTTATAAAATTTATTGTGTAAAATGCAGAACATCACCTACATAGTGGGGGCAAAAATGGGAGAGATTTAGTAGTCTGGAGAGAGCAGACTTTCTAAGTCCTAATTCCACATGTTTCTCAAAATCTAAAAAGAAAGACTTCTAAGGTTTTTTCCCCCAATACTTTCCTCATTGACCACCAGATTATAATCTCGATCAACAGCTAACCAACTTGTTGCACTTTTTGTTAACCACATTTTCCTGCTGTACAACTCTCTGAAACAAGGATCAAACAGTGGGAAGTGACCGTTAATATTTTTCACTTACTTTGAGATGAAACTCTTGTAGGCATCTGGCAAAAATACTGTGAATTAACCATAAAAGGGTGCTTATGGCAGTAGTAGCTCTCCATCTTTTCCTCCTTACTCAGGCAGTCACATCCTAAAGAGTTACTTGAACTAGTCATATGAAATCATTGCTAAGGCATTGGGAAAAAAAGTTTTCATTGTTGGTGGCTTTTTCAAATTATAGTTCGTACCCCCATGCTTAGCAGGTTAATTTGGGCAGCATTTTACGCTCTTACAAGCCCTTCTGTGCCCCTTGGGGAAAGAATTTTTTAGAAGCATACAATTCATATTCTATCATCTCTTTAAGGAAACTATACATACATGTATAACAAATAATAGCCATTTTCCTGTAAGTAGGGAAAGAAACATAAATCAGTTTGGTTTTGTCTTCTTGTGACCTATTGTGAACAGCTGTTTTGTTCTCTAGCTAGGTCTGTACTTTTAGGTGCACCTCACTAGGCTATACACTATATATAAATTAGACATTTTAAGTTAGAGAAGATGAAAGTCAAATATTAGAAATGTGGCCTTCTACCATAATAATTTCCAAGAAAGAGACTAAATTGATAGAAATAGAGATCCAACATCTAAAGACGATGCTTTTCATATGGATTCACCCAAGGCACTCCTTTAACAATGCCTGTCTGGGAGAGGGTTTTCTTGGCTTCCTGGCAAGTATTGGCACTACCTTCTTCAAAGTACTAAAAGCTTTTTGATGAAAATGAGAGCCTTTCTAAGACAGCTGGAATAAGATTTTAGCATAATATATTTAGCCATATATTTTATCATGACTTGAGTTTGCATTGTTCTTGGTTATTTCTTTAGCATTGATGCAAGCTATTCTGAAGTTCTATAGTGGCAATGAAGTAGCTTATCTCTGAACACAAAGGCTAATTGGCTACACATTGCAAGGCAAAGCGTTGTGAAAAAATGCAGAAAAAAGAAAATCAATATGTTAGCATTTTCATGGTGGAATGATACTGATAATGAGACTGGAATGACAAATTTAATTAAATAATATAAATATTATGTTAGAAGCATAAGCATAAGTGGAAATATTTATTTTTCTCATTCACCTGTGAAAACTGACAACAATGTTAAGCTTGGTCAAATACAACAAGGCATGTATGTGCGGCAAGAAGCTATGAAAATGCCCTTTTTCCCCAAACCATTTAGATGAGTGTTTTTCTAAAGCAGCGGATAAGAAAGCAATTCTCTGCTTTGATCTGAGTAGCCACCAATGTTTGGTATAGAACACTGCATGTGATCATTATCTATTTCTTTATAGTGTTTCAAGAACAAAAAATCACAAAGCCATGCTCAGCTCAGTTCCCTTGTGAAACAAAGGCATTAGATGGACTATCAGAGACATACTCCGGGGGAGGCTGATGTCTCTAGAATGTCAAGAAGGTTCAGAGAAACGATAATTCCAAACACAAAGCCTTCCCTTCATATGATCTGATAGAGGTAAAAATTAAAGATGTGGAAATGTTAATATGAAGCACTGTAAGGTTGTTTTACATGTGCTGCTTTTGCAGTGCATATTTGAAAACACTTTGTGTAAGAAATAACCTCCTAAAAAGACATCTGTGCTTTAACTGCTAAAAATAGCCATTTATATAACTATGAAATTCTCTATCCTTTCAATAACACTCTGAAAGAAATCAGTAAAATGTATAGAATTAGTCCCTACTGTGCTTCTTATCCACAATATGTTAAAAGCATTAACGTCCTTTAAAGTAACTTTTAAATACTCTTTTGTAATTATAGATAATAGTCAGTTCAAAAATAACATGCTGTTTTATAACTATTATCCAAACACATTAAATCAGCTACCAGAACTCAGTTAACAGATTGAAGGGAATGAGTAGGATACCTTCAGAAAAGAGATTAACTAAATGTCACTGAAAAATCCAAAATGTCCACATTAGACACTAAACTTAGATTTTAAGACATTGGGAAAGACGGGCTTTAGACTTGCTAGACTGAGTTAGCTGCTACTGTGGTGCCTAGTCCAAGAAAAACAGCTCAAGAAAGCCTGAAGGTATATAAAGCAATTTCACTGCCTTCTTAATAGCTATGACAGAGAAGACATCTTAAAAAACTTCTGATCTGCCTGCCTTCACCTTTGCTTCTGGACCTGTGCAGAAGGACTCTGCTCTCAAAATCTAGACCTATATTTGCTATATGGAACTAATTTGAACTTAAGTGGAAATTATATTTTAATCAATTACTCCCTATAGAAACAGTGCTCAGAGCACAAGCCAGGACTCAGACATCTTCTGGCTAGTCTGACTATTCTAGCCATCACACCACCAACAGTTACAAGTCTAGCCCCTCCTGGCTTGTTCCTTTTCTATCTCCACGACTGATGCACTCCATGGTGGCCAGAGAGGAAGATGTCTCTGAACCACTGTCTGGATTGAGTGCAGCACATACTTGTCAAGTGGAGGATGTAAGAAATTTTTATGTTCTCAGGCTGTGAAGGGAACTGACTCTCAGTTTCTGCCTTCGTAGGCAGTTGCTCAAACCACCAGGTCATTATATAAAAAGAGATCCACACTTTAACCCTCTCCTTTTCACCTTCAGCAGTGTTCCCTTTGTTAGTCTTTTGTAACAAAAATGGGGTTTGTGCTCTCTGTGCTAGACTCAGTGTTACCAGTGTAGAGTCTAGCATTTCTCAGGGCTAAGGTATTCATGTGCTTTTCTGCTTTCCAGCTGGATCATGATGAAATTGAGGGGGAATTTGGTCACCCAAATTGCTCGAGTCAAAGTATTTATGCATATGTACAAGATGTGAATGTAAGACATCTAGCAAAATTTCAAGACCACCAGCAAGATATGTAGAAAGCTGTAGGTGCTTCTAGAGGTATAAAACGCTGGGGATAATCTCTTTAAATCACTTCAGTGGTTTAGGTGCCAGCATTATACAAAAGCCCCAACCTAAGTTGATTTTGCAAGTTTTATCTCACCTTTTAAGTGTGTTTAAAGCCTAATCTGCAGGTTTTTATTTTGGGTCAGAAGATATCATCATTTTTTCATGTTGAAAAATAATTTATTTTATAACTAATTCTATTCTCATCAGTGGAGTGAGCCTTGAAGGAAGCTGACACCTGACATCCATTAAAAGGATGAACGGCTGGCTCTGTCCAAAAGGTTTTGTTCACTCCTAATCACGCAAACTCCCACAAAAGTCAATGGGAGCAACCAAGCCAAAACTTTAGAATCCATTCTGTACTGAACTTTAATGTCTGTTTTTTTTTTTTTTAATTTTATTTAAAAAAAAAAGAAAGTAAAAGAAGAAAACAAGCATGGCTCTTCAATGTGGTCTCAAACTTTCCTGTAAACTCTTAAAAAACATTCTCTTGTTTCTACTCATAGACTCATCTGATGTAAGAACCATTAGATTATTGCAATAGTGAGGGCTAAGTACATTTCAAGTTGTTGCTTCTCTTTAAGTGAAATGTATAAACACATACATCTTCTAAGACTTTGAGTTCCAACTTGAAAGATGTCAGACTTACTTACATTGTAGTAAAGAATTAAAAAGCTACCTGAAAAATTAATTTCAGAATTATAATCTGCATGCTCCTTGTCCATAATATAGATCTAGTATATAGTAGTTTTAAAGTGTGTATTTTATAAATTAAAGCCATTTGTGATTACATGCACATGGGCGGTTGTAATCACACTAATGCACAAATTTATGCCTTTATGTGACTGAGATTAATAACAACTTAAGAATTAGAAGGAGCATCAAAAAGGCCCCATCAGTCATCGACATGAGAGCTATTATGTTTCTTTGGATATCTATTTATTATTCTAAAATTAGGATACCGATACAGAAGTTAGCCAACTGATGTACTAGCAGTCATTTAACTGCAGTACCATACAGCTTTCTCTGGATCTAATATCACCACATTTCCCATGTCTCAACTTCATGGTCATCTTATGCAGTGCAGTCCCATGGCTTTTCTTCCTCTTAAATATGTCCACATTTGTTCTGCCTTGGGAGCATATGCAGTATATCATATAAATCACAGTTACAGTGAAAAATAGATTGCTCTCCTCCCAACATAGCAACAAAACAATAACTCCTGCCAAAAAAAAGGAAGCAGGGGGAGTCCCCAAACAGTCTCTTTGGTCATTAGCCCTACTTAAGAATGACTAATCAGAAAACCCAGAGACTTTGGACCACGTCCATTTCCTGCACTGAAGCAAGCAGAAACGGAAATTCCAGAGTCAAACCTTTTGCTGAAACTGCCTTGCACTAAAATTCCCTATTGAGCTCTACCAATACGGCATCATCTGAAGAAAAATCTGTCAGAATTTAGAAATACAGTGAGCAAAATGCATGTTTTCCAAAATAAATTCATGGCTGATAAAGGCTACAAATCACTGCTCTAATGTGCTCACTGAAAGAAGTTCTGTTTAGTGAATTCTCACCACAGTCTGCACCACTCAAATGTCTAGTCATTCATGAAGCAGAAACCCCAGAAACACACATTAGCGTAGGCTTGTCTCATAGGGTTCTCTGTAGGAAGATTAATATCTAATATTTTCAAATATGTCTTGGCAAGAACAGATGCACATTAAGATTCCAGCAACATTTTCTGAATATGTCTCCAGACAGCAGAAAAGCAGAACTCCTGCACACTGACATGTTAGCAGCTCCACAGATAGCATCCACAGTATTGATTGCCTTTGACACCGTTACAGTGAATCTTTTATTTGAGAAGGAGATATTCTTCAGTGAATCCCTGCAATAAGCAATAACAAATACTGTGTGTTCTTGGTTTCCTGCTGGAGTGGTAATGGGCAGAAACTCAGAGTGTTATTGTTGCCATATGTCTTGACAGTCATATTGATTTAATTGGTTGTCATAAAAAACCTGACAAGAGGGAAGCTGGTTCATAGCTGGGTATGGGCCAGAGAGTACTGGTGAATGGACTACTTAGATCTCTCAAGAGCCTCTTTGTCTTCTACCACTGTCATTGAACTGGTTGTCTTGTCTGTAATCTAGAAACAATCCTTTTATGGATGGAAATGCAGGCCATTTACTTCGGATTCAATTTGTCTTACAGAATGGCAGAAAATCTTATGCTGTATGGAAACTATCTGTATTAAAATATAAATTCCCTGAAACAGAAAATGTTTTCACTGAGGGCAGCAGATGGACTGCCTCATCATTTGTTTCCATATCACCCATCCGTAAATCTGTGCTGTATTTAAACTACTTCAGTCTTTCCTTAACATCAAAAGACAACCACATGCAAGAACATCTATATTACATAACAGAATATTTAGCACTTGCATGAGAACTGTCATACAAGAAACTTAATGCACTCTTACATATCTGTGGTTTACTGCAGGGTGGCGTTGCTACCCACATTTTATGGAAAGGGAAGGAAAACAGAGATGCTAGAGAAATGATGTGACTTGGCTATGGTGTGAGGTAAAACCAGGAGCGGAGCACAGGGGCTCCACTTTCGGGCTATGGGCTTTACTAACAGAACAGTCCTCTCACTTTTTTCCTGCCACCCTGGCTCTGGAGTGGTATGAAAACATTCACTCTGTTTGGAAGAGGAAAACAAAACTACATTTACGTTCCTTCACATGTCAAAAATGCAACAGCCAAGAGATACTCTTGTTTGTGTGTTCATTTTACATCATGTAGTTTGTATCACTTAAGTTCACCCCTGAGGAAGTTAGGTGCCCAGTTTGTATGAACCACCTGGGCTGTGTTTGCGTTCAGTGTCTTCTCTGACAGCTCTTTCCACTGTAAGATAAATATGTCTAATAAGCAGAGAGAATCATCCTTATGCGCTGAGAACACATAAGCATCACCTAAGAAAGGATTTTGAACAATTTTGAAGCAGTCCGGTGTATCAACTTAATATACTCCAGCTTTATGAACACTTTCAGATGCGTCAGAACTGCTGTAGATTCAATGCAGACTTGTCTTAGTGAAAATACAACTTTAAAGGTTCAATAGGTAATATTATATTCAATATATTACATTAATCTATGAAAAGGAGAGACATGAACTTAAAGGCAAAGTTCAGCTTAATTTTTTATTATCAAAGGTTCCTAACAATTGTTACTTATTTTGAAACTGAACTAAAAATGAGTGTAAAAGTGATGTAAAAATGCTACACTAAACAGTATGCTGTCGTGTTTGTTTTTTCCTCCAGTGAAAGATTCACCAGACTATATCCATCAAGGCTGACTATCCAAAACATTTTCTGAATTCTTTTTTGGATCAGAGGTCTATCAGTGTAGGTAATTTGTAAATCTAGACATTTATGTCCATAAAACTGTATTATGCAATAAACAGATTTGACAAGCTCGTCTGAAAAAAATCAAATTAAATTCTTGATTTTCATGCTCTAGTAAATGGTCAGCTAGTTATGAATGAATTTAAATATATAAATTATCATCAACCTACTCCTGAGAGATGATTACTGAAAGCAGCATACCACCATGGCAAGAATTGTACAGCAGAGGAACATTTCCATGCAGCAATTAAGTTGCTACCCATTAGCTAAGGACAATGTATCCAAGCCATGAAATTGATTGAACAGATTCTGCACAGTAACTGACTCCTATTTCAAAACACTCAAGTGGACAATCATCTGTCCAAATACAACATTATTAAATTGAAGAGACTGTAGCTGATTTTGACTACTATGGCATAAACCTTGAGAAGAATCCATGCTACTAATAAATTTAGTCAGTTTTCACCACTAAACTTGCGATTAAGTGACTTGCCCTAAGGAGTGTATTTGATGTGATAGGAAAAGCAAACCAGTTAGATCACACTCTTTGGTGAATTACACCTGTGCAATCCTACTTACTTCTGTTGGTAGCTGGTGCAAAGCTGCGTTGAACATTTGTATGTTAAATGCCTAATGGGTTTTAAATTCTTAAGAGCTTACCACGCTCTAACACAAAAATCAATTGCATTAAAGCAATACTAAGCAGTTTGTTGAAGACCCTGTTTTTCCCTTGTGAAAGGTTTATCTGAAATTGTTTTAGATGGTGGCAACAAATTATTTTCCATGAATCCAGGTAAAGAACTTCAGATCCCAGCTATTTTATCCAATAATTGAGGTAGTGCATAAACCTTTTGCTGGCCTATGTAGAAACAGAAATATCTTTAAATTTGTTAAAGCTAAAAGAAACATTTAAGCAGGAAAAATCTAAGATGTTGTTTCACCTTGAAGATATTGCGTGAAATGCTAGGTTTGGACACAACAATTCAGAGCACCTCCAAAGAAGCAGATGAAGTTATTTACTTTCAACCAAATGCATGACAGCAGATTTCGGCCTTTCTTCTTCTAGCCTTACATCTCTACAGGTGTTAAACCTGGTCTCATATGCACTCAAGCATACTTTTCTGATTTATCTGCTATTAGATTAAACACATGAAGTTGAGGACCTACATGAAACTTTAGGGATTCAAGTCCATTACTAAATAACAGTGAGATGATCAAAACCAGCAAATAACTGCTTCCTAATACACCACATGCCTAAAGTACCTGTGTTTCCCATTTAAAAATTGGAGCTGGTCAGAATTTTCCTTTTGAAACCCGATAAGCATTTCAACATCCCCAAGGCACTTGGGGGATTGGGGCTCATTTAGGCCACAGATATCACAGGAGGCCGATTCAAGCCTGTCTGCACTCAGTGCTTAGTGCTAGAGGGTAGTACAAGAATACGGTCCCAAATTTAGTGGGAGCTTGAAGACCTTGCAGGACACCACTAGCTACAACATGTCCAAGGCAGTAGCTGCCAGTGCCTGCTAACCTCCGGAATAAAGATTACTATCAGCTATTCCCAGACTCACAAGCTCTCTCGGTTCCTGCTGAGTTCCTCTAAGCCCTGTGATGTCCCATGCAAGGCAGGAGCTGCCCCAGTAGAGAATTTTCTGTGGTTTTCCTGGTATGACTCAGTTCCTTACCAGTTACATCCACTGCTGAGCTGAAGAGCCATGAAGTTCGGAGCTGGCCAGTTACAGTTAAAGCTCTTCCATATTAAAAAAAAGCCAAGTCAAACAATGTGTTTCATGAATCCAGCTGGAAGATGAACCAAAACTAATTATTAAACCAGCTATAACCAAATAAAATATTACCTTTTCACATATCACCACATTTGTTTTGCTGCTTGTGTTTTATCCTTTCTAATAAACAGAGGCAAGTCATATGACCTGAAACAAAAATAAGCATTATCAATCAGAGTAGCCTTACAGAGAAGAGCAATTAACCTTATGCAGAACTTAATCTCCTCCAGTGGAGTAACCTCTCAGTTATATTCTCTCTACTTGTCCTTCTCAGCAGTGCTGCTTTGTGCTGACCAGGCTGACATTATTGCTCATCCGCACTGCTTTTTGCATTCCTGTTCTGCAAAATGAAATCAGAAACTGTGTTCAGTCAAATGTTATAGGAATATTTAAATTCTTAATGTATTTTGACTCTTTTAGGTTTTACTCCTGTCCCTATATTTTCCATTACTTTGCTACTTTAAAAAGGGATGAACCATGCCAGCAATCAAATAAAACCTCCAAAAGTCATATTTTGCATTGTTGAGGCAAATCCAAAAGGACGCAATAAATATTTTTTTGTGGTGTCTGGATGGGTTTCAAACCAATCTTTTTAAAAGGGAAAAAAGTCACTGAAAAATGTCAAGTGCCTTTACAATTTACCAGGACTCATGATTTGATTTTGATTAATGCTCAACTTAACAATTGCACCAGCATTTGAAATCAGTTCATCAGCATTAAATCTTACAAAAGTAGGCAAGTGCTACATCCAGCTCCAAAGTGCATATAGTAATTAATAGTTCACAGCAAGAAAGCGTACCACTCTGTCCTGGTTTTGGCTGGGATAGAGTTCATTTTCTTTCTAGTAGCTGGTATAGTGTTATGTTTTGGGTTCAGTATGAGAAGAATGTTGATAACACACTGATGTTTTCAGTTGTTGCTAAGTAATGTTTAGACTAAGTCAAGGATTTTTCAGCTTCCCATGCCCAGCCTGCAAGAAGGCTGGAGGGGCACAAGAAGTTGGGAGGGGACACAGCCAGGGCAGCTGACCCAAACTGGCCAACGGAATATTCCATACCGTGTGACATCATGCCCAGTACATAAACTAGGAGAAGTTGGCCCGGGGGGATCACTGCTCAGGAACTAGCTGGGCATCTGTCAGTGAGTGGTGAGCAATTGCGTTGTGCATCACTTGTTTTGTATATTCCAATCCTTTTATTATTATTATTGTTATTATTATAATTATTAGTGTCTTCCTTTCTGTTCTATTAAACTGTTCTTATCTCAGCCCACAAGTTTTCCCTTTTTCCTTCTGATTCTCTCCTCCATCCCACTGAGTGGGAGGGAGGGAGTGAGCGGCTGCGTGGTGCTTAGTCGCTGAGTGGGGTTAACCCGTGACACACCCTAAGAGAAGATGCTAAGCAGGGTATCATCACTCTGTATCAGAAACAGCCATCATTATCACTCTTTGTAGTCTCATACCAACGCACTCATACTGCCAGCAGCCACACAGATTGGAAAGCTAAGGAAAAGAAAAGTTTTGGGAAGTGGTCCATAGGCAAAAGACCTCAGTTGCTCTCCAAAGATTTCACTGTTTCTCTGTGTATTGGTTTTGTGTGGCAAGGTTTTGGTAGCGGGGGGGGGGTTACAGGGGTGGCTTCTGTAAGAAGCTGCTGGAAGCTTCCCCTGTGTTCGACAGAGCCCATACCAGCCGGCTCTAAGACAGACCCGCCGCCGGCCAAGGCCGAGCCAATCAGCAATAGTGGTAACGCCTCTGTGATAACATTTTTAAGAAGGAAAAAAGTTGGGACGGCGGTATTCGGCAGCCGGAGAGAGGAGTGAGAACATGTAAGAGAAACAACCCTGCGGACACCAAGGTCAGTGAAGAAGGAGGGGGAGGAGATGCTCCAGGCGCCGGAGCAGAGATTCCCCTGCAGCCCATGGTGAAGACCATGGTGAGGCAGGCTGTCCCCCTGCAGTCCATGGAGGTCCACGGTGGAGCAGATATCCACCTGCAGCCCGTGGAGGACCCCACGCCGGAGCAGGTGGGTTCCCGAAGGAGGCTGTGACCCCGTGGGAACCCTGCGCTGGAGCAGGCTCCTGGCAGGACCTGCGGATCTGTGGAGAGAGGAGCCCACGGAGCAGGTTTTCTGGCAGGACTTGTGACCCCGTGGGGGGCTCACGCTGGAGCAGTCTGTGCCTGAAGGACTGCACACCGTGGAAAGGACCCATGCTGGAGCAGTTCGTGAAGAACTGCAGCCCGTGGGAAGGACCCACGTTGGAGAAGTTCGTGGAGGACTGTCTCCCGTGGGTGGGACCCCACGCTGGAGCAGGGGAAGAGTGTGATGAGTCCTCCCCGTGAGGAGGATGAAGCGGCAGAAAATAACGTGTGATGAACTGACCGTAAACCCCATCCCCGTCCCCCTGTGCCGCTGGGGGGGTGGTAGAGAATCCGGGAGTGAAGTTGTGCCCGGGAAGAAGGGAGGGGTGGAGGGAAGGTGTTCTGAGATTTGGTTTTATTTCTCATTACCCTACTCCGGTTGATTTGTAATAAATCAAGTTAATTTTTCCCCAAACTGAGTCTGTTTTGCCCGTGACGGTAATTGGTGAGTGATCTCTCCTATCCTTATCTCGACCCACAAGCTCTTTGTTATATTTTCTCTCCCCTGTCCAGTTGAGAAGGAGGGGGAGTGATAGAACAGCTCTGGTGGGCACCTGGCATCCAGCCAGGGTTAACCCATCACACTCTGCCTAGAGGAGGCCGGGGTGAGCCAGAGCAGGGCACGGCAGAAGCCTTCACAGGCTTGCTTACCCACATAACCAGGAGTCCAGAGTATGTGATCTCCATCCTCCATTTTACAGGTAGCATGCAGTCTGGAAGCTTCACTTCAACAGAGGAAGAGCTACATCTGACTAAAAGCCATGAACAGGTCACTCCTGCTTCATATAGTATAACCATTTGGAGAATTTAATTAGGAAAAATACAATTACTTGCATGGCACAATGGTCAGCATCATTAGATTAACACAGAAACAGCTACAGGCTCTTTAGTTAGAATCAGCGGTTAGTTCTTTATTTCAGCTGGAAGATGACACCTCCAACAGTGAGGGGCCCGCTGACTTCATGATGAACCGTTGATTCAGTGAGATACAAAGCTTAAGTGCCATCTACCAAATGACCAGAACCACTTCCTGCTCCTCTCCTACGTCCTTCCCTCGGGTCCAGCATCCAGGCATTGATCCTGTTTGCTGCTAATTTGGAATCAAGTTCAAGAGCTATAAAATACAGCAGTCCAGAGAGGTAGCCTTAAAAAAACTTAGAATTAAGTTAAAGAAACTAAAGTTTGTTTGATTGGTTTCATTTTTCAAAATTCAAGTTGTTCTTTCTTCTAAATATCACAAATACGTATCTGAAATCATTCCACAGTTAAGAAATTATATTTCCAGCACACAAAAAGGATTCCTATTTTAACTCTTTGTTACAATGTTAGTCTGCAGGTACACTAAAGTTTAGATGTCTTGTCTGCATTTGTCAAATTCAGAAGTAATTAGCAAACATCCCGAGTATGTTGACAAATGAGTCAGTTGTGTAAGTAATGGGCAACACTGGACAAAGAAAATAGGATTTGTGCTTGTCAGCATGAGGGATTTCACTGCAGGAGAGTTGTGCTGGCTTTCATTATTTCAACGGTCAATGGATGTTGCTATAGAAACTACACAGTTAGCAAGCCACGTAAGCAAAAGAAATATGATAAAAACAAAACTAAAACAATGAAAGGATAAAACCCCAAGGATCTGTCCAACAACTTAAATTCATTTGTTAGTTTTATCTTTCAATCATATCACCAATTGATGAGATTCCTAATAACGATATCATATATTCACATATCACTTTTATATAAGTCCCATCATGTATTATAACATATAATCAAAATCAGCATCAACCCAAAACCCTTTCAATATCAATTTAAAAATAAAATAACACTGAGTTATTTGAATATGTAAAAATAGTATTTGGTGTCATAACAATATATTTAACCCTCCATAAATACTAATAAGTAATTATAATATCTCTTGCATGAGGTACTTTCCTTGCTTAGAGGAAAAATTACATTTTAATATTTAAACTAGCTTTTATATGTGCCAGAAAGTACTTGCAAATACAGTTACCTGCCTGAAGCATGCATGCGTTTTTCATCACCTGCACAACAGATTGGCTTCTATTCAGTGTATGTCACAGTTTATGTTGATTTGAATATTTGCACTTAAGGAATGAAGTCTGAGACTCTTCTTCCATTTTGGATAATCAAGTAAATAGCCAAACTGAGATTTTAAAACAAGTAGGATTAAAGACACTTAGAGATCTTACCATTCTAAAAAGAAGGCTGTATATGACAGGTGGTCATATATTGTTCTGAGCTTATACAGAATCCGTGGGCTGTATTCTGTCAATATATTTTTTATTGATTTTTCCATAACCACATTGTCCTCTAAACTGATTTCTGTTGTGTACCCTTTCAGTAACAAGACATGATTTTTTTCCTTTTAGAAGTGAATACAATAAATATATACAGAAAAAAGAGGTACACACTAGAACCTGCAAATCCTCTTATTTCCTTTCCTAGTCCTGCGATCAAAGTTGAGTGGCAGAGACCTCAGCTTTTCATTCCAACAGCTGTCTGGCTGGAGTCCACAGCATTAATCACCAAAAGAGATGTTATTAAATAGGCAAAACCCAAGAGAATGAGAAAATCTGATATATCAAGATAAGAACTGTGCCAAATAACCAAAAACAACACAAGCATTAGTGTCTTCAGACAAAGAAAAGCAGCTTGAGGAACATAGCGAAACCACGCGATGTTTGCCCTCTATTCAACTGCAGCTTGTTCATCTAGCTATCACAAACAAAACTTTCATTATCACATTGCTTTCCAGGTCTATGTAGACAAAAATGCCAACATATAGAAATGATTGCTTGCATGTCCACTGAAAGCCTTGGCGCTTTTAACTCCAAAGTCTCTTGAGAAATGTTCATAAGCTCTTGCCACTAGGTCACATTAGAAAAAAGAATACCAAGTGTTTCATAAATGTTTGCACGGACACTATAGAAAAACATGCAAGGATGATTAAGCTGAAAGAGACCATTCAAAAACTTTTGTTTTTTAAATAGAGAAAGCAAAAAACCAAGAAATAACAATTTAAATGGGACACTTCTGGTTTGCACTGGTCCACGATTTGGTCGGTTTGGTCATTTTAGCTGGACTATTAAAAGTAATTCTCAGAAAAGACACTGAGTCTTCAAGGGTCTCATTCCCTTATCATCCCAGAGGGCTGAGATTAATGTCTACTATGGGACTGTGCCAGGAACATGGTCTTTTCTTGTTAACACGGCTCCTGGAAAAAAGAGAACTATTGTAAACCTCTTAACGCACTTTCCGCTTGCCGTGTCTCTCAACCCTGTCACACAATTTGAAAGGATATTAGAACAGACAGAGTGCAGAGTTGAAATGAAGCATAAGTCCTTATTCCATGAAAGCTTTGCATATCACAGGGTCTGTGTTATGAAATGGTCAACCGTTTGCCCCTGAGTCCTCATCCATTACATCCACATAAAAAAGACCATCCTGCAGCCAGAGCTGTGCAGACTCTCAGATGCTGCCTCAATCTGGCAGGAGGGAGAAAGTTCACTGCCCAAGCCCGCTAGCTCAATATACCCAGGGGACCCAAGCTGAGGCAAGGCAGCCGAAGGAGAGACATAAAACCAATTTGTTTCTTTGCAGAAAAAAACATCTGAGGCTGTTACTGGTGTGCCTAACTTTTGGATTAGGGATCTCTCGGGTAGAGAGAGCTTAGAGCTATACCAGTGTTAGGGGCAGTGAGTACTACTGTGGCTGCTGATGAAGATCACTTACCAAGACAGAAATTCCTTAGGAATGGAGTGGATTCAACAGGATTTCTGTAAAAGGAAATTATCTGTATGTGGTTTAAGCACATTTGCTTGGTGTTAAAACTGCCTATGCTTTATTAAGTACATTAATTTCATTGGAAAATAATTTGAATAAATGACGGAAATCTACAAATGCAAAATTGGTCTGCTGCAAAACCACAAAGCACACTATCACTAACAAGGAAGAAACATTCCACAGCTGTACAAGATTTGTTCATGGAAAATTCTCTGAAACTGGAAAACAGTAATTAATTTTTTTCATCACCTCAGGAAGGTAACTCAGTGTCTTTTTTACAGATATACAACCTAAGGCACAAAGGTCTGGATCCATCCTACTCAGTTCACATCCTTCAGTGAGGAACCAGGTTTGCAGTGTAGCCACTAGAGGATCAGGGTGATCCTGGGGACAGCTAGCACATTTCATGTCTAGATCAGGTAGGGAGAATCTGGTGAAGAGCTTAGTTCAGTAGTCCAAAGCCATGCACCGAGTTAATGACAAACCTCAGAGCAGAACATCATCTTTAACAATTTTGCTGGTGGTGTCAGTCAGCCATGAGGAGAAATGGGTTCTAAGAATAGGGCAATTAATGGTGAACAGGGAAAAAAAATAAAGGAGAAGGGAAGCTAATTTTATGTGACTACATTGACTACCTCTGTCCCAGTAAACTTACCCAGGGCCAGATTCTTCCATATTGTTTAATTGTTATTGTGCTCCTTGGCACAACTTTAGTCAGTGCCCCGTAGGTCCAAGCACTGCCCTGGCACATTCGGGAAGGGACACGAGCTGTAATCTGTTCCCAATAGGCTTAACGGGGATTTGTGGGCAGGGTGGTGTAGATGAGGTTAGCTTTATGGGCGTAACTGTCCTGTGCTACTTGCTGTTGGGGCAAGGGATTAGTCCTGGCCATGTCTGATCTCCAGTAGTTGTTTTGTTTGTCACTATTTCAAAGACAACATTTCAAGTCATGTTAATGTATTTTCAGCTTTGCTGTGTTTGGGGGAATGTGAGAGATCAAAAAAAAAAAGTGCTAGATTAAATATCTATCCAATCACAGAATGTCTCCCTCTGGAAGCTTAACATGTTTTATTTATCCAAGGAAAGCTTAAGAAATGGCCTAAACAGAACCTGCATATTCACAATGTTTAAGACTTCCAATAATTTTGGTGACTTTTCTAAAATTTCTGTAGTTTTTCAGTTTGCTTTTTGTGCAGTGGATTCTTTAAGCAATGCTGCCTGTTGTGGTTTCTTCTAACCCCGAGCTATTATTCCTCATTCATACCTACGCTGATTTGTTACTGCGGCTCTGGATTCTTTTCCATGTCACCTAAGTCCAGATCAATGCCGCTCATCTGGTGTGCATGACCTACTTTGTGGTCCTACATTAGCAGGACTAATTGGAGAGAAATTGATGGACTCGTATTCCCTCTGAATACGCACTTCTATCAGAATCATAAAGGTTTTCCTAGAGTTACATTCTGGAAGAAAGATGTTAGAGGCAGTTATGAGATTTTCAGTTTAAGAGCAAGATACTTGCTTTTCTGATTGGGAGGGGTTTTTTGAGTTAAAAAAGCAACTATTATTGAAATGAGATATCAAAATAAATATAGTCAAATAAATATTTTTACTTTTTTTTCTTTAATGAAGAATGTATAAGTTCATAGTTCATAGTATAAGTTCATGAAGGCAAATTCTGAGATCTTCATTTGTTGCACACTCAATTCAAAGGAAGTTCATTGTCAGGCAATCTTTTCCTCATAGTTTTATTGTCATTCAATTTTTTTAATCATCATTTCCTAAGCAATGATTTTATACTTTCTTCTAGATCACAACAGAAAATGGGTACATCTCATTCATGAACAGGACCTGGCAGGACCTAACTAGACTTTTTGCCCCTCTTTGGATGTAGATTTTCCATTTGAAATTAGTGTTTGCGGACCAGTTTAATTTCTTTCATATGGACTCCATTAAAGTTTTTATTAAACTATTTTTAACCAGAACGTAATGTGGTACTGACCCCTTACATTGTATATGATGTTAACTTTATCAGCTGGCATTGATTGTGTAAAACTCTTTTAATTTGTTATTTGACTATAGATTATATGATCTTTGCCCTGGCTTTGGTCAGAAGACTAGCCAGCTTGAATACTCAAAATACATTATTTATCTTTTTTCATATCAGCACAGTACATCTATGTTTCTTACAAATCAGTAATAGTGACTGAGAAATTCATGAGCTAACTTTGATGTATGGTGGATGTAGGTTTTCCAGTCGTGTTGATTCAAATTGTCTTATTACAGTAGAGATTTGGTTTAACATTCTTGCCAGTTGATGGTAGCTTTTGCACTGTATTTGATAGCTGTTCTACCCTTATCACTTACTGGAACTGTATGAACAGTAGGGTTTTCCTTCTTTTTATCTTGTTTTGTAAGCATTCATTCTAAAATATCTGATAGCTTCCCCTGTCTATTATCAGTCACTGATGACATTTATCATTGATGAGACATTCATATATCTACATATGCATGAACACATGTTTGTATGGCTTGTCCACATATATATTATGCATGACATTCCCATGTCTTTTTCTAACTGGGATGACTTTCTAATCGCAGAAAATATTTTGGTTTGTTTTGGAATTGCTACTCATTCCTCCAGAAAGCACTATTCAACAGTTCTCAGCTAACAAGTTTAAGCCAGTCCTGCTGTAATGGACATGTAAAGCAAAATAGTGAAAACATTTATGAGAGGAGAGAGTTAGGATTTTGCAAACCATCAGTTTTCAGTGCTTAGCTTGCAACATCTGGGGCTTGAATTTCAGTGGTACTTGTTGCTGGCAATTTACAGCCACTTCAAAAGCAGTAGTAGTGCTGCACTTTTTTTTCCTTATTAAATATTAACACATTCCCACATAAGAAACTACAGGGGTAGACTAATATGTTGTATATTTATCAAATATTAAACATTCATTGTTTGGATTTTGAGAAATGGAACGACAGAAGTATGTTTAACTTATTTCCACTTCTAGCAAGGCAAGTTCAGAATAGTGCAGGATAACGTTCAGGTTACTAGTGGTTTAGTAACACCGTGCCGCGGTTCCTAGATGAAAACCAGGTTGTTAACAGAACGAACAAATCCTAAAGGGCAAAAAATCTCTTCAGACTTCACCCACTTAAAGAGCTGTCATGAGAGGAAGCTGTATTAAGCACAGATGTTAAGTGTCTGCAGGAGCTGCTGCACGAAAACATCAGGCTATTCAGCTCTTCCCAAGGCTCAGTGCCTGAACCCTACGTGCCAGTCAGACTGAACATCCCCTGTGAAAGGGACACTTGCATGGAGTTCTGACTCCATCAGTACATTACACACTCAGATCTTATTATTTCAACGAGGCTTCTGACTTTGCCAGTTCCAAATGGGCATTAAGGCTGAACACCAGAGTAAACAGTGGGGGCAATGAACTTCATCACCACAAACACCTGAGGACTACTTCCACCAGCTCTTTCTTTTCTCTTTCTCCTGCAGGCTGCCCATTATTTTGGCCCTCCTGGCAGCAATTAGCTGTCATCAGGCTCTCTCTCTCTCAGGCAGTCTTTCTGCTAGAGACTAATCCCCCTCAACAGTCCATTCTTCTGTCTGTTGCCATTCTTTGTTGGTTACACCGTGTGCACAAATTAATTAGGACTCGATTTAAGGGCTGACTCAGCTGGTTCGTAGCACAAATGAGTGCAGCTGTTTTCCTGCATAACGTTTTCAGCTTCTTTTTGGGGGCTTTTTTTTCCTCTTGGTTTAGAAATATACGTTGTGTGTGTGTGTGCAAATTAAACATGAGATTTTTTGGCAGATGCAATTGGCTAGGGGAGTTGCCAACATGGATCTGTTTAGCCCATCTGCCCCTAAGGATCCAACCGAATTTCTTGCAGAGCTGTAGGGTTAGGACTACTGAGTTTCCAGTGTCAAAGGGTGGCTCCTCTACCTCAGACATGCTGGCATTCTGATCCTGGGAGGTCCCCTGCCCCCCCAAAACAGAAACATCTGGAATCACATGGGCCGCTTGTCTGCTGAGCTCAGCAACAAAGATCCCTGTAGCTACAGCTCCACCCCACTGTTAGGGGACCTAGAAGGCACTTAACAATTACTGTCTCTACTATAGGATTACAAGTGCATTTGATATCATATGTGTAGTACAATCCTTCAGAATTTACACAAAAATATTCTTGGGGTATAGTTCACGCTGAAATATATCCTCAGAGAGATAAGCATCATGATGTTTTAATTTAATTTAGTGAATATTCCTGAAATAAAAGGATATTTTACTTAAGTAACCATGTTATGTTTATATCCTCTTACATATGTTTGAATTTTAAAATTCTGAGTGATGATTCAACACCAGAGCAATAAAGCACCTCAAGTGATTGGGAAAAATACATTCTGAACATGCAGATATTATTCTTCACTGTTCATTTCAGCTGTAAGAATTTAGTCTTTGATCATGAAACTGGAGTGTTTGATTCTGTTCTCACAGAAGTCAAATGAGAATGTTGCTGTTAACTTCTATGGATGCCTGTGAAATGTTAGGATATATGTGTTTATGAGACTTCAACAAAAACGTTTACTACTTTGGGTTTAATTTCACTGCTACTGGGCTTTAAAGATGACAACAATATATAAATGCCGCTATAATTACCTGGTTGTTGAATAGAAGATACTCTCATTGACTTCATGGAGTTTTGCATTCCCTGTGATCAACGGAGGTCTTATTTTATTGGGATATATCATTATTTTAGAGTCTTATTGTGTAAATACTGATGAAAAACAATAAAGTACAGGCGTAAGCCTCAGACTGTCTGGAATTTTCCACAAGCTAGAACAGTTAGTTTATATTTTATATCTATATATGTATGGATGGATATACACACACCTTTTTTTTTTTCTTTCAGAAGATTTGCATACTCATTGGGGTAAACATTGACCCTGACTAAAGTGTACATGCCATTCAACAGGGTCTTAAAGATGGGCTCAGCCCCTCTGTACCACCACAGTCCAAACAGTGACAAAGGCAACTTGGCATTTGGAATCAGAGGACTACTTACATACTTACAATTAAACGGCTGCTGAAGTGCTTTATTAGACTGGGTTAATCAGCTCCTCCCCAGAACACACCTTTATTTCAATAATTGAAGTTCCATACTCATATTTACTGAAGCAAAAGTCTTCAGTTTCTTCCTATTTTAAACAGGAAGGAAATAAATAAATATTATTTAGTCTGTTCTATCTTCCTTTTTTTGTAAAAAAGTAGATACTGAGTTGTCATCAATTCAGATGTGAACTACCACCCTGAATGTCGAATACAAATATTGCATAAATTATATGTTTGAATCACTCATGGAATAGATATGGAATTATTAGACATACAGTATGTAAACACTAGGGCAAAAGTCTCTGAATTGACCTTTGAAGGAAAGTTATTTAAATCAGTAGAGAGAAAACAAGAGGTAAAAAAGGTGCAATTCAGAAGAGAAACCAGGTTCATAATTTCCTAGAACAAACATGCAAATTTAAATTCAGCTGTACTAAAAAAAAAAAATGAGAAAGGCAAATATTTACGTGAGCAGAATCTCACCCAGCCCAGTCCCAACACATGTACACATGAATAACTTTACGCACTTTAGCAGTAAGATTGTCTCAAATGGCATTCCTCGGGTAAGAAATGTCCTGTATTTGCAGAGTCTGCCCGTTACCACATAATTGTTATGCACCATAAGAAAAGCTTGCCAGTCTAAAGAAAATACTTTGACAATACAAAATAAACATTTCTAATATAAAAAAATTACATTTACCTGTAGACTTTGCTATTAATAGCCACCGATTTTTAGGCCATACCTCATTAGAAGCTTCTGTACCAATGGAACCTCTTTCTAGATTGACAGGTGGCTGATTTAACAACACAACAAAAAATCTTATTTTGAAGGTTTTTATCACGAAAAACCCTCTCAAACGACCCAGTGCATTGTGATTTCCGTGGTTCTTTTTCTTCTGAGCTGTTCAATTAGTTGGAAATCTCTCTCTGATGGACTGAAGCAGCTTGAGTGAACGCCTGAGCGCACAGCCAATTAGGCTCATTTGAAGTTGCAGAATTGCCTTCTTTGGTGTTAAAACCCCATGTCAAACACTGGGTCTAAGATCATTTGTACTACAAAATGAGATTGACAGAGCAGCTGCAACAGGGGGCATGCCTGCTGGACGACTTAATTGTGGAGACTGAAGGGCCATCATGAACTGGCGTGTGGAGATTGTATCGCCACTGCTGCATTACAAATGCTCTTTATTAACAGCGATCCGTAATCAATGAGCTCAGGCTTTTTGCCAGAGCTCCAAAATCAGACAGGCAGCTCTCCTCACGAGGAATCGGCGGAGCTGCCGGCGCAGGCTGCTGGGCTGGGCTGGGCTGGGCTGGGCTGGCCAGGGGAGCCGGGCTGGGCTCCCCGGCATCGCCCTGGGGTTGCGAAGCTGCGGAGGGGGCCACGGCCGGGCAGCCGCGGCACACGGCGTCCCGCCTGGAGCGGAGGACGCGAGAGCTGCCCTGAGGACGCAGCAACGCGCAGGCGGTTGCCCCGCCGTTGGCGTGGGTGCGGTGCGGTTACTCCGACGAGGGGGTGTGTCGCCGGTCACAGAGACTACGCCAACTCGCGCGGGTGTGAATAAATAGGTTTGGTGGTGGCAGAACGTCTAGTTTAAGGGTAATCCCACGATACAAATGACCTGAAGTAAATCCAGCAGGCTTAGTTTCAGCAAATTAATGGAAAAAACAGTGTATTTTAATCTTTCGGGTAAAAAACCTTTAGCTTTCCTTAATAAGGCATATTGCTGTTGAAAAGAGTACTTGCTTTTCACTGACGCTTCCAAGCCAACAGTTTTGCTTCTTCCTTCATTATTAAAAACAATGTCCTCTTACTGTAACCGACCGGGTCAGTTTCCTGGAAAGAAATCAATATATCTGCACAAGCATTCAAAGATTACTTTATGATGAGACATATGTAAAACCAATGTCGAAGTGAACTTTAAAGTTAGCCAAAATCAGCAATAGCGGATTGTAATTACCTACCCAATGCCTTTGCTACAAGAATAACTTCACTGCTTTTTTTCAAAGGCATTTTACTCTTGCCCACTTCACTCTCTGAAAGAATCCCAGAGAAAGAAATAAGAAACTTGAGTGAACAATACAGCAACAGCTCAACTGGTGTGACAAATCACATGCAGATAAGCTCTAGTGTAGTAAAATAGTGCCTCAAGTTTGTGCTCCTCAATTATATAAGCAATTCATGTTTCGACGCACAGTCTAAACTTCTGGCTCCTCATATGAGTCAGTAACAGGATTTACTTTTAATTACAGGCTTTTTTCCTTTTTTTTTTTGTTTTTTTGTTTTTATTTATACCACAAAGTATGATTCTCTGTTCAGGTATTTATTACAGATTTATTTTTTTCTGAAGGGTTCATTTTGCTATTAGCAGTAATTCCCACGTGTTTATAAAGTCTGTTCAAATTAAACAGATTTGCATTGTGTCATTCTGCACCAATTGCAAAATAAGCAGCAGGCAGCTGAAATCAAATCATTTTAGGAAGAATTTCTGAAGTTAACACCTGCACATGCAGTCATGTTTTAAATTATCTGTAGGAACTCTCTTTTACCACAATACATACAGGAAACTTAACAATAAACTTGACATTGTTTAGGCTGCAGATTGCCTCACTGCTGCCTCGTGGTCCCCGTATGACTCGATCCATCCGCTGTCTCTTTCCTTACAACTAGAGTGAGCTCTGAGGTGGGAATTGTATTTCTGTTCTTTGTCTGTACAGGCTCTAGCTCAGCACTGTCATTGGCTACAACTAGTGCCCCAGGAAGCTACAGTGAAATCACTTACTGCTACTGTTACCATAAATGATAAGAAAAATCCAAGTATCCCGCTAGTTTAATGATGGAAACACAATATCATTGTATTCTATTGTTTATGCAGTGTTTATTTACCTGTTGCCAGATCTTGTGATATGTTTCTCCTATG
Source organism: Harpia harpyja (assembly GCF_026419915.1). Lineage (NCBI taxonomy): Eukaryota > Metazoa > Chordata > Aves > Accipitriformes > Accipitridae > Harpia > Harpia harpyja. Next base: position 14,626,736 of record NC_068942.1, on the reverse strand, counting down.
TCAGCAATTCCTGACAGTAAGATGGTGAAAGGTGCAGACGGTGGATATCCAGGTAAGAAAGAGTTTTAGTAAAAAACAAGATATTAAAAAAAATTAAAAGATATGCTACCTTGGTGTAAGGAAATAACTAATCAATAAATATGTGACTGAAATTAAAGGGCTATGTGTTTGCTCGTACTAATGCTGTTGCAGCTAAACTAATACCTCACCCAGTCAAGAAAAAGACAAAATGTCAGTTCCTTTTTCCCTCCCACTTACAGTTTGTACATATTCACTTAACAACATCTTTCCCACATATCTCAGAGTATGGCTTTACATAAACTGAACGTTGGGCCACTGAAATCTGGATGATTGTCTTGCTGTTACTTTTTCTGTTCCACAATCTCCAGCTCTTGTCTTGTTTGCTATTACAAAACTTTGCTGCCAGCAAAGATACGAAATTTAACACACTGGCTGTGGAAAGGACTGGATGATTCAACCCAGGCACGATTATTCTGTAAATTTGCAAGCTATCAGCAGCCTGTGAAAGTTTTCTCCAGCTTTGCTGGTGAATAGGTTCGTATCATGCTGTCAGCATTGAGCAGAACTCAGTGGTTTCAAATATCAATGTATGGAGATTTCACAATGCTGGAAGAAGACCACAGCCTCCCTGAATAGATGGTTGTCCTACCTCTTGAAGGATGATCTAATAATAAAGAAAGATTATGTTTCCCTTCTATTTCCCTGTTATTCTGGGAAACCAGAGAGAGTATGATGGAAAGCTCTGTGTGTGTGTGTATACTAAAATTCATTGCTACATTTTGAAGTTAGGGACTAGAATTTCACTAAAACCATACACGGAAACTGGTTTTTTGTCATGCTTTGTTGAAGTTGCAGCACTTTCCACTTCTCTCACTCACTGCTGTGAGAGATGCAACCATGAACTTATTATCATCCCATTGTCATTTTGTTCAACACAGTGATGTTCCATGCATACATGGCGAGCAACAAATTCAGCATGCATATAATTAAAACAGGTTAGATTTGAATTATAAAATAAATGGAATATGATAAAATGAGAGGAACAAAAACAAAAATGTTCATGTTTGAGTCTGGAAAGTTATTGTGACTTCTAATATAATTAATTTTTGTTTTAATGATCTATATGAAGAGCCACAAAAGCAAAAATACAGAATAAGAAAAAATTGTATGATCACCATACAGTTCTTAAAGTAAAAATACAAAGAGGTAACTGCTAGGTTTACTTATAAAAACTTAAAGCAACTCACAGTTAGTTGTACAGGACTGAATAATTACAATTTGTCAATATCCAAAAAGTAAGGCAAGGCATATTCTGCACCCAGAGAGTCAATAGCATAATTTCTGACTGCCTGCAGTAGAAGAAGTGTCAAGGCCCACTCTTTAACCTTTTCCTTTTAACTGAACTAGTTTCATCTAAAGACACTACTGGGATTTATTTTCTTTTAAAAGTTACCTTGTTTCCTGAAAAGCTATCCTGTAAACTCAGAAGTTATCCTTAAAAAGTTATCCAAGCATTGTAGTCAACAAATAACAGTTGCTAAAATAAATCATGCTATTAGAACATGCTTTGAAAATGTGCTCCTTACATTCCACCTTCTGAAGACAACAGCTGCATCCTCTGTAATCTAGAGTAAATAGGGAAAAACCTGGCACAGCACAAACACTTTTTCAAAAATACATCTTGCTTCTTTAAATCTCTGCAAATTCTTCAACGATTATTGTCTTTAAATAATGTCACAGATATAAAAGGAATTAGTGTTGATGCTTCTGAATTTTCATGCTCATTTGGATGCTATAGATTTTTGTACAGAGAAATCAAATTGCTCACATGTGTGGAAATGCCACATACTTTACTTATTTGGACTTCCATTTAGGCAAGTCAAAGCTTTTTCTGAAAGCCACTTTTTTAAAAAACAGAAAGAAAATTAAAACACAATGTACAAAATATGTTGGCATTGCTAATTAATAATCTGTGACTTTATACCTGGTTTTCAAAAAGCACTTTCATGCAACCAGGAATTAAAGGACAGAATACTGTCACTGGTATTCTTAAGAAGAATCTTTTTAGGAAGAGTCAAATATTACAAGGTAAAAAGAATATCTAGCACCACACTATCAACATTGTACCTGGGACATACAAACCTATCTTTGAGATCTTAAAACCATCACTGATCATTAGGTCAATACAAGACTTCCTAAAAGAGGACTTATTTATCTAGCAGCCATGGGTATTTTGTACCTTTCTCTCTGGTAGGAGAGAGGTAGCAAGCTTTAACTAAACAGACTGTGTTTAATTGTATCATTCAGAGAACAACAATAATTGCTATTATTCAAAGACTAATAACAAGCTTCAATCTAGTTTTGAAAGATTTATTGCATTTCTTATCTCTGCCATCTTTTGTTAATTATCAGAATGTAAGGAATGTCTTAAAAATATTCTGCTTCTGAAGTTATATATAAAAATTCTAAACATGCAATGCAAAAATAATACAATATTATTTTTTAATTCTGTTGCAAGGTTCTTTTTTCCCTCCCACCAAAACAGGGAAATAAAGCTGACAGACTCAAATACCAATTGATTTGTAGCAATATATCCAGATTGGGATTCATCTTCTGTAATCTAAGATTCCTCGTTTCAGTAGTCCAAGTTACATTGGTCTCCTTTATGGTCAATAGAAGTAATCCCATAACTTCAGAAAACAATTCATGTTGTCTATCTTAATACAACCAGTTTAAGATGAAATGAATTGCTTGTTTCTCTCATTGAATGTACATGGTCCCTAGGGCGACTCACCTGAATTTAAACAACTAACTTTTAACACCTAAATTAGGGAAGGTGAATCTTCTCCCAATCTGTAAAGTTGCTTCAATTTATAAGCAAGCCAGAAAATCAGCTACTGTAGCAGCATGAGACAATACCCAGGCTACTATGGTGACCCTGAAAGTTTTTACCCTTTTAGTTTTGTTCCAGTCATTCTAAGACATTAACATCTCCTTGATTTTCAGTGATTAATTTCCTTTCTCATTGGTTACCCTTTTCCATATGTAAGGAAATGTTGACCTGCTTCTCTGAATAACATTTAACATTAGCAACAACTATTGTCTCTCTTTGTGACCAAGCAGGATTTAAAACTTAAAAAAAATCTTTCCTCATTTATGATTTAGCAACTCTTTTCTTCAGGAGCCAACCTGCTATTCATATAAAAAAAGTTATAAAATGAAGAATGCAACCCAGGAATAAATAACATCCTAAAAGCAGTAGAATCTCTACAAAGAAAACATGCAAAATCTGAACAGTCTACAGATAACCTTCAAAGTACCATTGTCTGAGCCTGTTTTGTTCATTTTATAGTTCTATTATCAAGCCTATTATAGATATTTGCAATGAAAAAAGAGCCAAAAATAATTAGGAAGTCAGACTGTGACTTCATGAAAGAACATGAAAGAACAGTAATAGCACATAGATGTTATGAGCAGTCTAAATTAGGTTGTTGTCAACTTTGGTGTGGTTACTTGCAAATCTTGATCTTAGAGGTCTTTTCCAAACTTAATGATTCTATGCTATTCTATTCTTTTGCCAGTGAGATTCTTGAAATCTACCAACAGGGCACAAGGGGTGGTTGTGACGGCGTGTACTAGCAATTTGGTGTGGTTAGCTGTATGCAGTGATAAGGAGCCAAAGACATTCAGATCTCTGCTAAGTCAGACCCTACATGATTTTGCCAGAATTACCTTCTCTGTAAAGGATTTTCTCTATCATGGACTTAAAAATTTTCTATCTTCACTGAAAGGGTTGTCAAGCACTGGAACAGGCTGCCCAGGGAAGTGGTGGAGTCACCATCCCTGGAGGTATTTAAAAGACGTGTAGATGTGGCACTTAGGGACATGGTTTAGTGGTGAACTTGGCAGTGTTAGGTTTATGACTGGACTCAATGGTCTTAGGGTCTTTTCCAACCTAAATGATTCTATGATTCTATGAAATGATTGACCATTTGGATTAAAAGTGAAAGTAATTTGGCATTGTTCCTTGAATGAACACTAATCAGCTGACAAAGATTTTGTTGCTTGCATTTAGATAAAGATAGAACCTTTCCTCCAAGAGGAAAAATATCTAAGTAACCAATGATTCCGTTTATTGCTCCTATCAGGTGCTTTACTTGCTGTTTGGTCATTTAATCTGTTAACACAAATTTTTATTTTATTTATCCAAGTAGAAGCCTGATCTGTGCATATTACGTATCACTCACCTATGTTGTGTCACACATTAGAATTCAAAACCTCTAGAAATTTTTATTGTATGCAGTGGTCTTCTGTTTCTTGCCAAGCTTCTAGTCACACATAAATGCTCTGTATCAAACTCCAAATTCTTCTGAAGAGATTTTTCAATGTCATAGGATATAATGGGCACATAAACTGCCAATGAGTCCTACCTTATTTCTACTATCAGTGGATGTTTCTAGAGATTGTTCTTCACCACAGCCTTGGGTGATAATGCACTTAATGACTCAAAGATGGAGCTGCATACTTACAGGCACTTCTCCATAGACATATTCTTGATAAACATAATGCAAAAGTCAGCTGCCAGGGAATGTATCTGGGTCTTTTCAGAGCCTGAATCTGTAAACTTCTGAACTTAATATGTGGAGATATCAGCTAGGTTCTTTCCTCTTTTGTTTTTCATGTGACTAATGATTATATATTTCATATGTCCTGTCTCTTATACTTGGTTTGTTCTTTTTTTTCTTTTCCTATCACCTTCCTTCACATTACCTTCTTTTTGGTTCCTCTGCTTTTTTTCCTATCTTTCCAATGCCCCTCTTCCTTTCAAATTTTGCTCATCATACTGAGTGGATTCCTCTCACCTAACTACAGCCACAGAAATGTTAGGTATTTTGTCTAAGGCAGTTTTCTCAACTCCCTTTATAGTCAACAGAGAATAAATATATCGATCAAAGTTATTTATACCGTGCAATTTATACATCAGCCTCAGAGAGGGTCATGCAAGGCCTCCTAGCACCTCCACAGATGGAGACTGGACAAGTACTTTAGACTGGATGATGAACTTTAAGATAGTTATAGTCTGGCAGCCTAAGTCCCATCTGTTATAACTTTCTCATCATCTTCTTCTGCTGTAAGCTTTAAACTCTTTCATTTCACTTCACTAACTCTAGCTATTGGTACTTGACCACTCAAGCCTCCCTTCATCTTCTGCTCCTTCTGCAACTTTAAGAAAAAAAGCAGTGACTAAGGATCTCAAATCTTATTACTGTTGCTTTCTTTTATCCTTTTTTGCCTCCCCCCTTCTACATGCATGCTCTCAGTGTGTGAGATTAGCCTGTGAATGCTACAAGTGTGTAGGGACCATATTTTTATTTTTCTATAAGTCAGGTAGTACATTTTAGATACTCTCTCTTTTTGATAGGCATCCTCCCAGGTGTTGATGGGATGGAGTGCGGACTAGAGACACAGATTTTCACCTGAAACAGAAGAGAGTCAACTTTTCCTGGGATGGCTGTGGAACAATCCACGAGTTGCTCGCTAAGTTCTGCAGGTGTTCATTCTGATGATGGAAATATGGGATAACCTTCTAAGGGAATGCTAAGGACATTTCTTCTACCTGTGATTCTTTCACAGTTGTTTTTTTTTCCCCAAAGAAAAAAAGAATCAATTTGATCAAACATGCTGTGTTTAACTGGGAAAAAGCAAGGAAAAAATATCTGTGACAGCTTTATCTTACACCTGTTCTAATAAATTTCCTACACCGACGATTAGCAAGTTAAATTCATTTTAGTCAACCACAAAATGATCAACGATTGAAAGAAATGTTTTATTTAGAAGCAACATAAATATTTCTGACAAGTCATACAGCTTTTCTAAGCAATTTAAATCTAACATGCAACCTTGCTTATCTTTTACATCACTTAAAATATAGCCTAAATGCTTCCAAGAAACTTATAACTGCTTTTTCTAGGATGAAATAGAAAAATATTCATGCATATTCATGCATATTAAGCACTTTTATTTCAGTATTTCCCAGACACTTCACACCACCGAGGTTCCAAAAGCCTAGTCAGATAAGTGAAATACTTCACTCACTATTAAATACCTCAGAAATGGCCGTTAAACATCACATAGTCACACATTAAACAATCAGTTTTCAATTAGGTCTTCTTCCTTTGCCTAAATCAGAGCAAGCATCCAAAACTAGGTTGAGGACCTCAAGAATCATTTCATGTGCAGAGGCTGATGGAAGAAAAAGCAGAACATGCTGGCTAGGAGAGGTGAGGGAGGACAGCAGGTAAGCAGAAAACCCTCCTCATTTGAAACTGCTGGGACACCCTAACTTAAAGCCTTGCAGCTGTGAAAAGTCTCATGGGGCTTTACTGATCTTCAGAGCTCAGTCTCAGTTTTGAAGGAGAGATATATTTCCTGTGTTTTCTGTCCTGAATTATACTGTCACAGCTGCACTGACGATTCCACAGTATAATTTTTTCTAAAAATAAAATCATAACAAAAGAGATCTTGTTCGTTATGTTTGAAGAACTTTCCTCTGAGTGTTCCTGCAGCCAGGCAAAAGTTATTTCAGAATTTTACATCATCTTGCAATACAAGTATTAAAAAGTATGAAAGCACCCCTCCTGACTTTTCTATACCACTCCACTTCCTCCAAAAAAATGAAACCAGATGACATTTTGGTTTATTTGTTATTAGGAGGAGTGGGAAGAATCTAATGTTGTATACATTCTCAGTCCATTATTTCTGTGCCAGCTTGAGTTTCATAATTTAATTCAATTCCAGTAGGGTAGAGCACAGCAATACATTTCATAAAACAGTAAACTATGCAAACATGACATCGAAGTTATAATGCAGTATTCATATGCATGCTGAGTTGTCATTTTTATAACACAGCATTTTCACCAGAGGGACACTTAATTAAAAACAGATTCTTTGTATCTGGTATCGAACTAGTACTGACAATTAATTCATTCTAATGCTATTTTTCTATCAGGAGCTAGTCTTTAATTGTGTTGAAAAATGCAGCATGCACATTTGATTTGAATTAAAGAAACCATACTAAGGCTCAGCAAGAACCAAAAAGTGGATAAGCATTTTGTAACAGGGGAAAAAAAAAAAACAACCATGTACAAACTACAGGAGACCATTGCTTTTTGAAGAGAAAGGAGGCTGTCAACATTATACAATATAGAAGATGGACAGATGTAAAAGTGATCTCTTAACATTATTGCCTATAAGTTATTTAATACTAACAGTATCCTTACCTAATACAGTACCCAAACAAAGATGTTCCCTGCCTCTACTCTCTGACTGAGATACACAGGGGACTGGACCCAGTAGAAAACACTAAGGCTAGCAATGTTGGGTTTGAGGGTTTTCTTTTCTCAGTCTTAAATTCACTTCTGTGTGTTTAAAGAGAAGCAGTGCTTTGGAGAGCATTTGGATGAGGACAAGGCGATGGGTTTGTAAATAAAAGTTTTAAAAATTATCCATGCATTGCAGGAAACATGGGAAAATACCCAGAGAACTATATATGGCTGCTACTGGTGACAAGACTGGGATGAGTTAAGGTAGGGACTGGAGGTTTTTAGGCAAGAAGTTAAGTTCAGAAAAGCTTTCACTGGCCTCAGTAAGCTTTGGACAGACACTTTTTTGCAGGAGATTTCTGTGAACATCTGCGGCTAGATATAATCCAGAATTCCACGGGCAGATGGTTGTCCAAACATGAGCCAGAGCTTTTTGCCTGAGAAAAACTCTTCCTTAGTGCCCATGCTTCCTGTCTTAGTGCCCTACGGCACATCCCTGGAGCAAGACGCAAAGCAGAAAATGTTGGCCCCAGACTCATGGAACTGCTCTTCCAGAACCTGAGCATGGGCAGACCTATTCCATCTCACCTGCCTTATATTTCGTCATGTAGGTTCTTAAGACGTTTTAAATCTGCTAGATTGTGCCTCCTTTGCCTGTACATAGTTCTCGTTCATTCGCTTTTCCTACAAACAATGTTATGGTCATTTCTTGCCAGTTTGTGGTACAGTGTGTCTTCTCTCTTTCCAGCTCTCTTCTGTGAACTGCTACTTTCTTCCAGTTTCCTGTTTAAGATGTACTTGTTTTATGACCTGTTATTGTTACTGTTTCTCAAATATGTTGTCTTTTTGTTCCTACTTTGAGTTAATTGGAAAATGACTATCATTTTTCTGCCAAAAAGCAGAATAGGTTCATGGGTCCAGTGTTTTGCTACATCTAACCTCTCAAATCATGCTTTCAGCTGAGAAACCTGTGCTTTTGACAAACACCACAAAGAATATCGGGCCAAGAGTCAGGCTACACAGTCTACGTATCACTGTTCATATTACATGGCCCTTGTTCAGTAAGTGACTTGTTCTTCATCTCAGTAGTTGGAAGGAGTGCAATCAGGCTAAAAACCATAATGCTCATGTAGTGAGAGGAACAAAGACAGATAAAGCAAAGGCAGAATTTAAGTACCTGTGTCAAAGAGTATGGGCTGAATCTGCTTTCCCCTTTCTGCCCTCTCGTTTAGGCACCTAGTTGCCTGGCATCCAAGTTTTTGACATGAAAGTTACTTTGCTAAATAGCAAACTTTCCAGTTTTGCTGACCTTGGTGTAAATCTGTTTATGTGCCAATAAACCTAAGGTTAGATTTTTGTTTCGAAGGTCTGTTCTGAGCATGCCCAAAATAAAAAGGATTGAGTTCAGCAGGAAGGATAAGAGCTCGTGGTGCTACTACACTCTTCAGTCAGCGGTCCTTTAAATGTTACAGATGTGAGTGAAGCCTGTTGCAGGAATCACAACAGATCAGACTGCCCTCACACTGGGCCAGAATAGCTGTTCCTTTTAGCCATTATGAGTCTCCAATTTGTGAAGGATATAAAGAAAACATGCACCTAAAGGGTGTACATTTTACTGCCATGGTTAAAGTGGGGTCTGTCTACCTAAAAGTGAACATTACCAAATATATAAATGTACATCTGAGGAAAAAAAATATTATTTTCTTTAAGCCAGAAAATAAATTAGTCATTTTCTAATACTGACTCCAAGACTTTTAAGTTGATATCTCAATTTTTATTTTATCTATTTTATTGAAGAGGGCAATAAACAGTTGCAGCCTATCTCCTTTCAATGATAATAAAGAGAACCTGGGGTGCACGTGTCCAATCTCCTGTAAAGATGGACGAGATCAGTCTAACTCTCAATTTCTGAGTCTTAGGCATAGCATTACTAATAGTTGCCACATGCAAATTCTGGCTATTAATCAGAACTTATTAGAAAATGAATATTTTTTTGGCCTAAAGAATAAAATAAGGGTAGAGCTACACCAATGGGTTTTTATCATCACAAACCCACTTCAAATCACTTTTGTAGGTTAAAGGTGAAGAAGATATATAAGACCAATAGTTATTTTTTTATAGACATGGTTTAGTTGAGCAGTTCTTTTAATTTATTTTCAGGTTCATTTTCATATATTTTCATTTTCAGGCTGCCCATAGCAGTTTATTTATGTCCATGATAAGTTCTGACCAATGTATTTGGACAGAAAGACATCTCAGAATAACATTTCCAAATCTGCTACAGGTTGAATAGTCAATGAAAACATTTTGTTTCTCACAGTGCCCTACTAAACACTGGTGGCTAACCAACTGGAAAACGGCTCTGCAGAGGACCTGGGGATCTAGTTCTGGGCTCCACGGTACAAGACAGCCATGAACTTACTGGAGGGCAACAAAGATGATGAAGAGATGGAACATATGTCATACAAGAAAAGCCTCAGAGAGATAGGGTTGTTCAGCCTGGAGAATAGAAGTCTCAGGGGGGATCTGATCAATGTGTGCAAATACCTGACTGGTGGTGGGAGATGAGAAAGACAGAGCCAGAGTCTTCCCAGTGTAGCCCAGTGACAGAAGAAGAGGCAATGAGCACAAACTGAAATTCCATGTAAACATGAATAAGCTTTTCTACAGTGAAGGTGGCCAAACACTGGCACAGGTTGCCCAGAGAGGTTGTGGAGTCTCCATCCTGGAAGATATTAAAAATCCAACTGGACACAGCTCAGGGCAACCTGCTGTAATTGACCCTGCTTTGAGCAGGGGGCTTGGACTAGAGATCTCCAAAGGTACTTTCCAACCTTAGCCCTTCTGTGATTCTATGACTCTGTAATTTATTTTTTCAATTAAAAAGAAACATTTCTATAAAAGCCAAACTTTTCAGTAAAAATTGTAATAAAAATAAGTAACTTCACATTAAAGTTCTGATAGAAATTAGTAGTGCCTGGTTTTCAAGAAGAAAGAATTTTTAGGAATTTTTATGTTGCTTTGTAGAGGGAATAGATATAAATCTGATCTATTTTTTTACCCAGAGAACTTAATACAACAAGGTTGAATTTATTATAAGGGAAGGCAGAGTAAATTTACTGTCTGTGTAGGCAAACATGCACAAAAGAGCATAAGCAAGTAATTATGTAATGCTCTGATTTGACATGCAAGTAAGTATAAACTAATACTGACTTGAGCCTACTAATCATGTTCACACTGATTCAAATGAAAATGTGTGTTTTCTATTACAATGATTTTACCACTGATTTAATGGAATTTCTCTCCAGCTAAGAGTGATTATTAGTCACAGAAGTGCAGTAATGCTGTGACCCTTTCAAACTTTTGCTATGAAACAGTTGTTATTGCATTTCTAATGTCCAAACAGTTGCAGTTGGATTCACATAATTTGACAATTATCTTGCAGCAGAATGCTCATATGCAATTTAGAGTTTTCTTATGATGTCCGTTTTCAGAAATACAACAGATAGTACCTAGCCTATAGATTGGAGTAAGCAGTTAACTGGTTTAGAAACATTCTGCTCCACAGATTTGACAGGATCATTTACAATAATATTCAACAATACAAAACAAACAAAGCTAAATCATTTAAAGACTACTGCTATTCTTAAATACTTTTATACCTTTCATCCAACTGTAACACTGATAATATATTTTTTAACAGATGATACTGTATAACTGTTTCTTAACATTGCATTCCTAGCAAGTGGTTAAAGGACTTCCTGTTCTCTTATTTTTAAATTAATCTTGTTGGTTTAGGTTGTTTTGCATACTATGATTTTCACGCAGGTAAAGCTCTAGGGAAAACCCATGCTAGCAGACCTATATACTATTATGTATCTTTTCTATAAATATCAGCCATAAAGGTCACGTGCAAACACATAATATGTAGTCTATTATTATGTCTGAAATAAAGTGTGACATTGTTAAGAAGTATGCTAATAAATTTGCCTGAACGATCTTCCTTATATTCACAATGAAATATTACATATGGAAGAAACAAAAGAAGATGTTCTCAAGGAGGACAATAGATAGCCCTGACTGATCATCCTATTCCTCCTGCTTGAAAACACGCTATTGCACATATTTAGATGTGCAGAACTACAAAAGTGCTGTAGATACTATTTCACTCACAAGGCTTTGCTTTACTGTAATTTTCTTCATCCTCTTCCTGTGTCAGGCTCATCGTGGACAGAATAAATTCTGAGGACAGGTGAGTAGAGACGGATGTGTGTTGAATACACAGCATTTTTGGTTAAGCGAGCATTCACTGATGACTGAAACTAGTGGCAATGAGTAGTAAGTGGGTTGGAGACACTGGCCCGTGAGTTGTTGTGTTGCTTTGCACACACTGGAGACCAAATACCACTAGTGAAGAAACTGCAGTCAAAGATTTGCCACGGCATACCCCTGTGTTCCCAGTGAGAAGAGATTTTCCACGTTCCTGTAGACTTATATTAAGCTGTTAGCAAAGTTTGCATGGATAGCTTTGCCACATTCAGCACAATGATGAAATGTGGAGGTAGAGTTGTACTCTGAAGTGACATAAGTGCATTAAGATTGTATGTCCAGCAGCAGCTGCTCTGGCGCTAGGGCTTTTAATAGATCTTTGGCTTTTTTAGTACTTAGCAAATAATAATATTTAAATTCCTTAGACATAATGAAGATGAGTCCTCTTTTTCTTTTTTTTTTTTTTTTTATGGTACAAAGACACATTTAGGGAAGTTGGTCAACTGCCAGTTCAAGAGAAATACTAAATGTGAGAAGTACTTTAGACATGCATTAGTTAGATAGATTACATAGCTTGAAAGCTCCTTTCCTCACTGTAGGATAATCAAGGAACTTGGTCAACCTCCAATTCAAGATATTTATTTGACTTGCTGCAAGCTGCAAGGGGATATAAAATACCCCATAGCATTTGGGAATATAGAACTAAAACAGCCAAGCCTGAAGAAAAAATACACTTGTGAATACCAGCAGTCAGGAGCCATCCATCACTGATGCAGAACCCCAGAATCCTGACAGCCTGTATTGATTCGGTTTGATATTTGTAGTCAGATCTTGCTCCTGAAAGCAGTGAAACAGTCCTCTGTGACACTACAGTTGTGATAACAGACTAAATGACTTAATCTTCCAGAGGTGAGACTCTAACAGATTTGCCAAAACCTGGAAATACCCTTACAAATTTATTTCTTTAAACCATGAAAAGGGTTTAAAATTCACTTAGCCAAATATATGCAGGACTGTACTTTCTGAGTTTTGCATATTTTATCATAAGGTTTCCCATAATCATTGTTGTTTCAATTTATACTGAGGCATTTGAGAGCAGACTGGTGAAGGACTGCAAATGACCTGGCTATTATCCACACACAGGGCTGTAAAAAACATGACCTCGAAAAAGCAGTTGGTGCTAGTCTTGGGTTTTCTTGTTTGTGTTTTGTGTCTGTTGTCTTTGCCAAACTTTATTATCTGTGTCACAATACATATAATGCCTAGAAAGCCTTTTAAGCCTTAAGTCATGTTGGTTTGTGGATTTTATTAACTTGGTTCTAGATTAAACTTTATAAGCTATAATGGAAGACATATGTCTAGTTGTAGGTTCACTGAACTACGTTTTGTTTCCTTCAGTATCCTGACATGGTCTCAGAGGGTCAGGAGAACGTCCTAGCCTTTGCTCCTGACACTTTTCCTCTTGCTGAGAGGGAGACGTAGAGAAACACAGCATCTCTCCCTCTTCCCTGGGAAGGAGCCACAAAGTAAACGACCACCTTCTTGGAGCTGAACGCCTGAGGAACAAGGAGGGCACTCTGCAACACCAAATGCACCTGCCCCACAGGCTAGACATCCAGCCAGTCTTCCACTGAAAACATCTTTGGCTTAAGGGGAAGCACTCAGTGTGAGACTGAACTCCATCCAAGTGTTATGGGACTCAGTCTACATAATAATTTTGGCTCTTTGGTCAGGCAGAGTCAGGATATTTCACGGTACCTTCATAACAACTTTTCCATGGTTTCTCGATAGATATTTTCTGCTTTTAAACCTCAGCTGAATTATGTAGTTGTAGGTTTTGTAACTCAAAAGGGCCTGACATGTAGGTGAATAAGGAGGCTAATTATTTTGCTGTAAAGAAGAAAAATATGTATATTTTCTCATGCTTAGTAGAGTGTAATAGATATCCTAGATAATAAAGGCTTACAATTGTATAGTAGTTAAACCAGGGCTGGTCAGTTTAAATGAATTAAAACCCCTTTAATTCCTCTGAGACCTCTTGATTTCTGTTCAGATTTAAACTGTAGTCACAGCCTCCTGTTAACTAATACGCATGCTGTGGATTTTCGATCCTATTCATCACAAATTCCTACAGTAGTGGGAATGGGGGAGGGGGAAGGAAGGACTTCAGCTCAGTTATAAATCGCCAAGAAATGACTGACAAATACCAATGCAGACCTTTGCACAGTGCTGTGCTGGAGATGGCACATTGCCAGGCAGGCTGTAGATACACATGGTGTTATATCTGAGCAATTTTAGGGAAATGATATGTTTATTCTAAAGTAGGGGGGGGGGGGTTATAAGCAAGCTCTTGCAGTTTCAGTTGTAAGACAATGGAAAAACTATTTGAATTGCCTTTTCCTGTTTTATTTCATATGCAAATAAGGAAAGGGAATGGGAAAAAACCACACCAAGAAAATTCGATATCATACACTGTGACAAATAAAAAAGGTAATGAAATTTATTTAGTTTATTCTAAATGTGTTGTGCATTTAGTGTTCCTTCTCCAAGCTTCAGTCATATTGTGAAATTTTTGTATGTAATATATTTGAATTCCAGAGTATTTTATATTTCTGAAGCAAGCATTTTTGCTTGAAGTAAAAAAGTAATTTCCAAACCACTTCCATCTAATTCATGATATATGTTGTATATTTATTTAATAAGGTCTCTGTAAATTCAGTCATTTATCTGATTTATGTACACAGCTGTCTGATCACAGTTTGTTACTTGCCATATAGCTACAACTATGCAACATGAAACTTAAATTATAATGCTTCAAGTTTGTGTCATTTTTTGTTGATAGTTACAAGAGGACAGGATGATCATACTTTAACATAGACACTAATGCATGCAGTCAGTGTGTGTACTTTGTGTTGATTTACTTAATTGGCCACAGTAACATATAAAATCTGAATACAGGAGGGAAGAATTCAAGAAAAAATCAAGAAGAAACAGAGTCTGGCTCCACACACTGCTGTCCTAAGATATACATTATGGTACATAGGATATGCAGCTCACATTTATACACTGTCAAAAATATCATGCCTATTACACTTTTATGAAAATATTCATCTTGCTTTTTCCTGTGAATCAGTGTCAATTTTTTAAAAATCACTGAAACAGTGATCAATTTTTTGGAAGACAATTGCCATTTTTTCTGATCAGTTTTATTTATGCTGATAGCACGAAAATGAATGAATGAAAAATAATACAGAACTATTTTCAGGGTTCAAAAAAATACAGAAAGGAAGCATTCAAGTCGCAATCTCTTTCATCTCTTGCAGCTTACTGATCACAGACAGAAGGGAAAAATGTGGAACATATTTCAGATTTCCTACTTGACTCTGTTGTTTCAGTGCCAAGAGGAAAATCAGTAAAATATTATGTAAAATATTAAACATTATGAGCCAAATATTCTTCAGGGGCCCTGGAGGAAAGACAGCCAAAAGAAAATGCTTTTCAATAGGGGTAATGATATTAACTTCCTTTCCAAAACACTTTGGAATACATAGCTCAAAAGTGACAAGTATCTTTAACAATAAAATAAAAAAAAAATAATAAAAAAAGATCCACACAGCATTCTTACAAAACTGACTATTCAGCACAAATTACTATCATAAAGGAAGCCAATTTCAGTCAAATTTCCAAAGAATTAAAACCACTGAGTTTCAGAGGTGATGAAAGTGAAGTGTTAATTACTAACCAGATTGCTTAGTGTTCCTTCTCTTCATACCATGAATATGGCTCTTGAAGTTACACAAGCAGACGCTCTCACTGGCGTTCAGAATAAGCGAAGCATAGGGATCTTGGTGGCGAGTTTATTTATGCCAATGCCATCTTATTAGTTTTCCTTGTCCTTGTGAACAGGCGTCGGACAAGGATTAGATAACTGTCACTGGGATAAAAACGTTTGCATTTTAACAGTGAACAACAAATATAAGAACTGAAATATAAGAAGTCAACAGGCAAAGCAAACCACAACTTAATATTAATTTTGTTTAAACAGTTGGTTAAGGTGATTTTTTTGTTGTTTATATCATATAAATCAAATTCAAAATAGGCATTGTGAGCCCATTTTACTTGATGTCAGGAAAACCTACAGGTTTGAGACAAGAGAGAAAGAGGACGTACAAGGGTATTTGTTTTCAAAAGGAAATGAACAATCCACAACTGCAATTCTGCCTGTCTGTCATCCCTGGCTGATTACTTGTAGCATCCAGCAGAGATCATCAGAAAGGGATTTGGATGAAAGCAGGTTAGAAGCTTTGCAGATTTATATATGGAGGAAAACTTGTGTGACAAGTGCCATGATATCAGCCTTGGAGATGATCATGAGCAGAAGCAGATAAATTGATCTTCAATATTAGGAAGACTGGTGGACAGATACATTAAAACCTGACATTGGGTAAGTGTCTTTGAAGAGGGATACAAAAAGGTTGGACTTGATACTATGGAAACCTCTAGAAAGTTTCTAAGACAAGCCTGGTCTCCTCAATAGAAGGGACAAGGAAAATCACTTTACATGCTCAGGTCTACATAGATTATTTGGATCTGAGACAAGAGTGGCAGAAGAAAAGAATGACATTTCTGCAAGACGGGAGAAGAAGGCAGTGTTCAAGGAATTAAATACCAGCCTTCAACTTCATTCGAGAGAAACTGACTTTGCCATCTCCATGAATATCCAGACAGACCCCTTTTTGTTTAATCCTTTTAGTCATGAACAGAGATGTGTAGATGCATCAGACTTTGAAACTGAGGGGTGGTTTAAACAATATGTACTGTTCAACACACATATATCACACAGACCTGCTGAAGAGTAACACAATGTGGAAGGAGTCAAAGTTTTAATACACATTACCATAAATCATGCTTAATCTTGGCAAGCAAAGTCTACTCTTTCTAAAGACTATGAAATTCTTTGGATATTTTGGCTGTGTATATTCATATCAACAACTTAGAAAAATGAGAGTAGTGTAGCTGTAGCCATTACATGGCAGAGCCAGGCATAACGCATGCAGGCAACAGGAGAGCTACCCATGTGCTTCTACCAATGTCTCCTAGGCTGAGCTGAGCAGGCCGAGCTGCAAGGAGATTCTGTGAAGTGGAAAGCCCCTTGGAATTCAAGATCAGGTCAGCAGATGTATTACCGCTTGTTGACAAACAATAAGCCCGAGTCAGAGTCTTGAAACTGAAGTCTATGCAACACATGACATGTTTATTCACCCAGGCTAACCCAGAAGGCATAGCCTTAAAGATTTATTTCACTTTATGTTTAATTTACATTCAACAAAATCTATCACAGACAGTTGCTACTTGTCTATTCATACATTACTATTATTTAAGCTTGTTTGGGAACAGAGACAACTGTATCTTAATAATTTGTCAAGTAGACAATATCTACTTAGGCTAATAAATATTTCCAAAGAAGTGACAGTAGACCCTGTGGTCTATTGACTACTTTTAAGGCATGAGAAAAGAAATTTAAAAGAAGACTGACTAACATCAGTCAACTTAATTTTTCACATTGAAAAAAGGTGAATTCAGACACATCATTTTCTCAGGGTGTCTCCAGGTGAAAATTGTTTGAAACCCACTGTTCTGTAGTAATCTATAATCACATTTCTGGCTGTATTCTTTCCAGAATAAATTATAAAATCTCGCACATTTAACACTGGGGAACCGAAAAGGCTAATCACTTTATGGAAGTATCATTCTCCATTTATTGGATTTCCAAAAATGGTATTATAATTCAGCATATCAAAAATATATGCATGTGAAAACAAATAAATGGACAAAGAAATAAGAGGTAGTACTTTTTACTTTATGTCTTTTTTTTTTCCTGAAGAAATGTAGATTTTTATGTGGTATTTAAAGAACCATATTCTTTCATGAATACAATATTTTTGTATAAGGTAGTGAATATGACAGTGTTTAAGTAGCTTTAAATACACTCGAGGGAAGACTCCTTTCTCGTCAGCAAAGTTGAATGGTAAGTAGGTAGATGATTGATTGATTGATAGATAGATAGATGTGTTCTGCTTGTAAGTGACTAGATCTTTTCCCAAAGACCCGCAGAAAAATCTTGAGGTGGAAGACATTGTATGTGTTTTAGCAAAGGAAGGACAATCAGGAGGTATACAAAAACGTTACGAACTAGCAAAGCAGGATATGGTTACTCATTTCCTTCAAAATACGTACAGCTTACATATGTAATCCTAACTTCTTGATCTTTAGGGTTTGCAGTTCTAACCTGTGCTTTTAACTTCGGAAATGTTGTCTGGTTGCATCACAGCATGTTTGCTAATATGCCACTTCATCCCAGCTTAATGAAATAAGCAGCATATTTTCACATACAATGTCTTCAGATGCTCCACAACTCAGCCAACCTTTCTGATGGGCTGGGAATAAATTCTTTTTTCTCTGTTGTGCCACTTGTTCATTTGAACCATAATAACAATCTCAAAAACCTAAAATGCCCATACAAATAAAAAAAAAAAGTGTCTACAATAATTTTTGATTCAACAACATGGAACCAAACACAGCACCAGAAATGTATCAGCAAGATTTTTCAAAGAGACTGGAAACACCTGGAGACTTATAAGGAAAATGAATAAACAGTGAACAGCAACAAAATAGGCCATCATGACACCACATCCTAACTGCACTTGAGGCGATGCTCAGAAAGCACTACACAGTTGTGTGTCTCCTACTGGCTCAACCAAGAATTCAGTCTTGTTCAAGTAAGCGGCTGAAAAAGGTTCCATAATATGGAAAGTGTTTTAATAGTCCAGCCTCAGTGGTACAACAAAACTGACCATGCCAGCCAATAGCCACCCAGTGACTTCTCACCACGGCAGCACAAAGCAGCTAAAGACGAGCAGAGTGGAAAAGGGGTATTTCTGGACTATATATGATGATTTATTTGCCATCAATAGCAAGCATCCCTCCAAAAGTGTTGACAATCTCTGGAACTTTTTACTAATTTTGGAGTGACACAGTGGACAGTCTATATGAAGTCCTATTACAGAACTTGGCAATATAAATATATGCAAAATCAGTAGATATTCCCAGTGTCTTTACTTCCTTTCTCTAATGTTGTCTTGGTGAAACATGGAATATTGTCATAGAAAATCTCATAAATATGAAGACAGAAAAAACATAACATGCAAGTAACTCTACTGACTTAGTGGTTGCTTTTCTTGCCTAATAGTTCATGTTTTGGAAGCTAAATATGTAACTAATGTTTCTGTCCTGTATTTGCACTAAAATTACAGCACTGGGACAATTAAGGTTGGTTTATTTTTTCCTCCAGCAAATCAAAACCTTTTGTTTTAATCACAAGAAATGGCAATGTGTCACACAGCAGGTAATAATTTAACATGGGGGAAAATCAGATATTTAAAATTATGCGGGCAGCATTAAATATTTGCTCTAAATTAAGAGTGGAATTTTTAAAAAATTTTATCCCTGTTTTTCATTAGTTTTGTTCTCAACTTCTGTTGAACTTCTAATCAAAAAAGCCAAGAGAGACTGACACACTGAAGAAGGGCCAATAGCTCACTCTGGCTTCTTGTTCCTAGACTTCATGTAGAAATTTGAGAGAACTTTGGAGCCAGCTTTGCTCAAATGATGGAAAGACTGACAGCAGCTCCTTTCCCTTGTAAAAACCCTCAGCCAGCATGAAGCCTACTTAGTACAATAAACAACACAGTGTGAACTATTTTTGCAGGTGAGATATCCTGCTGGTGGCCCACCCATAAATCAAGGACACTGCCTAACAGCAAGGGAAATGGCCAGAGCTAAAAGAAGGGAAATGAAGTGTTGCACATAACCCCCTACTGATTGAAGGTCACAGACCCGTTGAGACTGACAATTTATTATAATTTATTAGTGTTGCATTTCTTCTTTAAACCAGCAGGAGCATCAGAATCCAAGCATATGAATTTCGAAAACCTGAGAAAGAATAAAAGGTCTTTAAAGGATGTACAGTGTGTGCGTATGAAGTAAAAGGAAAGAAGGTAAAGGTAGCTAATTCAGCCAGTTTGCTTTTGACAAAAGTAAAGTTTGAATGATGGGTGATAAGCAGTATTTGTAAATATCTTGAGATGGACATAAAACATGCCAGAAATTATTAATCATGTGGGCATTGATAGAAATATGCCAAAATTTTACTTTCCCCAATGCCTGGTACTTAATATTTAGACCTGATATGAAAGACTTCCTGGAATTGTTACTGTAAACAGCAATTAAATGAACGTAATTGTTACTAGGCAAGAGATTAACTCCATGTGAAGCCAGGAGCAACCCACATTTTTTAAAGACTGTTTGGACCCAATTTTGAAGTCCTTCATCTAGAAAGTACTTGAAGTCCAGAAATGACTGAACTTCTCTGATCACATATGAAAAGATTTCAGCTGATACCAGCTTGCATAGCTCTACAGAAACTATTTATCTGCCATGTAAAAAGACAACCTGTGAGCTACAGAACGTTAGCATTGTTTAACAGATGAGTGGGGAAAAATGCACTAGCTTTTATATATTTAAAAAAAAAAAAAAAGGTTTCTAACAAAGGGAAAACTATTTTCCTACCTTTTTTAGATTTTTCCCATGTTTAGATATTACATTATCTAGTAAGTACTGGTGCTCATGAAATGTTTAAAAGTAGGAATCTCCACATTTCTGACCCCAAAATTGTGATTTTTGAAATTAAGATAGACTCTGTGTAGTCACAGAATCATTCAAAATAAAATAACAAAACTTGCCAAGTGAAAATTCACTAGCTTCACACGGCTGGACTGATAAATCCTAAAGATTTCCTGGGAATGAAACATGAATATCAAAGTCATGTGTTGGGGAACATTTTTTTAATCAGTCATACCATTTAAAAAACTCCTAAACCAGAACAATACAGTGCCCCTCAGGAACAGGAATGATCAAAAGAACAAACCCCTCTGGCAGATATAAATCACCCCACTTAATGCATTACTGGAGGGTTCTTATATTCGGGTGATGAGGGCAGTTTAAAAATACAGTTTGACCATATGGTACAATGTGTCATAATTTGGATGGTAAGATGCCAGCTTCGTCTCTTTGGCTGCAGATCCCAAATTCAACTTGTTCCCACTTCCATCAAGGTCCAAATGACCTTTTGCTGTAACTTAAATTGCTTTGATAGTGAACTGCCACTTTCTATCTCTCTGTTTGTCTTACTGAAATTTGGATGTAACAGCTATTTCCCTGCTACATTCTTACTTATCAAGTGCTTTCTTACCATACTGTTTTTTCCCACTTGAAGTGATCAGTTCTGAACTTGGAAATGCCATTTCTTACAGCACACAGGTGAAAGCATGCTCCTTTAAGAAGCAGGTACAGATGGCAAGTCCATCAGCTGAGTTCAAACCGGAGGTCAAGAGAGGAAAAGGAAATTACCGCTAGTACTCATCTCAGACTCTGCCCTCTTCCACTGTCTTCTCTGACTGCTGGTAAATTTAGCTCATCATTTCCCCAACCAGGACCCAGCTTAGTCAGTGACAGTGGGAAATCAATATATCCACCACATTTGACCTTATCACCTTTAAACCAGTATCTTACAAATCACTCAGGATAAACAGTCATCATCCCAGAGTTAGTAGGGAGGTCAACTAGTCTAAAGGCGGAATCAACTATACCTAAACCATTCCTGGCAGATGTTTGTCTAATGTTTTCTTAAAAACTTCCAGCAATTGAGACTCCTTAGCTCCCCTCAGAAATCTCTTCTACCATGTAATTATCCTTACTGATAGGAAATCTTTTCTCATGTCTAACCTAAATCTTCCTAGCTGCATTTTAGCATGCTATTTCTCACCTTAAAGATCAATGGATCAATGTCCTAAATAATGCCTGGAGAACATTTTGTAAATCTCACCTTTGTAGCAGCCTTTTACATACTTGGAGACTTACAGTCACCCCGCAGTTTTCTGTTCCTTGTACTCCACCATCCCAATTCTTTCTTTAAAGCCACATTTTCTAGGTTTCTGATCAATCTTTTTGCTCTGCTTTGCCCTCCCCTTCTTTTGGTCCACAAACTTCTGGAAATACGGTGCCTCTAATTGGATGCAGTAATGCTCCAGCTGAGGCCAGTATTCAGCAGAGCAGCTGGTTTACATATAATACTCATGTTTATACATCCTGATACAGTGTTTGCTTTTTTAAAAATATTTTTGGCAGAAGTTTAACATTGAGAATACATGCTCGGTTTGGGGTCCTTTCTAGTTTCTAGGCTCTTTGCAGAACTGCCAACCAGGTGGAGATCCATCTTCGTGCAACAACACAAAACCAGGAGAGCTCTCCCTTCTATGTCAGAGGACTCTGGTGTGAGGAAATACTGGGCTAGTTTGACAATTTATGTTGGTTGTAACTTAACAGGTTATTATCTTCAAGGTGTTTACACACAATGTGTTTGATTATTTGTTCCCTTGTTTCTCTGGGACTCTAGTTATACCAGCTCTTTGGTAACTCTTTCCTCTAGCAAAAAGAAGACAGAATTATCTTCCTCACCAGCCTTAGGCCACGACTGATGTGTGCCTTATATGGGCATGTCTCTTTAGACAAAAAAAAATATCTTATGGATAGAAGATCATCACCTCTCTCTCATAACTGAAGACAAAGGGAGGTCTTTTCTAAAAGAGGTCTAGGTGGCCTAGGAACTCAGGTCCTACTAATTCTGTCTCAGGGCTCAGCAGTAAGTCCTTGTTCAAGTAACCCCACTGATTCAAACCAGTTGTGGTGTAGAACTGAAGGAAGAGGCCCAGGGACATTTTATGTGCAAATAATACAGTCTGCAGTGGTAGTCCAAAACCAAAAGAATTTACTCCAAGATATTCCCAAACAGAAACATATTAAGCTGTTTCCAATGAATCAAGAAGAGTTTTAACTTTCAGATACCCAAAAGAATGCTGTTTGATTGCTTTTAGTTTTTAGACTATGTTACCTTGTAGCAGTGGTTAGTGCAGAGGGAACAATAACAAACCCCACACACAGCATGCAGAGCACGGAAAACAAAGAAAAATTGTTTCACAGCTCAGCTAAGAAGCACCTGCAGTTACAGAGCACACTGCTTTCAAAGACTTTTCTACTTCATATTCTGGGTATTTGGACCCATGTTCATCCTGCTCAGCTTTAATTCATTTGAACTGATATGTTCAGACTAGGCACGCGTACTCTTAACTTTCTTCTGGGGTCAGTTAAGAAAGGGTGAAAAATTATTCAAAGTCTGTAAGATCTGAATCATGGCCTGGAGGTATTAATCTCTATTAATTATGCATCTGCCTTATAAATTATTAGTCTCTGTTCTCTAAATCCCCCTGGTCTGATAATACTGGTTTTCTTATTTCTTAGGCACCTCATCTGTAGAGATATTGGTAAACTTCAAGATGATGTAAAATGTGAGGAGAAAAAACTTCCTGTGAAAGAAAAAAAAGGACTTCCCCCCCCCCCCAAATTCAACCCTATCAGCTAAATTTCTGTCTCCGCCAGAACTGTGCTTCATAGCAGACAAGAAAAGGTTATCATCTAGCTATCTGGTTCTAATAGCCACTACATTCCCCATGTGATGCACACCTACTAACCTGTGATGCTGGGCTGTGCCAATAGAGCTGGTTGCTTATAGATCTCATGCTAGAATGACTAGCAAAGTTAAGGAGCTTTGCCCCAAGTCATCCTCTGTCCAAATGCTTCTGTGTCACCCTGTCAGGAATGTTATGACAACACAACATTTGGGGGGATTAAAAAGCATTAATCAAATGATTCTAATCAGAGGCATAATTTTTTTGAACATGCTAGCTTGCAAAAAAGATGGGTTCAAAGTTGCCTGAAAGTTTCTTTTTACAATTATCATCAAAATAAAATCTTTGCTTTTCACATGCAAATCCCTCTCATGTTGAAGTACCAAGGTATTTTTAAAGGATTAAAATAATTACACTGATTGTATTTGATTTCTCTTTTTCTAATCAGTTCACAGAGGTTTTACTGGTTGGTATTTCATCAAGAGTCAAAGTCAGGAAGGCTTCACTGTTGCTGTAAGGATTAGAAAAATTCCCAGTTGACCCAGACCTGCTTTTGAGCATTTCTGATTATTTGGTATTCTTTTGTCCATATGTATTTTTTTCCTGATGCTAACTTTTTTTTTTTACAGAACTTATTTCCATTATTTCAACATGTGAATTCATCATTTGAACACCTATAAATATCTTCACTCCCCTCATCCCTAATTACTGTTTTGAAGGTATCATTAGGTCATGCATGTGACTTAATTCGGAATTATGGACGTAATTCTTAGTGCAGCCTGGACCACTCATCAGTGCTTAACACCTAGTGAACTCTTAGAATAAACTTTTGAAGTAGTATGGATTGGTCCACTTTTTCTTCCACTAATTCAAAGATAAGCATAGTCAGCACAGTACTGAGTGATTCTGAGAATTACTCTCACTAGAAATTTTTCCAGTAAAGTACATCAAATTCTGAAGTCTCGCACAGCTACTGGAAATGGAAATGTTTGCATTTTTGCCTGGCCTCTGCTCAGGGAAGGGCAGTTATGATTAAATTATCCATATTCACTAGTGTATTGGTGAAGATCTAAACTTAGAAAACCACAAATATGAAGATACTTTCAAATAAATTCAACCTCCCTGAAAATGTCACTCAGAAATATGAACAAGCCTGTTTGACTCCGTGTGTGAAAATCCAACCACCAAACATTCTGCACAGTAAACTTAGTTTTCATTCATACAACAGCAAACAAAGCATGTATTGTAATGACTTTTGATCCTATAATCCACACGAGAGCTCAGAGGTGAGCTAGCAATTTGCAGAGCTTTCTTCCTGAGCCTTGCTGGCACTTTTCTGCTATTCAAGTACACACTGTCCTGGTGGCTGATCCAAATTACAGATATGGTAGAAAGCAAGGGAGCTTACAGAGCATACTCTGAAAACTTCACTCACTAACATTTTTTACCAATTTTGTTAACTTTTTTTTTCTCCTAAGGAAAATTTCTCATCTTACTCTTAAAATTGTCATGTGATTCAGCATAACATTATGCCTGTCAACAAGTCAGCACAAAAATGGAACAGCAATGAAAAAGCAACTTTTTCACATGCCTTTTTACTTTATTTCACAAGAAATAGTTTCTTTTTTCTTTTGTTAGAATTTCCAGTTCCTAAAATCTCAGCATCTGCATTAGAACACAAGACAAAACAAACTCTTAAATTGCATTAGATTTCCACTTGTGAGCTACTGTGCAAGTCTATTTTCAGGCATTTTGCTGCACTAGTCATTAAAAACTTGAGTAATGTTTGATTTTCATATTTTACTGAAATTAAGTTGACTACAATGAGAAAGCAGGTATTATAGGAACTTTGGTTATGAAAGAGGGCATTTTGCTCTGGTTGATTTCCTGGCTGTATTAGCAAAGAAATCCCTAAAAAGTGAATTCGGATTTGAAACAAGAAGAATGTCCTGTCAAAAATGTGCTAAATGCCAGAGGGGAAGCATGATCAGTCAGAGAGGATTAGAAAAACTTCTTATTTGGATTAAGCAGAACTACTGAAAATAAAAATAAAAACCACTGGGGCGGGGGGTGTGGGGGGGCTGAAATCATCCAGATTAGTTAGCAATCAGTTAAAAGGCCGTTACATTAAAAGGACAAGCCAGAGCTACCTGCAGACCAGGCTAAACCTACCCAGGACAGGACAGCAGAGGAGAACGCAGATCTCTGCTCAGTCACAAGGTTCCCACATAAAGCAAGTCATTCTTCTGCTTTTGATCTGAGCCCCTCATTAGTGGGAGAGAGAACAGCCACTGCTGTCTGTGCCATTTATGCTCACGCATTTTTTTCTGTGCTGCATGTTTTTTTATTCTCCATAAGAAGTTTGGCCACAAATCAGGCTTACGTGGAGACTCCTCAAAATATATCAAGGTTTTACAATAACCTGTTAGACTGCACTATTAGGAGTATAATCCTCATTTAGAAATGTAGAAATTTTGACTGGGTTAAGTGGGAGGTCCTGCACCCTGATCCAACTGCGACCAGTGCTAGATATTCCACCAAACGGCACAACATCCTCTGAAGTGTGCAAAAAGGGGTTAATAATGGGAGAAAATACCCCTTAACTTTTTAGGAAATAATTGGCTTTCATTCTGATCCAGAATCCTCACACTTGCTCTTAGCCTCTTTTGTTTAATTCTATTTCTTATTGTCCAAATAAATATAAAACTTTTAAAATTATGGTGGGATTTTGCAAGCAACAGTATTTCATAGCAATTAATTCCAAAAGGAGATTATACATTGTATAATGTTTTTCTTTTAATTTGATTTTTTTCATCTTTTAAATGATTTAAACAATCCTTTCTCTCGTAAGCAGAAGCATGTTAACCTATGTTGTCTTTACTTTCTCATTCTTGTGCTTGCCAGTCTCTTCAAAATCTCACCATTCCTTCATTGGTTTTATTTTTCCATCTGCAAAATTTCTGATATATGCATCAAAAATATTTTATATAGATCAGAAGTATTTTTAATAGGAACTTATATCCAAAGTGGAACACAAATGAGGTCATACTGCCAGTTGTTATTATTGGCACTACAATAACATTTAGATTTTTTTCCCCTCTTTTTTGCAACATTTTCTTCACTGGTTTCACTGTAGCAGCAGACTGAGATGAGAGTGTCATTGAGGCAAACTCAACGATGCTGAGATTTACTTTTCTTAATGCCAGCACTGAATTTAAAATTGGCAGAACTCATTCAGACTGTTCCATCCCAGATTTAGGAGCAGTTAAACTGGTACTGTGCTTACTTTTCCCTATGCTTTTTATGATTCTGATAAAATCTTGATTACTCTAAGCATTACTAGTCTAATTCAATTTTTGGTACCTGCTGCTTCTCTAATTGTGCCTTTTTTCTAGACTGTTAATCAATAAAAATCAATAGCTTAGATATTTTTCTCATAGAAGAGGTTGCACAAAGCTGGTAACATATTCTGTCCCACAAGTGCAATGATTGTGAGTACAATAATATAGCTGCTTATTCAGTGCATTCTGTCACATGGGTACTGATATTACCTGCATGAAGGAACACCTTCAATGCCATACATATCAAAACAGTGTACCTGAACCAAGAGCTTGCTTCTGGAGTCTTTGCCTATGTCAGAAATAGCACTGTTCAGCCAGTTTCACACACAAGTGAACACTTTGCCCCTCAGTGAGTCAGTGAATTAATTATATTAATAAGTCTACTGCAGAGCTTTGAAAATCACATAAGAGTCTCTTCAGGTATTTATTAGAGCAAGGACTCCTCCAGCAAGCTGTCCTAACCACTAACCACAAGACAAGAGGGATTTGACAACCAGGGCTTATTTCTGCCACCACTGAGCAGGAGACAAGACACGATGACACCCTTTATCTTTGATGAGCGTATTATCGTTGTCCTAGATAAAGCACCCTGTTATTCTCACCCACAAATGACATGGGAAAAGAACAGGCAAAATTCCTGTGATGTAAATGTGCTACAATTCTGTAACAGCTGCAGAAGGTGTTGGAAGAGAGGGATTCTCTCTCCTGACCTGCTTGAAAATATGCAGCAAAACAACAGTCAGCTCCACACTGTTAGTGCTCGGAGCTGTGAAAAACGGATTGCGCTGAGATGAGCATCTTGGGTGATGGTTCCCCAGCTAACTATACCCCCTCACCAACAGTTTTGGCCTGAACCAGCAATGAATCTCCAAGAAGTATGCAATCCACTCTGTCCTTTCAGCCTGGCTGAAGGAGTCTCTGCTCAGACACCTCAGTTGGATATAGAACACACCCTCTAGTGGGAAAAATGTAGAGAAAAAAACATTCACCCAAATCTTTTCATGGTTCTTATCATAACCTGGGCTTCCACTTTTGTCTATCAATCCTGTAGCTCATCTCAGGATAAGTCCATCTAAGAGCCAGCTTTGTAAATGGTCTTGGGCTGTCTCAGAAGGTCTTTTCTAAGACAAATGTCTGCACCAAATACAAAAGAGCAACCAGCTAAAACATTCATGAGTGCTTCAGGCAGAAGGAAAATACCAGACAACACCTTTAAGCACCAGTCCAAATCCAAATGATTACACCTGAAACCTGCATAGCACTTTAGTTATGCCCTGGGTATAACAATGCAATATGCAATATACAATGACGCTGGGGGGGATTTGCACCTTTCAAAGTTCCCTGAGGAGCCCTTTACCCAGTGCTACCCCAACAGCCTCATCCTTCCTCAGCCTGCACCTCAGTGAGCTGTGCTACATGCAAAAGCCACAACTGGGAGAAAATTACATACAGCGGCAGCAAATACTTCAGCATGGTGGGGGCCACCAAAGTGAGTAAGTCACCAGGGAAAGGCAGAATGATGAGATTCCTGTCGGGTTTCTATCCCTCAGAAACAGCAGTGGCTTGCTAGAGTAAGCCTTGCTGCTCTGAACTGGTTCAAGGTATGCGTTTCCAGAGTAAACTACCTGAGCCCTGGACATCTCTGATATCAAGGTAGTTTTCCCCTCTGGCTCATGTCTGTATTACAACTGCAGAGCATGGAATGGGAAAATGGGCAAGATGAAATAGATTCTTGCAGCAAACACATTTTTCTTGTTTGGTTTTTTTTTTAAAAGCCCATGCAAATAAAGCTTAATATCTATTTTCCTGCCTGACTGCACACATTGGACATAGGAGATGCTGGGACCTGCTGAAAACTGCTTTCCTGGGAGGGGCAATCAAACAGTGACCAGGACTGTGTACAGTAAGTGGTCAAAGCATATAGTTGTCATTAAGTTGCGATTAGCTCATGTCATCCAGATACATGATGCAATAGGCAGATTTGGAAGGTATAAACTGTACAGACCAACTCTTCAGGTAGGGAGACTACCGGAGCAGTGGAGGTTTTCAGAAGACCTAACAGTGTGAGGGTCCTTGCGTGTGCTCAGTGGTGAGCCCAGATTTCTCATTCCTCAAATGGGAAATCTGGGGGAGAGGGGGATTTCCTGAGACAGCATGAAGCTGCGTGTAGGAGGGTGCTGCAAGGCCAGATCTGAGGTTCCCACCTCTGCAGGGTTCCCAGCACCCCACTCGTAATACACATGGGTCAAGGCCACAACAGAAAGCCAGGGAACCATGTGGGGCTCATTAATAAGACAATGTAGATGCCGTGTAGAAGAAAAG
This sequence comes from Harpia harpyja, assembly GCF_026419915.1. Taxonomy (NCBI): domain Eukaryota; kingdom Metazoa; phylum Chordata; class Aves; order Accipitriformes; family Accipitridae; genus Harpia; species Harpia harpyja. The sequence continues at coordinate 14,597,879 of NC_068942.1, read as the reverse complement.
AGCAAGAGGCATCACCATTGCAATGCTTTTGAGTGTTGGGGGGAGCACACACAACATGTTGATCCCTTATGGATGGTTTGGGAACACTTAGCTGACAAAGCCCCTCAGGAATGAATCTTGTGAATCACAGAGGGGTTTGGCTAGGAATTAGGCTCCAAGCTGCTCAGCGCTATTGAGACTAAGATGCTCCCAGGTCCACAGAGAAACAAAACATGAGGGCCTATAAAACTCCAAAAGCACACTCCTCTCCCATTTTTATGCTGCTTCCCACATTAGGCAGTGGCTGAATAGGATGTTTGCAGCTTTCCACAGCTGCAAGTAAACAGCTAAACCTTACATCCTTTTCTAGGATTTTTTAATGTCATTTGGATAATATCTGGTTCTGGTAGTTTGCTGGTCCATGAAGCATCCAAATGTTTGTATTGGGTCTGGCTGAGATGGAGTTAATTCTCCCCATAGCAGCCCTCATAGTGCTGTGCTCTGTATTGGTAGCTAGAAAGGTCTTGATAACACACCCATGTTTTGGCTGCTGCTGAGCAGTGCTCCCACAGCATCAAGGCTGTCTTCTCAAACGTTCCCCCCACCCTCACCAGCAGGCTGGGGCTGGGCAAGATCTTGGGAGGGGACATAGCCAGGACAGCTGAACCAAACTGACCAAAGCGATATTCCATACCATATGATGTCAGCTCAGCTATAAAAGCTATGTAAAGGGAGATGGAAGGGGGGGCATTCATTATTTACATTTGCCTTCTGGAGAAACCACTATGTGTACTGGAGCCCTGCTTCCCGGGAAGCAGCCAGACATCGCCTGCTGATGGGAAGTAGAGAATAAAGTCTTTTGTTTTGCTTTGTTTTCACGTGTGACCTTTGCTTTTGCTTTATTGAACTGTCCTTATCTCGACCCATGAATCTTTCATTATATTTTCTCTCCCCTGTCCAGCTGAGGAGGGGGAGTGATAGAGTGGCTTTGGTGGGCACCTGGTGTCCAGCCAGGGTCAACCCACCACAATGTTCTAGCACCTTTTTTATGTTTCAGCCTATGAAAAAGTGTCTACCTTTCTTTTATTATTATTAAAAGAGTCACTTGATGTTCTCTGCACTCCTACACAATAAAAAGAAAAAAAGGACCTGTGAGTGTCCTCTTGGTGGTTATGAGTTATCTCTACTCCTGTCTTCAATGGGAGTGACCAATAATTAGAGGAACCTCCAAGAAAGAAGAGAGCCTTAAAACAAGTTTCTGAACAATGACATAAGAAGCCAGTAACTCTCTGGAGCCAGTTTTAATTCTGAGCACTAAACATTTTCTCATGCTACTCACACATCCTTAAAACTAGAGCAAGCAGTTTGCAGATTCTACAAGCATACTCCATGAAGCCAAACTTCCTATCCCAAACGTTGCAACATTTTATTTGGATGAAATACTGTTCTGTTAGCTAGAAGCAGTGATTCTGCGCATCAGAATATGAGCCATCAATAATTGCCATGCTTATTTTGCCAGAGATGGTATCTTCAGAAAGGTAAATGAGGATTGTTAAAAAAAATGTACTTTCATCTGAATTCCTGGACTTTGAATGCTCTCTCTTACTATTATGTTTTGTATTGTTGGCCTGTGCTGTTAACTGGATGATTTAATTCCTAATCTTAATTACTTACTACTTTATTTAAAATATAATTTGTAACATCCTTTTTAAATTTTGAATCAAACTTTCCTGGTACTTTCATTGTATTTGGGACCTAGTTGAAATTCCCCTAACCTTTAGTTTAGTCTACTACCCTAACAGTTCATAAACGAAGTCCCATTTTTTCTCCTTTATTGAGGGCACAGGATAAGTAGTGGGTTTAGTCTGTAGAGGATTTATATGTTGTTTATGCATCATATTTCCTATCTTAAGAATGCCACCTGAAATATTATAAAACTGATCCCGGTAGCTGACATTTTGCTAATCATCTGTTGCTTTTAAAACAAAAAGGTGTAAAGTAATACTGTAAATGCTCTCTAATCAATGAATAAAGTATAAAAATACATAACTAATTTTGCAGGCTAGATTTGCACTATTGCAAATGGCAGCAGGTGCTCCAATGAATTGTTATTCCAGTCAGGTCTTTTTTAATATTAATTGGTTACTTTTGTATAGATTTGAATCAATAAACTGATTAAAGTCAGCTGCATTAGCTTTCAAACTTTTATTCAGCCATTAACTTCTACGCAACAGTATCACAGCTGGCAGGATCAGTAAAGCTTTTAACAGAGACAAGCCCCAACTACAGAATGCTAAAGAAGTTTGGATATGAATACCACAACTGGACTTCTTAAACCAGAGCCTGCCTTAGGATAATTATAATTTTTAACCTAAACTGCAGACAATTTTGTTTCTTCAGACCCTGAAGCACATCAAGCTAATTCTCACTTAATGCTGGAGAAGTATAAAAATTTTTGAGCAGGAAGGAGAGTCAGTTCCTTAGCTATTTCTATGTTTGCTCTCTTATAGCTATAGTTTCCTTAGAATAAGGTGAAATACAAAATCAAGTTGCTGGTTTAGATTGTGGGGTTTTTTTCTCATACCAAAGTGTTTATATGCATACTGTAAAAATCATTAACTCAAAGCATTAGTCCAGCTATAGTTCTAGCTGAACTTTGCAAGGAAAGACATCTTTTCATATTTTCTCAGGAAAAAAAAAAATCATCATGTTCTGTTAACATACCACTGCTAGAATGAGTAATACATATTTTTATGTATTAACAGTATCTTAATACATATGTATGAAAAGTACTTTATGTATTAAATGTATCTGCTGAAAATAATCAGTCCTTTGTGTAATATTAAACTAGTAAGGATCATATTGATTTTCATATATATCCTATGTTGTCAATCTGCCATTTCCATTGTTCCTCGCAGTATTCTTATAATGGAAAATATCCAAGAAGTGTTGCATAGCTGTGCTGAATCCATTTGTCTCAAGTACACTGGCAACTGCTGGTATTGCTCTTGTGTTTCTTTGCTAAAGCTCCCATAGCTATCACTACTTATATCAGAGCCAACATTCACGTAAGACAGCAGGAGAGGAAGTGGAAAACCTCTACCGCAAACTAGATCTGTGCTCTAAACATTTAAAAAGATAAGCAGTGTCACTCTGAAATGGGCATTACTTATAAGTTAGGGCCTTTTTTCCATTTAAACACTTTGCAAACCTTACCATTTAACCTGAGAGTCACCAGTTACCATTAACCATGAGAGTCAGTTCATCGAATGGAGATAGGGTTTGTGCCTGACCCCCACTAATACACATTAGAAGACTTCTTGATGTACCAAAACATATGGAGGTCAAACAGCAGTTGCACAATGTTCAATTTATTGTCCACTCTTGCATACTTACCTGCATCCTAAAGGAGCTCACAAGTTACAGCATGAGGTGTATTAAGCTTTGCTGCTTGCAATTCTACAGCCATTGAATTATTAATGCTTGGACCGCTGCTCGGAGAGGTTCATTTCCACAGTTCACAAGATCACTGCCTGGTGAAATTGCTCTTTGCTGTGCTACACAAATAGCTCATACACTGGCCCTAATGGGGCAAAGTTAAAAAGTCGTACAAGGCTTCCCCAGGTAAACACTTGTGCGTGGGGATGTGAGTATGTGTATAAAAGTGAGGGAGGGAGGGAGAGTCATTCTGATTCTTACATACCCACATCTGTCTGCAAGGTGTGCAATTCCTCAGGGCGGAAGACCTGAGCTTAGCAATTGGTAAAAGCTAAAGAAGCCACCGTAACTGCTAGGAAAAAATAGCTAGCAAAAAAACAGATGGTTATACATGTGGGGTTTCTCCCAGAATTTCTACTTAAGGCTTTTTTTGTTTTGTTTTTTTTTCACAGCAAAATGGAAAAATGTGAATGCATACAGAAAAAGCCACAGATTTATTTTCTGATTTTGGTCACAGTATTCTTATAAAAATGAAAAACTTACAAATCTGGAAACAATCTTACTGTCACATAGCTAATTTCAAAAAAGGAGTGTAGACTGTAAAATGAGCGTGCAATTTCCCACAAATGCTTCCGTGTGCATGAATGGTAAGATTTTATGGGAACTCTATTTACACGTGCAAAATTATGTGGTTACCTAGTGACGCAAATTTGCAGGCATAAAATAAAATCACAACTTCTGCACATAGACAGCAGTGACAGAAAACTCCATGTAGACTGTAGGTACAGCTTAGCATGCAGCTTCTAAACCAGCTCAGGACTAAAAATAATTGTAATTTTTTTTTTTTAATCAGTCCTCATTCGCTGATATGTAACAGTTTGGCTTTCTGACCATGAGCCATACAGGGTGTGTAGTTCAGGTGAATTACTTAAATAATATAGTAGCTCTGTATTGGTTTGTCTGTCTTCATTCCAATATCCTTGTGCTGACATAAGGCAAACACGGCATGTGACAACTAGACTGAATGGGGGGAAGAGAGCAAGAAGGAAGCATAAAACTGACATGATTAATAGAGGTGTCACAATTTGTTTACCAGAATGACTTTGATGAACATGTACTTTTTTCAAGACTGTTAGTTCCTCAGGGTCAGTATTGGGACCAGCACTGTTTAACATGTTTGTCAGCAACATGGACAGTGGGATCGAGTGCACCGTCAGCAAGTTTTCTGACGACACCAAGCTGTGTGGTGTGGCTCACACACTGGAGGGAAGGGATGCCATCCAGAGGGACCTTGACAGGCTGGAAAGGTGGGCCTGTGCAAACCTCATGAAGTTCAATAAGGCCAAGTGCAAGGTCCTGCACATGGGTCAGGGCAATCCCAAGCACAAATACAGGCTGGGCGATGAGTGGATTGAGAGCAGCCCTGAGGAGAAGGACTTGGGGGTGTTGGTTGATGAGAAGCTCAACACGACACAGCAATGTGTATTTGCAGCCCAGAAAGCCAACTGTTCCTGGGCTGTACCAAAAGAAGCGTGACCAGCAGGTTGAAGGAAGTGATTGTCTCCCTCTACTCTGCTCTTGTGAGACCCCACCTGGAGTACTGCGTTCAGCTCTAGGGACACCAACATAAGGACATGGACCTGTTGGAGCAAGTCCAGAGGAGGGCCAAGAAGACGATCAGGGGGCTGGAGCACCTCTCCTATGAAGACAGGCTGAGAAAGTTGGGGTTGTTCAGCCTGGAGAAGAGAAGGCTCCGGAGAGACCTTACTGCAGCCTTCCAGCACCTAAAGGGGGCCTACAAGAAAGCCAGAGAGGGGCTTTTTACAAGGGCGTGTAGTGATAGGATGAGGGGTAATGGCTTTAAACTGAAAGAGGGTAGATTTAGATTAGATGTAAGGAAGAAGTTCTTCCGTGTGAGGGTGGTGAGGCACTGGAACAGGTTGCCCAGAGAGGTTGTGGATGCTCCATCCCTGGCAGTGTTCAAGGCCAGGTTGGATGGGGCTTTGAGCAACACGGTGTAGTGGAAGGTGTCCCTGCCCATGGCAGGGGGGTTCAAACTAGGTGATCTTTAATTTCCCTTCCAACCCAAACCGTTCTATGATTCACTGCCATTTGTTTGTTGATTCACATTAAGGGTAAAATCAGGCCATCAAGCTGTCTGGAAAAAAAAATATGCCACCCTAGCAAGCTGGCTAAAGCAGAGGAAGGTATTACAGGAATGTTCAAATGCTCAGTGATCACTGCATGGTGTGTTTGAGTCATCTTTTTATGCACAAAGGACAATGTTGGCCACTTTTCATTACCTTCTATAAAATTCCCTGTACATTCACAAATAATATTCCTCATTGATAAAAATTACATTGAGTGAAATGAGTTGTTTGAAGAAAGCAGAAACTGCCATGTTCCAGTAATTAAAAAGGTTAACAGTAAAGTAAGTTTGAACCAAGCTTTTCAGTCTGAGTACTCTAATCTTATGTTCGGATTAGAAAAAATCTAAATTAAGATGCTTTTCCACTTACAGCCATACTATTGCCTTTCTTTGATGTGAATGATTAGCCAAATTTAATAATTTGTAGCTTGCTGTGATAGAAGGAGACACTGATTCTGTCAAGGTGTTTCTTAGATAAAATCCTGTTTACTTACAGAGCATATCTGAAGTCCCAGGAGGACTCAGATAGGAGACGCTTGATTTGGCCACAGATGCAAGCTTCTTTTTCAGGCAACACTTGACCCAAAAATTACACCTCAGCTTTTCTCAAGGTCACAATCCCAGAACATCTCTGTTCTTTCCTTGTGTATAGCCATCCTGTTTCTACCACTTCTCTGAAATGCCTGATCCGTCCATAACCTCTCTAGCCAATCAATTTATCTTACTGAGGAGTTCTACACATCATAGGTCAGGTTTCAGATGAAACTACAGACCAAGCAGCTAGCTCCACAGAAAGATTTGTTTCTTCCACCTGAATAAAAAACCTGAATATTGTTCCAAGAACATTTCTCCCAATCATTTGCATAACAATGCATTACACGCCTTTTTTACTCATTTAAAACCTCCCAGGTAACTGAAGTTATACCAAATCCTCAGGTTTAGAAAAGGAGGAGGGAGGGATTGTTAGAGTTAATGGCTCAGTAAGCTGAATTTGTAACTCCCACTGTCTCCCAGATGGCAGATGCTTGGGTTTTTCATGAAATCATTGACTAGGGGAAATGCAGCTAAGTGACCAAGCTTTTTCAATTTTCTCTTGTTGGCTTTTCTTCAACATCTCTCATCAAATCGTGAACTTCGCAGTGATCAAACTGGCCCTTGTGTGGCCCACAGGTGCTTCCTCTAAAACTATGAATTTAAGTGCCCAGAATAAGGCATCTCAACTGGGGAAGTTCTAGTCACACTTTCGAAATATGAGACTTCTGTTTCTCTTGATAACATTGTTGACTAAGTTCTCAACACCTGAAAATGTGCAAGTGAAGAAAAAATAAAGCAAAAGCCTATAAACTGTTAAAATAGAAAAGAGACAGAAAATCTGAATCATTTATGTTAAAGATCAAAGGGGTCAGTGTCTCTTAAAATGTTTAGAGACTGAAGTTCTCATTTTATGGCTTCAGTCTTACAGCTCTCAGGTGTTGTATGCACCTGGATTCATGGAGCCTTACTGAGTCTTTTAGTCCCTGGGAACTGTCACCCAGGCAAGACAGACATATAACCAGTCCAGTAGATTAATTCTTTGTAAGTCATACTCCGAGAGTGAATCTTCATACTAGCTACTAAAATATAGCTCATGGAATATTTTTAATTTATCATAGTTATTATAATTAGATGCAAAATTCATACTGTATTTGAAAGATTTTTTTGATCAATCTAGTATTCGATTTTTTAGGAGGCAATTTATTCAGAGATGGACATGCTGCACTCTTAAATAAAATAAAACTTTAAGAAATGTAAGGGTAAAACCTCAAGCCACTGTATAAATAGTAGAAATAGTAAAATAATCAAACAAAATGGCTTTGTTCATAAAAAGTTATTTTGACAAGTTTAATTAAATTCATAACATAATAAAGGACAGAGATTATAGTCTGTAACATGCTACTCTATTGTATAAGTTAACAAACTCAAAGTATTATCTCTAACAAAAAGACAGGGTTCATTTTCTAATGTTTAATGCTTCATTTCTGCTAGCAAATAGGAAAATTGTTAACAATTTTAAAGACAATTATTAAAAAACCCCCTCATTTGATATCAGGGTTCATCAAGTTAGAACCTTTGTCCCTTCACAAGCCTTGAAATGTAATCAACATTAAAAGGTTTCCCTTACAATACGGTTGAACTGAAGTGGCACCTAATCTCCTTTTACATAATCAAAGTTAACATGGATGAATATGAAACTAAGTACTGCAGTTCAAAATTTTACAGAGCATAATTTTCATTGGACAGACTTTTAGAGTATTTGAAGTTTAGTTGGGGGGGAGGGGTGTGGACATTTCTTTTTCTCCTTCAAGAAAAAGGAATTTTGATTTGCCCTTTTTTAACTGAGTGCTGTTTGCTATGGGAATATACAGGTACATCTGAAAATAGAAAAAAAGTATAAGCCTTTTCTCAAACTGTAGTGTCAGAGTGTCAGATCACCATATCACAGTGATATCAATAGTTAGTTAGCAAGTTTTTTCTACTGTGCAATAATAACCAGTGGTATATAAACCATTCTTCTACAGAATCTTCACAAAAAGTCTGTGAAAGCAGAAGTCTAGACATAATGACAGCGAACATTTTGGATAAAGGAACAATCTGGTAGGCATGGAAGAAATCTCACACTACAAATACATGGTTTGTAGTGAGAAACTATGCATAAACTACCATTTCAGAGGAAATGCAAAGTCCTCAAGGAGCATCAGGCTTTCAGTAACAACTACTGACCTAAAAGAAATAAACTTTTTTTCCAGTATGAATCTGAAGAGAAAAAGATGAATCATCAGTCTCTCTTAATCCAGTTCTTCCTATCTTCATTGTATGAAATATAATCCTTACAGACAAGAGAGTATTTTATATGCACAGAAGCAGAACAAACTGTGCATTAAATATAGCAATGTGAAAATCCAGCAGAGCAGTACATGAAATCCAATATTTTAAAATCCAATCCAACCCAATCCGTATTTTAAAACAGGATAGCTAAAATAAGCCATCGAAATATAATTTAATTGAAAGTAAATAATATATAATATTAAAACTCAAAATAATTGTACATGAACACTTTACAAAATACTGTCTAAACTAAAAAAATATTACCAGGGTCTGTTAAGAGAGTTGCTTTTAATTCTTTCTCTGCTTTTTAAAGTAAATCATAATTAGCCTCTAAAAGTAAGTTTAAAAGCCACATGTAATGACCCTGCAGATATATCACAAGAAGGCCACTTGCCAGTATAGCATTTGGATTCCCTTCTTCTCAACCCCTTTACGAAATGCAGAACCTTCCATCACTTAACTGGATAAAGACGCATTTTCTTACTGTAAATGCTAGTACATATTATATCATCTTCAGTCCAGATCAGAAAGGTCTTCTTATCATTTTGTACTCATGAATTTTAATAAGATTTAATATGATAGCTAGGTTAAAATCAGATATTTTTTGCCAGAGATGATACAAGTGTAGTCACTGGTGGTATGTCATTTGGGATTGTCATACTGAGACCTTCCTATGTTATTTAGTTGGGACAGCAGGGGTTAAGGTACATTTTGTGGCACTGTATGTTGAGCCCACATGGAGTAAAGATCTGTTACTAGAGAGGTATGAATAAATCAGGCATTCTGTTCAACTTAAAAAAAAAACCAAACCGTTTCTACTTTTCAGTAATGCAATCTGTAAAAGATATAGTAAATAACTAGATGATATAAAACTGGGGGGGGGGGGGAGGAATAAAGCAAGCTCTTTATTGTAGCTAATGATCTAATTGTTCTAATATTCGATGTCTCTCGAAACCTCTTGTAGCCAATGGTAGAGAAGCCCAAACGAAACACATCTGCAGAACAGAGACACTGTTACCCACATCCTTCTTCTATATGCAGCAGAACTATAGTAGTTTTATTGCTTACAAAGTCTTCCAGAAACAGTAAGTCTGAATAACTTCTCCATTTTAATATTTTGTTTCAGAGAAGAGGGCTGAGGGTCAAATCAGGAACCATTTTCAAACCATAGTACTTAAAAATCTTAGAGGTGGGTGAGAAACACAAAAAACCTCTTACAAAATATTTATTCAATCTAGTCATGCTGGGTTTGTTTGAATTTTCATGTCTCCATTGGCACGTGCCTCAAGAAAAATTTTGTTTTAAAGAGTGTTCACAAACATAATTTCAGGCAAGAGGAAGAAATTTGTTCAATAGTCTTTTGGACTGTTTTCTGTGACAAGAAGAGGAACAGAAATGGTATTATACCACTGAGAGGATCAGGCATACAGACCAAGTGGTGTGACTAACTTTGTGTATCAAATAACTAAAGTAATGTTCCATTTTTACATAGACAATACAATGAAATTTATACAAATAAAGTAGTATTCCACCAAATTATGATTAAACTATTTGTATTTTTTCCTGCATTGGAGAGCACTTCACCCAGAAATGGCCAAATTTAATCAAGGAAATCTGTTCACGCTGAAAAGATAAATTGCTCCACACTGTATTAATTAGCAGGGTATAGTCTTTGAACTGACTTCCTTACACCTGAATAAAAGCATTAAGAACCCAGACTTTTTCTCAAAAACTCTAGTTTAAAAAAGATGTGGCCAAGTGCCAAGACGTAGATTTGTGTTAGAAGATCTTATGTGTGCAATTTTATGCATACAATCTTACGTGTGCAACCATATTGCAGAAAGTGTCCAGCAGAAATTAAAAATATTTTGTTCTAAACACTTATGAACAATACCTTTAACTCAGAGCATGTGAGTCCAACACCACAAGAAGATCATTTTTTACCTTCCTGGAATTACTGCAGCAAGACTACTTGCTATTGCAAGATTAGTTATCAAAAACTGTTTATGTTAAATGTAATGGATTAGTAAATTTAAAAAAGGACAATACTCTCTTCTCAAATCTACCTTTAGCTGAGTTCAGCTAGTGCTTCAGTTGCTCAAGAAAGAAAGTTCCAAAAGAAAGAAAAAAGCCAACCCTCTTATATCTGCCTGATGATGAGACCTCAGTATAGTTGCAGCAGATTCCTTGGTAAGCTCCTCAACACCAGCTCTTCACAAACCTATTTTTCTCTCTCTAGTCAGCCACCAGTACTATGTTCAATTTAATTGTTCTCAGAGCTGTTTCTGTCTTTGTATCCGATTTATGAAGTTCATCGATTAGTGAAAGACCCCATTTTTCTTCAGCAATATTTCCAACAAAAATATTCACATTTTTATTCATCAGGAGATATAAAAAAATAAAAAACTGCTTCTGCAATGCCACACCCTAAAAACTTCAATTTTCATTTGTTAGTATCACTGCTTTCCAAAATTCACACCTATCCAATTTTACCCTGAATAAATCACAGCCCTTTTAAAAACAGCACAAACAGAAGCTTGTGAATCTGTGGAAAATGAAATAGAAAACATTTTTTCCTTCTCAACCAACTTTTGTATTTGTATATTGTATTTTATTTTTTTAAGGTACAGAAACTGTTGTGCAAGTTAGCATGTAGCACACAGAGTGCCTCTGCTTCTTCCCCATTTATTTTCTATTTCCATTTTTAAAGTTTCAGATGCAATATTCAAGCTAGCAAAGGATCTTGTATTCATCTTCACATTAATACTATGCTGTATCCAAATTGTAAGTCTTGTTGCTTTTAAGAATTCTAATAGCATGATGCATACTTCATACATTACCTCTATTTTCCTCTTGGCCTTTCAACCTTGTTTATAGTTTTGCATAATTTGTAATCTGCTCAGGAGGGTGAGATAATTGCCTGGTTAAAGTGGAGAATGTTGAGGCAGGGCTTGAGCCTGAAAATCCTTTCTTGGGTAAGAAGTCCTTACTCAAATAGGTATTAGCCAATGAATTCAAGAGAGTTTACATAAATGCAGTTTGTAAGTGTCTAGTCTAGGAGGATATTGAACGCCGTGTCTGTAGTTTCACTATAGAAATGGTTATCAGCTATGCTTTTATTTTCAGTACAAGTGGAAAAGAATTAGTTCATTAGACAGTGATGGATCATGCTGCACTTAGCTTTCTAAGTTACTACAAATTTTTAAGGCCAGATAAAACCAGTGCATCTCCAGAGACTTCAGCAGAATTATACTGTTACTCACAAACAAACACCCACTCCCATTTTACAATAGATTTTATCATAATTTCCAAGCAATATTGTATTCCACAGAAAAGATGGGAAGAGAAAGAAGCATAACACAGTTTTATAAATTACTGCGAAGACCCAAGAGTTCAAAAAGAAGGTATAGAATAGTTAACCATAATAATACTTATTAACTTTTATTTATTGGATTAATCAGGAAAAGATAAATATATAAAGAACAAATATTTCTTAAATTTTGATTACTGTCATAGTCTTAAAAATGGAAGCAGGCAAGGAAAAGAGGATGTCTAGCAAATTACAGTGTGAATAAGATAAATCATCTCCATGCCACTTATATTTCTTTGAGTCATTGGAAAATGTTTCCATTTCATTTCCAAAGGGAAAGGGGTAAAGAGGCTTTAATTAGTATTCCATAAACAACTCCAGTACTTTCAGTAGAGGACAATAAACAAATGACAAAGAACGTAGATTTTCAAAAGTGGCGAAGTGTTTGGAGAAAATCTGTGGAAGCAGTGGGAACAAAAATAAAAAAGAGCCTAATAGATGAAGTATAATCTCTGTAAGAAGGACAAGATGCACAGAGGATAGGCAAGAGCATAGGTTAGTTGGGATTGTTGGAACTGACACATCTAATCCAAAAAGTAAACTAAACACAGAACCTTTGTGTTTCAAAACCATCTTAGGTAGCAGACTTTTGTGTGCCTTCTACCTTTTTGGTTTAGAAAGGAAAGTTAAAAAAACCCACAAATCTTTTGATGGAGAGTAAATGGCATACTTTAGAATCTCACTAAATCACGATTCCTTTGCTGTTTGATTAGGAATGCATTTGAGAGTCTGGACACTTTCTTTCAAACTTGTTTGCTTTTCTTCCTCCCTGCTTCTCTTTACTCGACATTGTCTGTCTGTGGTGCCAAGATTTTAGAACTCTCTTTACCCTTTAAACTGTTGCTGTCAAAGACTACAATAAAAGGGAGATTCATAATAAGTGCATTCTGCCAAGACGCCTCTCCAATATATATTGCCATTATGTATCTTGACAGACCCTTGTGATTAATATTGTCATTCTAAGCCAATGAAATTGATCCTGTCATCACCTTTAGAAGAGAAGACAACCAAAAGAAAAAGTTCATTTCTAGGGTTTACACAGGAGATGAAAAAACTTTTAAATTGTCATTATGCAAAAGGCAAATTCATTCCTTGTATGTGTTCACTGCTGCCGACCATGCCGTACACAACAAAATACCTTGGACTTTATCATTATCTAAATCTAGTGTCCCTGATATACACTTTCATTAGTTGCATTCTCCAGCAGCACAGAGAGTGTTTTCACACAACTTGGAATGAACCATATGTTGTTAGCAATTTATCATCCTTGTCTTAAATTCTTCTGCTCCTATAGACACACAGTAAAATTCTCAGGCCAAATAAAAAGTGTCAGGGAAAAACACAAATCAATCTTACAAACAGCTAATGGAACAATTTCATTGATCAAAACGCATTTACAATAAAAGTGATAAAGACATAAATACTGTACCTTTATCAAATTCCTTTTCTCTTTCTCTAGCTCACCTTTTTTTTTTTTTTTTTGTTCCTCCTGCTGACAGTACATAAATGTCCCGAGAAACTATATCTTCTTTGAGTATGGGTGATCTTTTTGATAATAACTTGCTGCTTCCTTTCTTTTCCTTTTCGCTGCTTGAATGAAAAATTCCTCTGCAAAACTGAGGTTTTGGCTGAATTGATTGCCTGAACCTTTAATTCTAATGTTTCAATACATTGACTCCTGGAGATTATATATGTGTCTTGTATTTCATAGACTTTTAGTTGTGATAATTTAGGCTTAGATTGCTGATAATGCTAGACCATTAGAGAATATATAGTCTGACAGCAGTCATAAAACAGGCATTTGTTACTGCGTTGTGTTTTATGTTGGTTAATGGTGTGTCCACAAATGTTTGCAAAACATAAAAGATACCAATATTTTAGTGATGCAATAAGACTGAATCAAATAAAAAGCCATATCTTTGTGACAAGAATATTTATTCCAAAACAATGGCATCAGAATTTAAATGAAAAGTTTTATAGAAAAGAATAGTATGCTTGTCAGAGGTTTATATATGTATGTATTTATTGGTGTGCTAAATTGATTATATACAGTAAATGGCATTGCTGCTATTACACCGTATTCTGATCATTTCCATATGCTCCGGGCTTTTATTTTGACTTTGCAATTATGAATGTATAATCACAGTTATTTGAGTAGGTTACATTATGCAGGGAGAAAAAGCGATTGATTGAGTAACAAAATAACACATGAACACAGGAAAGTTTAGGCACCATACTGGTTAGACGGAAAACCAAAGTGCTGACTGCTTGCAGGCCTCAAAATATATGCTACAAGTTCATTAACTTGAATTTTACCAGAAGTCAAGGCCAGATGAACAGCCTGCAGTAACAAATGTGAAGTTGTTCAGGTTTGAAAGTAGTGTACCTATACTGACAGCAATCTTTTTTTTGTTATATGAGCATTTTACAGGTAAGAAACTGGGATAGGCGAGGGGTTAATCCACTTGCCCAGATCAGAATTTCGTACTTAAATTCTGCCTACCTCAAATGGATTTTGCAATGACAGCAATACTGCTCTTCTTTTCTGTCCTAAACTGATGTAGAGGAGCAGAGAGCTGCTGAGTGCTGCTGTAGGAGCATTTGCCAATCCGTGCTGGACAAAGTTACATCCTTCCTCTCTTTATGGTTTTTCCCCTTGTGTGAGCCCTGGGACTGTAGCTCTGGAGCAGGGAGCTCACTCACCTCACCACAGGGTGCCTTCAGGCAGCAGAGCGGCTTGGTGGGGAGACTCAGAGCCCCAAACCAAGTGTGGAGATGGAGATATGGAGCACGCAAGCAAGGGAAATTACTCTGATTTATATTATACAACAGCTGGGCATCGTGCTGGTGAAACTGCATCTGCACTGCCATGCAGGGTAACGGGATCCCCCCAAAGGCAGAAGTGCCTGAAGTGAAGCACTAGTCTCACCAATTTTTACATCTCTTTCAAGCTCAGACGAAAACCAAGAGGCAACAGCATGGGGAGGTGAAGTGGTGAAAAGAGAGACAGAAAAATGGCTCCTGTTTCACAGAAAGATATTGTCCTAAATAACACCCATCCTTCTCCAAAGGCATGGGCAGCAGAGAAGCCAGCCACACAGGTGACAAACTCCAGGGAAGCCTGCTCTCTTCTCACTCAGCCTGGAGTGGGAGAGACATCCGCTTCCCTTCCTCACTTTCAAGAAGGACTGTTGCAATGAGGTTAGATCATTGGAGCCAGCGAAGCCTCATCTGCAGCATCCCACGGGATTTAGCAGGAATCTTCTGCAAGCAGGGGAGGCCCTGAAGGACTATGCCTGTTCCCTCTGCTGTGCAGCAGTAACCGCTTGCTGAAGAAGTCAGTGGGGTGAGACACAAGTGGTACCAGAGCTGTACCACAGGATCAAAGAAGAAAGATTGATGGAGGTACACAGGGCATATCAATGAGCGAGACAGCATAAGGCAAAATGACGTAAGAGATAGGGCTGCTTATTTTCTACCTAAATCACGTCCTCCAGATGCTTTTTCCTACATCAGCCTACCTTTTTGCCTCCTTTGTGGTAAGTGCCTCCACAGAGTACTAGCATTTGCCTTTTATGCCAGTACTTTAGTCAGTGGTAAACTTGGCTTAGCAGTTTATAGAATTGCAAGACCTTTAGAACAACAATTCCCCTGGTATTTGACTAGCCTTTGAAAACATTTTGTTGTGTTATCAGCTTCAACAGCTCCTCAGACAGTCTTAATTTGTTGTGAATAATTTCTTGAGGATTTTGGCTGAGAAGACGTACAAGCACATTCTGATTTCACATTAAAGAGTGAGTAACATATAAATGTATAATGCTTTCAAAGAGTGGAACCATTTCTAGTGGGCTTTTTAAAAAAAAAAAAAAGCCTGATAGACAGTTATCACTTTTTTATTTGCTGATTGTTTCAGTGGCAAAACTGGCCATTTTCCAAGCAAGATTTCTTTATTTTGCAGCCTATTTTTCCCAAAATACAATTGGATTCTGTACACGTATCCTGGTTATAGCAGGTAAGCAAGGTCACAAAGAGGAGTTTGGTTGGTGGGAAAATCTTTCAGGCAGCATATTTCATCTGAAGGGACTTGGACAGACTTAGGACATTTTGGTGACTGGTATTTCCCTGAGTCCAAAGTATGCAATTGTGAGAGGAATGCACACGATATGTAGAAATCAGCTGCTTAAAACTATTGAGAGAGCTATTGTGTGCATTAAAACAATAAGCGACCAACTGCATACTTCAGTTATGTATATCAATAAAGCTGAAAAACATTCCTCTGTTTCTAACTAGAATTGCCTGCAGGGCGATAGTATTTGGCATTAGGAAAAAAGTAAAAACACTTTAGAAATTCAAACTTGAATTAGCACACAAAATCCTGGTTGTACCAGGAAGTGTTGTTAATCCAATTTTTATAAAGGGAAGTGAATGAAACAGAAACTTCTCTAAATACAGCAAAGGTATTCATGTTTCATGGTGAGGGGAAGGCACATCCTTGGTTCATAGATCAGTCCCAGGACTTCCTGACAGTAGAGAGAGAAGTTCTGAGACTCTATTTTATGCCTATGATGTGCCTCATAACTAATGGAAGTCAGACAGACCAATGCAAGCAATTCACAGGTTGTATTTTGTATTACAAGCATCTGATCCTATGATTTTAAAAGAAATGGAAGTTTTGGTGGGACTGGGCCCTGGTAGAGATATTGTGAGTTCAGAAATTGGTATGGTCTACATCACGTCTTCGAGAAAACTTTTGAGAGGAACAGAGACCTACTTCAGAGATCCAGGAAGCTGATAGAAAATTACCTTTGCTTTTAATACTACTATCCCTCACAGCATAACATTGGGTATGGAATAACTATTTCAAGATTAAAAGGTTGTAGATTTAAATGCCTTAAACAGAAGAGTTACCGTAAAACTGTACTTACATGTTACTGCCAATAGAACAAACCAGAACTGCCTACAGCCAAAGTAATTAAAAAAAAACCCAAACCATATGTTTTTATTCAAGAATTTATAGTCTTAATTCACGTATGTTTGTTACAGCTATCTGCAACTTGTTTTCCAGTCTGTGGTTGTCAGGAGTGACATGTTGGTAAATATCAGTTTAAAGCCTGTTATCCAATAAAGGAGACATATTTTTTCCACTGAATTTGCATTAAATTTAACTTTACGTAGGGAAATAGTGCACTATAAAGTAAGGCCCTCAGATTCAGCAAAACAGCTGGGTAGCTCTACTAAAACAGCATCCATCAGACACCCCACTTGTGCTGTAAGACTGCTACATGGGTAGTCGACTTGGCTGTAGACAACAACGCCATTGGGGACAATAACCCCACAAAAGCACAGCTACAGCTCCGCAGCTACTTGCAAAAATGTACAGTTCAATTTTAACGTCATCTTCTCTATTCAACAGCCGCTTTCCCCTCCCCAGTTCAAAAAAGCAGCTGTGGTGTCAACACGCACATTATGTAAAAATAAACCATTTGATAAGTGGATGGAGAAGAACGCTCTTTGATCAGCAGAATATACAGACGTCCACGAGTGCAAGGGGCACTGGAGGAATGCCTAAGAAGTAAGTTCCAGCAAGGGTGAATTTGCTGGAAGGGTAATTGTGTGAGAATCTGTCAGGCAGCAAGAAAGAGCTGTAAGCTTCCAAACCATATGATCCAAACCAAGGAAAAAAAAAACAACACTTTTGCTTTCAAAAGTCTCCCAAAAGACTAAAAATAGATCATGGGGAGACGAATCAAATAATAATTTATTCAGAAAACTAACTTGCAGACAGAATACACAATCCTTTGATGTTTGAAAACTATTGAAGGTCAGTCTGTTTTAAAATAGTGCTGTTCGAAAGTTTGCTTTCTTCCCTCTTATTTCAATGAATTTTGCAATGTGGGTAAACTTTGCTGCTGCTGCTACTATATTTTCAGGCATCAAAACAAGCAGAAGAGAAGCCCATGATTCTGGGTAGATAATAGATTTCTGTCTGCTGCAAAAACAACAGTAAGTCCCGCTCCAGCAGAACACAACCACGTTTAAACAATCACCTCTAGGATTCTCCAAGATTACATTTTGTTCAACTTCTAGATAAAGGTCAGCTCTTGTAAGTAACTAATTTTTTAACCTTTTCCTTGGGTTGTCGACTTACAGATTTCCACGTACACTTCAGAAAAACAAGCACACGAGGTTTTATTCTGTAAGATGTCCTACTTGTAATGAAAAGTGAGGGCTTCAAAATGTCTTCCCTTGTATAAACTCTTTGTGTTGAGGAGTCAGACTATGCTTAAAGTGATGAAATCTGATGATCCACATTTTCTACAGTAATTTCAAGACAGAACCTTGGGCAGATGAATTGTACTCACTGGCAAAAACCTGGCAACTGACAGCATGTTTAAGTCTCAAGTTGCTATATTGATTATCTCCTTTTGCATTATAGGATTTGAAATGTGCAGTTGATTTAGCCAATCAAGCAGCAAAAAATTTACTGAGCTATTTTTCCCCTCTTACTTTCTGGGTATATTTTCATTCTGTAACAAGAATCCAGCTTATCAGTAGGTGAACTTTCTGGGAAAACCCCAGATTGCTGGTTTTAAAGACTATCAGCAATTACTGAGGATACCAGACTTCACTGAGACTGGCAAACCCAACACCTGCAGAAAGATAACAGAGGAACCCAGGGCCATTTCAGAAACACTGACAGTATCACAGTCACAGCTAGATAAATATCACATGACAAGAATCGATAACAAACATAATGCCATAACCTCAGGAAGTTCTAAGTTTACAAAGATTAAGGGGGAAAACACGAGGAAATGCAGTTAAACAAAGACCCTAAAAGATGCTTCTATTTCACATCAGTTGTGGAAAAATCAATAGAAAAATACAAAGAATGAACTCAGTGTGTTGAGATCCTTATAAAAATAACTCAGAGTAAATGCAAGCAAGCTGGAAAATCAGACCCATGCTGGTGGTTGTTAAAGTGCTACCAGGAGGATTTAAGCCCTGTGCTACATTGGCTTTCAGATGCACGCAGGTTGCTTTACAAAGCGGGGGTGTGTTGCAACTGAATGTGTCAGCTTCTATTAACTGGTGACAAAACGCGAGGCACACAAGGAGCTGCTCAGATCAACCTGAAGGACTCCATCTCATACGACAGAAAATGACATCACTCACCCCCTGCCCCTCATTTCCCAACCAGCGCTGAGCTAAATGATGCTTCCTTTGCTGAATCGTGCTGCCTTGGCTTTTCAGGAACCTTACCAGACACTGCATTAGTATTGACACAACCACTTCCACCCAAACTGGATGCAAAATATATTCTGAGAGAGAACTGATGGGGAAAAGTGTCATATATTTTTCAGTGAGTTGCCCCATATTTTGTGTTCTCAGTATATTAACTTCATACCATTCTGCTGGTGCCTGTATGAAAGAATTATGGGACTAAACCATCTTTCTTTAATTTATTGGGTATATGACAAGAAAAACTTGATAACAGTAAAAATTTTGAACTCTTTGAAACAATGAGTATAATTGACTTCACATTTTTACCCAGACCTTCTATGTGAGTTGGGTTTTTACATTATGTCTTAATGCTTAGATATATTTTTTCCCCCACAAAAAATAATTCCAGCTTAGATGTTATAGTCCTTGCTATCATTACTGGATGAAAAAGTTCTGAGTTATTTGTTACACATGATGAAAAAGTTCTAGAGATGGGCCATGCTTCTGAAAATAATGGCATTTTATTTTAGACTGTATTGAACAAAGATGGGAAAAAATATAGTAATAGCCACTGTTTTATTTTGCTTAACAGATATGAGCCTGTAAAGTACTGACCGTATAAACCCACATTCGTCTGCGACAACAGGATGCTTTGCAGATCCTGACAAGTATGAACATGTAAGCAACCTGGTAGGTCTTTAAGGCCTTTCCTGATTTCTTCCCAAACAAATAAAAAAAAATCAGACTTTTGAATTAAAACTCTTTCACAGCTGCTTACAGTCACAGGCATATCACATAGCAGAGGCAGGAATGCAAATGGTTCCTTCTCACTTAGGGTTGACAGAGCGGGCGTGGGATTTCCTACCTGACTCTATCCCAGGAGGAAATTGTTGTCTCCTTTAGTGCTACTGACTGGTCCTCAGCCTTAACATAAAGCTGAATACATGTCAGCATTTCTCGTTCTCCCTCTTCAGACCAAGGATGCCTATTACAAGCCAAAGAAAGACTGTTATGGACCTGTTCTAGCAGATGAGACTTCAAAGGGCTATTGAATATGGTCACATAACTTGTACACAGCATTTTCCTTTCTCTTGTGTTTCAAAGGCCAGCCGAGAAGTAAAAAGGTGTTTTACTAACACTTTTCAAGCTAGGCATAGCTTCTGGGTATCAACCATAACCTCTGGGACCATTTACTGTCAAACAGGGTTAGTGAAAGAGTTTTAAAGGTTTCTCTTAACAGTGTTTTCGGTTGTGTGAATTAACTGACAAGTGAAAAACACCTGCCCACAGTCCTGATCAAGACAGGGGAGACATTGTGTATTATCCTACTAGAGTGATGTTTGTTTTATGAGGTATCTCCTTCTGAAGATTACCATTAACAGAGACTCAGATGTCACTGAGACTGCAACCTGGTTAAAAACAGTGCTAGGAACTACTGGGATAAACAGCATGTTCAAATACATTATTGTCTTACTGATGAAGCTGTTTTGAATGCTTCTCTTCTGCCTTGACGCAGAATGTACCTCCTAATGCTCAGTGGTCCATTGCCCCCAAAGTCATTGAAGTACTCAGAAGTTTTATGACCAGTCTTCCGGCAGGAAGCTACACACTAACTGAACTTCAGGCATGTGAACCATCCCATTGAAGTTAGCTGCAGATTCCAAGTTCATACCCATGTGTCTGTAGGATGACCGTACCTCAGCATCTTCATGCCTCTCGATTAAAGGCTGGTAATTGGAGCCAGCTTCCGGTATTATGGGCAACATTTCCTTCTGCAGCTCTGAGGACTCAGGATAGGGCTGCTCCTGTAATAAAAAGTGAAAAAAGGACAGCCTTGGGGAGCCAGACTTGCTGTTTCTGGAAGGGGCTATCTCCTGCACTTCGAATCACAGTGGCTTCCCCGGGACTCCAGTTCAGGCAAAGGGATGGCTGTGGGCTCTTTGCTGTCCACATCTTATATTGCTGCTGCAGCAACTGCTAACATTTCCTGTGCCTGGAGATGGCTGCGATCGCAGTCATTCTCAGCATTGTCATAGCGATGTTGTAAGCCCAGAGATGCAAGTAAGGAGACAAAAGATAACTTGACAACCTGCACAATAAAAGGAACCCAGACGTACGGAGGCTCCCACTGAAGAAAAAGACATTTCTCTCCTTTGTTCTGGAGCCAAAGGTTGTTTAATGTCTTTGAGGCCTCTTGAGAGTCCACTCTTCGGGGCCTCTTCCATACATCTGTATATGAGGCATAACTTCTAGCATATTTTCATCTCAGCTCAAACACCAAAAAGCTAACAGAAGAGAACACCAAGGGAGAAAGAGATGATGGAAACTCCTGACTACTTGGAAGGCAAAATTAGAGAAGGTCCAGGTATTTGTCATAAATGAGCTTTGGGACCACCAGCTACCTCTGTGAAGAGAAATGTTGTCTTTGCTCCATTCTCAGTAGTGAAGACATTTGGACTGCATTAAACTGCAGAGCGGGAGGGGATTTAAAACAAAATTTCCCCTGCCAAAGATTGCGTGTAAGGAAAAAAGCATGATTGTCATAAAGCTTAATGTTACAATGTTTTCAATTAGTTTAAAAGCTTTTTTTATTGATCATTTTTATTATGGTTCTTCAGTTATTTTGTAACTTTTATTTGGAATAAGTCTCAGTTTATTTGAAACATTTTTAAAAACTACATTGCCTTTTCAAGTGTTATCGAGTACTTTGCAAGGCTGGGTTAGTGTACCTACCTTCAACTTTTAGTGACTATTTTTGATTTAATGTTTCAAAAAGTTCATATTGTGTTTGGTTTTCATCTACTGATCTGATTTTGCAAGGCTTTGTGTGAGGCTTAGCTTCGGTTCATTTGAGGTGCTAAGCACCTTGCAGAATTTTAGCTATTGTTTTCTGAGATTCAACAAATTCAGACACTGATGATTTATGTACAAGTCAAATCTGATATGGAGATTTCTTTCATTAATAGGTTAGTTTACATTACTATATTCTTGCTTTTCTAACTTATGCAGTGCATTCTTTTTTATTTCTACTTCTATTTAACTATTTCAGTTTTGGTTAAGTGGTTTTGTTCTGCCTTGAGTCTAAGTTCTGCACATTTTATAAGTTCCCTATTAAAGGTTTTAAAATTCTGAAAACCAACTGATATGTCAACAAGCTCAGCAATACTTGGATGATATCCGTGCCACATACGCTTTTAAAACACAAGCACAATAGATAAGTTCCAATGCAAGACCTACGTTGAAGATTTGCTATGACTGAAGATTTAGTATTAATTGGATACAAATTGCTATAACAGAATTATCCTGAGTAAGTACTTTCAGCTATTAAATACAAGTAACTTGATCTGTTTCTAAACCCATTATAAGCTGCAGGGAGTTTGGGGGAGAGGGAGGAGATGGTGAAGAATAACTGGAGAAGGAGAAAGGAAAAGGAGAAAAGGATTAATTGGACATGAGCAGATGGTTTGTATGAAGGGAAACGTATCTATAATGTTACCTATAAGACCTAAAGAACACATGACAGCTTACCTGCTATTTTTGCTAATAATTTATAGACCCAAGATTACTTGTAAAGATTGCCACACCATACACATAAGAAAAGCGTAAGCAACACTTAAGAAGTTAATTCAGTGATTCTGAATATCTGTGCTTCACAAAAAGAGATGGGAAGAGGCAATAATTAGATTAATGAGATATTTCATTCCTAAAGCTGATACCATGGTTATTTTTTTCCCTTCTGCCACAACAATCATTCCTCTGCATAACCAGCCCCAAACACTGACTGACATATCTGACAGCTATAAACAAGGACCTCACCATAGCAGAACTACATCACAAAGCAACTTCATCACACAGCTGGTGTTATTAGGTTGTCCTTAATCAATCTAGCAGAGAGGAGACACCATGAAGCTGAGATCAGTTTATGCAGGTGTTCAATAATTTGGCACTTTTTCAGGTGTATGACTTTTCCTCTATAACTTTTTTCTTTTATTTTCTTTTTTGCTTTTTTTTCCCCCTTTTTCTCTAACCCTGTCTGATGTTGGCTTCTTAATGCTATTCTTGTTCAGAATGTTTTGACAGATGGCAAGCCTGGGGCATATTCCCCTTTCCACACAAAATTCAGGGGGAAAAAAGAAAATTAAAAAAAATTGTCAATGTTTTGGATAGCCTTTCTGAACAAATGGACTCATCTCAAATCACCAGAAAAGTAGAAAAGGAGAAACAGGACTGTGACAGGAAATGAGAGTCAACTATTTTAAGTTTGTTTTAAACTGCAAAAGTGGCAGTTTCACTCTGAACCTGTTGGCAGAATCCAGCATAGAAACAGGAGGAGGAGGAGGCTGGAGTGAGAAAAGGTGAAATGCCTATGCCCATTTTTTGGCACCATTCTGTTAATATGGAAAATTTCTCATTAACCAAAATGTTTGGAGACCTACACATGCAAGGGACTTACTTAAAACTTTTGCAAGATGCTTCCCACAACTCAGTGTTTCTTTGTATGTAGGATAACAAAGTGGAAATACAATTCCACATGAGTAGGATTGCCTTAAAAACACAAGTTTGCCAAACTGAAAGATAAAGATTTCAGCAGCACTCAATTTGAAGCAAGAAAGCTAAGCTTTTAACTTCAGATAGTCCCCATTTCTGATTAAATTCTTTAGCACTCTGATTTCCTTTCCCAGAATATGAAATCAGATCACAGAAAGGGAAAAAAAAGATCCCAGAGAGGAGACCATTACTGACGGAAGCCATGTGTCATTAATTCAGTTATAAATTATTAGCTGAAAGCAGCCTCTCGGCATTTGTATTTGATGAACAAAAATTGATTGCTTCAAGGGCATTTCAATCCTTTTGATGTTACCATCTTTTAGTCCACCACAAATCTGAATCCTTAACAGAATGATTATAGCATTATAGTAATCCTAAGAGCCAATACTAAAGGATTTGGAAGAGCAACAGAGATCAATAGTTTGAAAAAAAGCATGTCTTTTTGAGTTGACAGAGCTGTCTAGCCTGATAGTGAACCTGAAAAAAATAAGTGGGGACTAAGTAAACAAGCAATCGTGCAGACTGAGCTAAACTGAGATGATGAGCCATTTTTCTGAATTGCTGAATACACCAGGAAGGTCTGAATATTTCCATGGGATTTAAGCAAAACTACTGGCAACCAAGCGATATTTTGCCCACAATAAAAAAAAAGAAGTTTCAGAAATATGTTTGCAAGTGTTTTCAGAGCTTTGTGAACTATTCTGGGGGTTGGGAAGTTCTGTGAGGTCAACATTTGTGTTTTGCATAGACTTTGAGATTATTTGAACGGGGATTTGAGGGAACATTGTCTTAATGATTGTCTTCCTTTTAGTTGCTTTGAAATCCAGAAACTGGGCCATATTCCAACATAGAAATGAAAGTTCAGTCCTCTCAGCAATTGGATGGTGAGATATACAGTAGACAGAAGGACTGTACATCCTTATCATGTAATATCTACCAAATTAAAAAAAATTTTTAAACTATGGAAGTAATAGGTAATGTTTGTGGAAAGTTCAGGTTGTGCCAGGTTGTAAGTAACAAAGTTTCCCTAGCACAACAAAGCAGAAAATGAGCTGAAAGCTAATGCCCTCTTCAACAGATCAAGGATTAGCATAAAATTATACTTTGAAGGAGGAAAAAGAACAGCATTGCAACAGTGGGGTATTGTTAAAGATCACTGGAATGGAGAGAGGGAAGAAAGAGAATAAAAAAATCTTTACACCAGAACACTGCAAACTGGTATAATGTTTAGCAGATATTTAACAATTCTTTTGGTGTGCTAAACAACAGATTAACTTCATAGTACTCAAGTGAAAATTCAGAGAAATTCAGATGCAACACATCTGGAGAGCATCCCATGGCAAATGGTGAATGGCTAAGTAATCTATTTCAATAGCGAGACATGTAGTGATAATTTATTGTTTGTAACGAGGTCTGTGAGCTTACTGCTAATTCTAATGCAAAAAACTTCTAAAATTATTTGAAGGATAAATGCAGGACTTCCAGCAATCACATTTCTTTAGCGAGACAAATGTCACCAATACAGACTGTTATTAAAAGATAAAGTCATAAAAGTAATTCGAAAAAGGGTGTGTTTTCCAATTCTGTATGACCTTGCATATGAAGACTAGTGAAAAAAAGTGTGGCATGTACCTTTTACGCTACTGCAGATGATTTTCTTTATGGGCCATAGCTTTTTAGCTTGGTTCATGTTTTCACATTTCTTACATCTGAAAGAGTGGCACAAATTAAATGCACATTAAAGGCATGATTTCGGAACATTGTGTTGAAGCAGGTTTAACCCATTATTTTGAAGCTGTGCATGATAACATGTGATCTTTAAACTTAACCTTTATCTCAAGCTGTTTAAAATGTTTTGTAGCTGTTCTTGTCTAAACGAATAAAGAGGATGATAAGCAGGGACTGGCATAAATAATAGCTGCTTTAAAACGGGCAAAGAAATTGATAGCTCTACAAATGGTAGCCACCTGTATCAGGAAACTAAAGAAAGAGTGGGTTTTCAGTGGAGAATAATGACTGGAAACCTGACAGCAAAGGATAGAAATGGCAAGGGGAGAGAATTCTTTTTAAAATGCTCTGTTCTCTAATCATGCAGTGCCAACTTCGAGCCATGAATATAGGCCATAACATCACTGGTGGTCTGCTGACTTTATTCAGCCACTCCTAATTCCAGTGAGTTACAAGATTTCATCAGTGTTGGAAGCTGGCTTGTCTAATGAATACAACCACCTTCATTTTTCCTTTTTATGAGAATATTGTTTGGACCATGGTCTATACTCCTTTCACCACATCACACACTCTCTTGAGCAGAACTCAAGATTACGAACATGAAAGAGGACAAGACTCTACCTATGTCACGGTAAGATCTCATGGAAAACCTGCAAGCACTGGTGACTTTCCATGGAGGTTCACAGAAGCAGGGGTGATTAGCAAATTACAGCTGGTTGACAAGAGACAAGGACACAATCCTTGAACAACAGCAGATGAGCAGACAAAAGGAGACAATAGCATAACTGCTGTAAATCGCAGGATGCTGTGACCTGCAGATAGTCTTGCAGGAGGAAAAGGGGTGAATTTGTGAGGCCTGAGACAAAATCTGAACCAGTGCTTGCAATAGAAAGAGACAAAAAGACAAAGCTATATTTTATGCCATGTCACAGTTTCTGGAAGACCATAATATCCTACTTGCAAGGCTAAGTCCTTGAAAATCATTACATCTTTTTCCTTCTGTGACCCATATTCACACAAACACAAGTGAGCTTCTGCAACAGGTCAGGGGCTTCAGCTGTCCTGGAAAGCCAGAACATCTCTGTCTCTGGCTGCATGGCATAAACCCCATACTTAGCCCCCAGGCGGGAAAAATTCTGTCTTCCTCAATAAAGCTTTTCTTTGACTTGGCCCATAAAATTTTCTGCTATTCTACACTTTAGGAAGAGTAGGTTCTTCGAACATGATGCTACTGTAGAACGGCTTACTGCTAACCAGTTGTTTTTGCATATCCACCCCCCAGCAACCTGGACAGGCAGAAAATATAAGTTACTAACTTTACCCTGATCTTTAGGAAAAAAAAGTAGCACAGAACCATTGCAGAAAAAGATCTGTACTTCCCCTTGTTAAGGTCTGACACATTCACCTCACTCTACACTTCTGTAAGAAACTTGTGGAGATATTTCTATAGATTTTTGCTGGGGTAGTTTTGAAATTTGCATGTATATTCCTCAAATTATTGATACGATTCTTGGCAGTTGGGTTGTCAAATTTATATGTTCGATAACAAGATTGGCATTCCACCCAAAGTAGCTTCATTCCTAAAAAAACCCATAATTAACAAAAATCTTTATATCTTTTCTATCTATCTACACAATATTTCCCACAAATGTAAATCTCTATACAGACTGAAGTTTCCAGAGGTCCTATTGCCATCGGTGGCAGTTTATACATATACAGTTTGTTCTACATGTGAGTGAAAAATAACTAGAAATACAAAAATTTTATTGCAAATATCAAAAGTTTTTGTAACATTTGAAAAACAATTGAAAAACATTGAGAAAATACTTAGACCTTACACAGGTGCATATATCATATAGACAGATAATGTCTTATTATACAATAGACTCTTAAAAAGATTCCAGCTGGAAAGGACCTCAGGGGATGATCTGGTCCAAACCTGTCTATCCTTACCCAAGGCAATGCTACCTTTCATCAAGACCAACCTGATTCTACCAAGCTTATCAATGAATAACTGATTCAAGTTAATGTTCTTCACCTGTGATAAGAGAAGGCTCAGAAACACAGTGTGTGAACTGTAAAAGGTATTGCTTCTTGAAGTGTCTGAAGGATTAACCTCCTCAGGATTACTCTCCTTCTTAAAGTTGCCCCATCACCTTCTCAGTCCTTTATAACTCACTGTAACTCTCTTCCCAAGTTACAAGCTTTTACTAGTTGCCTACTCGTACACAAAGTCTTATTGAGTACATAACTTCCTCTGTGTTCATACAACCAGATAACCACACTCCTACAGAACCACACTCCTACAGAGGAGATTTGATCTCTAATACTCACATCCACTTCTCACAGGTATTTTGGAGGTGTTATGTGCGCATTAATTTATTTATTAATGAGGATTGCTAGACAAAAGAGGTCAGAATTAATGTTGAAAAGTGTTAAACATTTTAATAAAATTTTCATTCCACAGCAATTAAAGTTGTTTAACATGGACTCCAAAAAGAGTGTCTCATTTTAAGAACTATACATCAGGTGTCCTGAGGGCTTCCTGTATGGTTTTGGTGAATTGAAACATAATCACAAATATATATTTAGGCTTGGAAGGGTGTTTAGACATTAAATTTGTGATTAATAGGGGTGAAAAATATCCAGTGAAGTTCACTAAAACTACAGGGACTGATCCACCAACAAACAAACCAAAAGTTTTCAGTAAGATGGGAAAAGTTTTGAAGTCTGGAAGGGAAACAAATCATCATTACGAAAAATAAAATGTTTCAGCTGTGCGAAACTGAGAAACCACAGGGAGATGACTCATGATTCCTGAATTGAGGCTTAGAAATAAAACAGAATAATTGTACATCACTTTCTTTTTTAGTAATTTTTGACAGGTTTCTGATGTGGGGTCAGTTGAGGGATTTTGGAGAATCTGTTCTGGCATTGTTTTATCATTTCAAATAAAGGCAAAATTCTGATCATAAGAGGTTGATCAATTGTAGCATATGTCTATCACTATTTCTTTTTTAGCATTGCCATAGCCCTTGTATCCGTTATTCAAAAAAACCCTGAATCAATACCGTAAGTATTTCATGACTATGTGTTGCATATACAAACTACATTAAGGGGAGTATAGGACTGGAAAATATCTCAATCACTCAGCCTACTCAGCTGCTATTGCAGGCAATCATAACTACTCACAAGTTGTTGTATCTTTTAATTTTTTTGTCTTAATTTTCTTTGTTCCAGAACATTGCTGTGTTCCACACTCAAAATTGTCCTTAGTTTTCACCTAACATTTTTTCAAGAGCATCTTCTACCCATTTATTCTTGGATCAAGATTGTCCTTTAGCTTAAATAATCTTTTCTCTCCTTAGGGCTTGTTTCCATCATACATTTTGAGACAGCAGTAAAATTTCTCCCAGCTCTTGTTTTTCTATGCTACACAAAGCCAGATCCTCTAGTTTGTTCTCACACGTTAGCTCTGCATCTTTTGATCATCCCATTCTCCTCACTTTGAATTTTTAGTTGAATTGTAGGTTTCTAGAACATGGATAACCAGATCCATGTACAATATTCTGGAAGAGTACCCTGGATAAGGGCAAAATTAATTCCTCACCTCTATTGAAAAAGCTTTGCATAATAAATCCAGTGACTGAATTTGCCTTTCCCATGGTTGTATCCCACCTGTGGATTACAGCCATTTTATGATTAACTAATGAAAAATCTTTCTCCTCCTCTACTGATGACCTTTGAATTTTGTTATTAACCCCAAAGGCATGAATTTGTAATTCTCTCTGTTCAGTGTCATTTCACTGCAATTATAATCCAGGCTGATTATTCAAGATATTTTTATTTTAATATTCATATTAAATTCATATATTTATATTCGTATCTTCAGGACTAGAACTAGCAGCTTCCTTATACCCCAACACCTCTCTTTCAGTACTTACTAAAAGTGAGTCTCTGCTCAAACCAGTTTTTCTGACTACACTAACCAGTAGTTTCTCACAGAGCACAATATCAGTTTACTCAGGTTGAGATATTTTACATCTACTATATTTAACTTGTTAAAAAAAAAAAAAGCTACTGGGTACATTCCTCAAACTTTTTAAAAAACACAGCATATATTTTATCCTTTATAAAAATACATCTTACATTTGTTATCTGCAGTCATATGGTAACAGTGGCTAACTTTATTTTTAAATATCCTGCCACCAATCTTGCAATTTCATATGCTAGTCCTCTCAGAACTCTGGAAAGGACATGAGATTTGAGTTTATTCCCCCATAAACATAGTAACTTCAATCTTTTTATTCCCTGTAGCTAGCTGTCTTGTCCCTTCTCACCTGTATTTCATATCACTTATTAAAAATTGAAGCAAAGTATTATTTTAGTGGCGGGACAACCTTCCATCCATTCCTACCCCTTCCAAATGCATAGCAGCCTCCCTTCTTCCCACACCCTCATTTTATTTATAAGGCTAAAGAACCTTTTGTTCTTTGTTTTGAATTCCTTTGTGATGTCTAACTTGCCTCAGCTTCTGCTATCTTACAAGTTTTAACTGCTCTCTCTATACCTCATGAACTCTAGAATGTCATTTTCTTTGCTTAACAATCCTTCTTTCCACCCATATTCTCTTACCTAAATGTTAAATCTTTTCTCTCATTTTGCTCTTATGTTGAAGAAGGTTATTTTTCAGCCAGGATGAGAGTGTGACTCTCAATTTTGGATAGAATTCCGATGAGTGTTTGCTCCTTTGACTTCTTAAAGTAAATCTAATTCTTGTCTATATTCTGCCCTCTCGGTTCCTTAGTCCAAACAATACCACTACCTGAATTCACTTAGTTTAGTAAGCACAGTAAGGTTTCTAAGATAAGCAATCAGAATTCAGAAGATATCAGTTCTAATGTTGCTTGTGGAATTTTAGTTCAAAATCTTTATGCATACACAGTATAAGAGAGTCTTTATGAACTACATTATTATTTCATTCAGCCTCATGCAACACACAATATGGACAGCATTTACTGGGTACATAGTCATTCACAGTCTTTTTTTTTAACCAATTGTTCATTGGGTTGCTCCCATCATTTCTTGGTGTTCATCATCCAAATGCGTCACAGAATGCAGACATATTTACTTGCATCTCTGCTTTTATGCTGTGCTCATCACCTGATGTAGTGGAGATATCCACTGCCTTCATTTTCAGTAATAAGTTACAGATACTTTAGTAACTCAAATTCCAAGATCTTCAGTGGGGACTGCCAAAAAAAAAAGGTTTTTTAAAAAAGTTGTTTATAATCAAACATGCTATATCAGTTTAACTGATTGCCTAGAGAATTGCTCACAGGAATTCTCTCACAAGGGCATGGATAGGAAAGAGGTTTCCATGACAGCATTTAGCTCATGTAATTGCAGAACACTATATGACCCTTTACATCTTTTGCCTTGTTCTGCGCACAAGAAATTTAGCTTCTGTGGCCAGCTCCAGGAGGAAGCAGGGTGCACTGGGGAGGGAATCCCTGATAGAAGGAAAAAGGTTATTTGCTAGAAACAGATGATTTTAAATTAATGATTTGGCCTTTTCATGATGGAATGAGAAGATTCCCTCTTAGTTCACTAGGTCCTGTTCCCAGGTACCTGATTTCAGGTTTCCACTGAATGACAGAGTACCCAGGAGTCAGACGTAGCTGTACTGAAGTGGAAGGCCCCATGTGGCTCTATTTGCTATTTCTTTAAGCAAACAGTTCATTCCAATGCAAAAGAAGAAGAAATGTGGATTTACTTGGCCAAAACTTACTCTGATTTACACAGAGTTGTGAGTTATGCAGGAATTCACAGCAAGCCTGATTTTACTTACTTTTAAGTGATAAAATCTGCAAGTTCCCAATTGCAACGTTTGCAACAAATCATGCTATTGTGAGGACTAAGTTAACAGGACCTGCCAACAGTTTAGAAGGACAAAACAATGTGAGCAAGTATTCCCAGAGGGAGCGTAAGAAAGCTGTGGAATATATGGAGGCATAATAGCTCTGCAACTACTTGGGCAGCTGGGGACTGACACCTAGGCAAATACTGTCTATCTTTGCAGACAGTATGACAACAGTTGGCACCACGGAGACTGAAACTACAGAGTAACAGAAAATTGGAAGGCCCAGGAATCTGCAAAAAAAGTTAAGCATTTTAAGCATTACTCTGCAAAAAAGTTAAGCTGGTGTTTTTTAATGCTTCATGCTAAAAAGCTGCAGGCAAACCTGCACAGAAGAAAGACACCATGTCCCATTTGCTGTCTGCTCCCATTCAGCTACCCCTTAACTAACTTGGATGTGGAAGGGACTGTAATACAGCACAGGTTCCCTGCTCTGATCAGGGCATATCTTTATATCTTGAATCAAAACCAAGAAAGAATTATTTCTTGACAAGGCATATAAAACATTAGCAGACATCTCAATGAAACATTACAAAACAGAGAGCAAAATCATATGTCTGCTGAGCTTCTATGTTAACTGATGGGCCTATTACTCTCTTCACAGGACTAAAAAGAGATACCCTTTCCTGAATTTTCTTACTGGTGTTTCCTTTTCCCTTAGGGGAATGGGACTAGTACTAGGTAAGTCAATCTAGTTATCACTGGAAAAGACGATCCACATGGAGCAGCTTTTTGGTATGTCTGAGATCACTCATTACTGACTTACATAATGAAGTCACCAGCTATTGTTTTTTTGGACATTGTTGAGCCAATTTTATTTCTATTTTGAAGACTTATTATCTCACTAGAAAAGTATGAAGATCTGATAAGAATTGAGCCCAGTATAGCCAGCCAATTCCATGTAACACCAGGGCAGTATGCCATAACTTTTTTTCATTGGAAACTGGCTTAGTCCCACAAATGGGAGGCAGGTCAGGGGGAAAGATGCCAATACAGAAACGTAAGATCTTAGAAATACTGCCCATGGACTATGACTAAAAATATTGTATAAAACATAATAGTGTTTCAGGGGACACTTTTAAAAAACAGTTTAAATGCAGTAGAGCAGCTCCAGTAGGAACAATAAAGAAAGGACCACCTTAGACTTTCAATATCTTCTCTGTTACTTGGTACACCCCATGGGATATTGGCCTTTTGCCACACCATTCATGAGGTTAAAATCCACTTTATGCTTACCCCTCAGTGGAAGCATCCTAACAAGTTGCCTGTAGGGTACATTCATGTGAACCTCCCCCTTTTCTTGCTTTACATAGAGTAAACAGTTCCCAAGATAGAACAATTTGCTCTCCAGGCTGGTGGTTAAGACAATTCTTTCAGAGCCCTACAGCCTGCTGATTTCAGTATTCCCTTTGTTAGCTAGGGGTCTCAGAGAGACAGGGGAATGAGAACATGAAGTCTGAATCTGGGTCTCCTGCCTTTTGAGTACTCCCTTAACCCATATATATGTGCTGAGAACTAACAGAGCTCAAGGAACCAGGTCCTGTTAAAGAAAGAAGGTTTTTAAAGCACTTCACTGAAAACAATTACAGAATTCAGCAAATAAGAATACATCATACAAAAATTTTATGAAAATATGCATCTAAGTTAAAAAAAAAAAAACCAGAAAGAAAAGAATGATAATTCAGAAGTTATTATAGGTTTTAAGATGTTAGAAAACACTAACAGGTGGCCAGTCTGTTAGGGATAAATCTTGCCTAAGCCTTAGATGTTAAGCTCCAAAGAAATGGAGGTCTCATTGCATTTGCAGATGGGAACTTTGGCATGAATATGAGTTCAATGCCAGATGAAGGCTGCCTCATGGAAGACTCTTCTCTTATTATCTAATCACCAACATTAAGCCGCACTAGTACAAATATGGCAAATGAATGCACTTAATGTATCTGGGTGGACTAGATCTGACTTCTGTCCTAATGCATATACTTCATTGTTACCTAAATGAGTCTGATATTATTCTATGGTGAGTTTTGGTTCTGTGAATGTGAAGAATTAATTCAGTGACCATGTCTAGATTCTTGATCCCTGAAAACTGTTTCTGACTCAAAGGCCAGTAAAAGTTTGACTAGAGGTCTTAACTTATAAAACTTAGACCTTTAATATTCTAGACATACCCTTCCTGCTTATTCCTGGAAGCAATCTTTTTACTGTATTTGCAACAGCCCCACCCTTGGTCCCAAAACTGTTAAAAGGTTTAGAGCTGAAGAAAAAATTCCCAGAAGGGAATCTGACTCTAATCCCCTGTTTTCTTACTCTAACTACCCAAAGTTATCTTCTATTTGTTTTATGCCAAAGGACAGTAATTTCAAACAGTTCACTTTGGCAAGATTTATTTTTCCCTAGTATTTTGCTTTATCTGCTCCACTGAAAAGAGAAGAAACACTAGCATCCAACCCTGAGAATTCTTATAGACATAGAAACCCTGTATACCAGGTGATTCAAAACACAGAATATTGGCAAAGGTCCCTAGAGTTTCTGACTTTAGGTGCGCAATCAGAGGAAGTCAACAGAGTTTGGGTACTGTTGTCTCCATCAAAGAATGTGAAGAAACAAATAAAAAAACCTGTGAGCCCACAGGAACTGTTTGCCAAAAATCATCTGAGAGACCAGACACTGATGACATTTTCCCATAGGTGGTATTACTGTTCCCACATGAGAAGCAATTTTATTTACATTGCATTTAAAAATTGTAACTTGTGCTTTCAAAGCTTATATTCTCTTGGGCTGCTTGAGGTCCAAATTCATTGTGTATGAAATACTGACTTTCCTTTTTCTCTACTTCTGATTATATTAAGGCCAAAGAGACTGTGTTAAGTGCAATAACATCTGTATTATCTGCCACTAATTGAAGTCACTAGGAAGTTACAAATTCTTGCAGGATCATCCCTCCCCATTATACTACTGGTAGATGTGTGAACTCTACTATCCAGTGAAAAAAAGTCATTTTCATGGATACCATTATTTTAGAAACATATTTCAATAAAGTTGCCTGTTACTAGTTCCCAAAATTTATCCTTAAAAGAACTGGAGTTCCCAGAAAGTGACTGTGCAAAAATTATTTGATACTTAACAAAGTGCTCCTGGTACATGTCTAATCTGAAATTCATTATTCACTCTACTACAAAACTAAGTGGTTAGCTCAGCAGAACTAAGAGGTGAAAGAAAGGGCAATCTGTCCTTCCTCAAATGTACTAAAAGGACCATTTAAGTTATAGATATAAAACCATTACTGCTGAACATAAAAGATTAAAAAAAAAAACCAACCTGCCTTGATGTCAAGAGTTTTAGATAAGTATGCAAAGTTAAATGTTTGGGAAACCTGAAACATCTAGATACAATAAAAACCTCTAAATAGTATTTTAGACAATGATAAGACTGTCATTGTCATTCCAGTTATGGTCAACATGTACTAAATTATCTTGCTGCACTTTTCAGAAAAATCATTAGTGATGTTATGATTTAATAAGAAACTATTCCTTTGTACTAACATACTTTTAGAAGGTTTACCACAGAAAAGAACTTAACTTTTCATCAGTTCTTGATGGCTGAAAACTATTTGACTTCTTCAAACCATCTTTATAATTCTTTCAAAGGAATTATCTGGACAACGAATTCCTTGAAATCGAAGGTTCTGCCAGCTGAGTCAGTTCATCCCAAAGTCGTTATCCCCACAAATAATTCTTCCTTTGTCTTATAAAAGTCTAGAGGCACCTGCAGACATCGCAGTGTTGGTACAAGGGCAGCCATCAGTTTGTGGGTGTATGAAGAGGTTTCCTCCTGAAGCTGTGATTCATAAAGTGAGTCATACAGAACCATTCACTTTAACAGCATTATTCTTCTCCTAGCACTGCTAATGGTGGCAATCTCTGTCCAAGGTGCTTGCTCCTTGCACCACCGCCCTCCTCCCCCTCCAGCAGCTGCACAGTGAACCAGGCTGATGAACTGATCCAGCAGAAATACAACATCCTCAGTTAGGTAATTTTCCAGCCATATCACAGCTCTGATTGAGTTCTCCTCATGGTTATCCAGCAGAGAGGTATCTATTGAAGGATGGGAACTGCTTAAGCTGATTTAAGCATTGCTGCTGCCAAATGCTAGATTCATTTTTTTTTTTTACTAATTTCTTATCAGGGAAGCTAAAGCATCTTCCTTCAATACAGATTAATGCTACACTAAAAGCTTGGCCAAAGCCCTGCATGTGGTTACTCTTAGGGACATCAGCATTATGACTGGTTGAGGATGTAAACGGTCAGGAAACAAAGGGAAAAAACCCTTTCTTCTTAACGCAACTACTGAAATTTGAGATGGGAGAAAGAGAAAAGGGAAAAATGGGAACTTGGTTTAAAAGGCCTTCAAAGGAAAGCTTGGACTGTAAAAGTAGGGCTCCAGACTAGATCTTTCTTCATAAGTGCAACATAAAGATATGAAAGTGAAATAGAAGGAGGGGCTGTCATTAAAGAGGCTGTGGTTGTCTAACGTTTTGTCAGCAAGAGCATGAAGGGTGAAAGGAACCTTTGGTGATATGCTGCTAAGTAGATCTACCAATGGATTTCTTTTCACATTTATTCAAATGTTTCCATGAATTTTTAAAACTCACTAGAGGAGTGATAGAGAGGATGAAAAGAACCTCTGTATCTATTTTATGGAGACATTCTGCTGTTCATTACCAATGTCTTCAATGAACTCAGTAATGAGTTGCTGAAGCAAAGCAAAGCAAACTTTAAGGAAAATGTGCAATTCCAACTTAGAGATTCCAGCTCCTTCTGTGTGAAGACCTTTTGGAACTGAAGTGAAAGATCTGCTATAGCACAAGGGAATATAAGTGCTGAAGACATACATAAATCACGGTATGAGCAAACTGTCAACATTTTTTAAGAGCAAATATAGGCAGAATATATGAAGTATTATCTTGAGATGTAAAAGAATAACTGATCTACATAAGGACACTATGAAAAGAAGCAGATATTCAGTCAATGAAACAGTATTGAAGCATTCTGCACAAAAATACTGTCAAGACAAATACATTTAAATCTTTGTTTTCCTTTAAGATCTAAGGGCTCTGAAATATTCAAGTCATGCAGACTAAGTTATTTTGGCTTTTTACAAAAAGTTTACATGCAGTTATGAAAGGCATCTGCTAATTGCAGACCCACCAAAAGGCCCAGTTTTTAGACTTCTTAGAACTTTTCTCACCATGATTTTTCAGAAGAACTTCATCAAATTCTTTGTTGCTTAGTATTTACATTGTACTTTGAGAGTACACAGTGAAAAGAAGCTGTGGAACCATGGTGAGGTTTATGGCCTTATACAGAAGGCTGGACTAGATCATTACATGGTCCTTGGCCATACAAGAGGAAAAAAAAAAAGCATTAGAATCCCATCCAAGCTGTTGGAATTCCCTTTTACACAGATGAGTTTAATACCCTTGCACTGGTTCTCAAAACTATTATCCTTTGCTTCAAGGAGGCAGGGAAATTTGAAACAAATGTAGAAACAATAATTACAAAAAAATATATACTAGCCAGCTGGAAAGGAAATGTGAAGCACTCTTATATGCAGAACATGCTACTACTACTTCTTTTCCAGAATTAAACACAAAGCAAACAGAAAGAAGCATATTAGCAAAGTCAAATCTGTATTATCAAGCCCATGGGTGACAAAGCAAAACAGATCCTGGAAAGGAGGTTGAAAAAAGACCATTCTGAGGATTAGTACCCAGGATGTTTAATGAGGAAGAAACAGAAGAAAAAAAGCTTATTGCAAATTTCCATTTATTTATTTAGCCATCTTTTACCGGTTATCCACATCAATAAGTTTTCTGGAAATAATAAACAGACTGAATTACATTTCTCTGCAAATGTGAAATATTATTAATATGATTAGTATCCATAGTAAAGATCCAGTGGGGTTTGTAACAGTAATACATATATGATACAGGTTTTCTTTCAGCTACTATCCTGAAACAACTAGATAGGGACTTTTTATCTTTTCCATTTACCTAAATGGAACTTTCCCTTATACATGACTGAGCTTGACACCACACATTTCAGAAGACACCTTGCAACATGCAGAATCTCCCACCAGCATCTTATCCTTACCGTGGCAGTTAGAGAACTTTGTAGCTGAACAGTGTGAGAGAGATTTGATTTTCCTTTCTGTAGTCTTAAGTTTAATTATTGCATCCTGCATGTAATTGCTAATCATACGAGAAGAAGTTCCTCTTTCAACCCTGCCAAATGGTTCGTCTTTATCACTTTCTGAACACAAATGTCTGTGCTGCTACCTCAGCTCTAGATTGTCTCTTAGTTACTCAAACTCCATTTTCCACAGAGGCACACAACTCCCTGAGAGAGGAGTTAGTGCACCTCCTTGCCAAAGAAATGCAGAAGCACAGCTGTTTGGAAGTATGTGATATTTATCTCACATATCTACTAATATATTTCATCATGGTTTGATAGGAAAGCCATGGGGGAAGTTCTTCACTGGATGTAAGTCAAAGCTAATTAATTTAGGAACATGAACAAAGTACCCCAAGGTCAGGCAGTCTGCAAACTTACAGTGCTCTCAGCCTACAAGGGCTTATTCAAAGAAGCTCATCCATTGCTTACCTCAAGTTAAGACCAATTCCACAGACAGTAAGCCCTGTGTAACTGGCCCTTAACACAGCTTAGCTAAGCCAGGCAGCTGGTTCAAGGATCCAGTCTCATGAGGACCCCTGCGCAACTGCAATAGTTTATCACAGCCGATGAGTCAGTTCTCAGGGTCTTGGGGGTTTTTTTCCCTTTAGAAGAAAGGGAAAAACAAATATTGCACCCTGCAAATCGAGAGAACACTATGGTCAAAGACTTTTGAGAGGAAAGCCTTGTGCTTTAAAACATGAAGAAAGGATGCCGGTTCAAAAACAGGAAATGTACACTTTGTTCTGGGCTTGAGTTTGAGCTCGAGATCCAGAGGACTTACAGGTGCTAAGAACATTTTACAGGAAGAGCTGTCAAGGGAGGATGCTCTAGTGCCTAGCCAGCTTTTGGGGAAAGTCAAACCAGTGCTGTCTTGAATTTTCTTTACCTATTCAGCTTTAAAAAGGGGGTTTCCTCCTCCTGCTTTTAGCCAGTGAGAATTTTCTTTTTCATAAGGGACATGAGGCCTGTTGGTGTGGAGGATCAGCTGGGGGAGTGTGAATGCTGCTGTTGCCAGCAGTCCATGGTGCTGATGGAGAGATTTATATTTGGATATGGTCAGTGTCCTCAGCCTGCAGCTGGAACGGATTATTTCCAACATTTTTTGAAAGGTCAGTTGGTGCGTTTCTGTGTCAGCATTGTCAAGGATTTATGGACAGCAAGAAAAGGTCAATAATGCACACAAAATGGCCTGCCAAAATGAGTTGTGATCTACTAGTGGGTTGTTGCCCTACAAAGTTCCACTAAACTGGAGATAACATACAGAAAACCCACTTGTTAGTTTACCATGCTGTTTGGCAATTGCTCAGCATAGCTCAGGCCTCCTGCTGAGCTATGAAAAAAAGGGGTACTAAAAGTCACAATAGGAAAAATTTTAGTATATATCATCTTCATGGTCCATTTTTATTTCTTGTGCTTCCACATAATAATGTAGTGTTCACTGGATTCTCATGGGTGTCCAGGGTATGCATGTTAAAAAGATCTGATCGTATTCAGAGATATATTTGCCATTTTATGTCATTGTGCTACGGGATCCTTAGCTGTGCAATATTTTCATTAAAAAGATGCTGCTGACTATCTTTTATTAAAATAAGAAAGGAAGAAGTGTGGCAGGTTGGTATTACGAGATTTTTTTTTTAATGACTAATGAAAAAGGCTGGACTGTGTTGTCACATTTTACAACAGTAACCGACAATGGCTGCACATGAGAAACAGAGCACGTAGATAAACTTCCCCTCATCCCTGCCATCCAGATTGCATCCAGACCAGCACATGTATTACCAACTGACTGACCTATCCTTCGTCGGTTTGGACCCATTCAGCTTTTGGCTCATAGTCAAAATCTGTAGCTCTAGCAAATGCAGAAGAGGAGGACTAAGTCTCCTGTCAGCGCCCATAGTGACCCACTGAGCTCAGACCCAGCAAGGCAGCCTTCATCACCCAAGGCTCTTTCTGCCACGCTAGTGGCAGCATCATTCTCACAAGTACTGTTAAAAAACATCAGCCCGCAAAGCAAAGATGTGTGATGAGCACAGAGCTACTCCCAGGACAGGGGCTTACCAAGTCTCAGCACAATTACCTCCTTCCAAGTTGTCACTTCCCCTTGTGCAGAGAGACAAAACCCAGACTCCTGTAACTCAGCCAAAAGATCCTGTGGAAAACAACAGAGTATTGTTCCTCCTAAAATCCTTCACTATTTCCCTAGGCATTTGACTGTCTTCCCCTTCAGATTTTTCCTGCCTCTCTCTGAGCCACCAGAAAGGGCACCCTGCTCTGACACCTCATTTTGGCTTTGGCTGAGATGGCTGAGTGGCTGCTTCTGCTTGGTGACTTGGTCACAGCTGCAAAAAGACAGAGGCCCCCAACTAGAAAACCCTTTTGGGACACGCTGAGCTGGCAGGCTGTGCCCTCTCCCCCAAACAAACATGCAGAAGTCAGCATAGCTACATGTTTTGCATCAGATGAAGGTCCCTCCCTCAACATGCTTTTGTTCTATTGCTGTTACTAGACGAATTATGGAATTACTTCAAAGAAGAAATGAAAACAGAAGTAGCTTTTTTTCTTCTATATCAACCATTTACTGTTATCCATTTCTGTGTCCTATAACATTTTCATGGCAGTCAGATAAACTTTAGATAAGCAAACAAATCTCTTGTTATGCTTTCATACTTCAGCCATTATTCCTACTGTCCTTCTAGCATGCCCTAGTGTGACAAACCGCTGTCCAATAACTAGTATGTTTTACTTCACATTAGAAATGTAGCAAGCAGGCTTGCTGTGGCGTTCTCGCCGTGGGCTCACATTAGGCAGTGGCAAAATGGAGAGAATAAACATGGAGAGAAGCTACTTTTAAATCTCAAAATAGTACTTCATTTTGAGTTTTGTTCATCGCTGGGATTCATTCCAATTTTAATGAAACAGAATTTTTCGGTCATATTTCCACATTACATTTCCATCTTTCATTAAAGTAGAGCCAGAAAAGCACTTAAGCACATGCTTAAAACTTCAAAATGCATTCTGAACATATTGCCTAATTCCTGTGATATTTTTGTTCACTGGGGGTCTTCACAAGTTCAGACTAATACTAGAAATTGGCTTTGATTTAGATAAAAGCATTTTTGTCCTAAATGAGGTCAAATACAACAAGGCCAAAACCTGAAACCTTCACATATGTTGGGGGAGACAGACACTATCATTTTTCCGTACACTCATGCAGTTAAAACATTGGCCAGTTAGACGCAATATGAAGAGAAATAACTAACTCCTCTAGCTTCCTCGCTGCAGACAGCTGTGCCACTTGCTGGCCATGGGCTAGGTTGGCTCAGATGCTAGCACCAAGAGCAATGACTGCTTTCAGCAGGGTGACTTGCTGAGTACAGTGCTATCCAAAATGAGCTTTAAAAAACTGTAAAAGCAGCAGCGTAGTGGTTCTCCTATCCATTTTTTTAGGACAGCCCTGAGTCTTTGCTGTTATTACTGGCTTCCCTTTGTCAAAGAAAGGGCATTCTGTACTGGAGGATGTTCCCTCAGTCATTTCCCCCCTTAGGGACCCCATGTCTTCACATAAAACTGCAGGATTTCCTAAGTGGTTCACAAACAACAGGCCAAATTCTTAATCCAGTTTCACAATCGTATTTTCTTCAGTAGTCGTCATGAGGAAGGTTCAGCTCCCAGAGAGTAGGAGCAGGCTATTTTAATACAAAGGAACTCAAACCTTTAAAGGGATTCAAGCTGCTCTTTATATC
Organism: Harpia harpyja; assembly: GCF_026419915.1. NCBI lineage: Eukaryota > Metazoa > Chordata > Aves > Accipitriformes > Accipitridae > Harpia > Harpia harpyja. The sequence goes on along the minus strand of NC_068942.1, from coordinate 14,556,685 downwards.
TTCCAGAAAGCCTTGCTCTGAATCGCACACTCCCAGCGTCTGCTCCCTATTCTCACCTATTCTCCTTCTTTCACCTGGGGAGTTAGGTAATGTCTGGCCCAAGTACAATAAGGCCCCCACCCCCTTTAAAGGCCATCTTATTCTAGAACAACATTGTTTATGGATTCCATATGGTCTATCATTAGTGTTATCCTTGATTCTCTGTCTCTCACTTTCCTCTTGTGCAATAAAAGAGATGAAGTAACACATTGTAAAAGAATGTGTTTGCAAGACAGAATAGACATCTGCCTGTCTCCTTTGGAGGCTGCTGTGAGAATACAGTTGCTACCTATTTTGCCGATTTGACCCCAACATGTCTAGGGCCTCTCAGAGCAATTGTGCGTGAACACATCAATCTGTTCATGAGCAATAGCTCTGTGTCTGAGATGGCCATCAATTTTATTTTTTTGCACTGTTACTGGCACATTTTGTCCAAAACCTGCACAAGTTATTGTTGGTACTGTTACAAAAGATGTTAAGGATCTTTTGGGGAAGATGTGACCTGATCTTTCCGGAACATTTTAAAAAATGTTGTCTTTCTTTTTTTAAAGCAAATATCATTCTTCCTTTGAGCAGGCAAGCCTTGCACGCCCAAGCAAGGCCAGGAAGAAGTCATGTTTCCATTTTCAGAATTGAAGACAGAATGCTTTGTACATTTCTAAGAAAAAACAATCCACTCCAACTCAACCACATAACTCTGTCTGTGACAGCTTAAAAATTAGTAAGGATAATTTCATCAATTAAAACCACCTGCTGTTTGATTTATGACGACTGTACAACATCTAAGAATCACTGAGTACAGTGGATACTGTTATCAAAAAGGCTCATTTTGCCCTCTCTTTCTCTTTTACACCATGTTCAGTTAGGAATACCTCTGGTCGATTTGCCACAATTAGTCTGCTGTAAAACTGTACAAAGGTGGACAGCTTCTGACTGCAGGGGAGGCAGCCCCACCACCTTACACTGGTGCAGCTGAGATGGGAATCAGGCACAAAGGCTGCAAAACTGGTCTTTAACCACACACTTGGTGCCCTGTCAAGCTTAACAGCATTTGGAAATCTCTTTGTATGTCTCATTTCATTGTCTGCTAGCCATAAGGCCATTGTCTAAAAAAAAAAAAATTGACAGTATGTCTTCTCTTATCATTGCATGGAAAAGGATATAAAAATATAAATAACCCGAAGGCATCTGTCTTTCTGGATTATTTGAGACTAACCTCATCTTAAGGAAGATAGAAACGATATGCTTTAACAGAACCTGCAGCATAGACTGATTGAAAGAGAAATTACTATTTCTCTTCTATTTCCTAAGTAATCAGACCTGAAGGCAGGTCTCCTTGTGTTACTTCCCAGACATAAGACAAAGACTATTTCAGAAAGACTGAATCTATTCAGACCTGGTGTTTCATTGGTTACTCAGGGAAAACTATTGCTGGAGTTGGTGAAATGTTTTTGGAGTGAGGTATGTAGAAGTGGGCATACTTGTTATAATGCTAAAATTATTTTTCTCATGCAAAAGATAACCAATCAATCAACACAAATAAACAAAAGCATACTAGTTGCCAGCAAGTGCACTGAATCTTTGTTTTTAAGTCAGAGGAAGCTTAAATATCTGCCTTCCTGCCAACTTCATTTCATGGTCCCATGTCTGTCCTCCTTCTACATGCGTCCACCAATTTCCAGCCAGAATTACAATTCTTCTGTAGTTCTGTGTGCCACTTCTTTTCCTCGTAAGCACCTGAACGACTCTTGCCTTTGTCATTTTTTTCTCTGCCTTCTGAAATCTCTATAATCTGAATTTATCTACAAGAGCAGAAACAAAGTAAATTCAAATCTGGGAAATCTATGGGAGAACCAAGAAGTTCCCTCGGATTGCCTTGCGATTTTGGGAGTAAGACTGGCCAAGACAGTGACTGGACCCTTCACAACTGCAGCAGCCAAGCAGTAGATACCCACTTTCCAGGGAATGGAGGGGTACAACTGGCAAAGCATTCTCCATTCACCAGAAGAGGAAGACCTTAAGGACAAAAGACTGCATGTGGAATACGGTACAGTGGGAGACACACTAAAGATCTTAACCTAGATGCACTCATATAAACACTGCAAAACCTCAGGTCACCTCAGGTGCTTGTTATTATTCTAATATTATTGCCTCTGACTGACAGTAAAAGTGAATTGGAAGAGTGTGTTTGAAAACCCACACGTAAAATGTACTTACACCAAAATGTAGTTGAACCTCTATACTTGTAAGGGTCTGCTCATCTGGGATTGATTTTTGGACACTGCTTTTACACTGTTTCATTTGAACTAGATACTGGTAAAGTCTTCTTTCCTCTAGCGTACTCAGTGCAGTGTAATTTATAGTGTTATGCAGATGCTGGATCATTTGACTCTCCATTCTGTTGCACATAATTTACATTGTCTGTGGCAAATAAAAAGATAAGTGCAATCCATATTGCAAATGCATCGTACCATTGTGAATTTGCATGCTTTCTCCTTTTTCTTCTTCACCTCATGGAATTTATGTGCTCATTGTAGCAATGTCTGATATCACAGTGAATATCCTTAAAATCCTTTTGGATTTTAAAACTAGCTGGATTTAAAACTAGCTGTTTCCATATACATCATCATAGCAGTCTTCACTATCATCCTAAATAATTCCCGAGCTATGGTAAAAAAATCTGCTGAACTGAAATATTACAGTAAAAGTAAGGACACTCCTTGAAAATACACATAGAATATTTTCTCTTATTTAATTCATATTTGAGCAAGCAGTCCTAAATCAGATGATTTAAAAAAAAAAAATTAAATCACTTTAGAGATCTAAATCCATTTGTGTTGGGACATTTTTTATCTCAGTGACACTTTTATGTGGACCATAGAGCTCTTTTGAAATAATTTTCACTTGAGCATAGGTGTTTCACCATGTCAACAAATGTTTTCCTGAAGCAGGAGACCATCTAGCCTTTTCAAGGCTCAGACACATGAAGTGATCTTGCAACTAGATTTGAATGGATAGCATCAAAGTAACTTTAAATACAATAAAATACACAGTTCTGGGAGAAGATAACCCAGTGAATCTCACTCCCTAAGGTCTGGTGTCTTGTGTCTGAGTTTCCATGTTCTTGTGTTGTGTAAGAGAAAAGCTCGTGTTTCACTTTACTTGAGCTGCAGCATGGAAGGTCTCTTGCCTCTCTGTAGCATCCTATTTTTACAAAAATTGTGAGAATTTACACTGACATCTCTTTTGAAAACTTAGTTCAATTAGGCTGAGGAGTTGCAAAGATATTAGGGATGAAGTGACTGACAGATGGACAAAGAGACAATGTGGTTGCATGAACTTCATTTTCATAAGAGACCATGACAACTAGAAAGAGAGATTTGGAGATCATTAGCTGGAACAAGTCAGTACAGCTTCACTTACCTCAGTGAGCTGGAGTGACCTGCTGAGAATCTGAGTGCTAAAAATAGGTAGTAATTAAAATGGAAGCACTGGGCTGGGCAAACTCTACCTGAATGCTCTCTCTCCTCTGCACCTCCTTGTAATACAAATACCGTGCAACTGAATTTGAATGAATTCTTCATATATTCATAAAGTAGTATGGTTTTAAGTGAGCATCAAAACCAGCACTTTAAAATAGCCATTGTCAAAGTACCCTGTAATCAAAATAGAGTACCTTCCTTTTGGCATAAATGAAAAGTTCAATTCTTACTCTTGACTTTTTGATATTATTTTTATAATACTGCAATTCTAGTGCAGGGAAAACAATGCCATGTGAAAAATGGAAATGCAGTTTCTCTGTTTATTTATTTTCTAATCACTTTTCCATCCCCTTCTGCTAAACTACCAGGAAATGTTTACAGTAATTTCTAATGTTATAAAGTGTCTGTATTTTGCCCCTCCTTGTGAAGCCATTACCTAATCAAGTGCTGCATAATGAAACAAATAAACAAATACCAAAAAACAATCCATAGCTACTGTGTGCAAAATGAAAATATTAACCAAGGTCTGTTTAAAAGAGTTTAATGTGATAAATCACAACTTGTTAATAAGTCAAATGAATTAATGTTTTTAAAGAATTGAAGCAGAAGACAGAACTTCAATCCCTTTTAAATTCTGTCCATAAAAAATAACCTCTTCAATTCATTTGATGCAGTGCATTAATCAAACTTTATTGATTAATATACAGAATCTGTGACGTGCTGATGTGGAAGGTGAGGGAGCTGTTTAAACTACAGAAGTCTTTAAAAACTTCCCTTCCCCCAGCAGGGCGATCTCAGGTGGGATGTTAAATGTATGCTCAGCCACCGGCTGCAAGAAGTCACTAAAGCAAACACTGAAGCACCTTGGTGAAGGCAATTGCAGCCTCTATACTATCAACTGACACTTCTGCTCAGTGACCCTCTCAGGTCTTAGAAATGGTCTTTTCAGATTCCAGGTCTTGCTGTATTGATTTCAATCAGCAGCTTGTCCTAAGAGCCGCACTTTGAAATAGCTCGGCCAGAATTTCTACTCTAGCCCAAGTTTTATCTCAGGGTTTTTATTCACATTTGACAGTGTTCAGCTAAATGACAAGAAAGGATTTTGTGTGTACGTGTTTCCCTACCCACATTTTTTTAAAAATACGTTTGTTTCGCACACGAGTAAACCTCTCTGTTTACTTACGCTTTCACTCGCTCCATTGAGGGAGGCACACTGAGCTGCCTCAAGTGTTGTTTTCAAAATGTTTTTACATTTTTGGCCACGCTTCAGCGAGACCAAAGTATTTCTGTCAACGACTTCATTAATGCCACGATTTTACCGCTGGCTTTTGAATACTGGAGGCACCCCGCAGGAGGCTCTCTCACAGCTCAAATCCCCACGCTTCCCTCTTAGCCTTACCCTAGCAACAGAGGCTTTGATGGCCCACGCACCGCCGTCGCACAAGGCAGCAAAGGACCAGGCAGCCACTGCTCCACTCCAGGCCACGGCGGCTGCCTGCTTTTCACCTTTCTGGTCCCCATCACGCCTCTCCCTCGCGAGAGCCTGCGCCCACTGCACCACATGGCCGAAGGGAAGGCACCGAGCAAAGCAAGCCAGAGGGAGGCAAAGTCGTTTAAGCCATGTTTGCACCTTCTAGCTTCTATAGCTCTTGGCACAGATGAGAGCTGCCTAAAGGGGCTTTTTGATGGTTAAGATTTGTGAGGGGGGAAAGGGTATTTCAGAGAGTAAAGAAGTTTCAACGTTTTTCTCTTTTTCTGTTGTTTTTTTGTTGTTTCTTTTTTTAAATGAAGAAAGCTATCAGGAAATCCTCAGCAGAAACTGAGAATGGGTTCCTGATGGCTGGATGGATTTTGCCAAAATCCATTTTAAGGTTTACTTTGAGTAAGCTCAAATCAGGTTGCCATATGGAATTACTCCATGCGGCAGCCTGACCTAGAGCAAAACTGAACAAAGCTGAGATTATTTACTAAACTCCTAAACTGCTGGCTGTTTTGCATCTCTCCCACACTGGATCTAATTCCTTAAGTAAATAAACACATATGAAGTTAAAAACCCAAGTTAACGAATAGGCCAAATAGTTGTACACAAGGTAGGCTATTTGATGACACACAAAATACAACCGTGGGTTAACATTCATGCCTCAGACTGTCTCAAAGCTTGCTGGCACCTGTAGTTTAGCATATTTACTGCTGTAGCCAAGAAGATTGATCACAGGAAGCCAAAGCTGTTCAGTTAAAAAAAAAAAAAGAATCAGCTGTTTTCTATGAGCAGTCTGTCAGATAACCAGCCTAATGAAACTGTGGGCATTTCTCTTGAGCTCAAGAAACATTCATGCTGGAGAGGATACTGGAGTCATTCTAATACTTTGCAGTTGTTTTGGAGGTTAAATAGAAAGCGGCACAGAAGAAAGGGTCTGCCTTTGTGATTAAAGAAAAGGCAGAAACATAACATCAAAATGCACAGTTGTGCCCTCGACTGAAATAGACATAACACTAACGCCGTATTTTTCACCTCACTGATGTGCTCCAAATTGAAAACACAAAGGATGCCTTTTACTGGTATTCTTTAAAAAAAAAGAAAATGACACAACTGTCCCACAGAGAAACCAGACAGGCAAAACACAGTCCTGCTTTTGTAAAAATAATTCATAACCTGATGAAATGTCTTGTGTCAGAATCAAAACCAAGCAACTTCAGATGAAAAATAGATCTGACTCCTGTTAGAACTGCGTAAGCTGCTCTACAATTTTAGCTCTCCCCATCCTGGGCTCCAAATGGATGCAAAGGTAAAAAGAAAGCAGCAAAAGGCTCAGCACACAGCAGTCCTAGTGTCCTTTGACAGGACGTCACCAACATGGAAAACACTGACATTTAGCATGGGCTTTTGCCTAGCTTGTACATAAAAACGTGGATTCACCAGCTGCCCCACTGTCAGTGTAAAAGAGCATTCCCACCTAAGTTGCCTTATCTGGTTGCATACAGGCAGGACTCCACCGGGCAAGCATTTATTCTGCCATGATGAGAGTAGTCTTCTGGGTGTTCACTCAGTTTTGCTGGACAGTGTGGGAGAAAAAGCATAGTTTCACATCTTCTGGTACCTTCTTCCTTTCATTTCTTACCACCTGTGAAGGTAATAGCACAGGAGAATGGTGGACGTCTAACCTGCTTTACCTCACAAAGCAGACAGTACTAATGTGAAAAAGTGTTTTTAAATGGTGGTGAGATGCTTACTGCTGTTTCAACCCTCTTGCACTTGTAAACCCTCTACAAGCCAGAGGGCCATTTTTTTCATGTGACAGATGCGTAGACAGTCATGGTAGGTGGCACAAATCAGTGTAACCTCAAAGCTGCTCTAGCTGATCCCAACAGGCTGACCAGTTCAGAACTACCTCAAGTTTCAAGGGAGATAGAAGGAGCCATAGAAAGATGCCTTTGAAAGTGAATCAAAAGATCGCTGGCACTACATCTTGAGGGGAAATTGAAAGCATCCAGCTTAAAAAAAGAACCTCAGGCTTTCTTCCCCATTTTGTCATGTTTCTCCTTATTTAAAAAAAAAAAAAAAATCAAGTAAATGTAGCACATTTGATAACATACAAGTTTATCTGTTTGCAACACAGCTTTGGTATAATTTCCAAATACGTCATACTAACAATTCCTAGGAATATTGCTGGAAGTGAAAGATGGCTCCCATATGACATTTACCACCTGATACATTGAGTACCAAATAGTGGAGCTTATAGTCAGTTGAAAGCTTGAAACATGATATATATGATACTTTCTGGTTTTTATTTTCCAGGCCTCAGTTTATGCTCTGCATTTTATATTAATATTATTTTTATTATAGAATATTTTTATTTATAGATTTAAAAGAGTATAGATAAGAGGTGACAAATTTAGATAATATGATAAAAAGGACAAAGCTGATAACAGCTTATGATAATAATGAATAAATGAATAATAATGATGAGATGAACAGTAATAATGAACATTTAATTATTTGCACATAGTTTAATGCATACTTAGACAAAGACCCAATTTTTAAGTTTCCCTCTCAGGTGCATCTGATAGTAGCTTCTGTTGTTATTTTCCAGTACAGGCATATGTTCTCTGGTTTCAGTTTTCATCTTTATGGTCTGTTTGCAGGCCAAGAGTGATGATGTTTTGCAATGCAGCTGAAGTAGTGTGTGTATTTGGTATGCTGAAGGCATCTATCATCTTTTGTCTGTAGCTTTTCTGAAAAGTTCATCACCTCCATTCCCTCAACCAATAGCTTTCTTGTAGCAGAACTAATGCCTGTGAGAAAAAGATTGCAGGGTCCTCAGTATGGCATTTACACCAGCTGTATAAAGAAGGGAAAGGGAAAGGGGAGTGCAAGTGATGGAAACTGTTGCCAGATAGCCATTTTCCTCGTGAAAAGGAATACATGACTTTCAGGATCAACAGAGGACATTTGCTGGGCAAGCTAGATCACAGTATTTGTGAAATCACAGGCCAGGGCTTGGGGCAGAAGAGAGGAAAGGGAAATGGAAGGGATAATGCCTGAGGGAGCCAAAAATGAGAGGACTGTGGGAGAAAGGCAATGACAGACTGTGGGCAGAGAGAGATGTCTGCGAGGATGAGCAGGCTTGATGATGGTGAGATCCAGCTGTTTCCATGTATACATAGCCTTGCACCTGGCCTCTGGACCATAGTCCGGAGTGTTGTGTGCATGCTTAGTGAAACTCCTGTTAACATCCATGAAGAAACCATGTAGCCTGTCAGGCTTTGTGCTGTGGTGGATAGCCCTTTTCATTCACACAGGCACGCCAGGCTGCATAGCAGCAGGCTATTTGTGACCTTCTGACAGTCAGAGAAGCTGTATCAAATGAAAGTGCTGATGCTGAAGCCTCTGATGGCCACCATATGGGGATAGAGGAAGTTCCTGATGGTATCGCACACTTTTATTACAATGGCCACGACAGCAGATTTCCTCAGTGCAGAGCAATTTGCCAATGAGCGTAGGAGCCAAGAGTGAATAGAGACCAGTGGGCAATGGGTACTCTTTATTTACTGGAAGAAAGACCAAAGAGCAGGCATGGATGTGGCGGGACTTTCAGCACACAGCATTGAGGATGGTAGTCAGTTTTGTTGCAGAGCTGAGCATAGAGAAACTAAGGACTACTGCTGTCCTGTGGAGGACAATAAGGTCCCATGAGTGCCTAGTGATCTCAGTGTCTCTTTTTCAGCATGGGCTTCAAAGGCAGAGAGGTAGGTCAATAACGGGCATTTCTGAAACCCCTCACCCATGCATTAAAAAAAAAAAAAAAAAGAAAGAAACCCAACACATGTTTTGCACAGCTAAAGAGCATTGTTTGGGGAAAAGATGACACCATTTCCTGCCTGCATGGAGAACCAGGGCCAAATTCAGGCCAAGGAAAGGGGAACTGCTTGAACTACCCCATAGGAAATGCTAAAATCATGAACATAACTTAAACATCTAACTCAATGCTGCAGAGTATTCCCTATTCCCAGGAGCATCTTCAAGAACAGAGTGCTTATGTCCACACAGGAGTGAAGGGCCAGTGATGCAATTGCATCTCCATTTTATGCAGTTAATTTACTTGAGACTCAAAACTGACTCTTCTGTGCATCTCACCCCCATCCCCACTGGTTATGTATTTTGCTCTGAGTCTTGCAAATGGAAAGTATGTGAGCAACCACTTTCTCTCCTGAGAAAGCTGCTTTCTCACCCAGCCACATTATTGGGCTCCCACTACTCTCTGACACCACCCATCAGTCTCGCATTTGTTCACCTGCAAGGGAGACCCTCAGTGAGAGTGACTGAGAGGATGGGGTTTGATGGCTCAGAAACTGGTCTAGAAAGTGAGAGCTGTGACCCTGAACCCTTGAGCTCAGAAGGACCTAAACTCCAGACCAGGCAAGGGTTGTGGCAGCTAAGCTGCTGCACAGTGGCTCATGTTATTATGGGTTGACTGAACTGTACAAGGACACAAGCCCAAGTAATAGCCAGCGCTCAGGTCTGAATGCAGTTTAGCATAACTTCTCACCTGTTTGCTTGTCGTAACACTGCTTTTTGTCCGAGTATAGTATTTTAAGCACCTTAGGGGCATCATGCTCCAAGTCAGCAAGCTGATTTAGCTGAGGCACAGGGGTGGTGGATGGCTTCAAGAAACATGGCAGACTATTCACAAAGCAGACAATTAATCTTAATTAAGCCCCTGTAAGTCAGCTCTTCCTGACAGAATAGTATCTGAGCAGATTCGGACATCTTTCTCAAATGAGGTAGCAGTATATTACCAGTGTCCCTTCACATTTTGATAAACTTCATTCAAGATTCAGAGAGCACTTAGGATTCACAGGAATCAAAATAAATTACTTTTACAATGTCCCCTCCCAATTCTGAGAAATACTTTCACTAATTAAAATGAATTCCTGAAAATGTATCCTATATAGGACAATTCTTAGTTTAAAAATGTAGAAAAACAGACAAAAATTGTGTATTGGTAGCTATATTTTAAACAAAAAAAAATCTTCACATAATAAATACATCTTATGCACATTAACTTCAAATTTACTTCAGAAAGCTATTTACAATATAAATAATTATAAATGGGAACACTTTGCAAGATATTGTTGACATAGCTAAATTATGTTTCCTACATTACATTCCAAAGGAAAACTTCAAATTACAGATGTTATGCTACAATGTCACTAGACCCTATACATTGCAAGGCATGGTATTTGAAACGCTGGCAATCTGTGTCTTTTTTTTCCATAAATATAACCCATTGGTTTAAAGCAAACATGAAATGCTTTATTATGTCTCAAGTGCTTTTTTTCCTAGATTAGTATATTTTATGCATTGAAATATTTACCTTGGGAAAAAGTTGCAGTGCCTTAAAAGTACTTTTCCTGGTAGACTTTATTTCCTTAGAAATGTAAAGGTGCCAATGTTTTATAATGTGTGAGCAAGATTATTTCTTGCATTGATAAACTTCCCACTGTATCTGTAGCTGAAAAGAAAAAAATGCATGCAGTCCAAATTGCAATAAATAAAAGTGTTTTAAAATTGTATTTTGAATCCTAGAACAACAGGAAATATTGAGAACTCCGTGTGAGAGGGGAGTTAAATAGTGAACACCACCAGACAAAAAGCTTTTTTTCTTCCTGTATTTGATCTTTCCTTTCAAACACAGCTTCATAGATGGAGTCATAAATTACCTCTTTTCAGAAAGGGATGTATTCCTAGCAACTTAGAGCCAGATTTATCCACAGAACTCTTGTATACATAAGCTAAATGCCACAGTGAAGTTTAACCTCACATCTTTTTTTTTTTTCATTAATAAATGCTCTAAGGAAATGTGAAATGGAGTCACGCTAGTGCTCTCACCGTTTTGAACAGAAGACTATTTCATTTTTTGGTCTTCAGAATAACAGCTAAACCCTCAGCTACACCTCTAGCAGGCTTTACTAACACCAAACTGAAGGGTTACAGAAAAAAAAACTGGGGTTGTTTTGTTTTGGTTTTTTCTGCTGTTGGTTTGGGGTTTGTTTGGGGCTTTTTTTTTGCTTCTCAGTGCATACAGCTGAAATATTTAACTGTCAATACTACGTGCAAATAAAATAAAATAGGTTCTTCTCCACACTGTAGAGGTGTCCGGAGTTAATCCAGTATACCTACAGGAAAGCATGTTCATCCACCATTGTTCCTAATAACAAAGCCTGTATTGCCTTTAGACCCTTAGGTGTTTTAAGTAAACTTGCAACTCATGGAAAGACCAGAGCCTGAAACCATTTGCCGCCAGACATTAACTATAGCCACCTTAAAATAGACATAGCGAGGTCTAATCCTGGAACTGTGTGCTATAATCCCCATTATATACAGCTTTGTATGCAGAAGGCCTGAAACCAGTGCGTATGCCACAGCTTTGTTCCTTGACTGAAAGGTTAACTGACCTTTGGAACAGCCAGTCTGATTTTCTGGGGTGGCTGTGCCTTTTCCTTTTATTTTTTTCCAACTCACTCAGGATGTTCACATAAATGAACATATGGTGGTTAACATACTTAGGGACATTAATGAATAAATGCTGCATGTCCAGAGATAAAAATGAGATTCAGATAAGAGTGATTAAAAGAGTTTAAAAGAGCAGGATTTTACTGTGTAACCTGTGGCAGTATTGCAGACACATCAACAAAAACCATTTAAAGCTTAAGAAATACTTCTGAGGCTCTTCAGTGCAGAGAAATGCACTCATTTTTTCAAAGCATGTATAAATAACCTCTATCATAGAAACACAGCCAATACAGCTACTACCTCCCATAGTTTCCATACTCGCATCTTGAGAGTAAAAAAAAAAAAAATTACAAACAAACCCCAAACCTATTGCCACTTCACAAGAAGTCAGCTTTTTTGCCCTTACACATATTAAGTAGTACCTTACTCCACAAATATTCCCATTTGAGTCAATGGGACAAATTGCTGAGTAAGGTTCTTCTTCTAATTTAAGAATTGCTTTGCTATTTTGTCCAAAATTACAAACTCCATGCCCCTGGGGTGCAATTTTGTATAAAGAAGAAAGGGGGGTTTTTGCTTCTTTAAACAAAAGAGATATACCAAAATCATAATGCACAAAAACAATGCACCATCCACTGATATCAGTAAGAAATGGTTTGAAAGAGCTGTGGTCACTCTGTATTTGGAGTAGCTACAAAATATTAATTTGGTGTTAATAGCAAAACAGTATTAGGTTAGAGAAATGATGCAACACAGCAATTTATATTGTTCTTGTTCCAAAACACAACCTATATACCTTATTTAAAGTGATAACCTTTAGCTAATGTGATACATTTGAAATGTATTTGGTACAAATGCCTTGCATTTTTCAATTTTGCAAAATATCTCATCTGATTTAGAAAAGGAAGAAACAAAAAAAGAAGATTATATCCTTGAAGGATACTAAATGAAAATTTGAATTAAATAAATATGTAATGGAAAAAATAAGCTTTATACCATATTGAAAAGTACATGTAATATGAGCTGCAGTGATATTATATGCTATAATTAAGATTGCAAACTTGCTTTCATGTAGCATGTAGCATGCGGAGTCTATGTTTACAACATTCAATGCTTTCTGTCAATTAAGAAGTAATTCCTGGCTATCTAAAGAAGCAGGATGGCAAATTAGCTGACAAAAGGCATCTATCTCCAGCAGACTGTACTGAAATGCTAAGGAGTGCCAGTTGCTGGAATCCCATGAGGGGAGTGAGCCTCAGCCTTTGCTTGTAGCACAACGTGGCTGCATGTACAGACCTCTCTACTGATATATTTCATTCATTACAGTGCATTTTGCTGCATTTGTCATCATAGTCGACTGGAACTACTGAAAATAGGATAAATTACTACAGTTTGGGAAGTTTTATTTTGGGATCACAGTAAATAAGAATGGGGAATTTTTATTGCATAGCACACTGGCTTTTTTCCTAGGTGAAATCATATAGAGTACAAGCATCTTATATTGTGCCTGTTTGTTTTATAAATCTTCTATTTTTCAAAAGTGCCTGTCAGAACGCAAATACAACAGTGTCCAAACTGTGGTTTCCTGACTATCCGCGGCCATTAGACCATAGCCAGGGAACTGCAGCTGGTCTGCAGAACTCTATTGCCTTCTAATTAAAAGCTTGATAACAAGAGTGCCCAGTGATCCCAAGAAACTTGGGTGCTGACAAAATCCCATTCGTCCAAACAGTTTAGGAAACTCTTCTGTAATACAAAATAATATTGACACTTAGACTTATTTTTATATGTACTAGTAGGGCTAATATGATACCATGTACCTCTACTCTAATTCGCTTTGCAAATTGTATTTTAATACTGTACAATGAGACTCCAAATACAAGTTTATTCATATTATTCGTAGGAATAAGTGAAATAAATATGTATCCAGAACTAGATTTATCAAAAATACTTTCTCATTCCTATGCTTTAGGAATATATACACTTGTTGGGCTGAAAGAAGTCTATTTTGGTCCATTCCTTCCTTTGAGTTAACAGTTGTCAATGGTTTTCTTCCTCTCAATTATTTGCCTTGTTTTTATCTTCAAACAAACAAACAAACAAAAATCTCTAGCTGCTTCTCTGTATGACCTTTGTTATTCATTTGACAGTTAGTCAAATAAACTTCTTGCCAAATCATTTTGTTCTCATTTTGCCTTGGCTAACATTCAATGCCCTGTCTCTCATTTCTGCCGCTAGTTCAAATAGTTTTAGACCATTATTTATCTCTCCTCTGTGCAGAGCTTGGTGCACACCAGTGACATTCCCCCTTACTCTTTTCCCTTACAAAGATGACAGACCCAGTTTATTTAAAGTTTTTATTAGATCTTTCAGTCTCTTTATCTTTTGCTGAGCTCTGCTCCACCTTTTCTATTATAAGCTTTAGATAATAAAGACCAGACTGTGTTGCTCTTCCTTGTGTTCAACGTACATTTCACCAGGAGTGATCACACTGCAGTCAACAAAGATTGCTTATGGAGTAAGGTACTACTCAATTCAAGATTCACAATCTGCCTTGGAATGATCAGGACTATACACAATATTCCAAGTTCAGAGAGGTAATTTCCTCTGCTTTCAAGTACATCTCTACTTACGTGGCTTATAATGTTATTATTTAGCTTTTGCTTCTGATTAGTTTTATTTGAAAATAGATATTTTTAACCCACCCGTAGCATGCTGGTTTATATTTAGTCCCATTGATGACTCAGTCCCATATGTCCAGCTTCTTAATGTTACAAATGAAGCTAGACTTAGTGCTAATCTCATTTTAGTAACAACCTCAAGTCCCCTTACCTCCACATTGGTATAATGGGGAGCGGTGGTCCTGCTCCCGTTGCAGTCAACTTTGAGACTTCATACAAATGCCATACAAAGAAGGACAGGTCTAGCAATTGTGCCTACAAATGCTCTATTTTCCTTTTTTTAGCATATGTTTTTTATTTACTCTTTTCCAATCAATTAGTGTCTCTCTGTTCATGAGATTATTAAAAATTGCAAAAAGTTTCTCTGCCTCTTTTGAAGTCTTTTATAACTCCAGGACAGGCCCTGATAATATCAGCATTCTTAATACAATCGAATTTCTTGGAACCCTGATTTCCCTCAGTACTTTTTTATGTACATATGACTGATTTTGATATCCTTAATATGTTCTGATGTTCATTAAATTTTCTGCTGCAAGCAAGAAAAGAATGCATATGTCTTTTTCAAAGTCATACCTATTACTTTACTGTATGTCAGACAGAGTAGTTACAATTTTCTCTACTTTCTTAATTTACTCGAAAACTTTATCAGAAGTAGGACAAACCACCATACAGTTTTTGTCTATTCTCACCTCTCATATTTTTACACTTACACAATTGCCTCTGTATTTTACAGCAAAATTTCTATGATTCTACTGAGTTCCTTCTGTGTTTCAAATTAATTCTTAATTATTTGGCCATTTAGAACTACTTTTCCTTACAATTATTAGTAAATGGCATACATAGCCATAAGGTTAAATGTTTTTATCTTGGACCACTCCTAATTCCAGCCTATTCTCCCTGTTTCTCCTGACAATTTTCTTCCATTTCACTCCACTACCCACCTTGTGCAACGTTTCAAAAATATGAGGACAATCTCCCATCTCTACATCAAGACAACCAAGCCCTATGTATTTCTCAAAACTACACTGAGAAAGGCCCTCTTTCTTTTAAATACAGAAGTAAATATTTGATCGTACTAATCATAAGGATACTGCTCATTTGACTCCTTTCAAATCAAGCGTATGTAAATAGCTATGCATGTGAGTACACAAGGAAATAACAATTCGAGGAGTTCTCTCTTCTTTCTCCCCTTTTTGATTTTGTATTGGTTAGCCATGGATGCTTTATACCATGGAGCAGCATAACACACTTGGCCATTAGGGAATACACAGATCACCAGAAGTACACATTTTGACTTGTATTTTGAAGGAACACATTCCAACTTTCTGTGTAAAAAGAGTGCACAGCAGTTTTGTTGGCTGGGACCTGTGGGGCACATGCAGTTCTGAAGGTCTGCCCTAGGCAGCATTTCTAAACAACCACCTCTTACACAATGTGCATAAATTGCTCTGCGAGCCTGCCCCAAGCACTCCCTGCCTAGACCTCTTCCATCCTTCTCACCTTGCATGGCACGAACCTTGAGTTTAGATCTATTCACTCTAACCCTGCATGCCAGTGCATTTTTATTTTTTAAAAGTAATGTGTGTTAACTAACTTAATCCCCCCAAACCTTAGGTTATTCTTTCTAGTGCACTGTGGTATATCAAATGCTGGTAACGACAAGGGCATGGAAACATATAATATCTTCCAATTAGATCTCAAAGGTTATTTTTAAAAGGACAAAAGGTTTTAGAAAAAAAGTGTCAGCTTCCATTGGTTATTATAACAGATGTTCCCTTGTGTCCTTGTGCTGGATCTTGCTGCATCCTTAAGTGAGAAGTCACATCAAAGTGTGATCCATTACAGCCTAGTGAATAGTTTCTAATGGTTTCAGTGTCATATAGATGCTCCAGGGCATATCCAGTTAATGTGTAAGCATGCTTATCAAAGTACTGCCTGTGGGAGCTGTAATAATTGGGAGAGGCTGCTGGGTGGTCCCCTGGGGTTTGATGAGGGGACATGTCTGAATGCAGGTAGTCTTTAGCTAGTACCAAACTAGATTTTGATATTCGGTCAGAATTGGGGCTGCTTATCCTAGACAGTGTTGTGGGGCTGTTGTCATAGTCATTTTCACGTGGGCTCATAATCTTTCCATCTCGTTGCTGGATGTGTTCACAGGGAGGAGTGCTGGCAACCGTTGGGACGCGGCAGACATCTCCTGCCAACTGCTGCTGAGGATAGTTTGCAAAACAGATAGTGTGCTTCTTCCCTGTGCCATTAATGGAGACCAGTGGATCAGGGGTCGTTTTCCGCAGCTGTAGTCTGTTTTCTTCCTCTTTAATCATTTGCTGGGTGGCTCTTATTAGAGTTTCAATTTTGCTGGGCTCATGCGGACTGCTCTGGTATTGCTCGGTACGGTATCGGTCACCTGATTCACTGGCAGAGCCAGGATCAGGTGAGCTAACGACACTGTCCTCATCCCAGTGTCCTCTCCCTAGGAAAGAGAGAAAGGGGAGAAGCATTGAGGTTGAAGGAGGCAAGCAATCTTGAAGAACAAGTACACTGAACCTTATTTTACAGGCAGAAAACCGAGACAGAGGCAAGTGACTTGTAACAAATTCACCAAAACTGGCCATGGTAGAGCCCTTGCTTTTCAGTGACAACCTCTAGTTTCCAGTGTCTGCACATGGAACAAGTAACACAGCTGAAAATATACAAAGAAGAGATCTAAGCACCTCAACACAGACATCCAGTGCCACCTGAGACACTCTGGGGTAACCAAGCATGTGCACAGGCCCAGCAGGTATGGCACCAACTCTACAGGAACTCTGTGTCTTCTGGAGCAGCTAGAGGCCAGGCAGGGTACCCTAGGGCATGTCAAAATGCCCTCCACACCGAAGTTCAGGCCTCTGACCCCTCACTACCTCTTTGCATCAACAAAGTCTGAGTGAATTGGGACCATGGTGAAACCAAAAATCTCAAGGAATTACAAATGGACATCATTCCAACATGTCTTCTTAGGCCTTTCCAGGAGCTAAAACATAGAGACAGCATTGTGGAATAGTTTGTGGCCCTGTAGTGACTTTACACAGCTTACACAACAATAAATAAACACAAGTAATGAAGCAGTTCTTCTTTAGAAGCATAAGAACCCATGGCTGTTAGACAAGGTTACCGTAAAAATGTGATGTCATATCCCAATGCATAAATATTAGCTGTATAAAACTTTTAGAATGGGAAAATATAACTATGTTCTTACTGCTCTTTAAAAAATAAGGCCCATAGACATATCAGAGAAGATGTTCAGCTTGCTTGTAGCTGAAAGGACAGACAGAATCAGACCTGTCAATCCTCACTAGGAAGAAAGTGAGTGGCCCCCAGACGTGAACAGCCAGCTAATGCCACACTATAATGAAGGGCTCGATAAAGGGTTTGCTGAGATACGTGCCTGCAAGAGGGCACATGTTGGACTTGCACAAATTACTTAACGATGCCTTTGCCTCAGCACATACAAAGTCCTCTTTGGGCATGAGGACTGTTACGTTGGTTGACAGGACTCCTCAAAGGAAACCCATTTTCAGACTAGCACAGGTAGTTCCCTTGCTCTGTGTTGGGTCGAGGCATACAGATCTGTTTGGGTGGTAGACCTACTGCTGTGTTGCAGAGTTCATGACAAAAATCAGTGATGGGCTTTAATAATAAACGTATCCTGCCATTTGTCGATGGAAGTACTGCATTGTGGAGTATCTCATGAGCATAAATCTACCCAAAATGCCAGGGCCTGGAGGTGGAAGGGAGCTCCAGCCACCAGAGCACGTGGTACATTCAGCACACCACGACACACTGGGAAGCTGGTTGGCCACAGCTCTAAACCATGTGCTCAGTTTGTCTCACTGCACAGACCATATCTGCAGTGTCCCAGACTTCCTGAGTGTGACCAGAAACACGTGGGTTCATATGCAATATCCAGGGCCTGCCATACTGGTCAGCTAATTGTCATTATTGTGAGGTGACTCCGAGCCAGAACTACCAGAAGACACATTAAAAGAACAGAAAAGAAAGAAAATATTTTCTGCCCAAAGAAACTGCCCTGACAGAAATGTTCACATAGTATTGTCAAAAGGAGTTTCATTTGTGAAAGGCCAAGGTCTGAAACTGCCTAAATCTAAATGAAAATGGCACATTTGTAAGGGAAGATGAGATCTTCCTCTCCTCAACTAAGACCAACATGTCAGGTTTTACCACCAAAGCTACATGCAGACTGAAGGCCTAATGAAACACACAAGACTTGATACAATAAAGAAAATAACTGCAGCACCAGGAATTACAGCAAAATCAAGGAACAAACTAAAATCAAATTATATTATCCACTTGCATTGATTATCCTTGATGAAAGTATGGAATAAATATTTAACATTTTTGTATTTGTACCTCCATATGATATTTCTACTTTATTATCTTTCTATGCTCAGCAAGAATTATCATGCATAAAATTTGCCAGCAAAATTATCATACATTTCTCAATCTTCTTTTCTGGAGAAGAAAAAGCTAGAGAAACACAAGTATGACAGAAGTACAGAACAGACACAAGGAAGGAGATGTGCTCTCACTGGAAAAGTGGAGAACAGTCCTCATCAGCAAAATTTAGGGCTCCTTTTCTTTCCTCATTTTTCCTCTGACTCTATTTCCCAGAACTTGCTATTTAACCATTTTTCTAATCTCAACATAATTTTCCTCAGATTGGAGTAAAATAGTACAGTTCTTTTTGATTTCCAAAACCTCATTCTGCAAGTGAACGGAATGGTACTGATGTAATTAGCTTTTATGAGTTCTGTAATACAACCTATGTTTTGACAGATTATTTTAATAGAAAAGCATTTTTTTTTATGCTGTATCTATCCTTACAACCTTGAACTCTGACTTTTGGGTCAGTTGCAGTCTTTCAACTCTCAGCCTACCCTTTAAACCCAAGGACCTTTGGATTTTTCGAAACCCAAGATCAGCCTTTCACTGAGGTTTTTTTTGTTAGCTTCACCCTCTGAAGATGCGCTAATGCACTGAGTTTGCAACCTGCCAGACACCAAGCAAGGCTTCAGGCTTCGTGCTGAAAGAATGGAGAGACTCAGATTGGCTAAAAATTATAGCTGGGGATAAATGTCTGAAACCAAAAGAAAATGTTAATTTGAATTGCCCATTTCAAATAAAAATAAACAGCAAACCTTACACAATCTAGTAATAACCAGTGCAGAGAAAAAAGCCATTTGGAGAACAATTTCTCCAAAGACTTTAAAGATTTTTTAATATCTACCTTGGATCTAGCTCTAATTTTTTGCTAAATATATTCCATCCAAAGTAGTTTGATCTTAAGTCAAATAAATAACACATTTCTATCAAGTGTATCATTTTGGTTATATTTTTAAGATCATCCTTAAAATCTCACCAGTCAGATATTTCCACCTTAATTTCACAGATTAAAAAATATGGAACAAAATTCTATTTTGCTGCATATAAGCCAGACTGTCAAACTCAACTTGAATTTTAAGTATTTCTCATCTCCATAGATGCAATCTCTGAGACAAGGACATACATCAAGAGTCTCTCTCATTTTCTCTCTCTCACATAAACAGCTGCACGTTTATGTCATGTTGCTTTATCTGAGATGGTGCCACTTCTGCAAATCCTTGTTATCTCTTACCATGAATCCTGTGCACTGATGTTATGTGGGGCATACTGTTTTCATACGCTTCTCTGCTTTCAGGGGATGACTTAGTCAGAGGCAATGCTGAACGAGAACCCCACCAGCTCTCCCTTCCCGGCTGCGGCGTGCCAAGAAAATACCGGCCAGCTTCACATCTGCCTCCTTCGCAGGCCTGAGTATGGAAGTGTCTGTCATCGGCCAGCCTGGAGTGGTCGAGTGCAAAACCGTAGCAGAGAGCACTGCGGTCCGAGTACTGTCTGTAGGCACAGGAGACGTCGTGGTGCTGGGAGCTCGGTCTGTCCGCCGGCTCCAGTAGCTGGGGAGAAGCCGTATCGGTCAGGGGGCTCCCGCCCCACTGGCTCTCGTGATCAGACTCAGATCTCTCGGTGTGAAATCCAGAATACTGCAAAACAGGAGAAGCCGTGGGGAAATTACTATGCCGGGGTGAAATCTGCAAGTAACTGCACTGAAAAGACAGAGTATGTATGTGATAGGGTGTTTTTCATGAGTGTGCCCACCTCTGCACCTCCTGATTGGACTCCTAGTCCTTTCCTGTACAACACTCTGTAATGAGCTCACAGATGACAGGACAGACCTCATGAAAGTCTAAAACATCCCATGTCAACCCTTAACAGCCATCTCCTTTATGATGTGTAATATTAAGCTCAGAAACGTCAATGTTGCAATTCATTATTTTTTTCATATGTCCAGGTTTTTCTTATTGCTTTGAAAGCTGGTGCTTATGCTCAGCAATGGTGCTCCAACGCTCCTCAGCAAAACGCTTTTGAAAGGGTCTGAAATAACGTCGCTCCTGGAGCATTCTTGCATGTCAAATTGAAACTGAATGTATTTCAAGTTCTTTTTCTAGGGGTTCCCTCTCTTTTCCTCATATTTTGTTTGTTCTTGGATTTTTTTTTCTTACCTGGAGTGGTATCTTTGAACTTCTTTCCTCCTATTAGTAGGGAAAAGAAGTCTCCTGTAGGTCCTGGGACTACCAACACTACTACAGAGTGAAGCTCCAAAGTGATGGTAGATCAGTAGGAAGCTAAAAATCACAGCTCTGTTGCAGTGTGGGAACAAGGAAAATCCAGAAACTATTCGCCAGAAAAGGTGACTGCTAGCCAAAGCAGGCAGAGTGGGCATTTGGCACCCTTGCTTAAGCAGGGCCCTCCCAACACAGAAGCGGCAACTAGCAGGCAGTTGGAAAAGCACACAGAATAGGAGCATGGGCATTTGTTTAGAGAGAAGTAAGGGTTAAGTTAAATGTCACAGATTTCTAGATATTCATAATGAATGCTTCAAACTTTTAGATACTTTTTGGGAAAGAAAAGAAATAAAAAGAATGCTTATTAAACCTCCTAGGATTTAGCTATCTCATTTTTAAATCTTTTTATTTATTGGAACTGTCGAACTTCATGGAACATCTTTAAATCAATTTCACCCATGATTACAGATTGGGATGAGACCAAAGCTGTACATGCTCACCTCTTCAGTACTGCACTCATGTCACAAATCAATGCATTACAACATGAAACATTGGAATTCTCTCATTCCATCACTCACCTTCCAGATGCCCACTCTGCCTTTTCTTTTAATAGGCATTAGGGCCTCTCTCCTGAAAACATAAGCTTACCTTCCCTTTCATTAGATTGAGTTGCTATGAAACTCCTCATTATCAGCCAGGATCAAGGTTTTATGCCCTTACCAATCGAAAGTACTGACCAGATGTTTGACTTACAGAAACTTAAACCATCTGTGCAACATCAGTAGTGGTTTTGGCATTTAATTGGGTATTTCTTCGGTATTCCAGTTTATATTTGTGAATACTGTTTGTTAACACGATAGGTTATTCAAAGGAAAGAAAGAAAGGGTCATGGCTTCGAGGAACTCGATTCTATTTTGTTGTTAGTTGTCAGAAGAACACCCGTAGGCAAAAAGCCTACCAATAGATATGGAGGAGGTCAGCAAGTTAGTACCACCATATTCATCGCAAGGTTTTAGAGATGAAATGGTAAATCTGATTTTGCATGGAGGTAAGATAGTTACAGAGCCACAAAAGAGTTCTTTTAAATGCCAGTAACTAGGAACTTTATTCAGCCATCACAACGTTACGTGACCAACTGGAACATCTAACTCTTCTATTTTCCTTTCAGATCTAATGTCTTTAAACTGCTTAGTCACAAAGTTATCTTCATAAATAGTGACTGAATTATTGTAAACTTTTTGACAAAAATATATAGATACAATTGTTTCCAATGAAAAAATCAGAAATTATAACAAGATTTTGACTGTTAAATTTTAGTTAAAATGAAAATGCACAAAAAAAAAACTACTTTTGTACCTGTTCTTAATTTTAGAATTATTTTTAGTGTTTTTGGGGGATTTGACTGTTATAAACTAGATTTTTTAATTAAAAAAACTTTAACTTTTTTTTTTTAAAGTTAAGCTGAAATATAGGATAATATAAGCATAAGTGTAAGTATAAAAAAGTTTAAAGTTCATTTATTTTCTTATTAAAAACAAAACTCATAGTATGTATTTCTTTCATAAGGAGGACAAGGAAAATTAATTTCTAATTATATTATAATGAAATTTCATTTTTTTGGACAATTTATGTTGATAATAAATGCCAGAGATTCTTTCAAACTGAAAATCCTTCATTTCATTTAGCCCCAATAGCTATTCTTCTATTAGTTCTTTGTTTGTAAGGACACCTCAGGGTCCAACACAGCTTCTCTTGAAGGGAATTTCTCCATTTAACTGAAAACTTACTCAATTTTTTTTTTTATCCTGAACCTAACCACAGAGGATTCAATTGCACAGGCCTTTGTGCATTTTTCTTAAAGAAAGCGAAAACTTTTCAAAGGGTACATGTTCGGTACATCAGAAATGCACCATGTAATGTCTTATAACCATGTAGTCAAGACCAACCATACTTCATGCATATTCTTTGTACTTGATGTAAATGATGATTGAGATCTGACCCATAGCAGCTGCTAGGCCATGGACAGAATTAAATTAACACACTGAATTGCTTGTGGCCCACATTGTCTACCAAGGTTTGGTTATGACTGCCTGCTCTTAAGGTAAAACATAAGCAGATATAGGCCAAAAATATGCCAAATTCCCTTTAAATCTAATCACATCTCTATTTGGCATCATCAGGCTGCCTCTACTGCTGCAGTCCTACCACTGCCTCTTCTGGGAATCTGATGTTGACAGGTGGAGACTCCAAATACGGGCATGTGTGACATGTTGACGGGGGGGGAATGAAAGGATGATCAAAGATACTGCTTTACTGAAATGGGAGTGGAAACACTATCTCTCAAGTCAGAATTAGGCTCCCATATGTCAAGTGATGAAAGACCATGGAAAACGGAATCAGCTCTACTGGAAATTATGGCCAATTAAAATTAGTGAAAATATAATTTTTTTTTTCAATCCCAGTCCTGCCTCACCAAAAATGTTTTCCTTTCTGCTAATTTTTGCCTTCTGACTCCTATCAGGCAGAATTTATTATTTTGGGGTTTTTTTGACAAAGTTTAACCAGCAGACAGAAGTTAAACATAATAAAGAACTTCAGACAGGCAACATCTGAAATCCCTTCAGGTGATCTCTGAATTGTTTTCTGGCATAAACAATAACAATAAATAAATCAGATGATCCTCCAGCTGGTTCCTGGAAACTGAATTGCCACCTCCAGGTACTAGAAATTTCTTCCAGAGTGCCAATCCAGTGTCCCATCACAGTGAGAGCACACCAGTGGGATTAGCACAGACATAGAAAGGGGCTATAGGCCATCACTGATGCTGTATTCACTCCAAGAAAATCTTCAAGAGGGCTGAAGGGGCAAGGAAATAGGAAAATAGAAATTCCACATCTAAGAAAAGCTCTACTTTACGAGACCCCATGGAAGTGCATTAGGCCAGTAGACAATTTAATATTTCTCAGGTGATTTTCTTTTGCCTGACCTTCCATTCCTACAGGTGTCTCACTGGCCTGAGCACTCATCCTGCCATATGCAGCAACAGCAGCCTGCTCCACACACCGTGCCAGATGTTCAAACAATAGAAGTTACAGATATCTAATTTTCTGGCAGCCTACTCAGATTTTTATCATTATAAACATTAAATATATAGTGAAACCCTCTCAGAGTTCTCTTTTCCATGAAAAACTTTCACTACAACAGCATTAACAGCTTTCCTCTTGATTTGTGTCTTAACCATGAGAAAAAAACATCACAGATGCAGGCTGCATTGTACTAAGAACATATGCATGCTTTTAAATCACTTTTATCTTACTTTTTACTAATGTAATCCTGAAATGTAAAATATGTTCTTTTTGCATTCACTGTTATAGGCAGAACAGATGGTGAAAGGCTTAGATTAAAGTAATACAGCATGTCCATTAAAATAACCCCCACTGCTGGTGACTCTTCAGCAGATCAGGAGTTATGTTTACTATAAAAAGAGGGGTTTGCTTTGCTTTTGAATACACTGGAAGCTGCCAAAGCTTTAGGCTACGGGAAGAAATGAAACAAGAAAACAACAAAAAAAGGCTGACTAGAATTCAACCTGTTATCTTTACCCATAGGGTGATAGAGGTGGATTGCAGAATTAATCCAGATTATCTGTTTAAAGGAGCTATAAAATCAATTTACCTCCAAAATCAGGTGTATTAATATACATCTACTAGAAAAGGCTCTTACTTTCAAAAATTCATGCATGCTGTAACACACACCAAAGCCTCCATCCAACAGCTCTTGGGTACATCCTTACTTGTATGCGTGCATTTGTTTTATACATATACAATCTTTATCCAAGAACTAAGATGAGATATGAAGCAATAAATGTTTATCCAGATCTGACCATAAAACATTTCCATTAGAGGCAGACAACAGACAATTTTAAGTATTTTCTTTAAACAATCATCATTAATGGGAGATTAAACTCCAAAGCAGTTGTTCAGATGATCACAATTAAAATGTTTTTCCAAACTTGTTGCTATTTCCTGTGTACAGAATAAATGAGGTCCAGGGCTAGCTTTTCGGAACACAAAATAAATGAGGTCCAGGGCTAGATTTTGGGAGCCCCTCACAATGATTATTATTATGGGAGAAGACTAGAGGCATCTTTTAACCAACTCACAATTTCCTTTTTCTGCAAATCTCTATCAAGTCCTCATCTCTCCTGGTTTTTCACCTCCTCTTTCAGCTCTCCACCTCTCTGGAAAGACAGGACTAGAAAAGCACTGTTCAAAGTGTCTGGGCAAATACTACAGCTGTGTCATGAATTTAGGGCTGCTCTCCTCTCTGCTTGCCCTTCCCCTGCCTGGGGCTGGTTTCAGAGAACCCACTAGCCCACTGTACTAACGTCAGTCAGTGTTAATCAGATACTGACCAATGCCTCTTAATTTAATGAACTCAGTTTTTTCTTAAAGAGTCTGCAAGCGCCATGTTACTCTATGCCTGCTTTTGCATAAGTTTTGAGGAAAAAAACATTAACCCTGTCTTAGGTGACCAAAACATTCATGTTTTGCCCTAGTAGTAAACGTTCAGCTGAATTTTATTAACATGGTTTTCACACAGTTTACGTCTCATGTAGCTATCCTAGGGGCACACAGCTGGCAAGGGAGAGGATTCTCAGTCATCACCCAATAGAGCCTATGATTCCCTTTTCTCGTCAAGACTGAAGCAAAGTAAATGGCAATGGGAAAAGAGAAAAAAAAAAGGAAAGAAAGCATGTACATTTAAAATTGTCTAGGTGCTCTTAACTTTAAGAAATGCTTTGCCCACTGCCATTATTTTACTAATAAACTTCCTGGTTCCTTCCTCCACCAAAATGCAAGCTCCTGTGTAAGCCAAAACCCGTGACTTCATGTTTCAGCCATGGCTTTTGAGTCGCACTCCTAATTCTCCGCAACTGACTGGCAAATTACGTGGGCTGGAGACTGAGGGACACAGGCCATACCACCTGCTGCATGTTCTTCACAGCAGCTTTTCTTAGTCTTTCAACAGTTTATTCAGTGGTGGAGAAGGATGAGAGGGATGCAAAGCCAAGCTGCCAGCGTTGCTTGTGGTGATGTGCTACAATGAACGGTATGAACATTTTTCAAGATACTGGCAACTAGCACGGCTGCTTCTTTCTGAATGATGAAATCTGTGACTTTACTACCAGGCAGCTGGTAAGGAGGATGTAAAATGAAACTGAAGACTAAATATCCTGAGCTTTCAGACAACAATCCCTGATAAACCAACAGTCTCAACTCTGCACTGCTAGTTCAGGATTTTTTCTGGTGACAGAGAGAATAAGGAGGTACTGATGAAAGTCACACTTTCAGAAAGCAAATTGATGTGGGAGGTTAACAGGTCTTCAGCTGCGATTGTCCTGCTAGCAAATGAGGACTTCTGAAAGGACTGTGTAAGGGGAGATGAAGGGTAATTTCAGTAAATCAAAGATGGTAACCTTAAAAATCCAATTTAGAATTAATTGTAGTATCTTTCCCAATTCTTTAAAGCAGTTTTATTACAATTGTTTGGTGTAGCGCGTTCAAGAGAAAGACTATTCTTTAACAACCCACAGAAATGCATGTGAACAAATGATTAAACAACAAGAGCCATAACAACCTCTGGCAAAATTAGATTCTTAAAATTAATGAGTTCATATCTAGGCGCTCGGTTAAATATTCCCTGTGCCAAAAGCAGGTGTCATTTAACTGAAATTCTTACCCTTGGTACTTTTGAGGGGAAAAAGAAAGAAAACACGGAAGTGATGCAGACACTTGGGCTCACATTGTACACTCTTAGAGGTCAGTTTAGAAAACATTGTGCCTGCAGAGAAACTGTAGTCATCAAGGTCATTATCAGTTAAATATTGACCTGGAGTCTTTAAAAATACATAGCTCTTCAATGTAACATCATGAATTCATACATTTATATCCACTGTGTCGTGGCATAAGGGCAGTAAGACTTGCATCATTATTTAGTAAACATAATGGTTATTTTGACAAACAGATTTATTTGAGCTAAAGGGTTGACAATGTAAGCATGCAAGTGCTGTGGTATTGTCTGCAGAAACCAGTTGCATAAATGTACTAGGTAAGCACCAGTTCAGAGACCCAATCAAGTCTGGTCCATTCCCCAAGCGGGGGCATGTTCCTTACACATTAGGCCTGAAATGAAATCTATGAAATCAATGTCTACTGACACCAATGGCCGCTTCCTAGTGCTTTCTTCTTTTCAAAGCTTTGTACATAGAAAAGCTTTCTTGTTCCAGTTCAGCAAGTTAGCTTGTTGCTTTCCCTCCTCAAAACTCACTCCTCCTAAGATTTCAGTATTAAACTGCTGTCAAACATCTGGCAGCTTTGTAGATAAGTAGGAATTATTAAAGAGTAAGTAAGAAAAAGCAAGCTTTCTCAAATGGCAGAACTCACAATCCTAACAAACCAAGTATTTCAAAACCAACATTTTCACTTGTCCTTCTGTCCACTCCTATTAATTCTGAGCCCTGTGCTCTTATTGTTGTTGATGGTGATTTAATATGCATGCTGAAACATAAATGTTTCCAGCTTTTTAGAAACAGTTTAAAGAAACATATTCCTGTCTCAAGATCTTATAACCTGTTGTCCTTTATTCTCTTTGAGTAACATATTCTTTGGCCCATTTTAATTACTTGGGTAAAATAGCAGTCAAAATCAAGATATTCAAAAAGATTTAATTTTGGTTTTCAAAGACAACTACCTGTGGGTATGGTGATGTCCTTGATTTTGACTTTGTGCTCGAGAGGCGAGATTTGCTTCCCTTTCTATTATCCGTTATGGTCGGAGTTGAATTTGCGTATGAGAATGCCGGCTTGGTAGCAGTGACCTGATCCAGGGAGAGCTGTAGTCCTTTATATTCAGTATCCCTATATAAAAGGCAAAAGTGAAAAAAAAACCTCACTTTATATCTTAATGGGAAACATTCCTTCCTTCTTAGTGGGGGGTGGAAACAAAAGATATTTTTAAGGAAAAAGAAAAAAAAAACATCCAGGGCAAGCCAGTATATCCCCCTAATACATTTAAGTAGTATAGCTTACTAAACAATAGCATTATTTTTATACTGAAAATACGATTGTTTTTTGCATCCAACTGTTATCATCCTGGTCTACTTTCTTCAGTAATAAAAAATGATGGGATGGAAATTTCTGAGATTTATATTACAGTTCTGCATTGGTCACATAGCTAAGCAGTAAATGGAATACATTTTCCTCAAAACTCTAGAACTACAAACTTACCACGTGTGTATATGTGTGTGTGCGTTCATGCATGTGTGGGGGTGCACATAACAGCCTACATAGATGACTAAATAAATTGAACAAATTTTTTTTTTTTTTTACAGAAAACACTTCATCTTTAAGGTTATATTTTTCATTGTTTCCAAGGTTTCAGGCAATTGGTATAAATTTTTTAATTTTTCTTCTTCTATGAGTCTTGTGAGTGTGTTCATTCCTCTGTTTGAAGTTTCTTATACTGAAAGAGTTTACCAGTCAGAGAAAACAGCTAAATAAATACAAATCCTGTGATTTAAACAGTCTGTCCCCCACTCATAAAATACTACAGGTTTTCTATGGGGAGCTAAGTATAACGGCAGTTTGTGAAGTTCAGTATTAGCATCTTCAAACTTTCTAATCAATACATAAAAGTAAGGAAAACTGGCATCATTCACAATGTCTTACTAAGCATAACAAGGGCATATGCATTGGACTGCACCCCTCTGCACACATCTGCATGTCTGCTGATACCCGGGGGAGTAAGAAATGAGCTCTCCAGCTTTCATGTAGTCATACGGAACCTATTCTGACAATGATTTATTAAAAGAGAGCGAAGCAAGGGTTTCTTCCTGACCTACCTACCTGGAGGAAAAGAAGAAGGATTCATGGCTTTTCTCTTCTTTGTGTTAATCAGCAGAGAAGTAGGAGAGCAAGGGAAGAATAATACTTCACTTATGCAGTCAAGGAGGCAACATATTCATTCACACATTACCCCCCATACTCCATCTAAACCTAAAGACTCATCCTTAATGAATTATATTAATAATAAATTGTTCACCCAGCTTTAGCAACAATACCTTGCTCTATAATCACACATATATTGACATAAGCTGTGACAGTCTTAACATTTTTTAGGAATGAACTGCACCACAACCTGAGCATATCACAGCTTAGTACACTGAAATGCTTTCAGATAAAAGTCAGGGGCAGAAGGATAAACTTGATAAGTCACTGAAATAAGTGAAATAGGATGAATCTTTGAAAAGCCACAGATAAATCTGCAGAACAGACAAACTAATTCATGTCTGTTCTACACTAAAATTTTTTTGCACCTGATAAACAACAAACTTGTTGGTTGAAGAGGCTTAGGTTTTTTGGCAATGCAGACAATGTGTATGTATCCATGTACACATAACACATGAAAACGAATGACTGACATTAGAACTGTGCTGACTACACTGCTTGCAGTCCACAGCAGACAGAGATTGGCCAAGTATAATTAATGTTTCGTAATGCGAAATTACTTCTTAATGAGGTCATTTCTTCAAATTTTGTCTTTAATAGAGATAGGCCTCTGCTATAATATTTGCATTTCAAATATCCTGCCTGCATCTGAATATAGGGATTTGCTTTGGTCTATTTGACAGGTAAGGCTCATCCACATATTTTGAAAGCATTAGTCTTTCCTGTGGTTACCCTCAGAATTTCCATCCAGACACCTTGACTTGACATGCAAAGCATCTGCCTCCATAATTGAGTCCTACCAAATTACTTTTATGTTATACAAAACATCAGAAACAAAGGATATTGATTAATCTTCATATTTAACTACCACAGTAACATAAGGTATTATCAATAGTCCTGAAAAAAATATCAGTCTCATCCTGATATACGCATTCCCCCTGACTATTTGATTATAAGAAAAGGAAGGGTCCTGTGGTCTCAGTGTCAGATGCAGAAAGTGTTGCCTTCAGAAATGAAAATTAGTCAAAACTAAGAAGACAAGTTGTTCACAATCTTAGGGATATGAGAAGGTTCTGTTTCAGTTTTGAACCTACCAACACTTTTGCCTCACTTTTTGCTGGAGAACCCATAGCTCTCCACTCCTACTATTACCTCCCCATCTCTGGTGTATGCCACCCTGTAACAGTCTGCTGCTTTCTCATGTCAGTGGAAGAGTTTTAAAAACTTGGATGAAACCACCCCAGTATTCAAACCACAGACTGTCACTCCGACACTACTTGCCTGCTGTTACAATCTGTGTAAGGGCCAAGCATTCAAATCATACAGACTACACTGTACAATGCTTCTAGATCATTGGAATCTAAAAAAACCCAGGCAAACCAGGCTGCCCAAAACCTTGCATGCCATTATGTGTTACTTTTCTAAGTCCTTGATATCATTATGGTGAGGAGTCACCCTCCCGGAACACCACACATTAGAATAAACACCACAAGCTGGTATTTGCAGCCAATTGCTTAGACAGTAACATCATTAAACAAACGATAAGAATAAAACTATCTGAAGTTCTTGCTGCCGAATGCAAAGTTTCCCCTTAGAAAAAGAACACATCTGTGCTGTCCTTGCAGAGGAAACACCTGGACACTTTTACATCACCAAGGCATGATTCATTACCATCTCAATCCTATCCTAGCACAGCTACCCTTCAGAAGAGCCAATAGTAACAGGCCAAGATAAATATCTGAAATTTTTTTAAAAAAAGCAAAGAAAAAACAGAGGAAGGGTCCTGTGGTCTCAATGTCAGATGCAGAAGATGTTCCACCAAGAAATGAAAATGTTTGAGTATATCCATATGCACTGTGAGGCAAAGGACTAGAGGAACCAGGGATCCTAGTCGTACACAAACTACAGATGGAAATTATGACAACTTCCTGGAGGAATTTATAAAACTTGCACCAACCATGGAACTGTAATCTCCAAATTCCTGTACTCAGACACCTGAATCCTCTACTACACAGTCCCAGCAACACAGTAGTACTGCATCTTGTGTTCTACATGTAATTCAAAAAAAGGTGGTGCATACGAGCCCCTTCCTCCAAGGTCCTCACCTTCAGGATCCCACAGGGATCCACACAGTCTACATCTATCTACATGAGACTGCTGAGAGAGAGAGTGATATGGCATGTGTTCAATTGCTAACAGTATGTTGCTGACAATCTACTATTTATCTCATTTTCTGATGCAACTATCATCACTATAAAACATCAGAATAACTACAGGAAATTAGCTCTTAAATGAAGAACAGATGGATCAAACTGAATCCAGACAAGACCAAAGTGATGCTTCTTTGCAAAGGGAAACACATTGAAGACCTCCACCTTTTCATGATGGGAAACAGCCATTCCTTCCACAGTTGGATGGAAATTCTAGGTCCTCTTTGACTCCTCAAAAAACTTGGATGCATATGCTTTTGGTAGCATATGCTTCCAAAAATGTATTATTTCTCCTCTGTCTTGTCCCTCCCCCCATATGAGAATCTGCCCAGTGTGATCAATGTATCAGGCACCTACAGACTGGATTACCATGCTTCACTGTAAGCAAAAAGGTATCAGAAGACAAAGCGTAAAATCCTGTTGCTACAATATGCTGCTTCCCATTTTCTTCTCGGATCTAACTCCCAGAAGCATTGCCACTCTGTGCCATGTCTCTGGCTCTTCCAATGCCCACTGAGCCAAATTTTCAAAGCGCTTATTAATGTACTAGAGCTAGCATCATGAAAAACCAAGGATCGATGGCTGTACCAACTGCACTTCTCTGCAATAAAGCATCTGCAAGTTGAGTACAAAGCATTCTTTAGTAAAGGGATCTAGCTATAGCAAGCTGCATAGATAGAAGAGGACAAAGGTTGAAGCAGAAAAGCATTTGGAAGAAGAAGCCAATCCATTTGCACATTGACTTGGATGCCAGCTGGATCTGCAACATTTGTGTGAAGAGTTCTCACAATTCAGCTCTAGAACACACTTTTTGCCTACTACCATTGCCAAAATGTACAGTATGAAATGTGGTGGCAACACTCTGCCTAACAAAAGTTTGAGGAAGAGCTAACGACTCATTAGCAGATAGACCCAAAAAAAGAACAGTAAGGGAGTAACAGAGCACCACAAAACCTGAATTCTCAGAAAAAAAACAGCTTGCACAAATATGGCAACGGAGCGTGTGGATAGACCTCACCACGACACTGAAAAAAATGAGAGGGTTTTTATATGGCCTTTTTGAAGGAAAAGAGATGAGGAAAGGGTGAGACAGCATTGCTAGAAATAATGTTGGGAAGAATGGAATTAGTGACAGAGGCCCAGTGGACACAGTATGGCCCAAGGCAAACTAAAACTGTACAGACAAGCCAAGCTTTTTTGTAGTTGTGTTTCTTTGAGTAATATGGTGAAGTTTGGGACTACTTTAACCAAAATCTAAAAACTAAAGTGAGATTAGACATTAACATTAGAGAGCTAAAGGCAAAACCAGTTTTGAAGATATTAAGATTCCCTACTTAAAGACAGTGTTGGCTGTGAAACAGAAGAGAACTGAAGCCCTGAAAAATGGTTTCAAATAGAAAAAGTAGCTCGACAGGGTGTATGCAGAGGAAGGAGTAAAATAATGACATCCATTAGTGAAGAATAAATATCCAGATTCAACCAAAAGAAATTAAGGACAACCAGACTCAAGAATAGAGGTCTTATATATCTACAGTCATAAGCAACATAACTTTCAAAACAAGAAGAAATCCTTCAAAAAAAGAAGAAAAAATGCTCAGCCCATGGAAAACTCTGCAAAAGCCATAAGAAAGAGCATCTTTTTACGTTAATGCCACAACATGCCAGAAAAGAAGAATAAACTGTACGTGCAGTGACTGAGAAAACACAGATAACCAACAAAGAGGCAGAAATTTACAGTGTATTTAATTTCATCAAAAGACACTAAATTTAGACACCGTAAAGAAGATTGACAGAAATTCAGCTTCCATACCTAGAGTTACAGCATTGGATTAGAAATGCATTTCAGTTCATTCTCTCCAGCAGCAATCAAAATATCCATATACAACTGGAAACAGATCTTACTCTTATTCTAAGGTATGTTTTAACTGATAGTCTGAACAATATGCAGTGATCATACTGTCACTGGAAATCACAGCAAATAAAGTATGAAAAGGCATCATGTGACCACCTAAACCAGACAAACACTGGATAACCTACACCTATATCATTCCTTACACATATTAAAGTAATTTATGAAGTACAAGCTAGAAGTAAAAGCATTAGATGGTCTTAATGCAGCAGGTTCCTAAATCCTGGGTACAGTCATTCACAGGACTGAGGCAAAGTGGAAAGCGTTGTTCATGCAAAAGAAAAGAAGGTGTAATTTTAATTGGTTGCACTATTATTTCTATTGAACATATAATATATGTTCAGCATTTCCTCAAGTTTTACATGAAAAATCTATGAACAGGGTCATATGCACTCTGCATTTCTTTTAGTTAAAAATCAGAAAACTTATATTTGCCAGATTTTCTGCCAGTCTAACAACACAGAATAGAAATTATGAGATTAAACTAAAGGTGTTAATGTCATTAATGTTCAGTATATTTTGCTGAGTTGTTGCAATTCAGTTAAAATCAGCCATGAAGGTGGTAAAAGTCTGGCACTTCCTCATGAATGTCTGACCACAGTACTGTAATATATCATTCTTCTACTTTTAAACAATGCCTGCAACTTTTAACATTTCCACACTCCAGCTAATGCAATGCTAACAAAGCACCATTCAGCAGATGAGTGAAAAGAGAACAGATTCTGGCTGTTTGTCATCTTCATGGCTTTCTAAATCAGCAGATGGTACAACAAAACAGACAATTTCCTCATCTGCTCTGTCCTCTGTTCATGTACAATGTGTCTCGGAATTGTTTACAGAGGCCTCAGTTTGCTCACGAGACTTGTCAGGAGGAGCGTACACAATCCCTTTAGCATCTTCCAGAACCAGTCAAAATAAGGAGGTTTCACTTAGCTCATACAGGAAGCCAAATTTCAGGACAAAGTGGGCAAAAAACTGTTGAACCTCACCGCTTGTTATGAAACGACACTGACAGTCAGTTGTATGACGTCAGAGATACTCCCTGCCTTAGTTTTTCCATCAGTTATTGGGATGATGTTAGTAATCCTCCTTTCTAAAACTTCTCAAGTGAAAAGTCCCATATAGGCCTGACCTACGGCTCACGAAAGTAATTGGAAAGACCCTCCAGAAATCTTTCAAGTGGTTGTTTATCTTTAGTAGACTTAATGGTTAAGCAATGCATCTACTTGGAGAAGTATGAGATCTGTATATTGGATCCCTTCATTAAGTTCCAGGCACCTATTTATCTCCATAAATAGCATAAGCAACAGTAGTTGTTTACATCTCGTTGAGCCAAAGTTTACAGCTTCCCCAGCCATGAGATTCACATACATGATATCATGCTTCTGTATTTGCTTTTAAAGACAGAGATATCCAAACCAGGAATTTTAATGAAATTATTTGATACATTCAGGAAAATTGAAACACAATGTTTCCACAAATGTCTGAGGATATCCTCTAGACAACCACTGTCAGAGAAATTTTATATATTGCCTGATTGGTTTCTCATCTCAGAATGCAGTCATTTAACTGTCAGTTGGAGTTAAATAAAACATCCTGGCCTCTAGATTATCACGGTGTGGCAGAGTTTTCAGCTGTCTGAAGGTACAGTTTGTATTGTATTGCCAACCACATGTCTAGCCATCTCTGGCTCCAAAAGGAGCCCTTTGTACACTGTATTTGCCTTTATTTACTAGATCTGCTAGATGAAAATATGCACCAGGGTTTTATTATTGTTTGTGAATAAAATGCCTAAGATATCCTAGGCTAATTATATATAAATATAATTACCACTTTTAGTTACAGATAGCACTGAAAAAAATGCTTTAATAAAATATGATGACCTGAGTTTAATTCTGTAACATTTATTTATACTGGGAGTGCTTTCTTTCAAATGCGAGGCGCCTAGGAGCACAACTGGCTAAAAGCCGTGTTCAATGTATATTCAGTGCTTGCCAAGTGTGATGGACAGGCATTTTGTCTTAAATGGACAGACATTTTTGCCTTAAACATTTCTTGGTACAACGGGTGTGAGCTTCGTTGCAATGTTTCCTGCCCTGCAGAGGCTAGACTAAAACCCACAGCAACAGTTTTAGTCCCCGCAGTCTGCCTGCAGGGGCAGGAGTGAATGCCCTTTATCCTGTGGTTTTGGTGCCTGCAAACCACTATCTTTGCATGTGCAAGGATACTACGGCGTTGACCTTGGGGAGTGTATCGTCTGATACAACCCCAAAATCGTCTGATACGACCCCGAAATCATCCCCCCTGTGACCACGTTGGACACACTGAGCCTGCACAGAACCAGACCACACCTACCCTTGCCTTGCATCACACCCACCATGCATATGTATGAAGTTTCTTGGAATGGAGCAGAGACTTTTGGAACTTGGACTGTATAAAAATGGTACCATCAAAAGCTCTGTGTGCACCCTACCACTGAAGACTCGAGGAACACACACCCACCACGGAAGAATTGAAGACTGAGGACCAACAAGACACCGTGGATCCATGGTGGTGGCTATTCTTGCAAGTCTATCCGGAATGCTTGCTTGACTTCTGCCTTTTTATTCTCTTCTATCCTATTGCTACTACTTTCTACTTTCGATAATAAAAGCTATTTTGGGTGTACGGCATTTGACGTCATTTGTGTCTTAATCTCGCTCTTGGGATCATATTGAAACCTCCCTGATATTGGATTGGGACACCAAGTTAAATGGAGAAATATATTTGACAGGAGTTTATAAATGTTTGTATATGTTAGAATCTGTCTGGTAATGAGAAATTTGGTTTAGAGGAATACAGCCTACAATGTGCTTTTTTTTTTTTTTATGGTCACTAAATAGTTAACAATACTTTATCTGAAGGCACGTTAAAACTTCCAGAATGCCATGACTCACATCCATACTGTCAGCCTTTATTAAATTATTGTGGTGACTTCTTTGTAATCATTTGGGGTTTTCCATTACTTTAAATTGACCTCCACATTCAAAATAATATTTCTGAATAAACAAAAGGCCTGTTAAATGAGACTTTTAAAAGTCTAATTTTTTTTTCTTCCAACTACTCCCGTTCAATCACTCCATAAAAACCAACATCACCTCAGTTCATCGGCAAGTGCATGTATGCAGCACCCCTTTAGGAATTAACGCCACATAAACGTAAGTTCTCACATATCCCTGTAAGACGGTTTCCGTTTTGCAGAAAGCCAGACTGACAACAGTGCAACAGACTGCTGTTATGCAGGGTAGATTTTCCCATCTCAGATTTCTTAATATTTTTATGTGTTAAAAAATATACCTTGAATACCACTGACACCTTTAAGAAACCTATCTAGTAGCCAAGTGATCTGGATTCAATTCTCAACCCTCCCACAGACTACTGGTGCCACACTGGACAAATCATGTATCATGGGATTTTAGCAAGCACTTGGCACTTGCCTGAACTTGCCCTCAAGGCAGCCAATGGGACTTTTAGTTTTGGTAGGGTCAAATTTAGCCCAGCACTAATCACTTCTGAGAATCCCTACCTTAACTTTGCTGAGTATGAGCTCTGAAAGGGAGGATAACAATATGTTCTTGTAGGAAACACTTCTTTTGTGAAGTATCTTTGTCCATCTCGCCTATTAAACTTAAGCTTTTTGTTGGAAGGAACAATCTCCCGCTATCAATGCAGGATAGCTAATGTTACTGAACTAACTCTCAGCTGCAGCCCGCGGCTGCACGTCTACCACAGATAACAAAAAAGTACATTTCCCGAGACCAGTACTCATGTTACTACTGATGCAAAGCATGTTTTTATTATTTCAGAATCTCCATGTGTCCAATGCATATGTTTTTTAACTATGTCCTATACCATTTATCCTTGATTAAACCTCTTCTAGATAGTTAATCATTAATGATTTCTTTACAGTTGCTGTGCAAACAGTTCATTCATGCCTATGACATATCAAATTTCACAGACGTGTTCTTTAATTGGATTCATTTATTTCTAATCTACTTAAGCCCTCACTACTGTAATGCTTGACTAAATATACATTAAACTCACTTATTTAAACTGCTAAAATAAATTTGAGATGTATTCTATGAATAAAAATACTTGATTGAATACATGTAATACCATTGTTATTGTGTACCTAACTGAGCAGAAATTATTGGAAATAGCACGCTAGATAAGCTTGGACAAAAGGATTTGAGCAGATGCTGATGATTTTTTGGCAGAGATTATAAATTAACAGGTTTCTAAATCCTAAAGATTCCTATAGTACATTGAGGTGTGTAATAAGGAGAACTAAAAGGCAGTCCTCATGATTTTCATGAAGGATGTTGAGTGTTTTCATTTTAAAATCCAGGCACTTTTTTAGAGATAAGAGCCTCATACCAGTTTTGTCCCCTCATGGCAAGAAAAAGGGCTAAAACAGCCAAGATACTTTCAAGGTTTGACTATTCTATGTTTTGTAAGTAACAGTAACTGTAAAGTTAGCACAAAATTGGATAAAATTCCTGTTTCTGGGTGTTTAGAAGCCACAAAAGACAATTATGTAGCTATGGACTCTGAGTTATTAGGGGCATATAAAACACTCTCCGCTATGGGCTTAAGTAGGGTTTTTAAAACCTAGTTTCAGATTTTTCTTTCTAAAACTAGTAGCCTTAAACTCCATTTTGGTGAAGAATCCTCTAATTTATATGTTTCACCACTTACACTGAGAAGTTTCACAAAAGAAAGGTGCATCACATTGCAGAGATGTCACTGATAACACAGACCACCCTGTGTGTAAGAAAATGCATATCATTGCATAATTATGCAGTAGATGAGGATTATAAAGATGAGGATTATACCTCATACTGGACACAAACCCCTCATGCACTGATACCTCAAATATTGTATACTCTGACCATTGCATCTGAAAACCTGAAAAGATCTCAGAGTGGGACAGTAAAGATGGTGGGCTTGGAACAGCCTCTCTCTGAGGAACAATTAAGGAGACTCCTCAGGCTGGAAAAGAGATGACCGGGAGAACAAAATATGATCTGTAAATTATGAGTGACAGAGAGAAAATTAGTAGGAAGCACTTTTTCACTTTTTCTTCTAATGCAGGTATGGGCTAAGAAAGGAATGAAAAGGTGGCACTTTCCCAACAAAAGGAGGACTTTCTTAACACATTTACTTAAGCTTGGCAAAAGCTCACATGGTTTCAAAAAGTGAACAGATAAATTTGTAGAAGAAAAAAAAACCCACAAAACATTGACAACTAATACACTCAAAGATCTCTTTCTAGGAGGTCATCCGAACTTCTTGAAAACTGGGAGAAAGTGCTGGGGAAGCATTACTGCATGCTTGTCCTATTTTTAAACTCTTTCCAAAGTATTTGCCACAGTCACTATCAGCATGTGTCTGGTCCTGTATAGCTGCTCTTACGTTATACCCTATACCACAGTAGTTAAGCATACTTCAGTTCCTTTGAAACTGTGCAGTGAAGAGTGGTCCTGACAATTTGCTATTACTACTTTTAATAATTTACTGTAAAAGTTAATTTATTGATATTTCAGGTTTTATCAACTCGTCTGTTCCCCACAATTAAAGCTTTTGTTGTGACAACCTTCCTAAGATCCTAAGGTGAACACTGAAAAAAATTAGTTAGCTTTTCTGTGATGACTTTCTGGATAAGCTTCTGTGATCTGGGAACGGTTTATCTGAGAAAAACAACATGCTTGAAAAATGGTTTAGTGCTCATTCTGTTTGTTCCTCCTTGGGAAATTTCCTATCTGCATGCCTCATAACATACTTCTCCATCATTCCAGCCTGCTTTTTCTGATCAGCTGCACGCCATAGTGAAGAGGCATGTTGAGTCCAAAAGGATTCATGAACTCCATCTGGTGAGGAGGTCCCATTTACAGTAGATCACTTTCTCTTTCATCAGATTAGTCCTTTCTTGTCATAAGACTTCCACCTTCCTCAGAAGAAACAAGATTTCTCTACAATGAAAGTCTTTCCAATTCACTTGTCCAGAGTTCCTCAGCTTTGGCCAAGGGGCAGCATTTTGCCCCTGAGGGCTGTTGTATGTCGCTATCTACCCACAAAGCAAGCAACCATGATATGATACTTAATAAATGCTTTTCAACTGAACCTCGTTTTACTTAAATTTTAGAAGAGGTAAGAGGAGGAAGACAGGCAAGGACTTCCATGTGGTTTTCGGTATTTGGGGAGAATGGCTTTTGGGGTTTTTTACAAATTAATGTACCTGTTTTCTCATTTCATTATTTGTACCTCAGTTAGACTGCCTTTTAGCTCCTTCCCCGCCACGGCCGAACTTCTACTGCAGCCAAATCCCATTCATATTACTTGCCACCTGGGGCTAAGGCTCTGTTCATATTGGACTCAGGCTTGGTCATCCAGCTTTGATAGATATACAATATATAAAGTGTTTGTGTTGATAAAACGGGAGACATATAGCAAGAAAAGCCAATATCATGAGGCTTTAAGATAACACATAATACTCGGTTTTATTTGATACTTTCCTGGTAATCACTGATTTTATCTCCTCAAAGTATACATTATACACCATTATGTTTGTTAAGTGGGTCCATTAAATGTTAAAATGGATACAAGATAACCTGCTTGACTACCTAGACCCTCTGGGCCACAGAGTAAGTTAAACTACCATACACCATGCACAACTACTGCTGACCCCATGCCTTCTATCAAATTCAGAAAAGATACCTTTTTAATGGTAGTTAATGCTTTTTGACAACACTCCTAACAACAACTCACCATTAATATACACAGTTCCAGAAATGCATGCCCATGTTAAAAAGCAGCTTATGAAACTGAAGAATAAGTCTCCAGTGGGTTGAATGCTTCAGCCACTCTGTTGTCACTGCTTCACATGCACATTTATCGAGGGTTTCTGGATGCCTAGAAGTGTCTCTAGCCAGGACACTGTATGTTCCCATAAAAATGTCCACAGCATACATGCAGATCGACTCCACTGCCACCCTACAACTGTCCTACACTACAGCTAATCTGCAGCTGGACTAAATGAACATTTGAGTTTGGTTTGTACAAGTCCAGTATATCATAAAGTATGAGATTTACCGTACTTGTGGTGACCACTTCTGTGGTTGCTACATATGCAGCAACTCCAGAGTATCACACCTGTGCAAACGCTGCTGTGCACCTTCTCTCCTATTGCTTTCTTGAACTCACTAGGTATCTTCATGGAAGCCCTAATTGCGTATTCCCATGTTAAGTTACACAGTTGTAGCCACACAAATAAGCAGTTTTCTTTGGACTGAAGCCACATCCCCATTGCTGGTTTTCATAGACTAGACAGCACTAAGGACTCTGATCACCTTTCAGAAGATGACACTTTTTCTTTAACTCACCTACTCACAGTTTAAGATCAACAGAATTATTTGGGGGAACACTGTTCAACAGCCTGGCTGCAAATGAGAGGATGCTATCAGCCTATTTATCCCCAAATCAAGCCTTTATTTGAGCAAACACTCTACTGGGATATGCCTCGTGAAGCAGTCGTTAAAGATTATTATTTCGTTCTCTGTACAAACCAGTCTTTGGAAACAGCAAGAGAAAAATAGCATGCAATGCTTTTGGGTGGATTTCAATTAACCACGGCCTAAGTCAGAGGGAGAGAGTTTTCTATAGCAACAGCCCAGGCTGCCAGCTGCCAGACATAGTACAGAGATGATCGAAAGCCACAGGCTACTCGGGAACAGGCTGCCTTCAGGGCAGACCGTGCATGTTCGCTTCCTAACAGACAGCACAGATGTAAGAACATCGAATATTGGATGGGTTTAAAGATCTTCACTCTAGGTTATGTCAAAATATCCACACAATGCTAGGGATACAGCCAAACTTCAGTTAGCCAGGCATTTGAGTTTCCATAGCTGCACTGAAACTTCAGCAGATAATAGCTGTTATTTTCAACATTGCTGCCCCCAAGATTTATATACAGTGGTTTGTAGCTGAAAAACTACGGCTGTTCTTTATTAGGTCCCAATTCAACACAGTAACAAATGCATCCTTCAAGCCATCTCTATTTGGCAAAGTCAAAGAATATTCTTATTTCTAAGTGTGTGCCTAAGGGGTTTTTTTATTTCAAAACTGAATTCACTAGGATATAATCATGTACTGAAAGTTATGTCTAAGCACTTTTAGAGCCTGCCATGTGCTCAAGTGCTTTAGTAAATCAGGACTTCTGCAATTTAATTGCACTAAGTGGATGATAACAAAAGACAACAACAGGAATAAATCGTCTAACTGTGTTAAAGATCATGTGATTGACTCCAGACTTCAGCCATCCCAAGCCTTCAGAAGGGTCAGACGCTATACCCTTGTTCACACAGAGCAATGACTGCCTCCATAAATAGTGTCATCAAAGTGAAAGGGGCTGCCTCTGAAGTAACCTACTGAGTACGAACATGTGTGCTGGAGCCTGGCCCATGCTGTAAAGTACAAAAGAGAGGTGAGGGAAGGAGAATTAGATTTTAAACAGATACTTGCCACTGTTGAATGGACAAAGGAGATTTATTTGTTAACACTTAATTTAGGCCATGTCGAAATGCCACGTTTGTGTGTACACGAATAAAAACTAGCAAGAACACCATAATGTAGAGGGAAAAGCTTACTTCAGAAGCAATTTGGTAACTTATCACACCTGTTGTATCTCATGATAATTACAGTGAAACAACATGGCAATCACAACAGTACTGAGATACAGCACAGAGCAACGAGAGCAAACATGCAACAGATTAAGGAAAGAAAAGCAGAACTAGTAAAATTGTAAACCTGCTTAAGGAACACACTGTTGCTGTTATGAGAGCAGGAGCCAGTTCTGCATCCAGTTTTGTGCAGAGTATTGAGAGGGCGATAGCGTGGAGGAGAATCCTTTGGTAGCAGTTCAACGCCCGCCTCCTCCGCACAGCCACTAACACAATCCATAGACGAGATATACAAATGTCGTGTGGGAAAACCAGCAGCCGCTCTTCCAACTACCTCACTTCAGCCCTCTGAACTTTCACAGAGCAGTGAACAAACCTTAAGCTCCATGGCCTATGGTCTCCCCCTCTCTGCCACGTAGGAGGACCACTGGGGCTGATCCACAAAGCGACTGAAGCACCCAGCTGCTGTAGTGGTGCTCACAAACCTCATCTATGCCATTCAGAGTGTGGAAGGGCAGAGTAAGGATAAAATGTGAACAACCCCTCTAGCAGGAACAGCTGTGCTACAGTGTACAGTCCAATGCTTCCATGTAAAGTGGAATCTGTGGCAGTTTACCTTAAACCATAAACTGTGACATTTTAGGAGTAAGAGTCCCTGGAGCAGGCTCTGTACCTTTCATCAGTGGAGTGAGGCAGACAGCTGGAGATAGTAATTGCTTCAGCCATTGCCCCTGCTGAATGTGTCTCAACCCCAGGCAATCATTTTACAAGATCTGTAACTCAGTGTTTGGGAGGAGGGAGTTTCCAAAGGCCTGGAACAACCAGCACACCCAATGGGAAAAGGATGAAATGGAAAGTGTTTGAAGTCACTTTTCTTTCTTGGAATAGAGACACTTCTTTGCAATCCTGAATTTCATGCTGTGTGAGACTATCAGTATGCATGCATTTAAACTAATGACTGCTTTTTTTCTCTGGATTTGAGCTGCAGTCCTTTAATCCTCACTCTAGCAAATAAAACTTTCTTTGTACA
Organism: Harpia harpyja; assembly: GCF_026419915.1. NCBI lineage: Eukaryota > Metazoa > Chordata > Aves > Accipitriformes > Accipitridae > Harpia > Harpia harpyja. The sequence goes on along the minus strand of NC_068942.1, from coordinate 14,513,933 downwards.
AGCAGTGACTGTAGACTCTGGCCCACAGTTTTAGTGCCTTGGCCATTACAGTCACCTGGTTTAAATACAAGCATAGAAATTTGGAGTGAATTAAACAAATGGTAGCTGGGAAAGCCCCTACATGAACAAAGAAGAACTGCAGAAACGTATTGTGGACACCTGGAAAAGCCTGTCTCCTATTTGCAAGAAATATATAAACAATGTTCCAGGGAGACAAGTCTGTAATAAAAACTAATGGTGAACAAACAGAATACTGCACTGAGTAGTTCAAGAGGAATCCTTTTATACTTTTTTCTTTGAGGCATATGCTTCCCAAGCATTTTGATTTATTAAAACAATTCCTCCATATATTTACATTGCTAATCAAATCATGTGAATGATGGTAGGCTTTCCAGTCTTAGGAAAAGTACATTGCAGATTGAACAGATAAATTAGGACCCAGTTCCGTGCACAATTAAGCAAGTGGCAAAATTCCCATTAATACAGAAAAATATAAAGGAAAAGCAGCAGGTCAAATTTGTTTCTACCATTTACGACTATTTAAGAAAAAAGACATTACCAAGTTAAAGTCCCTAAGCCTCATCTCAAGTATTAAAGTTAGATGGCCAAGCTTACTCATACAACTAGTTCCACTAATGATAGGAAAAAGGGCATGCAGGATTACTTCTGCAAGCAATAACTTTCACAGTGTATTCACTATCCTACATGCTCCATCACATACTTGAGAGATACAAGAGAACATGTATCTACCTTTGAATGAGGAAAGGACTCTGTGGCAATTCCAAATTGGTCAATTTGAGAGAAACACTTAAGAAAGGTAGGCCCTATGAAAATATTTAATTGTAACTGTCAAAAAATATGAAGAGCGCTTTGTTTCCACCTAAAATACAAATTTCCCTAAAGCCTGCTTAATATGCCAGCAAGGATTGTTTTCAAAGTCAGAGCCATCATGCATAATGATACTGCATCGCTTATATAACCATTTTAAATCTGGTAGTACACAAAGCTATAAATAGTAATAATAATTTAAAGATGAAGTGTGTAGATACAATTAACGGTTAATTTATTCTAAATTGCATTTACCACATCATTAAGTAAAACATTCGTCAATATGACAGTTATTTGTGAAATAATCTTTCAAACAAATTGCATTCAATTTGTGCTTCTAATCAGCCAGTTACATAATGCAATGTGAAGAGGTCAACCAGAACTATATCATATACGTACTATATCATCAGAACAGAGATTAATCACAATTAGGTACCTAATCCATGTTATCTGTATAAGTTACCACTATTGCTATTCTTTTAAATGCTAAAGGACAACGAAATTTATATAGGAAAGCTGCCTTCGCTTTCTCTGGGGACAAATTATTATAATATTTGCTCGTGCTCAAAAAGTCAAAGGATTTGCACTTTGCATTATCCATTTGTTTAAAGGGAGGTTGTTTGCGATCTAAATATAAACTTAACTTCAGCAGTTGCGTTCGCTATTAATTGACTCATACTTGAATCCCTTTATGTGATAAACACGCACAGCTAATAATCAATGATATGGCAACTGTGTGTACAGAACAAATAAGAAAAGAAACAAATATTCTGTGTCCAGACTCACATATACCAAGAGGAAGACAAAGAAGAGCAAATACGTGTGCTTTAAAGCTGGAGTCCTTAAAGGTCATTTATATTAATTTTTGACACACTGCTATTACACAAAAAAAATAACCTTTCCTCTTGTTGCTGAAACGGCCTTGCCACCGTACCTATTTAGTTCAGCATATATACTTATTACGAACATTTGTTCCCAAGCTTAGAATTCACTTTCTCAAAGCTTGGGATTTATGGAAGGTGGAAATGATCCCTTTTTTATTTTATTAACTGGGGGGTGGGGGTGTCCCTTCTGCATAAGCGCGTTGTCATTCTTTCCGTTTTCAGCATCTACATCGCCCAGGGGAGTTGGGAAGCTACAAGGTAAGAGTTTCTCGCTCTTCCTGCTCAGCCTGCACTGAAACTGGTCCTCCAGACCAGTTTGGCACTTAAACCACTCGGTACCCTCTCCTTATCAAAACATCAGAGCACTCGGGTTCCTCCCAATAGTGAGAAAAAGCTCCTTATCCCACGAGCAAACCGAAACAACTCCTGGGGCTTTCCCCGAGTGAAGTGCTGTGCGAGGGGACCAGGGACCCAGCAGGTCAAAAACCTGCACCGTGTCTTCCAAAGCTTATGATCCCTTTTGCTATTTTCACCCCTATTCAGTGAAAAAGACCGACATTTCCTATTTTCAAAGAAATCTTTGGCAAGAGGCATCCCACCTTTCGAGCTCCACCCTGCAATCCCAAACGCGACTCCTTTGTTATCGCCAACCACAAAACCACTGTTTTGCACCTCTTTTGCTTTCTCCTCGGCTTCCAGACACAAGAGTAGATATGCAAAGGTTTGCCTTTCTCTGCCCTAAGCACGTTTTTCCTCCCTGGCTTTATAGCACGGCCAGGCTGCAGCGGGCAAACATGCGCCCCTGCCAGGAGCTGCATCTGCACAAGTGGCTCTGCCACGCACCCGGTGCTGGGTGGGTGAAGCGTGGGAGGAACCCGCAGCACACACACGTGCATCTCAGCTGTTCCTCGTTTACTGGAATAATCCCATGGCATCCTTAAGGAACTGCAGTGGTTATAGGATTTATACCGGATTAAAGTCTATTGAACACTTGCAAATTTTGAGTGCTACAGGACCTTTACTGGGCCCTCCTGGAGTGGAGCCTACCTCATACCAGAGGGAAACGTCAAGTCCCTGTAACCTCTCATTTCCCCCTGTATTTTCACCACCTACCTTCCTCATATGAGAGAGAACACGTTGACTCTGAATAGCTCATTAAGACAATTAAGCCGACTCCAGGTACGAGGAGTTCAGCATCCCCCCGCCCGACTGTCCCACTATGAACCTCCCCCCAACAGCTCTCCTCCACCCCAGCTTACCCATTTCAGGGGCTGACTACGTCTCACCTTTAAAAAAACAGCCCTTTCACTGCTTGTAGGCACACGGCAGGGCCTGTTCTTCTCATTTATTTTTTCGGAACGGCAGGCTAGCCGTAGGTTAATGATGATGATAATAATGGAGTGGAAGCTACGCCCGTCCCCTGGACCCAGGGCAGCGATTTCAGCAGCGGCAGCCCTGCCGCAGAAGCAAGCAGAACTCGACCTCTTCCTCTGCAGCTCTCTAACGAAGAGCCAGGCAGGCTTGATGAGACCTCGAGGACCTGAGCACACCAAAACTAGATTTTGCTGCAGTCGCCGTGCCTGCATTGCAGCCGCCGGCAGCACAGGACAGTTGCCGTAGCCAGCGATGGACCTCCCGGCACTTACCAGCCGCATTTTAGCTAGCCCGGCGCCCTCCCTGCCCTCTCGCCGTCCTCCGCACTTGAGGCAATTAAGCAAAGAGGGCAAGGGGGGGCTTACACCGAGGCGTAAGGAAGTCGTACCACGCTGTAACCTCGTTCTCCAAGGGAAATCTTGAAAGAACAACTATAGTCCTCCTACGTATCAGCCTGGCTGAAAACAGGTTTAAATATAACCTTGTTCTTAAAATCCATATACATGCCCGAAAATACAAAGACGCTGCCTCCGGCGAAAAATCAGCTGAGGCGCAGGAATCGCGCTATTTTGGTACCGCTCCTGACGGGGAAGCCGGCTCCCCTGCAGCGCCGTTTTTGGGGTTGGTTTTTTGGGGGGGGGGGGGCGGTGAGGGCCGGGGTTCCCCGAGCCCAGCTTCAGGCGGCGGGGAAATCCCACCGGGGCGCGGAGCCGCGGTGCGCGCAAGGGCTGCCGGCGGGAGGGCGCGGATGGAAGCGCACCTGGGCAGCCGGCTGCGGAGGTGCAAACGGACCGCGAACAAGCTGGCCGCGGTGGCCCCCGGCGCCTCCGAGCCGCCAGCAGCCACCCTGGGCTGGGTTGCACCGGTGGTGACCGCGTCACTGGTGCGCGGGCAAGGGGGGCTGGGAGCGGCTCATGGTGTAACCCGTCCCGCTGCTGGAAAACAGCTCCGAGGGGTTTGTCCGACAGGCCCCCGCGGGACCGGGGTACTCCCTGCTCGCTTTGCTGTGCCAGCCTGAAAGTCTGGTGCCGTGGTTGTCACCCCGGCAAGCAGGGGACAGATCGAGGCGGATCCCCAGCTGACTTTAAGCAGATCCGCTGGGATGTTTCATTTCCACTCGGGTCATTTGAGGTAGAGTTCCGTGATTGATGTTCACGCTTTGGGGATTAAAGGAGAGGGAAACGGCCGATAATCTCAGGTGCTCATAGGAAAACACGTAGCGTTTCTGGTGCAAAACCGCTCTAGCATGCTAGCTGCCTTTGGGTTCCTTGTTTTCTTAGCGTTACGATACACTGACTTCTGTCTTTGCAGTTACCCGTTCACCTGAGGCAAGTGTTTGGAATTAACTGAGAAGCATAAAACGCGAAAAATACAGAGAGGGGCTGGTAAAGGGGAAATGGACATACAAATGTACGGAACAGCTAGAACAGAGGTGATGATGCCTCTGCTGCTCCACATCCTTGCTGGGTGAATGCCAGAGCACTACCCCGCCGCGCCCAGCGTCCCTTTTTAAAGCGAATGAAAGGGATTTTCTTTAAAGGCGAATCGCAGTTTACTCCCTCCACCAGAGTGCTGACCCAAACGTATGCTTTTTCATGCAGGCGCAATAACCCCTGCCGGCCCAGCTAACAGCACGATGCCCGTTATCACCTTCCGTACCAAAGCGATTATGTCCTCGCAATGCAGGCGCCGGGATCCGCAACCCCTTCTCCGCTCCCCCCCCCCCCCCGCCCCAGCCGCGCCTGCACACAGGACCGAGAGCTGTGCCGAGCCACTTCATTTTGGGAAGGACGTCTTAAACTCGGCTACCAAACCGCTCGCCACCTGAGCATGCACGAAACCCACAACGGCAAGGCCGTGATGCTGCCATCGCCGCAGTTTAGGAGTGGGGAGGGTTGTGCCTCTCAGGCGTTTCCAACTCCTACATTTGCCTCTAGAATAAAAAAATGAGCAGTGGAACAGGGAATATTCGGCCCCTAGGATCAACGAGGTACCGCCGACCTGACCGGCCCTGTGATGCTAATGAAGCATCAGTGCTGCCGCCAGCAGCTACTGCCGTGTCCGGAGGAGATGCTAACCATCACCGTGATAAACACTTCAAAATCGTCGGAACGAGCTTCTCCTCGCTCACTGGGCCTCTGTGTTTCAGTTTAAGCAGCATAGCTAGAGCACAGCCTAGCAATACTCAAATACAAGGAGATGCGTCGAGATATATGGTATCTCAGCAGTCCCTCTGATTTTTAATTCTATTCTATTTTAATTTTTTTTAAGTTTAACTGACCCTTCTGGTCACCAACTTTCTTTGTGGTTCACTGTAAAGATCGCTCTCCAAGAACAAAAAAGAAATCTCGGAGCTTTGATAGAGACTCTGGATGAAATTAAGAACTTCAAACCCCAGATTTTTGAAAAGAAAAACAGATGTCCTGTTTGTTGAGTATAAATAACTCCGTACGTGGAAACCTTTTTTTTACGCTGCATTAAATTTTATTTAATGCTGGGTGCATTTAAACTGTAAAAAAAAAAGGGGGGGGGGGTAAGCAGCAAAATATGTGGGTGACAAACCTCTAAATCTTTTCCCCTCTCGAAAGAGAAAGAAACAGGCAGACGGGAAACCCTTCATCTAGATGAAAGTGTTCAGTGTGTTTCCTAGCAGACCTGGCGAGCCTGCCCTGGTCAGTGCGGCAGCGAGGGGGATCGGGGAAGGGGGGAGAGGAAGGCGGCGGGAGCGGCCGCCGGGCCCGGTCCGCAGCGCTGCCCTGAGTGGGGCGCGCAGGCAGGTGCCCGCCGCCGGGTGCTGGGCCCCGCTCGGCTCGGCTCGGCCCGGCCCCGCTCGGCTCGGCTGGGCCCCGCGCAACGTGGAGCGGCCCCCAGGCTGACTTACGTGAGGACGTAGTTGACGCTGACGATGCAGTGCGGGCGGGAGGAGCGGCTGTTGTGCACGATGGTGGCGTAGCTCTGCACCCACACCCAGCCGCCGTGCTTGGCCAGGAAGCGGTAGTACTTGGTGGTCACTTGCCCTTTCACCAGCACTGCGGGGACAAAGCGGGGAGAAGCCTCAGCGCGGCTCCCGCCTCCCTTTTGATCGGCCCTGGGAAGGGGGTGCACAACCACCACCACCCCCAGGCCCCCGTGGGCGAGGAGAGGGGCTGGGAACCCCTTAACATCCCATGGGGAAGCGGCGTGGACCGAAACCCCCGTGGGCAAGGGTGGCGGAGACCCCCGGGTGTCCCCAGACCAGAGGTGACCTCTCCCACTCGTTAGCAAAGCCTGTTCGGGGAGATTGGTGGGGCAGGGTAAGTACACCGGGGGGGTCGAATCCCCCCACCCTGCCGTATCGTCATCGAGATTTAATTCTATAAATCTGGCTTCGGGTTTTGTCTCTTCTCGTTACACTTTCTGTAAGGAAACTTACCGGAAATTAATATCCTTTTTATTCATCTATCCATGTATTAATGTCATCATGATATCAAAATAGAATAAAGAACAGCTCTCCGAATCAGGCTCACTACTGCAGTCAATATTAGATACACAGACAAGATTTGTGAGACTTGGTGGAACAAAAGTATTTGAATTTCACTGGCGTGGCTTTTTGGAGCAAGAAAAAAGGGTTTTCCTAACCGAAATTTGAAGGGAACTGAGCGCCTGAAGTTTGTTCAGGGGAGTTCTTGTCCTACAAGCGGGAGCCGAGGAGGGCAAAACAGCCTTTCATTGCCGATCCCCTCCATCTCCCTCCTGCCTCCAGCTCGGAGTTCAAGTCTCTAACGACTTATCTCATTAAAACCTGCTGCAGATTTTGCTTATTCTCCCCTCCAGTGAGCTGGCTTTGCCCATTCCGACCTAGAGGTCAACCCTAGCAAACCCAAAGTCCATCTGCAGAGGGAGAAGGCGGGGGGCAAGGGGCAGAGTCTCTATAAGAACGTCATCTCCTTACACAAGTGATGCGCGCATCGCAGGTGGAAGGTGTCACAGCCATGGACGTGGTGGTAAAGGGTCTTCTCTATCAAGTCCTGGGGCTCGTAACCTGTTAGCTCAGCTACCCTGCAAGAGACAGAAGCAGCAAATATCAGTGGGTGAGAGGACAGGAGAGGAGGCCTGGGGAGAAGAAGGGATGGGCTAGGAGAATAGATTTGGAAATAACCCCGGCTCTACCTGGAATCTAAGAATATGAGCTTCATGTCTAGGCTGGCCCGAAACATGAACATATTGCTGTGGAGCTTGATCTCCGTCACGGCGCTGGGCGGCAGCGAGTGGCCCACGGCGACCAAGCCAACGTTTTGGTAGCAGCCGTCGAAGGGGGACATGTCCAGGCTGTACTGGCGGATCTTCAGGTACCCGCTGCAGTGAATGACCTGCCGGAGACACAGGGAAGCTCGGGGGCTGCCTAGCAGGGTGGGTGGGTGCTGTGGCAGGCGTCCCTCTCCGCGGAGGAGACCCGGACAGACCCGCCCGCCCCGGCCGGTGCCGATGCGGCCTCCGTGTGCCTGGGAGCGGCTGCCCCGGTCTACCGCTCCGGCAGAGCGGCACCGTCTGCCGGTTTTCTGCTTTTCTGTTTGGGTTGGGTTTTTTTCCATACGAAAGCTCAGCACTGATCTGAGGCCCGTTAAAGTCAACGAGATTTTTTTTTCCACTGACTTAAGTGGTTTTTGGACCACCTCCTAACTACGCTTTTATTATTCTTCTAAAAAGGAAAGACGCGGAAGTGCCAAGCCAGTTACAACTTTGTAATGAAGAGTGTATGCGTGTGAGAGAAAGAGTTTACATGTGTGCGTATGTCACATGTGTAAGCTATGTCTATTATACAGATAGAGCTATCCGTAGCCAGAAAGTATCTTTGGACGTAGATTTAGGTATGTCTCCTAAACGTATCCTTGCAGATGAGTGCTATGTACTTCCACCCTTACTTCTATATTATTAGAGTGTTTCTTCCCGGGCTAAGTTCAACAGATGTTCTACGGCACGTCGTGGCACAGCATCTCCTTGGGTTATAGGTACCCACCGCTCTTCGGCGTTGTGCAGCTGACACAAAAGCAGCGAGGTCGGAGAGCAGGGGCTGTCCCCGCCGAGGAGCCCTGAGCAGAACCGTGTGAAACACCCGGGCAAGACCCTTGGCTTGGAGAGCTGCCCCTGAAGCTGCCGAGTTACCCAATAAAGGAATAAATTAACCCAGGGCTCTCATTGTGTCACCTGACAGCTTCCACAGACACCTCGGGAACGTCAGTGGTTGCGCGAGGTTCACTTTAAAAAGCAAAATAAAACAAAAAACCCCACGGGGAGCTCGGTTGCTTGGTTTTGTGGTTTGAGCTCTTTAACCTGAAACTCCGAGAGAAATCCTGGCTCTGAACCACATGAAAGAGCCCCGGGCTGGGACAGCCCCCGCGGGCAGAGGGCTCGTCCCCACTCCTGTCCCCGTTTTCACCGCCCTCCTTGCGTGCTCGGCGCTGCCGGAGCAGGGGCGCGGGAAGGCTGGGGCGGGGGGGTCCTGGCCATGGGCACGCACCTTGTAGCCCCCGCAGGTCAGGCCGGCGTTCCGCTTGGCCAGGACGCACTTCATCCTCAGGAAAAAGGACCTCTCGATCTCGTACTCTGGGAGGGAGGAAAGGCAGAGGTGGGGTGAGCCGCGGGCTCCGCGGCCCCTGCGCGGTGCCCTCCGCGGCCGCGCAGGCCAAGCGGGGGCGGAGGGCCGTGTACTTTACCCTGCACAAAGTGCGAGTGGTAGGGCTGGTGGGCCGTGAGCACCGCCGTCATCTCGTCGTGGTCGGCGGGGTGGATGTACTCGTAAATGCTATTGCCGGTCAGCTCTACCTGTGAGAGGGAAGGAGGAGGAGGGGGAGGAAGGGCTTCATCGCCGGCACCGCTCACCCTCCCCGCACGCAGCTCCCCTGTCAGCCGGGGGCCGGGGCAGGCAGGCACGGGGGCTAGCGGCCCCCCCAGCGTACCTGCGACAAGCCCAGGTGCACCGAGGCGGTCTCCGAGATGTACATGATCTTGCCATCCGGAGCCACGACAAATATGAAACCATCCAACGTCTGCAGAAAAGGGTTGAGGGGTGGGAAGTATAAATATATCAATAGGTAGATAGATAGAGCCACCCATGAAGACAGAGAGATTCCATGAAGTACCTGTCCCTCGGATTATTTTAGCAAACAGGCATCCCTGTCCAGGCTGTGATTATTCAAAAAGATGGAAGGAAACGGGCAAGTCCTGGACAAGAATCCATCTAAATCTCCTGGACACCTGAGATACAACCCAGTTCTCAGAGGGGCCGAGCTCAAAAGTAATGCAAAGTGCCTGGGAAGTACCTAAGAAGAGGTCCTGGTGATTAATATGTCGGTCCCAGAAATCCTGAACATTTCTATCCCGTTTCAAATGTCACTGGGGGTTTAACGCTTGGATATTTGCTAAGGAGACTTTAAGTGAGCAAGGAGGCTCTAAAACTCTCAGTAATGTAAATAAGGGACAAGAGAATTTATCAGGCACATTTCCGCAGACAAAGATGGGACTTCTGGGTGTGCCGAGAGCAGAATAGGCTCCCAAAAGGCCACACAACCCCACCAAAAATGCACGGTGACAGTAACAGCTAACACTCCTTAATATTTCAGGCAGCCGTGAGTTTTCAAATGTGTCCTACCCGTTTTGTGTCTATGCCCATTTCTGTGCCTGCTGATCCCAGGACAGCCTCCTCCAACCTATCCCTAGAGCCTCCCCCTGTCTCTACACCACCCTGAGCTTCAGCACATGGACGGGACTTGTCACGTTGTTAATAACTTGGGGAAAAGCCATCACTGGGATACACTGTGAATCCCTCGCTGCGGACCCTGTGTTGGACGATGCTGGGGCAGAGGACCCGGAGGGACCAAACCACAGCCCCGTTAAAACACACGACATTCAGCCGCGACGGTTCGTATTCCTGAAGTTGGTCCCCTCCCGTCCCCCTTTTTATTAAACACGTGAACAGTTAAAAATTAGTCAAGGTGGCAATTAAAAGCTCAGAAGAGGGAATGATTTCTTTAATCATTAATACCATATGGCTGTCGTTTCCAGGCCAGTACCTGCAAAAGATGGGATCCCAGCTCCCGTCCAACATTATCCAGCGGGCTGGTTCGGCTAGAGTGGCCCCAGGCTTCTCCAAGTCCTGTTTATTTAAGACACACAAAAAAAGTGAGGTGAGGAGATGAAAAATTGACTCGTGCTGGCCTGTTGGAGAGGAATTTTTTTTCGATTTTTTGCTCGTATTCGCTCTAAAACGTGTATACATATGATCTTTGGAAAACTAGACATGATTTCGTTGCGCAGAGAAGCCTCTTTTGTGGATATTTTTTTTTTTAAAGACCTAACTCCCGTGAGAGAAGAATAGCAAAATATCTATTTTGAGTTAACGGTGAAGTTCATTCCTAAGACCTAAGTGAGATAGCGTGCCAGATAAAAGGGCTTTTTAGTGCTGCCTTCGGCTACTGGCAATTGGCTCCTCGAAGTTCAGGGAAAGCGCTTTTCTCCTGACGCCTCCGCAGGGCTCCTGGACGGCACCGAGAGCTATTTAAAAAGAAAGAGAGAGGTGTGCTGGGGGAAGCCTTTGATGTCGAGAGAAGGATGCGGTTAAGGAGGCACGACGGTGTCCGGGGAAGAGAAACCTCTCGCGCAGGCCAGCTCCTGAGCGCTGCCTGCGGGGGGTTCCTCCCCCCGCGGGAGGCAGAGCTCGGCCACAACCTGACGGGTAATTAGCCAGCAGGCTTTGGACGGGGAGGGATAAGGATGGGCTTAGACCCCCTGCTCGCCAGAGATCACTTTCCAGTTTGATTTGTGACCTCCTGCCTCTTTCTCTCTTCGGGCCCACCGCCCTCTCACCTGGAAGGTTTGTAATTACGTATTTGGGGAGGGAGAGAGGAGCGACCAGATGCGACTCCTCCAGCTCTCCCCGAGCCCCGTGTTAAAACGCTCTCCCTTTTAGTGATCCCCACGCAAGCCCACGAAAAGCAAACTACCTGTCGCTAAGCCCAGCGCGGTTTCACTGCTGCGGTAGGGCACCTTGGGGCGGCCCAGGCAAGTCACTGTCCGACGGCACGGACCGTCCTCCCTCCTGCCCCGCGAAGCCGGGGCTCCGGGATTCACCTCCCTCCCCGCCATCCCTCCTCCCCGCTGCTCTGGGTGTCTGCAGGCAGGGATGATCTGCCTCCAAAGAGCCCCCTCCAGAAATGAATCCCTCCGGACCCGTCTAACGCTTCAGGCGCCGCTTGTTTTCTCCTATGCAAAGTGAGGAGGAACAACAGCCAGACGGAAATTATTCCACAGCAGTGAAACTATTTACGGGCGATGCCTTTTCACAGTGTTGCTGCTGAAATAATTTAAACGGGGCAGTTAAAACCTTTTACGCTTATGCCGTGAAATAAGGCTCAGCCTGACACGCACAGACACTAAGATAAAGTAAAAGGGAGGAAAAAAATACAAATCCTGATTGATGGCTGGGGTGCAGATCGCCCAGGGGAGGCGAGAGGCCAGCCGGCGAGGTCTCCCTCCCGCAGGGCGGGCTCGGGGAAGGCAGGACCCCGTTTCCCGGCTATTTCGAAGGAAACGGGCGAGGTTGCGACACCAGGCAGCCGCGGGCATTCCTCGCTATTGACCGGCTTCACCTAGGTGTTTGCCGGTCTAAACAAAGCTAACGATTTCCTCCGCGCTGTTTGAACGCGGCATCCCACGGCGACCCTCGCCCGCCCGCCCTCCCCACCGCCGAAGCGGCGAGCGACGAGCCCCTCTCGTCCCCGCCTGTCCCTGCCTTCTCCCCCCTTCCTCGTCCACCTCCTCACGTCAACTTGTCTCTTCACCGCTCCTACGCTTCTCTCTTTCTCCTTAACTTCACAGTGCTACAAAGGCAGGGGCATCTCTCTGGCCTGACCCCCATCCCGCAGCCCCCAGCGTGTACCAGTGTGCCAGCCAGAAACAGGCTCCTTCCCATTAATTCCTCCACGCTAATTAGCGGGGAGCCAGTGACTTTTTCCTAAGTCCCTGGGCTTCACTCCTCCCTGCGCCCTCCGGGGCGGGTAGACCCGCGGGGGATGCACCGGGGGCTCCGCAGGCACCTCTGTCGTCCTGTGTGTCGTCCCCCCCCCCGCCCCAGGAGCCAGCCGGCAGGACAGAGAGTCACCTCCGCCCCCCCCCGAAATCAGCAAGGAGCTGGCAAATCTTGCACAGCTTCCAGGGAAAGAGAAAAAAAACAGCTGTATATTTGTTTTTCCCGAGCCCCTCAGAGGTTTCTCTGCTGGGGAGCCAGGACGGCCTGTTAGAGCAGGGGTGGCCAAAGCGGCTCCTTGCGACGTCCCCCCACCCAGAGGGAAATGTGAATGACAGGTTTCTGTATTCCGGACTAAATCCGCGCTCCCCGCCTATGATTTAAGTTGCTTATTAATCGAAGTTTACGGCTCTAATTATTCTTCTTCTAAAAGGGAAAATAACCCGACCCCGGCGGGTTAATGAACAGCTCATGGGCATTACAGGTTAACCTCCCCCCGGGAAGGCGGTTCTTCACGGGGCGCTGAACTCCTCGCTGTGTTTCAGGTGGAAACCCCGCGTTGCTGGGTTGTGTCTGTTAATGGTTTCTAATTAAACGTTTTCACTTGTCTACCTGTACCGTCTTTTTTAAATCCTATCACGAGAGATTCTTTGTACTTTCCAGATGTTTCAGCACTTTCAAGTCGGAGATTATTTCTATTCACTGCCAAGCCCAGCCTCTCCCAAATCGACGGGCTCTTCTGATGTCCCTTAAATACTGTTTTTAAAGATTATACCAGAAAACCTCTCTATTAATATTCCCCCCCCTTTTTTTCCTGTCTGTTCGCTTTAACATCCAATTTCCTTTTATCGAGGGGGCAAACTGTGATTTCTTGCACTTGACCTACCGCAGAAAATTCTGCAAATCCTTTGATTGTCTATTTAAAACAAAACAAGGAAATCAGCTCTCCCTTTTCCTTCAGGATTACGCTTGGAAACAAGATCTAAAGATTCTCTTGTAATTTGGAGAGCCAGTAGCATAATAGGTTTGGAATAGAAACAAGCAGCTTTGTGAGGGGAAGGATAACTAAATCGTTTTTAGGCAAAGGATTTTCCCAGCTAAAGTGGCCGAAGACAAAGCAAAACATAATCTGTTTTGGAAGATTTCCAAGATATGCCACATTAACCTTAGCAGACAAAATTTGCTTTCTTCCCTGCTTCCCCTCCCCCACCAAGGTCTGCTTTATCATATTTACATAAGTAGCCTTAGAAGGGATGTATCTATTATGGATCTAAGGAGCTAGCGAGCTCACATTTCATTTGGAAATAGAGGCGAAGTTTTACTGTTGCTTAATACTTGATGCATCGTAGAGCCATTTCCATTTAAATACCCCCGACCCACGGATTACCTCAATGGACTGGCTGCATGGGTTTTGTAATTTCCTGAAAATGAGATTTCGATTTATAAAACAAGAAACCAATTAGTAACCAAATGAGGCGAAGTAGATCCACTAAAATTGACCTAATCCCACAGGCACCATTTAGGCCAGTTCTTGGCGAATGAATGATGAGCAACCGTCTAGAGAAAGCTCAAGGCATCATCCAGCTGTGTTATTCAAGCAGCAAAAATAAATGGATCAAGCTTTTCTTTCGGAATGAATTTGATACTCTTGACAAAATGTAGATTATAGGCTCCTACCTAACAATCTCCTCCACTCGAGGATTTTTTTTTTTTCTAAGAAGATAAACAATTTGGGGCACAAGAAAGCGTCCGCTGTCAGAAGGGGAAAAAAAGAAAAAAAAAAAACAAAAAGCTTTTTAGCCAGGCTCTTGCTTAGTTTGAGAACAACAGCCTCGTTACCTAACAGCGTGCGCCGAGACCGCGCGCATCCTGCGCGGGGCGAGCGTGCTGACTCATCCTTTCGCTCGGCATTTCCCAATGGAAAGCCACTGCGCTTTCCACATCAAAAAGCACCTCCGTCGGTTTCATGGGATAGCTACGCCGGCGAGGCCGTGTGAAATGCCTTCTCCCCAGCCGTGCCCACCCCCGGCACTAGGCAAGCCGGCCCCCACCGACAGCCTGCCCCCCAAGCCAGGCTCACGGCCAGCGCCGCAGCCCTCGGCTGCGTTGGCCCTGTCCTTCCCCTCATCTTTTGATTGATGCAAGCCTTGATGCCGGCAGCCAATGGAGGGATTGGGTGGATATCGTCCCTACCCAGTGGCGATACTGTCGCAAGAAGCTCCTCTGTCCCACGGAAGGGGGAAGAGATTCCTCAGTCATTTCTAATTTGATCTAGGCAAAGACGGAGGAAGGCAGGCGCGGGGAAGTGAGACTCCAGGAGGCCCGGGAAGCTCCTCGGCCCTGGTTGATCTCCGGGTTACTTGTCCCTCTGCGAGCATCTGCAGCGCAGAACCCACCTCGACCCCCTCCTTTGTCTGGCAATAGCAAAGGGGGGCGGGGGTGGGCGGTGGGGGTGGGGTGGCCAGAAGATGCGAGCCCTCATCTACTTTGTGTTGATTTGCCGGCTTTTAAAAGCGGTTACTACGATTTCCCCAACGGACTATCCGTCATGAAATCTCAGCGCAATCCGGATTCACGGTAGCGAAAACAACGGCAGAACGGGCGGTTTGACGTCCTCGTTCAAAAATCACGTAGTGGAGAGCCTCCAGATCCGCTTCTTTGGGGGGCCAGGCTTTGAGGGGCAGCTACCTCCAGGAGGGGGTGGGAGAACCTCTGGGGACCCCCCCGGGGACTTGGCCCCCGCGCCCTGCCTGGCCGCACCGCCCCGCACGGCCCGGCGAGGCCCACGGGCGAGGGTAGGGGTGCGAGGCCCACGGAAGCCGTGCACGCCGGGTGGATGCTGCCTCGCAGCGAGGGCCCCGCGGGCAGAGTTTTCTCCTGTTGCTGAGGATGGGAAGGGGGAGAGGCGCAGGGGGCTCGCCCGGAGGCAGCCCCCCTGCTGCGGGGCCACCCTGGTCTCCGGCCCGCCGGGGCAGCAGCGGGGACTCTTGCTTAAGGCGGGTCCAAGGAGCTCCACGGCGCGTTTCTCTTTTCCAGGAGCTTCTTCGAACTCCCCCTCCGGGCAGCGGCCCTCGCCGCCCCGCTGCCGGGCTCTCCCCGCCGCCTCCCGGGGGCCGCGGCCTGAGGACGTCTCCGCTCGCTTTTGTTTCGCTGCGTTTGTTTTGCCCTTTCAACAGCCGCTCTCTGCTTATTAAAGATAGAGGAGAGGCAGCTCGCCCGCCGCCCGCGCCGCTGGGGATGCTGACCCCGCGGAGGGCGAGGGATGCGGGACCACCGGCCACCTCCGCCCCGGGGCTCGCCCCTTCCCCGCGGCACCGAGGCAGGCCGGGCCCTGCCAGCCTCCCCCGCGGCGCTGGGGCGGGCGGGGGGAGCAGGCGAAGAGGGGCGGCCCGGGCCCCTCTCCCCTCCCGTCCCCGCACGCCGGCTTCGTGCAACCTGCTCGGCGAAGCCGCTCGTAAAGCTTTACGGCGGGCACGGGCGTTTCGCCCCGGTGCGCAGCTAGTAAAGCAGCATCTTTCTTTCCTACCTCCCCATCGCCCCTCGCCGGCCCCGCTGCTGCCCTATAACCCTCCCTGCAGCTGCTGCGGGGAGAAGCCGGGCACGGACGGTTGTTTGGGGAGAGGGAGGCAGGGCAGCTCGGTCCCCGTCTTCAAGGCGGTCGTTTTCCCTCGCTGCCCAGGGAAAATGACAAATAACAGCAGCGGGAGCCGCAGGGACAGAAGCTGTACGCCCTAGTCACCGGCAAGCGAAAAGGCAACTGGATGTTGTATCGAGGAATTAGCTTGATTCGATTAACCGTTTAATTAAATAGTCCACCGCCAGCGCTCCGTTTTGCCATCGCCTAACGCCCGACAGGGCCGATTTCTCAGTTAATTTAACAGGCAGTGGTTAATGATAACTCAAAATCTCGGCCAAATGAGGCTTCTGTGAAGGAGTGGGTCGCCGTCGGAGGGTTCAGATGAAATGGAATAAGCTAAGTTAAAAAAAAAAAAAAAAATGCTGCTCATTTCCAACTGCCTGCGGAGGCCATTAGCAAGGTTTTGTAAAGATTTATTATCTCGGTAAATCACATGTGTTCATTTGAAGCAGAGATAAGTTAGCATCCCGCTTTCTTTATAAAAATAATAATAAGAGAGAGGAAAAGTCCTGTTGACTAAACAAACAACCCTGTTAAGCAAACGGTAGTGGAAATAATGCTGAGACTGATTCACTCTAGAAAGAAATAGCATTTTGGCACACACGGGGTAACGGAATTGCGGTCTGAAATGCAAACAAACGGAACCATGCCCAAACTGGAAAGAGGGGGGGGGGGGGAAATAATCAGGGAAATTTTAGAGCGCCAACCACTTATTCACTTCTACAGAAGACGCAAATTCAAATAGCTCTTATTCCGAAGAAATTGGGGAAGGTAGAGTTTGCACCAATGCACTTGCGAACACACGCTATTTATATGCAAGTTGAAAAATATCCTCCAACATTAAAACGGTCATATGTTGCTGAGAAGGGAGAGGATGTTTCTAAAGAAAGTATGATTTTTCCCACTCATCTCACTTAGCATTCTTTCTAACACATAATTCTGCTTTTTCAACGATCATGCTAGTAGTTTAGTTCTGCACTTCACATGTTAAGTTCACATCAAAACTGGAATTAAACAGAGAGGCAGCGTGGAGAGTAAACTGCAGCTTAAATGAGAAAAACTTCTGTAAGAAAATAAACACTGAAACCTAATGCTCAATCATTTCCCTTAGCAGTAAGAAAAACAACATTAAATCACCTATCCACGTGGGAAAGGGAATTTTTTTTTTTCTGCTGATCTCTTTCCCCTTTAAAATAAAACAAGGTTAAGGGTTTCAATATTGAAATGTTAACCATCCTGATTCGGTGAAGTTTACGTAAACGGAGCCTCTGCTTTTGTCTCGGAAAGCGAACGCCTCTCCGCGCCGAAACGATCCATCCCTGCTAGGACAGAGACTGCAAACCCTCCTTTTCCCTCTCTGTTCGCGGAAGGAGAATAGGACCCTTAAAATATTCCTAACTAAAAAAGCAAAACAAAAAACCCAAATAAAAACAAACAAACAAAAATCTATTTATTGCGCCACTTGGGTTTTTTAGTTTGTTTGTTTGTTTGTTTGTTTTCTCCCTTCACTTTTGGGTACTGGCGAGGGTCAGTGAAGGCTTACCCCTCTAGTCATTGAGACCGGATCTTTTTTGAAGGAAAACTCTTTTAGTCCTTCAACATCCCGGAGATTCTTCCAGATATTTTTTGAGGCTACGTTGCTTGCTATTAACTGTTTAATGTTAAATTGCAATTTTAGGGTTTGTTTGGGGTTTTTTTAAATAGATAAATGTTAACTCACGAGTGATTTTATTAGGAAGTTCTGCTTTAAAAAAAAAAAATCCTCCTTACTGTCCTTAGCTATTTAGCAGATCTTCAGCCTTTCCAAAAGCTGTCTGATCACCGAAAACTACTATATGTCTTATAGTCTTTCTCCTCCTGAGACAGGAGGGTTTTAGCACTGAAACGGTGCAAGCTACCTAAGCCGCTGAACACTTTTCGCCCTTGACAGTTTTAGTCTGCTGGAGACCTGGTAAAGTGAAATCAGGGGTAGAGAGAACAACCCAGGCGTTTTAATAGCTTGTGAGAATTACAGAGCCATTATGAGAGGGAGCTCGCTGGAAAATCTCTGCTCGGTTTATGAAGTTTATTCGGTGTCACCGATTTGTGTTTAGATTTCTGGGAGTGAGACGGGAACGGTACCGTGATTATTCTGCGTGTGACTCTCCTGGCATTTTACTCCCAGGAAACTCTCTTGTTTCCAAAATGAACCCGAAATCTACCCACCTTCTCTCGCTACAGGAACCTTGCAGACGTAAAAATATGCAGAGAAATGCATACCGATTCTTTCCGCCTGTGCCCCAGTCCCGCGTGTGCGCGGCGATGAGGAGTGTATATCTTTCTGTACGTGACTATTTACAACCAGCCCCTATGGAAGCACTCTCCGGGCAGATGGAAATTCGCTCTTGTAGCGGGGAGAGGGGGTGTGAGTTACACTGGAAGGGCAGCTCGCTCTTACAGAGACAACGCTTCTCTGTGCTGACTCCTCCAAGATCTCTTTAAATGTACGACGTGACACTTTGCCGTGGTCCCGAGCCTCCTGCTGCCCACCTCCAGCCCTCCGGCCGACTCATCGGGTCTGTCCCGAGGCTTGTGCCGCTTTCCTCCCCAGGGAAAAACGAGCAGACGGACCCCCCATTAAATCCATCCAGCATCCCTACCCTGCCTCCTCCTTTCGGAAAGGCTTTTTCTTCGGGTGCGTCGTTTCCCTGGCTGCCACTACCTGTCCTCCCTTCCCAGCGAAGCGATGACTTCTTTCTCTGGCCGGGGGCACCCGGAGACCAGGGGCGTCCCCCTCTTCCTCGCCTCCCCCCTCGCTCGTGGTTGACCGCGGCACCGGCCAGCGCAGGGAAAGCCGCCGTTCCGCCGCGGTGCCGGGGTGCGCTCCCCGCTCCCCCCTCCTCGGAAGTGCGTGGGAGGGAGAGGGAGCACGCGTGGGGCCGGCGCCACGCCGCGGCCCCCGCTCTCCGGCCTTCGCGCCCAGCCCGCAGTGTGTGTGTCCCCCCCCCCGGCCCGGCCCGCGGCCCTGCGCAGGGATGCGCGGATTCGGGGGCGAAAGGGGGTGGGGAGCGCGGCGGTCCCGCGTGGATGCCGCGGGCCTGCCGCGGCAGCGCGCCTCGGAGGGGCCAGCCCTTTCGTGCCTGCTCGCTGCCTTCCTTTTTAATTCACAGTTTGCCTTTAATTAGGCCGCGAAGGCTGTGCTGCCTGCGAAGCCCCCGCTTAGCCGCCCCCTCTGTCTCCGCGCTCAAATTAGCATCTGCTGCGGCCGGCAGCGGCCCCGGCCCCGGCGCACTTCGCCGCACGGTTCCCCAGGGCATTCAAACATCCTGCGCTGCCACCGAGGGACGGGGATCAGCTATTCTTCTCTTCCCGTGATTACTCACAGCCTACAAGCAACACCATATGCTTCTTCTGATCAAACAACCCGCTACATAGGCACCAGTAATTGACGAGACCTGCTCGAAATCACGCAGAAAGGTAGCCTACTGAGACCGCAGGGGTTGACAAATCATTGCTAATAATCCTTTTAGGAACATCATGGGCACCGGAGTTTGCTATAGCTTCATTTTTATAAAGTATGCGCTGACAGTATAAAGGGCAGCTCGCTCTCCTTTGAAACAGAGGACTGTCCCGCATAATGATCTTCAAGGTGGCAGATCACATAGAAGAGGAAAGTGGCTTGATGAAGGCTTTAATTATTATTATTTTTTGAAAGGTTTCATTTATCCCCTTCTTTGGTTCTAAGTGACTCGGAGATATGGAAAGTTGTTTAGAGAAACTGTTGCGAGATGCACTGGATTGGAAATTACTGCTGTGGACTCTAGGTATAAGCGTTCATACGTAACCGGGGGGTGTGTGGGGGTACCTCCTCCAGTCCAAACGACTGCCCGAGTGCATGTTTACTTTCAAGAAGTAGAATTAGGACCAGTAGTTCACAGACTTAATCAAGTTTAAAAAAAAAAAAAAGCAAACCAAACAAACCGGCCGTATACATGCTCTTGATTTGTAAAACATAATAGACAGCCAGACCGACAGACCGACGCGAGGTATAGAGACAGAAAACACGGAGGGACATGCCTATATTATACCATTTCTTATGAACACACTCTTTTCAGAGAAAGATGTAGCAAATTTTGTTAACAGGTTGGAAAGAGCTCAATACTTTTTCTTTCATGCAGATGATATCTCAATTGATTGATCCAAATACAAGATTACTGAAGTATTTTTGATTTTGTTTCCTGCTTCTTATAAAAGCAATAGAGTGAGAACACAGGAGAACTTTATTCCGACCCTCTTAACTTTCTATGCTCTTTGTTTTTCTTGGCAGCCGATCTAGAAGCCCCGGGACAGTCGCTTTAAATCCTAATTCTACTCAAAAGCAAGACATACTTTAGGACGCTTAAGTCTGCTTTTGCTAGACAGGCAGGACTGTTGCTGCTGCCGTGGAAGTCAACGTGAACTTTACTGTTGCCTGACCGTGGAGGAGAATCAGGCCCAGACTCGGACGCTGGGCTTGCAGCAGCGCTGGGTGGGCAGGGGGATTGAGTATGTCAGAGTACAAAACTCCCGTTAAAAATTTCCTAGGTCGATTAACGCCTTCAAACTGCCCTAATGATCCCCAGAGCGAGACACATCGCATTCCTGATGCGATTCGGTGTGCTTGGCTTATTTATTTAGGCTGTGCGTGTGTGTGTGAGCACGCCTGTACGCCTGTGCTGTACCTGTAAACCGCACCTTTGCTCGATACTTGAACTAAGGCTTTAGGACTTTGCATAGACTTATGTAAATATTTACCCATATATTAACTCCCCCCATAGTATAGCTATAAATAGGGGTGAATCGTCCCCTCTTTCGCCACGCACGTGCTTGGCGGGGGATGCACATCTTACTGGGAGACTGGGGGAAAAGAAAACCCGTGTTTGCTTTAGCAGAACACGCAGCAGAGCTCAGTGCCTTCAAGTGTTGACAAAAGCACCGTAAAGTCCCCAACCAAACCTGTCATAGAAACTGAAGGGAAAGTATTTACGACAGAGAAAAGTGACAGTGGAGAGCACCCGGCCTCCGAGCACACCACCCCATGCGATTTACTTTTTTTTCTTTTTCTTTCTTTTTTTTTTTTTTTTTAAGTAAAAGCGACAAGCGACACCTGGATCGGAATGGAAATAGAGGCGAATAGGCATTCCCACCTACCTTCTGGAAAAACCACCCTCATTTTTAAATAGCTGGTGGTGAGTCTGATTATGGATGCTTTGTCCAGCTGAGAGGTGATAGCGGAGGGCAGGGGTAGTAATTTCGCCAGTTCATAAAATTCACTGTTTTCTTTCTCCCGCCTAGTCCGGGCAGCATTTTTGGACTTCTCTTTCATCGTGGTTTTTTCCCCCTTCCTTCCTACAATTTAAACTCCAGAGATTCATCCAAAGGTGGAAGGGAAACTTTCAGCTGCAATTCATCTCTCCGGAGCATCAGGCAGTGATTCGGAGCGCGGCCATTACTCTGAAAAACCGCTCAGTTGTGTAAAACACAAACAAGTATTGAAGACCAGAGAGATGTTCTTGGAAAAAAAAAGAAAAAAAATCTCTGAAAAGCAGAGTCAATCGGATGGGAAAGGCATTTATCCAATGCAGCTCAGAGACTCCAACCAACTGCAGGAAAAATAAAAAAGCTAGAAGCTTGCGGCACCACACGGCAACCAAATGAGGTATTTCTGGCCTTTTTTCCTACTCATGGCGGGCAGCATAGCTCCTCGGAAGAGGGTCATAATAATCCCGTTTCTTCCCGTGATCCGCTGTCAATCCGAGGCCCGAAACGCCCGGCCGTGCTCTGCCTCCCAGGGCGCTGGGTGACTTCCCGGGGGCCTCTGTGAAGACAACAGCAGTCCTGGGGTGAGAGAGCCGGTACACAACGCCGCAGCGGAGCCGCGAGAAATAATAATCAACAACCACCCTCCGGCGGGTGTAGTATTTTCTCCCACCAGAGGGGAAAGAACAAAACAAAACAAAAAAAGTATATTTTCCCATCTAGCGCGCCCGTAGAAGACCCGGCCCCGCACTCTCCTCCCACAGCCCTCGCACTCCCGGCCCAGGTATGCACTGCATGGCCAGAACGAAACCAAGGCAGAAACCGGCTCTCGGCAAAGGCGGAGGAGTTACCGGCTGGTTTCGGTGCTGGCGGGGCTGCGCCGTCTCCTCCTCGGTCCCCCGGGCTGGCACCGCGGCGGCGGCGGCCAGACCTCCCCGCGCACCGGGCTGCCAGCCCCGCAGCGGGGCAAGGGCCTCCGATCCCGGAGTATTTCTGCTTTTTTCTGTTTTTTTAAATTTCCCCTCGTCTCGGGTGTTCCCCTCATTCCCCGAGTCGGGGGGTGTCTGCCCCAGCTGCTCCCCAGCCAGGGGAGGCACGCTCTGCCCAGCCCTGCCCCGAGCCGGAATCCCCCCCCAAAATCACATTTTCCCAACCAAATTACTATTTTTTTCTTTTTTTTTTTTTTTCCTCTTTTTCCACCGGGGGCGAAGCGACCCACAGCTTAGCCCCGCACATCACTGCGGCTCCTTGCTGAGGCTGGCAGCTTGTGGTGGGCTGTGATCTTCTTTTTTTACCTACCTTGAGTCCCTGAGCCCGGCAGCCTGCAGAGAGTTCTCCCGGGGTGAGGAGCCCAACTCTTTAATTGGTTCATTAATGGCACGGGGAAAAGTTTGCGCCTGTCACTGCTCCTCACACCGATGGGCAGACAGACATTGCCGCCTCCCCATCCCCTTTATCGGCTCCCAGGCTCTCCCTCTCACATAACGGGGGGGGGTGGGGGGTAGGTTGGGGGGGGTGTGGGGGAGGCGAGGTTGGTATTAATGAAGAATCCCTAATTTGCGGCTGAGAAATGCCTAATAACTTCTTGATGGCTAAAAGCCTTTTAGCACAACTTCATTTCTCTCCCAGCCCCCCCCCCCCCCCCGCCTCCCCGGCCGAGCACCTCCCTTAATGCCACTCATGGACCCACCTCGCTTCCCATTGGCCGCCACCGCACCGCGCCCGGCCTCCCACTGGCGGAGGGGACACTGACGTCACCGCTCCCCGGGCACACCCCCCCTCTCCTCTTTCCCCGCGTCCGCCCTCTGACCTGGCGGCGCCGCGCGGGGGGGTGGGGGGGGAGTGGGCGCCGCGCGGGGACGCGCGCGGGGGGGAACCCCCCCCGCGCGCGTCCCCGCGCGGCGCCCACTCCCCGCCCCCCCCCCCGCGCCTACCTGTCCGCTCCGCTCTGTTGAGGTTTATTTTTGTTTATTTGGGGGGGGTGTTAGGTGGGATTTTTTAGCTATCGCGATCCAGGCGACGCTCCGGTCTCCCCGGTGGGCACCGGAGAGGAGTGGCCGGAGTCCCTCGGGACTGTGGGTTGTGAGGATCGGCAGTTTTAACCCCCCCCCCCAAGCAAGTAGTCGTGCTTGGGAGAAATAAGCTGTAGCCACGTCCCCTGTCGTCGTGTTCCCCCCCCCCTTAACGGGTTACGGTTCAGCCCCGGGCTGATGCGCTGTGGGACAGCGTGAACCGAGTCGGAGGAGCGGGGGGAGGAGGATGGAGAAAGATTTTAACAAATCTTCTTGGTACATGCTGGAAAAAAACAAGCAATCCCACAAACAGACCAAAAAAGAGCAAAAAACCAAACAAACCCAAAACCAACCCAAGCCCCAAACCTCCTACATCAGGAGACAGAGGCACTTTAAAACTGCCCGCAAAGTGGATGTGGAGCGAGGGGGTTTCTGTCTTTCCCAGGGAGCGGGACCATTCCTAATCTCGCTAGTTCCCTGAAAAAAAAAAAACAACCCACAAAAAACCCCAACAGGCGCGGGTCCTAAAACTGCTGGCTCCTAAAAAGAGTAGATAGGGCAGAAAGAGAGCGCCTGGGGGTGTGTGTGAAGAGAAGGGTTGTAGAGTCTTCCCTAAAACCATAAGGGACGCTCAAAAGCCTGAAATAATTGCCAAACCAGTCGGTGCGAGTGTTCGGCTAAAATAGTTGTTTAAAATGAGATTGCACTGGCAAGGCAACCGTCGGAATATTTCGAGGAAGAAGAAACGGTCTCGGTTTTCGAAAGAAGAAAAATGTCAACAAAAAAAATAGCCTTTGAAGCACCCCATCCATCCCTTTTGCTCCACGGAGGGCTGCAGCTCCAAGTGCAGCTTCGCTCCTTATCACCTTAAATCTCCCTTCGGTTAAAAGCTTTCCCTGTGTTCATTTGGGTAAATAAAGGAAGGATGGAAGGAGAAGCATTCAACAACTCCTCTGGGTGTCCAGGCGTCTACAAGCAGCAGAGAAATGTATCCACGTAGTCTCAAATGTTCTTTTGATTGTCTTGTTTACCGAAGCGACCCGTTGTTAAACAAACACCAACGCAAGTCATTTAGTGAAGGTATGGATTATAAAAAAAAAAAAAAGAAAGAAAAGGAGAAAAGAAAAGCACCCTCCCTGCTCCCCGTCATGTTGCAAAGCGATCGCTGCTATGGGGGAAGGTGATACTGAATTTTCAAAAATCTTCCCCGTGTGTTACTGCCATCAGGTGTAAAGTGGTTTGGGGAAGAGGAAAAAAAAAACATCTTCCTTCTGGTTTTCATTTGAGGTAATTCTCTTGCTCAACGGCACTGACGTCTCTTGGAGGGTATTTAGACATATGGGCAACAACTGGACTAACACTGTCAGGTAGCTCACGAGTTATTTGTCAACATGAGCCGCAGCGAGTGTCTTCTGTAACACCCTTGGTTTGGGAAAAATAAATAAATCAGTAGGATATACTCCTGCTAATTTATACCAGGGAACACGAGCATCCACCTAACCAACCCCAGGCAGCCCCAGCGAGGACAGCAGCTTACTGAGGATCCGCTTTCCTGGTGTACCGGGACTCGGTTTCCTCCCCGCAGCCGCAGCCCGGGTGGGTGTCAGAAGCCGCCCCGGTTCCCCCCGCGGCCGGAGCCCGGGGGCTCGGACTCGGCGAGCCCCTGTGTGTAGATTTTTGAATGTATAAACGCTACGGTAGATAAAGTGCAAGATGTGAAAGGACCGGCGGACGAAAGGCGATTGATTATTCAGCGTTCGAAGTTGCACGGAACGTGGACAAAGTCACGGCGTTCCGGACCAAGTCGCGCGGGGGTCAACACGCTAGGGACACTGCCCGGCGGATTTCAGGAGGCAGTTCCCGAACGATGGGGAGAATTTGGCCCTTTCAGGGACATCAGCTCTGTTTTCCTTCGTCAAAATAGGGACGGGACTTCTGCCAGCGGAGATCAGAGCTAGCACTGCCCCGTTCCAGGTGTACAGAGAAAGGCAGCCCACCGCAGCTAAATTCATGGTCTTCGTACCAGCCAAGAGCCCGATGTCGCTCGCCCCCTCGGGGAAGCTCCTCTGTCCCGGGGGGCGACTACGGGATCCTGTTTGATAGATACACTGAACGCACCCCCGCGGGATGGCCCTTCTGCCCTTACTCCTCGGCGTACAAGCCGTCGGAGCGGAGTTTACAACAGCGAGCGCGGTGCCGGAGCGGAGGGGACACCTGCGAGCGGAGGGGCTGAGCCCCGCGGGGCGCGGGGGCTCCGGCCCCCCCCGCTGCCCGCCCCCGCCGCGCCTGCAGCGGGGAACGGAGCGGATCGGCGGCCGTGTCCTGCCGCCGGCCGCCGGCACCGCGGTCGGGGCTGGGAGGGAGGGGGCCGAGGGAGACCCTCTGGCTGCCTGAAGCCCCCGGGGAGCTGCGCTCAGTTCAGATGCATTTATTCTCGGGTGAGAAAACTCTGGAAAACAGCTAATATTGGGAAAATTGAACACACAGGTACTGCAGCGCAATTTAAAAGGCGCACAATAAAATGGGATATCTGAAGAAAGGCTGGGTGAAAACAAAGCGTTTCACAGACAGGTTTCCAACTATACGTAGTAGAAAACTTGTGTAGCCAGGCACAATGTGGAGCGTATACTGCAGGATGCGTGCGTGCGTGTGCGGGGGGGGGGGGGAGAACTGTACAAATCAAAGCGGCGGGGGAAGAAAGAAAAACCCTACTGGGTCATTTCCCTACGGGACACGTCTGATCCAGTTTCTTCTCCAGCACATTCTGGCGTACTCTGATGTATTTATTAGTTTATGAATTTGCACGCGTTTACCAACGCCCCCTCCCCCCCCAAAATAAGGTGGCCATTTCTTTATGCAGAGAAAAATCTTTTCACGCATGAGACGTCGCCTATACACTGCTTTCCTGATAGCTTTTTAAAAAGGCAACTATTGGCGAATTAAGCAGGCGGGTGGCTCTCACGATTGCTTAAAAAACCTCATCGGCCTGGTATTAAGCAAGGGGCAGATTCTGAGACGCCGAAGCTCCCTCCGCCCTGTACGGGAGAGAAGGGCAGGATCCGACCCCGCACGGAGCCGGGCGGCTGCAGAGAGCAGACCGCCACCGCCGCGTCCTCAGACGCGGTGCCTTCCCTTCGCCGGAGGTGCGCGGCCCCGGGGATGGATGCGAGTGCGGGCGCCTGGAGACCCAGGCTGTTTTACAGAGACCCGTAACTTCAGACACTCGGGTACCCTGGTGAATTGGAGTGTGATGTGCATTTCCATCCGTGCCCTAATCAAGGCTTCATTGACACAAATATACACGGCAAATGCTCTTGGAGACCATTCAGAAGCAATTAATATGTTTTAACTGATCTAGATCTTAACCTCCAAGATTCGAGCCATGCTCTAGATACTTTATTCCTGCTCTTTTGCTAATGTTATTAGGATGTTCAGGACAACGAGAAAGCCGATTCTCTAACAAAACACAGGAAATAGTTAGCAGACCCTTGGATACCAGCTCTCAGATATAAGCGGTTCCGAATGCATCTCTCAAAAATAATTACAGAAACGTTGCAAAATGAGAGTACTCGACCACCGGCAGGATTGTTAGTTATTTTCGGTAACTCTTTTGAAAAATTTCTGGCGGTATATCCGTGGATTTTTTAAGCGATGCTTTGGGGGGGACTTCTCTTGACCACGCACTCCTTTCAATTTTATTGGTTTTGGCATAAACGTAACGAGATGATTTATATTCATTTTTCCAGTGGAGTCAAAGGTCACTACCTTTTAGCCCTTATCTTATTGAATACTCTCCTGCTAATGATCGGAAGTCAAGCTTTCTTACTGTTACGCGGAGCAGCGAATGAAAACATAAACTAAAGAAACGTCAAAAAATCTACTTTATGGTCAGTAACAACTACCCCCAGGCATGTTATTCTTGCCTTCTGTAGTTCCAAAGGAGCCTGGTATACCGAACGTCCGAACCGAGCTGAAACTCCCTTGTTCGGTAGGGATACGGGACTGGAAACGAACTTTGAAGAAATTACAAACTTTAAAAAGTGTCCCCTGCCCTCCCTATGCTTTCACAAACAACTCGCTTAGCTCCTGTATTCCTTTCTCTGCACGGCTGTTCATCTTTCTCCCCTCCTGCCCCCGGACGGTACCAGCGGCCCGGGCGGTGTCGGTGCTGCCCTCCCGGCTCCCCCCTCACCTGCGCCGGGCTCCCCCCGCCCCACGGCCTGCCCGGCGGCGGGGAGGCGGCTCCCAGGCCCGCCCCCGGCACCCTCGCTGCCTCCCGCCCCCCCCCCCCCCAGCCCGCCCCCACGCAGGGCGCGCTGCCCTCATCTCGGTCGCGAGTGACCCCTCTCCCCCTCAGGTCGCCGCGGCGCAATTTCTCTCCCTCCTCCTGGCGGAGGCCGGGGGGGGGGGGGCGGCTAGCGCCGAGGGCGGCAGCGGCCCCCGGGGACGCAGCCAGCAGGGCGCCTCCGGGGTCCGCTGCCTCTCCCTCACGGCTCTCCTCCGTGGGAGGGCGGAGCCGGGCTGCCGGTGTGCTCCCGCCCCGCCGAGCCCCTTCCCAGCGGCCGAGGGCTTTGTTCGGCGGCGGTGTTTCCGCCGGGCTCCCTGCTGACTCGGCGGCGGCCAGCAAGCGCAGCCCCGCGCCGCCTCCCGCCCCGGCCCCCCCCTCCCCTCGCCGCGCCCGGCGCCAACGGCCGCGGGACCCGAAGCGCCACACGCGCCGCGGCGGCCCCTGGCACGAGCGCGCCTGTGCGCGCCAGAGCGGGAAGCGGCGCCTCACAGCGCGCCCCGCCCCCCTCCCCACAGCGGCGGGCGCCGCCGCCGCCCCGGACAGACGGACACGGGCGGACAGACGTCGCGCTGAATTGACTCAACATTGTCCCCCTGCCCCAACTGGCGTCCCCTCACCTGCAGCGCGGCCCGGCGGGGGGCGGGGGGCGGGTAACGAGGCAGGGAGAGGGGCCCGCACGACGCGGGCCGCCGGTGTTCGCCCCCTCCCCATTTTGTACGTTCATCTGCCTGGGGTCGGACCTGCCCTCCTCACCCCTACAAGAAAGGGGGTCTGAGACTTGCGAGGGGCGATGGGGAGGAAACATCCCTTTTATGTTATTTTATTCGCTTTGGCTTGCTAGGTTGGATTTCGCTTTCCCTGTCCCAAACCGAGAGCGTCCTTCTGGGGGCTTCGCCCTGGTACAGGCCAGCACCAGGCAAGCCACCTCACGGCGGGGGGGAACCTCCTCGGGAGGGTGGTCTCCTCCAGGCCTCAGGTACAGCGTGAGATCTGCGCTTACGCACGTACGCTAGTGGAGCTGGAGCCGCATCAGGCTTCCTCTGACCCCTCACTATCACTGAAATCTCCTTTCCCAAGGCCTGGCTTTCATTAGCAAAGAAGTTATTTCATTATTCGGGGGAAAATCTGTCAGCAGAAGCCTGTTTAAATTTCAGCACCCCAAAGAATAATGCTTAAAATAGTGGGATCCGTTCCACAGTCTGTTCTTACTATCAACCTGATAATTGAGAGGTTACAAATAGACTTGTATCACTGCTTTGTTTCAGGGGAGAAAGGCAGCTTAACCTGTTTCGAGGACACATTTCGCTTTGAAATAACACATGCCGTTTCAGATGAAATCAATAGCAAGAGGAACCGCCCCCCTCTGCTGCTCTGAAACTCTGCCTTTGGCCTCCCATCACCTCAGAGAATAGGCTTGCTCAAACCAAAAAGGCGGGATGCAGGGTGTGAGGCTGCCTGACAGCTCCGGAGCTGGTGCCCATTGCACTTGGTGTGTATCATAATCATCAGGATGCTTACAGTTTTGTCATAAGGCAAGGTGGGAGACATTCCCTGCATAGATTTTAGTAGGAGCTTTGCTTGTTTTAGTCTCATACCTGTTTGGTTACAAGTCTAATTACGTTTATGAGCATTGCACACTAAGCTGGAAGCAACCCCCCTGTCGCTTAACAGTTTCTGAATTATTTGGGCGCCCTGTAAGCCTGTCACTACTCTCCTCTACATTCCCCATGTGGTGAATAGATGCTTTATTACAACTGCAGTATGAACTGAGTTTGTAACTGTTTTCTTCAGAAGTGATGCGGAGGAGATGATGTCTCTGAGGAAAACACTGTTGTCCTGGTTTCAGCTGGGATAGAGTTAACTGTCTTCCTAGTAGCTGGTATAGTGCTATGTTTTGAGTTCAGTATGCGAAGAATGTTGATAACACTGATGTCTTCAGTTGTTGCTCAGTAGTGTTTAGACTAATGTCAAGGATTTTTCAGCTTCTCATGCCCAGCCAGCGAGAAAGCTGGAGGGGCACAAGAAGTTGGCACAGGACACAGCCAGGGCAGCTGACCCAAACTGGCCAACGGGGTATTCCATACCGTGTGACGTCCCATCTAGTATAGGAACGGGGAAGTGGGGGCAGGGATTCGCCGCTCGGGGGACTGGCTGGGTGTCGGTCGGCGGGTGGTGAGCAATCGCACTGCGCATCATTTGTACATTCCAATCCTTTCATTATTGCTGTTGTCATTTTATTAGTGTTATCATTATCATTATTAGTTTCTTCTTTTCTGTTCTATTAAACCGTTCTTATCTCAACCCACGGGTTTTGCTTCTTTTCCCGATTTTCTCCCCCATCCCACTGGGTGGGGGGGGAGTGAGTGAGCGGCTGCGTGGTGTTTAGTTGCTGGCTGGGGTTAAACCACGACAACTGTGGCACCAGTTGCTTACATTGGAAGGGGCCACAGGGAAACAGCACCAGACTTGTAAGCCTGAATCCAGTTTTAACCTATTTCAGACTATGCTAAATCTGTTGCTGAGGGGTGGGGGTGTTTCCCAAGGCTTGGCATATGCCCGCAATTAGTATTTTTTTATTTAGGTTTTGCCTCACTGTTGAGATGTTTTTTCTAAACCCTGAATTCTGACTATTATTCACTGATGGTGGGACTCCGTTTACATAATGCGGCAGCTGGATGTAACCAGCTGAAGCTAGAGCCTATTAAAAGGACAATTTCCCTGCAGTGCCTCTCCTGAGGATGTCCACTACTTGCAGCTGGAAGGAGGAAGCTCCAGGGCTCGCTTGCTCTGTGTAATTCCTGTCAGATTTAGCTGGTAGATGAACAAGGAGTTGTCATTTCTTTGGTCTGGCAATAGCTTGGTGATGTTAATGCCACATTTTTGAAATGTGCTAAAACCTTAGGATGCATTGGAGTCTGGTTTTAATTTTGGCTTCAACACAAAATGCTGCTGGTGCGTGGCTCGACCCAACCACTTGTCAGAGCAGCCACACTGGCAAGAGAGGAGAAGACTGTGGGTGTCAGGTCCCTGAGTTGAGTTCACTAATAAGCCTTAATTGCCCTGACCAGCCTCACCTGGCAGCTCCACCCACACCCTCTACCCTCAGTGCTTGCCTGAGCCAGGCTGTAGGGGTTCCTGGCTCTAGCAGCACTGCAGCTATATCTGTACTTCACTAGGGACCCTGTTGATCTGGACCCTGATCCACAGACTGACTTCCTGGCTTGACCTTGGACCTGCCTTGCTGCTATGGACTTGCCTGATGACCTGGACTCTGTCCTGAACCTGGCTGCTGTCCCTGTGCTAGCTCTGTTCTCCTTGCTCAGGTAGTATGGGGTGGGCCCTGGCTAGTGAGGCCCCTGCCCTAATGGCCTGGCTGCCACACTTGGCTTGCAGTTCCCTGTCCTGTCCCCATAGCCCAGCCTTCACTGTTTACTGATGCTGGGCTGCTTCTATTCATTGTAGAGCTCCAGTGACCCTTCTGCCTTCCCTCCAGTGCAAAGGATTCTCTGTCTCTAGCCTGCTTGTCTGTGCTTTTTTGCTTTTCCAATGGTAGTGCCTGTCCCAGAAGCTGTTGCACTCTGGGGAGCTTCCTGAGAGTTACCACATACCTCTCCATGGGTGCAGGAGCGTACCTGCAGTTACGGGGCCTTAGAAAATACAGGGCTGGAGAGGGAAGGGTGTTGCATGGCACAGAGCTTCCTCTGATTTCCTGGTAGGAGCAAAATTTTTGAGTTGGAGAGATGTAAATCAGGCTCAGAAGTTTGGTAAGATGGTGGACTTGCTCAAGCTTTGGTGTAGTTCAACTGCTAAAAGGCAGGAAAGGAACGGATTAGAAGGGCTCAAGCTCCCTGCACCCGAAACTTGCTTGCCACTTCTCCATGTAGGAGGGTTACACAGGAAGCTCTGACCACCTTGG
Source organism: Harpia harpyja (assembly GCF_026419915.1). Lineage (NCBI taxonomy): Eukaryota > Metazoa > Chordata > Aves > Accipitriformes > Accipitridae > Harpia > Harpia harpyja. The sequence goes on along the minus strand of NC_068942.1, from coordinate 14,482,716 downwards.
AGGGCTGGGGGACTCCACAGGGGCATAAGAATCTGTGTACCCAGATCAGTTTACAAGGCTAGCACCATACAATACAAGCTCTTGGAGGCAAGGCCTGTGTTTATCTCCATACAGTGTTGATCACAATAGGATCCTATTTCTGTTTAGGGCTTCCAGATGCAATGCTAGTCAATGTCTATAATAAACAATAATATTAATAATAAGTATTAACATGCCAAGCTGCAAATCACTGACATAGTTTTCTAATATTGCTGGTTACTTTCCAGTATTGTCCTCCAGTCTTACTGCAGCACATTGTATACAAAAGAATTGAAACCCAATAATCGGCGTGTTAAGAGTTTGAAGGCATGATCGTGTTTTTTCTTCTAGAATCCGTCTATTGAAACTGACATCACAACAAGTGAGTTCATTGGCCTAATAAACCCAGTGTCCAGCATGCACACACTGTTCTGTATACCAGGACATTAGTAATTAGGCTGGTAATGAGGCTACTGTTGCATAGAATAACTAGTATGAAAATGTTAAAAGTTAAGCATAATGGGAGAATAATGTAGCAAAAATGTAAACAGTAGGCATCAGATATGACATTTATTTTCACTCATGGGAAGACAGCTGAAAGGAAGACTTCAGCTATAATTAGTTTTCTCTGCTTTACTGAATCTATAAAAAGTCTACAATGATTTCGTTCTTCTGACCACAGTAGTGTAGCTTTACATTTGGACAGAAATATAGCTTTAAATTTAGATTTTAATTTCATGTCTGATTGCAGACAAAGTAGAAACTTTACCCTAAAATAACATTTCTTCTATAGCCAGCTCCTTTTGTGCTACTGAAAGAAATAATAATGAGAAAGTATTCCAGCAGGAGGAGCTGGTTTAGAAGCAAATGGATTCCATGGCAACTCCTGACTCTACATGACACCTAATAACTAGCATTTATGTTGGAAATTGTCTGTGTTATCTTGTACCCCAGATCTGATCTTCTTACAGGGTTTTCCCCTCATCCGAAAGCAAAAAACCATAGGGTGGGGGGTGGTGTGGTTTTTTTTGTTTGTTTGTTTTTTTAATATTGATCCAAGAATTAGCATGAAGTGAAAGGAGTTTGTCTGCCTCAAATGTGTGCTTAGGCAAGCTGTTTTCAAATGAATGTAATTAATTTTTTTGAATTATTTCAGAAATAAAACATTTGCTGAGAAATGTGTTGATCTGTCAAGGGAAGAGTTGTATAGGGTCAGAACACTGGAACTGCAAATTTTTTAACATCATGAGATATTCATATTCAACAGTTTGAAACATAACACGAGAGGATCCAACTGAATCAGACCAGTATCTTGGTTCTCACAGTGCTGAATGCACCAGGGGAATCTCGTCATGGGCAGCTGGAGAATAACCCAGTCCTATGGGTGTCCTGTCTGGAGTCAGTCAGCCTGTTTGACTGATTTATGATCTGAAGAATGTGGATTTATATCCTTCTGTGTCATGATCCAATCTAGTGCACGTGTGGGGCCTGACAACTGTTGCTGTCTGAGTGTGGAATATTTGAACTTGCTATTTTATACCTAAATTGAATCTGTTCTTAAACTGTTGTGTGATAAGCAATCTTTGCCTATGACAGTTTCAGCAGTACTTCATGACCAAGAGAGTATTAGCTGAAATTAACCCTGGAGATGAAGTTTTCTGTAGACACTTTGTGGCCTGGCTGGTTTCTCAGTCAGCTGTTGTTTAACTGGTTGCTTGAGGGCCTCAGATGGTAGAAGAGCATAGTCTAGGCTTGAAAAAAAACATGTATCTCCTCTGACTCAGGTTTGTGTTGCTCATTCCTCTTCAGTATGAGTGAAAGAACGAAGAAAGTGCGGCTGCAGAAAACCTCCTGGTTTTGTGTTTGTTTGGCTGGGGACAAGTGCAATCACAGACGGTGTTCTAAGGTGCAAGTGAAGGGTGGCCAAAATGAGAAAGATTCTGAGGAAAGAGGAAGACTCTGGGGTAGTCTAATCTTACTACTAGTTGTTACTGATAGCATAGGTATTTGCATATTGATACCTCTTGAAGATGCCTAACACCATTTAACTTTTTGCCCAAGGGAAGGAGTGCTTTTTTCCTCTTCCTGTCCATACAGAGAAGATAGGCCTTGGTTATTGCCTATCACTCAAAACATGGAGTAATCTTCAGCAAATACACTAAACGGATGGGTAAAAAATGTGAAAATGAGTCTTGGTTTAGCTCATCTTTTACTGTAGCTCACAATTAGATGCTGACATGGAGCTCCATCAATGGAGAGTCTGATCTGCCACAAAGATATTTGTGACTAGTGCTTGGGATCAAAACTAAACTATTCTAAGAAGGGTTATAACAGATAACATAACAAAGGTGATGGGGGGGGGGGGGGGGGAGGCCACAATCAGTCTTTGGAATGCAATTTGAAGATAAAGGCATAGAAATGGAAAAGGCAATGGAAAATACAGAAAGCCCAGAGAAAGGTGCTCTGGGTAGCAGCAGTAGTAAGAAAATTTTTTAACTTCTTTAGGTATATGTGTTTATTTTTATTTACAAGAGAAGAGAAGGTACACCACAGAAAAGAGAAAGAGAGGTATAAATAAAATAGAAGCAAAGCTAGACAGATTGGGAAATGGAAATGGAGGTGAGGTAAGGGCTGCAGTACAAGAGTGAGCGTAACTATGGGAAAGAAAGAAGAATTAGGAAAAATAGAAATGTCAAACAAGGAATTACTTGATTTATCCTTATTACTGCGTCATATTACATTGCTGTTTCTCATAGCCTGAAGTTTTGTGGTTTAGAGAAGAGATGGCAGAACAATGTTGCATTGGTGATCTGAACTGGACAGGGATTCTTACATGGAAAGATAAGTGGCCGATAAAAGAATGAAATAATGATCATGGACAAAGGTTGTTTTTTTGTTTGTTTGTTTGTTTGTTTTTTTTAATTGCAGGAAATTAAAGGGGTATAAGTAAAGAAATGCAGCAGTGGAAGTTAATTTCGAAAGAGATTGTCTTCTCCAGTTTATGCATAAACCTAACACATAGACAGGGATCTGATTCCAGTCAGTAATCTCTTTGCTCTTCCAAAAGACCAAAGTGACATTTTTCTTCTGAATGTTAGTTTTGGTGGGTTATTTCCTTCCTTCAATAGTGGTGGCAACAGTAACTGCTAACTTCAATGGCTTGTTATGTTCATGTTAATAAGTAACGTGTTCACGTTACTATAATATTTATGTATATGGTTATTTATATATATATATACACAAATAACATTCTACTATGAATCTGTTTATTCTTCTTTCCCTGAGAAATGTTGACATTACTGACTATATTTTATTAATGTCATATGCTATACTTCCAAATGTAAGGATATGGACCAATTTTTAATGCAGACTACTTATACTTAACATCAAGTTGGTATGATGTAACATGATGGCTACAAGCATAGGTGTGTAAAATGGAAAGAAGAGCATATGTGGTTTATAAAATGAAGAGTATGCACTTCTTTAGGGCTATAGCTAAGAAAGGGTTTTTTAAGTAGCAAGAATTTCACACCTAAATGCACTCAGAGTGGAATTCAAGATGTGAGGTGCTGAAATTCCCCTATCTGGTGAATATGGAAAATTAGGTATCTCAAATGAGACTGGATAACTGCATATGAAGAGGGAAGCCTGGCACAAAGATGGAACACAGAAATGTAACTTACATTTGGTACCTTGCCTAAGATAACAGGAGAAGTGCTTGTCTTTTTAGGATATGTTACTTGGAGGCTTGCTGTCTTTCAGAATGAGAAATAAGACTTGTGCTTTTTTTATTTAAAAATTAGCTACATTCCACTAACCCATTTGTTCCTGTACAAAATTCCTTCCTTCAGTTCTTTCTTCCCTTTTCTGACCATGGTTTCCCCTAATGCGTCCTAATCACCAGGTAAATGGTAGAGGTATGTTTTTGTGGAAGCTGTGCCATCATGCCAAAATATATGGCATAATGAAAGCAGATGAGATTGTATAATAAAATCAAACAGGACTGTTGCCTCACAGCAGCCCTGTCTGCATGACTCAAAGCTCTGTCCCTCTTTGGAGATGGGATTCTTATCCTGTTTTTCTCATTAGGGATATTTTTTTTCATCTAATTTCATTCGATTAGCAATTTTTCATGGTCATGAGTTCTTAGTCTGTTCCTGTAAAGTCAATGGTTCCTAAGAACTAAATAACTTCAGGACATTACCTACCCATCCAATTCAAGAAAATACAATTTATCCCTGAATTAGAAATGTTATAAAATCTGCAGCTGTTAATCTTTAAGTCCTAGGTCTGAGTGAAGGATTAGATAATACTAATGCTACTGTCTATTCATCAAATCCTTTGAAAGTAATAGCAGAAGCTAAATTTGATCTTTTACTAATATATGTGAAGAATGCATTTCATCCTTTGGTCTCGAAGCAAAAGGGCAATGCATCAACAGAAAAGAAACTTTAGTGCATGTTTTGGTCACTTAATGTTGGGATTTCTTTCCAGGTTCTGTTTGTTTCCTTAGCAGCACCCATATTTCCTGAAAGATTTTCACTGATTCAATTAAATTAATCCAGCTGTTTCCCAAGACTTTCAGACAAATAGGAAGGTACTACATGTTTTTAAAATGAAGAAACAAAGTGTTTGGCATTCTTGACAGTATCTTTTTGGTGAGATTTTTCATTTTTTATTTCATGTTTACAAAAATTAGAATATTCTAGCAATCCATCTGGACCATTTATTTCTAAAAAACCCCTATATCTTAAAGATTTTGATCCTTTGAGGTCAGCATTCCCTGAGGACCCTGGTCCTGGGAAAATTTTGGACAAGGCTCAGCTTAGTTGAGGTGCATTTAAGTTTGGAATAGAAATTTAGGCTCCTGTTGCCAAAACAGTGCATTGGAGCATCTCTCTGGGCACACTCTCTTGCTGGTGAAGGAAGCTGAAGCATGACCTGGAAGGCTGACATACTTGGCCTCTGCTGGAGGATGTGTGGGGCAGAGGAGTGGATGTAAACTTTCACATCCTCTAGTGGAGCTCGGGTGCCTCTGTCAACTTAGGAGTCACAGCACAATACCCCAGAGCTGGCATCTGACTGAGCGCCTCCTGAAAACCAGACAGAAAATGAACTAAATGTCTGGTGACAATCTTTCTCAGAGTGTTCCTGGTCTCAGAGTGTAGAGTAACATTGATGCAGATATTTTGGTTTCAGCAATAAAAGGGAAGAGCTGTCATTGCACATTCTTTGACAGTTTTCCAGGGAGGTCCAGATCGTATCTATGTGCCAAAGATGATGCACAGCAACCTGCTTTTCTGTCCCAAAAAAGCTAAACAGGAAAAAAAAAACCCAAACACTTTCCACACATCAACAAAATAAAAATCATTATCTCATGACTTTTATATTGCAACTGCATGAACATGCTTCATTCAGCTTGGATAACCCAAATGTCGTTTCTCCTAAGCACCTAAGGAGTTTGAATGTCATTGCTTTTTGTCTCATGGCTTTATGAATGGACATAATTCTAGGAGATTGGTAGCATTTCTTCGCTCTATAGGGCTGGACTAAATGAATTAATTGATTAAGTCAATTCCTTTTACCATTACAACTACTTTAATTCATAATTTAGTTATGTTTTTGAAAAAAATGATTTAGCAGTCTCTTACCCAGCTGTCACTTTAAAAAAAAAACAAACAAATTTGTATATTCATTTAGAATTACATAATCTGGATAGTTTAGAGCTTAGACTGATTAATTCTACATATGCTTAGAACAGGTAAAACCAAAGAATTTCATCCAGACAGGATGATGGTCTTACTCTGAGCTGCTTTCTCCCAAAGGATACACAGTCCTTATCCTATGAAAGTCTTTGTTTCAACTTAAACTGTTATCTTGGAGCACAAGCCAGAATATTTTATTCTCCCCCCCCCCCCCGCTCCTTTCATTCTCCCCCCCCTCCCCCCCAACTTTACCAACTCCCTCTGTTGGTAGCCATTTTCCAGTGAAACTCACTGAAAAACTCAGTGTTCTGTAAATTGGATGTCTAAGTCAAGTCTTCAGGGTTATGGTGATATTTCCTCTTTTCTTGTGCTTCCACCTTGATGTGTCAAACAGTTTTAGGAGCAAAAAAAGTATTGTTGAGTCAGCTGTTACCCATTTTTGTAGGTCTTGTAGGCTTATGGGATGAGAATGCAGTAATCAGATGATGAATATAGCTACAAGAAAAAGACACCTGTTGAGCAGGCTTGTTTCTGTTTTCTCCAAGTTTTAAGTTCATGGCCAGACTGAACAGGATGAAAAAGCTATTGCAGCACTCCTTGGGTATGTCACATGCTGCGAAGCCAAGACCTGGGGACCATCAGCAGTGTTAGGGCAAAAGTCCTCTGCTATTGCAGTCTAGCTACAAGATATTGACATGAAACAAAAAAAATGTTTTATGAAAGTTAATTATTTGTGGGTGACCATGTCTGTGTTTATTTTATCAACAGGAGGCAAAAATTGTTAGCAAAAGTTTCAGAAACTTTACCTAGCTGTGATTTCTTCTGAGTTACTGTGTAGCATTGCAGAAGATGGCACTGCAACTACGTATACCTGGGTGAAAGCAAAGTCTTAATCCTTTATGAATGTGCTTTGCAATTTCTAAACCTTTTCCTAAGTGGTCTTTGTGAAGTTGTGTGAAGTGTTTGCCTTGTGATGCATATGCTATGGTATGTAAACTATGGAGGCTCTGTTCTCTTGAGAAGAGCAGAGCATGTATTTTCCTAATATCTGCACGGATGAGGCTGAAAGGTATTGTCAATGTTTGCATGTAGGAATCAAGTAAAAATGTGTGAGATGCACAAAGGCAGAACTTGCACTTGGCTACATGAGCATCACACATGTGCGTATGGCCTATAACTATTTCACTTTGGTCAGTTCTGAGCATTTCATTACCAAGGAGAACTGAGAAATCTCCACATCCATCTTTTCCCAGACTAGCTCATTCCCTCTTTGAATCAAGTCACTTAAAATTAAAATCTAAAATTAAACTGGCATTTGCCTTAATCATACAGCTAACTGTGCTGCGTATTTTGCACCTGTCTTATTTGCTTAATATATTCTTGGAGTAACGTTGCATCATATTTTGAGTTTAGCAAAGTAGGGCCTTATGCAGTTATTTGTAGATCTCAGATTGCAGGGACATAATCATGGACCAGGACTTCCTCTGTGCTACGTTTCCTATAAACAGAGAATGAAATTCCCCTAAAGGTCCTATCCCAGAAAGCTTAGTCCAAGTATAACATGAGAGACTGTGTTGGCAGGGGTGGGAGGGGTGGGATGGGACAGGGCAGAGCCATGCCAAAGAAACAGCAAGATCCTGTAACTGGGGTAAACTTTTAAATAGTTATGTAGTCTCTCTTGTATTATATTATATATCTTGTACTTTAGATAGGGCAAAATAGCAAAAAAAAAAAAAATTTAGGGATAAGTCTTGCTTTAGTGTGGGTGAATGAAGGGGCCTTTTTACGGAGATGGCAGAATCTTCTCTGTGTTTTTTCCAGCTCTCCCTTTAGTCATTGCAATCATTTGAGAAAATAAAATAAGGTTTAATTGCAGAATCATCACAGCTATAAAGATGACAGTTTATCAGAACCTGATATTACTGAGCTACTACAATGAGTAATTAGTCCCTAATTAGTTGGATTTGCTGACAAATACATAATGGGAACTCACCATGTGTTACTGGCATCTGAAACAATTTTATCCTGTTAGCTAGAAGAAAGTACCGCTGTCAAGTATGTAAGCCTAATTTTCCCACATTAGCACTACGCAGTAGAAACTGAGTTATTTCCATTCCAAGGTGCAAATTTGCTAGTGTGTGAAGAATGCTGTTTATCACATTTATGTAGAGATTTAGAGTGTAGTTAGAAAAAGGTGGTGATATTTCTAGACTCCCTTTGCTACTGTTCTTCTCGCCAGTAATTAATAGCATAGCCTTATAACTATTTGTACATGTATCATGTTATCGAGAGCGTGATTTTTCAAAAATGCCCAATTCTCCTCTGCTATCATTACAATTAGTGGGAATCTTATTATTGGGAATGATAATATTCAGCACAGAACACTTTTCATTCTTTACTCCATTGGTTTTCTAGCACATGAACAATAGCCAATATCTTCATTTACTTTCCTCTGCCCCCATGTTCTCATTTCTCTTCTAAAATCTAGATGTAGACACGCCCCCACACTCGGTGGTCATGCTATTTTCAGAGATCTCCCCCTCTTGGTCTCTCACCTGTGTGATCTTTGTCATTGTGCAATGAGATGTCACCAATTCTGCTGTGTATGGACCTTCTGCAAGGGGAGACACAAGCCTTCTACTTTGGGTGCATGTTTTTATTGAGGGTCTTAGTAGGACAAGGATAGGCTGGAGGAAGAAAGCAGCAGTGAAGCCTAATGCATAGACTTAGTGAAGCTTTTATGTTCTTTATTTCTGAGGAGAGATTTGAGTAGAGAAGGTGGTTGTGATTTTCTAGGAATAGAGATGCAGAAGACAGGCTTACTGACTTGGAGAGTCCCAGATTCAAATCACATTAATGCAGTATGGAGCTCATTAGAAGATCTGAGTACAAGACATATTGTAAACATTTAATTGCAGGATGGTGTAATCACTGTGGAGAATCCTTTTCTATAGAGTTTGTTTCTTCTGTCTAGATTGAATCCTCTGTAGGAATTATTTACACAGGGACTCATTTAGTACAAGCAGTACAATTGCTTTCCAGAGAATTTCCTCTAATATAGAAGTTCCCTTCACACACACTTCATGAAAGCAGCTTAACCTCTTACTGCTACCAGTGTGTGACATTATTAACAAACTTGGTTAGTTAATTCCTGAGCTTTTGGAAATCACTTCAGAAAAAATGTGTGTCAAATATGCGGATGTAAGTCTTGGCACAGCCTGCTGAAGTGCAGTTGCAGTGTGCTCTGAGAAGACATGTCATTTAACAAGATACGTTTTTAAAAAGACGGGTGGGAATCAAACATAGCCAATGGAATAGGCATTGTGTGTAAATAGAAAAAGACCATTCTCAGTAGCAGTCCTGCTCACTTTTTGTAGCTCACATCTGTCTGGGCATCCTATGGCATCCAAACTTATTGTCAGAAATACTTCTTCTCATGGAGCAGGACAATTCTCCCTTCTCATAAAATAGCTTGGAAGAGAGAGTTTTGAACACTTACGGTTCTTCTGACTTACTTACAAAATAGCATGGGCTTGATTAGCTAATTAAGCTTGAGTAGGTAAGTATCCATCTTATTGGCATACCTGCACGGGGATAGCAGAAGTGACACAGGACCTATGGAAAACTTGCTGTCTTTTGGAGTGGCAACTGAAGTATCTTTGGTGATTTTGTAGTGCATTAGATGCAGTTAAGCAACTGAATTGCTTACCTATGACTAAGCAAGTAATAAGGGCTCAATTTGATTACCTGAGTGTAGATACCTAGTGCTATTTCAGATGCCTTAGGTTACATGAGGCATCCACACAGAGTGACAGAACAACATCATGTTTCACATCTGGTAGCCCTCTGCAGATGGCGCATGTTCTTCTGGAGCTGAAAGTGGAGGCCAGGTGAGATATTGCATATTAATTGGCACTGGATATTTGCATGTGAGCAACTAAATCAGGGCCAAAGGTGTGCAATTTAGCTGGAAGAAAGGATACCTAAAACTAAAAAAAAAAAAGTTTATATAAAAATCACTTGCACAAATTTACCATTTCATATGAGGTGTAAAACATGCTTGGATGGATGAGTGGCTTCCTTTTATGCCCATGGCTTGGCTTTCTGGTTACAGAATTATCATACAGACTTCTTTTTCTACTCTCAGCATTAGTTCAGACTTTTTTATGAAGACCTTTAGGATGTGGAAAAAATATATACGGTTTCCTTGTATAACCTTACTTTGTCCTGCTTCAGTACTTACTACGTAGGCTAGAATACTGTCCATACCACATCACAGAGAGATGAGCTTAAAAAATTCCTTCTATGATAATATGCGGCTACTAATATGGATAACTGTATCTGAACAGGTGTTGATTGCAGGGTTTACAGGTAGTGGAAGGAGCTAAAGGGAAGTCTACCTTAAATGGGCTGGGTGGAAGCAAGACAAGAGAGTGATGATTTAAGAACTGGCTGCAGGAAATAAGCCTCTTCGTAGGGAAGTGATGCTGGTTGGACCAGTTCATCAGACTGTCTTAAAAATATCACAGCCTCTTTTTCTTGAGTGAGGGAGGAACATAGGACTTTGGATTCCAGCTGTGATGTGCAAGAGCAGATGCACATGGGATGCCTTATTCTCTTTATAAGTACCTCCCAGAACTAGAAAATTGGAATTACAGAACTTACTTGCCTTTCTTTAAATGCAGCCTGTTCAGTGAATGTTCAAGTCTTATACTAGGCTCCAGGATGGAGGTTGATGAGAGACTTCCTGAAGTTTCCTTCAGGATGGCCATCTAGAGATGGTCTCTAGAAGCAAACTAATGATGAGGAAGAGGAATTTTGGGTCACCAGCATAAAACCCTGAATTCATCTGGGTGAAATGAGGGCCTCCAAAGATTCAATTTACAACAAAAGAGGAAGACCTGCAGTAGTGAAGATGGCTTCATGGTGCCTCTGTGGTACATTCAGTGCTTGGACTAGAACCACAATCTTAAGTAAGGTTCTAGAACAACAGATTGCATTGTAAGAGCTCCTTAAGAAGAGATGGGGGATGGTTGTACATACCCAAACCTCCTCTAGCTCCTGCTAAGTACTGCTGTGATGCTGTTATCAGATTTGGACAGGGTAAGATGGAAAGGGCGAAGTCACATAGGCGGACTTAAATACATCTTGATACACAAGATGTGCATTTTTTTTGTTGCTCTTAATTTTTTGAAGAAGTATTATATCTGAGCAGGCAGGTACTAACTGCAGCTGCTCTCAGAGTAGGGGACCCCCCCCAACCTGCTTGCAAACTGGAATGAGAAATTTAACATTAAGAATTTCTGTATGTGCTCTTAATTTGCTCATTTGTTTGATTTTCATACTTTTGTTAGACAGCTGTTCTCACTTTCCACCATTAGATATCACTGGATTGAACATATTGATTGTTCCTTCTAAGCAGCTGTTTCAAATGCATCAGAATTCCTTCTCTCGGATTTTTCAGATAAATACTGATTCTAATCAATATGCTTAAATTCATTCTGTATTACTTCAGACTTTGTCTTCATGAATCCAATACTTTTGTAAAAAAAAAAAAGTTTCAAATACATTATTTAGAAATGTCACCAAACTATTTCTAAAAACAATTAACATGCTAGGAAATTAAATACAATATTTCCAAACCAAAGTACAAATGACATTACAGAAACTCTTTGATTGATTAATACAGAATACTGAAGCTATTGTCTGCTACTCTGCAGTTAGACTATTTTGTGATGTGCATTTACAAAGCAACAAGAGCTAGCGTCACTATGTTGGTATGTTGTTTGACTGTGGCACAGCTCTTTTTCCTAATTAATTAAGATTGTTGAGGGACAATATATTGCTTCAGCCAAGAATTTTCCCAAAGAAAGGGCTTAATTTCTGTGAAAATTTACTTGGAGATTAGAGAAAACAATTCTCTTCTTTAAAAAAAAAAAAAAAAAAAGGGGCACAAGACTAAGTAAATGTGTGTATAACCAAACTTTTGCCTACCAATTTGAAAAAAATTTGTTTGCTGTGTGACATGCCAGCAAGTTATATTGATACAGTCTAAATGGCAAAGGTGGCAGTTGTATCAGCTAGCAGGCCATTAATATACTGATGACTTTTTCTATTATAGTCCCATTTTCTTAGGCAATAAAGTCAACCTATAATAACGAAATATAAAATTTTTAACATCATCAGGTGATGTGAAGATCTCTGAAAATACTCAACTACAGAATTTATTAATTTTTTTCTCACAATTTAGAGGTGCCAGATATATATGAAATAAATTACTGTTTAACTACTGACCCTTTGAAATCAGTCAGCCTTCTCTTTGCTGCAATGTAGTGTTGCCAGCAGGTTGCTGGAGGTGGTCAGCACTGGTGATGCCACACCTGGAGTACTGTGTCTGGTTTGGGGCTGCCCGGTATGAGAGACATGGATGTACTGGAGAGAGTCTTGGCAAAGGGCCACAAAGAAAGAAGATGAAGGGACTGGGGTGTCTCTCATTTGAGGAAAGGCTGAGAGAGCTGGGACTGTTCAGTCTGCAGAAGGCCTAGGGAGATCTCATCAATGTGTATAAATATCTGAATGGAAGATGTTAACAAGGACAGAGCCAGGCTCTTTTCAATGGTGCCCAGTGACAGGACTAGAGACAGTGGGCACAAACTGAAGCACAGGAAGGTCCCTCTGAACATCAGGAAACACTTTTTTTACAATGAGGATGACCAAACACTGGCACAGGTTGCCCAGAGAGGTTGTAGAGTCTCCATCCTTGGAGATACTCAAAAGCTGTCTGGACATGGTCCTGGGCAACCAGCTTTAGGCGTCCCTGCTTGATGAGGGGGGTCAGACCAGATGACATCCAGAGGTCCCTTCCAACCTCAACCAGTCTGTGATTCTGTGTGGGTGCAGCACCACCAGTGTAATTTTTTTTCTGGGAAGCTTCCAGGCAACAACTCTGCTGTATTCTCTCATTTGGTGAAACACAATGGAAGTGATAGCAAAACGATTCCTCAGAGAGGTAAGGCTTATCAGCTAAATGCAAAGCTGAACAAGTTCAAATATTAATATTCAGTTTAAGGTCTAGTCTATCAGAATGAAGAGGCATGATGTTTTTTGCAATATGTTGCTTCCAAGCGCTTGCTCAGCATCTTGAATCCCCTTAAGTTTGAGAAGAGGACTGACCTCAGGATGTGTAGATTTAAGCAGTCCCATTGCTGTATTGTGCAGAAGGAGGATGCTGCTACCTTCTCCCTTCAGATTTACGTCTTGCAGGTGGAAGTGCCTCCATAGTACTATCACCGAGCTGGGCATCTCTTAGACACTACCTATCGTCTGGCAGAACTCTTCCTTGCTCATCAAGCAGTCTGTTGTAAACCCTGTTTTTGTAGCCTCTCTCTCCCTTATTACAGAATGTAGTTGCCCACTTTAGCACTGAACCCTAGAACTGGACACCCGATTTTATATGCCTTAGTCCTTCGAAATTCAGCAAAAAACCACTAATGGACTTGTAAATACGTAATATATATGTATGGGGGGTGTGTGTGTATATATATGTATGTACATACATCTGAAGGGTAAACTTTAATTATGATCTATATATAAATTGCATCATTGCTATACTGGAAATATTTTATACTATTTAGCATGCCTTTATAACCAGATTTACTGCATATATAATTAATACAAATTTGTGACATTTTTCCTTTAGATTATCACCTTCAAAATGTAGTATGCATAAGAGGAGGATTTTGTTACTATATATCATATTTTACACTGAAAAATCTAACGCAAAACATTCTTATGGACATATTTTTATTAAATGTGACATAACACACCCATCAATATTTTCAGCACTTCTTAGATCAAATTTTGTATTTTTCCCTATAAATTAAAAAAGTTGACTATTTAAACTACATTAATACGTAGGCTACAGAACACTTTCCAAAATTAAGACTATAGCCCTAAATTTGCACAAATTACAATATCTTTTAGTCTTTTATTTTGATGTGTCAAAACTCAGTTAACAATATAACCTCTGAAAGAAGAAAGATGAAACAAGAAAAGACAAATCTTCATAAAGGAATAAGGCCACTGTGGCTAACTCTGTGTTACTAGAGTCAATACAGTAGTCACTTTCAATTTCCTAGTTGTCTTGAGGTTTGAAGTTGGTTCCACTAAGGCAAATGCATTTTTGGATGTCCAGAATGACCAGATGTCTTTAGCTGCAAAACCAGTTCTTCTGAATGGACTTTTCAGATCACCTTACTTCAGAGCCAGGTGACTCATAGCATCAGACACCTCTGTTGTGACTTGTGCTGAAGTACTAGCTGGTATAATGTTCAGGTAAATATCATACTGTTGGTCCATACCAAGATAGCTGTCACTCATGAGATACAATGTGTAGATACACCTAAAATGTAAAAAGCAGAATCGTTAGTGTGGAAATTAGGTCTTGACTACTTGGAAAAGCTAATCACTAAGAAAACTTAATTTACAAATTGTCATACTTTCCAGGAGTTTCTGGAGTAAAAAAAGCAACAGAAACAGTATTTCGATTTCTGACATATCCAGTTCTTTTCAGGGCGATGAGCTCTTTTTTATCGACTTCTCCCAGTATCAAAAACCATCCTTCATCTTTAACTTTGGGGAATCGAGGAGCCACTGCTTTACTCTCTTGCTTTCCCTGTTGGGGAAAAGAAACAGCTTAGTAAAACTAGAAATCACCTTTCCAAAATGCCATTCTTCCCTGAATGAAAACCACCTCTAAACTACATTGTTGTGAATTGTTACCTAAGACTATAATTTAGCCAGACTAAAATATTTTTGTTATTTCTTTTCAGATGAAGTGTTTTTTAAAAAAAAATAAAATCACAGTCCACAGAGAAAAACCCACAATACAAGATACTATTCTGCTTATTTTGTAAGCTATTAAAACTTGAATGGAAATACTGTTCCCTTTTTGTAATTTCATCTAATATATTCCAAACATTATTCTCTGCAGAAGGGTTAATTGTAAACCTAGTGTCTTTAAATAAAGCTAAACAATATTGTTCAAGATTAATATAAAGACAAAAACAGCACTTGAAGTCTTTATTTGAGGTTGATATAGCAAAAGGAAAGATTATTTCAGTGATTCTTTAAGACAGTGACTTTACTGCTGGAAGCTGAAGATATAATGATGCACGCTCAATCAGCATTCATTTCATGTTCTGTAGAGGGAAAGGTTTTACTGAAGATTTATACAGAAGAAAAAGCACCACCATAGCAATGAAGCTTCAGAAACAGTTTGATCCAGCTGTTTCTTACAAAAGAGGGATCAAATTCTAGGAGACGTTTGTAAAACAGTGATCACTGCACAAAATGCTCCTGCTCCCTTCTTTTCCACGGCTTCTGGTTAGGAACAGTCTCTGTCAGTAACTAACTGGCACAGCAAATAGAACAACTTATGGAGAAGCTTTGACCCTTTTTCCTTCCTATAAATGAGATAGATAGTCTCCCCATGAAGCTATGGTGAACTGTAGTAGTCAGGACAAGAAGTCTTTCGGGGAAAAAAGAATACTTTTCAAATATAATTCTTTAACTAATGTAGGTAAGTTACCTTCAGGATTTACAACAGAACATATGTGTATCTGTTATTATTTTTATCAAAATGAAGTTATCTTAAGAGTATCAGAACTAACATCTGAAACTGTTCTCTGCTTACATCTTGAACTTTTCTTCATATCTTAACAAAAATGCTAGTAATTGTTGTTCTTAGTTGTTTGAAATGTTAGAAAAATTCATTAGCAAAATTATAATCACGGTGGTTCATATGCCGCTCATGGTATGCAAATGCCAAAAATGCATCTATAAGTAAGTGATAGCTACAGTGTCAGCAGTGCCTGATTTGAATGCAGGAGGCATGGTCTTAACTCTTCCAAGAGCTGACAAACAGCGAGTTACTGCTGCTACGGGCAGAGCAGTTGGAAACCTGTGCAGAGGCTGGTGTTTCTGGCTTGGCACATGAAGACCTGCTGCAGGCCCAGTGAGGTGACCAGCCCAAGAAGAAATGGGATGTGCTTTAATGGAACAAAGGGGTGGGACTGAAATTTAGGTGTGGAAAAGAATTGTATGTAGAAGTTGTTCTAGGAGCTGTTCAAAAAAGCTTCATAAGTAAAATATGAGGAAAATATCCTCAGTAAAGGCCTGAGGATGTGTTATGAGTGGAAACATATTTATAGGTATGGGTCTGGTATAGCAGTTTGGAGGTACATGGGAAGCTTATAAATTGGTTTGGGGAAGCAGGATATGAAAGAGCACAAGTGGCAGGAGTTTGGGGCTGGTGAGTACTTAACTTCACAGGCAGTGTTTATCATAGCTACTGTCACTGCTTATAGTACCCAAACAAATGAACTTCATGAGTTTCTGGTTTGTAAAAAACCAGTGAGAGAATTTTTTCATTGACTTGAATTGCTCTAGGGTTTTACCTTAAGAGTCTATTTACTATCCTATTGCAACCTGAAAAACCATTTGCTTCATTACTAACACAGAAAAGGCTTTGAAAGTGTTTATAATTTACATAATACTTAAACCACAAAAAAACCTGTGATGCTGTATAAAGCATTACTGATAATGTAAATGGATTATTGGAAACTTGTGCACTTGGGAAGGAAATGATAAAGTAATCTACCTGATACCCCATCTGGGTTCTCTGCAGATTTACTTGGAGCACATACTCTTGATCAGCATGTAATTTAATCCATCTTTTGTCATCTCGTGCGTCTGTTGTCAAAGAAGGAACAGGTACTTCGTTCTGTGGCTGAACGGGGTCATCCCAACAGCCCTTAATGCTCAGGCTGACGTTTAGAATTGGCAAACGGCACAAGAAATTCCAAGCCTGTAGGAAAAACAGATCCCTGTGGATTACAGGACTATCTATACAATCATTGTCACTGTAACAATAACAATTCAATGTGCACTCTACATATTTATTCTATATTAATAATATTTTATTATGCATTAGAATATCATATATAATCGTACAACTCTCGATCACAAGCATAAAATACTTTTAATTAACCTCTCACTCTACTTTCTTCTAAGCAAATAAAACAAACGTGAAACTCCTCAAGCATGTTACACGTGCCTCACTAAGATTACTGATGTCTGAACACAGGAAAAATTCTTTACCACTCCCGATTAAAGTATTTTTTCCCTATAAGCCACTTAAAAACTAGTATAATTAAGTTTTAAATTAAACTTCCTTAGCATAATCCATAAAGAACAAGTCACTGCAGTGCTAATTAGCAATGGGCAAACCTCAGAGAGTTCAGAGGATCAGTTCAGATAATTAACCAAAAGTTCAACTGCATATCCAAAGTTATCCCTATTTTTTTTTTTTAAGGTTTTCTTGCATCGATCTTCACGAACCCTCCTTCTTATAGTCCTCCTGAGGAATCTTAAGTCTCTGTGGTTTCTGATGAACTGCAACAGGCCCTCAACTTTCTCTCATCCTTGTACAGAGAACTGTTGTTAGAGGCATACAATTTGTGTAGCTGAACGCGACACTCTCTTCAACCTTAAAGAGGCATCCTGAAAATGCAGTCCTATGTGTCTCTCATTTAGGTCTCTATCAGACAAGGAAAAGCAGCTCTGAGAAGCTGTGACGAAAATGGAGGGGAGTAGTGCAGGCTTTCCTTTAGTAAAAAGAAAATCAGCATGTTCATTCAATGAAATTTGTTAGGAAGAAGAAATGGAAAAATGGGCTGTGGAATGGAGGCAGTGATTTGTGGCCTCACTACGGCTGAAAAAGATAGATGAGGCTGGCACTGGAAGAAAAAGCCAAAAGACCAAGAACCACCCTCTGCCCTGCCCTCCTTCCCCTCCACCGCCAAAACAAAACAGGAATCAGCACTTCACCCATGTTTTCAAACAACACATATGAAAAGCTAGAGGGTGGGAAGGAGAAAAAGGAAAGAATATTGGTCTTGGTAAAGAGCCAGCAGATGTCAAAATAGGAACTTGTGGGAATGAAGAGGGTAGGCATAGTCGCATGGGCAATACTGGCATGGAACAGAAAAGCTTTATCTGGAAAAAGACTAAAGTACATTTTATTTTTCATGTTTTGTTTTGACCATCTTGTGTTTCAACAAAATCTGTTTTCATTTAGATTTAGATTGTGCTTGATGTGTCTCCGATTACTTTTTTCTGTGCTAGAAGATCTAGAGCCCTAATAAAAGCTCAGTTTGCTTTTTGGAGACATCATTGCCATGGTTCACACCGACAGTAATGGTATATGTTAATACATAATTAGGGATACAGCAGCCAGGGTAAGCAGACCTAAGGTCGCACTGTGTAGGAATAGGTGGTGCCGTCCCTCTCTCCAATACCCTCCCCTCCAGCTAGCCGTCCCCCTCTCCATCCCCGATATGTCGGCACTACCATGTTGTGATTGTGCAGCTAGATGGATCAGCTAGCTAATCATTTTGGTGACAGCATGAACTTAGATCAGCTTAAAGCTGATTGTAGAAGCATATTCTCTAATCCTGCGAGTACTCTGAATAAGCATGAACCTTCAGTGCCACTGAAAGAAGTGGTCCAGCCTCCTCCCCTGCTGGCACAATCATTCACATAGCCACTTGGCTACTGGCCATTCTGACTGTTAGCGAGAGGGTTGGTATGATCCCTCCTCCCCTCGTCCCCAGATGCTCGCTCCCACCTCCTCCCCTGAACCAGCCACAGCATTTGTGCAGCTGTGCAGTGAGCTGGGTCAGGGGAGGTGAAAATGGCATAGGGAGGGCAGGACTGCCCATTTCGACTGCAGTGAAGACTTATGTTGGATTAAAATGGCTGCATTACCAGAGCCTGGCTGAACTAAATGAGAAAACTGATTTAGGCTAAAAACTAATCTCTCTTTCTTCCCTCTTCTGTGTGCTGCATGAACAGCTGTGTCTGTTCAATGGGGAAGGTGGGGAGGGCCAGCTGTGAGCGCTCAGGAACTGCAGTGTAAAAGCAGGGGACACCGATGAATAGTGCCTTAGCTAAGAAAGGACAGGAAAATTATAACAGAAAATAAACAGCTAGAACATTAAGGGAAAAGAGATTCCTCTTTGTCCCAACTCTGAAAGGCAAAAGGGGGAAAAAAAGGCAGCACCTTGAAGGAGAAAAACCACCACAGGCATTCTTAATTAATTAGTTGTTGCCAGGATTTTGCTACATTTAACACACAAGACACTACTAAAAATCACCTCCAGCAGATCACACTGGATGAGACAACTTGAGTAGTAACACCTTAACTGGCAAATGATTTTATGTTTAATGTAAAGGTTTTTAAGATGAAGCTTACTGTAGGACATGTACACACCTACTGTGTGAGACTCTCCATGCACAAAAGCAGTGTACTTCTGCTGTGTTCAGTAGAGGCACCCTAATATACACCAACCCGCTGAGCACCCCTTTGGTTATACTTTAGATATCATTTACCTGGAAAACTTTCATGTGCACTATCTCAGAGGACAAGACCTGCTACAATTATGTTAGAACAAAGTTTAATTTCAGCAGAGATCATAATGTATTAACTCCTTCAGGGGCATTACCTGCTGCTCTGTTGAAGACTATGATTTGGTCTGGTTTATACCATGCAACCCCAACATATTATTCTATTTGTCAAAGGCTGTCATGTCCTCATGTAGCTTTTACAGTGCAAACAAACCAAAGTAACTCTGAGTAACTTTCTAATTAGATAAGAAAGTAGTTGTAATGTGTCATTCTCCAGGCCCTGTGTATTTGAAAATTAAAGGCAAAGTTAGTACTCCTTTATCATTGATACAGTATGCACAGCAGGCTGTCTTTTCATCATCCACGCAACATGAAGAAAATGAAGAAATGCTTTTCTTACTGAGGAAAAAAGCCAAGTAGTAGCAGCTGAAAATGAAAAAAGAAGATTACAGGAACACATACTTCCAGGGTAAAAGCAGCTAATACTACAGCAAGGATAATATTTTTTTCAATCTTGAGGTTTCTTTTTTCTCTTTCAATAAGATAAATATCAGCTTAGTATTTTAAAAGGTGCCTAATGCCTAAGTGACTTAGAAACTGAAAAAGATTTGTTAAAGAAATATGATTCAGAATGAATCACGGAAACAAACATGGAGCTTAGGCCAAAGATCAGAGTAACAGTCTAAATAGTTTCTGAATTTAGACTGTCAGCTTTTAAAGCCCCACTGACTCTCAATGAGTTTTAGGATCATAATTAACTTTTGGAAAATTAAACTCAGGCTCCCATGTTAGTTAGATAGTTCTCGACAATTTTACTGGTTTTTTTGCTGTATAGGATAAGACAAACACATATTATCTCCTTTTAAATATATCAACATGCCCAGCGTGTGCATGTACATATATACTGTATATATATTTACCTACCAAACCCATAGATTCAAATCATAATCACATGAGAAATTCTTCATGAACCTTTGATAACATCATTAGCATTTTTGCCAATAATCTGTCTCCCCAGGACTTAGCCTAATATTCCAAATCCATGAGCAGCTTCAAGAGCTGCTATTTAAAAATTAATTACCAATCTGCTTAAAAGACACTTTCATCTTTCCAAATATGAAATTTCTTCCTTTTCCTATCTGCCTCAAATTTATGTAAAGCTCAAGCTGTTTTTACCAGTTTCATGCTAGTAACAGGTTTAAGGTATAGGTTCAATATACTGTGAGAAGTAAAAGGTTTGTTAGGAAAAGAATGTTTCTGGCAATTTAGTGGTGTACTTACTACTCTTTTGGACTTTGTTCAGGTCTGGTGCCAGAATGCTAGGCTTAAACTCTGTAATCTTATATTCTTTCTTTATAGAAAATGTATCATAAAGATGCATTCTTTATTGAAGAATTTTTCTCTTGGTTGGCCCCTAAGTGTGCACTGAAAGACTTTACATCTGAAGACACTCAACAAGCAGTCTCAATATGAATGTAAATTCTGTGCAAGGTATTATAATAGTTTTGGGGTTTTTTTTCTGAAAAAAAAAAAAAAAAAAAGCCGTAAAGAATATAAAATATTGGTATAAAGGTTTCACATTTGCAATGACCTGCATAATACAGTCATGGCTTTGCTATACCCAATACGGCCATTCCCAACTCACCGAAATGAAACTTTCTCCTTATATGGTGCTAAGACATTGTGTTTTTCCATCTTATATGTATCTGTATTTACAAACAGATATATAGAGGCATAGAGTCATTCACAGTGTGAATGTACACACCACAGACACACAAGCTATTTTTGAAGAAACTGCTAAGACATTTCAATACCAGCCAAACATATTTATCTGAGGATTAATCTTCATCTATTGAATCAGACGAGAACACTGCCATGCATACAATTATTTAATTAGCAGCCAAATCCTCTGCCAGTCAGCAGCCGTTCCAGGCATACTGATGGGGCAGTAGATGCAAATCTCACAGTAGTACTGCTTTTTCTCATTACTACTGCAATTAGCACTTAAATTGATGCTTTAAACATACTAATTTCTGGAATAATTCAGGATTTGTATGTTACCTGGGATCGCCTCACTGCAGAGACGACACCAGATTGCTACGCAAATTGAAGCACTTTTGAGCCAAATAACCATCATCATATCAGACAGAGCCAATTTGCATTTGCTTTTAAAGATAACAGAATGGCAATTTATGCAAATAAATTAAGTAAGTTTACTTCTGAGTTCTCCCTGAACTAATTATAACAATGTTCTAATTTTTTATCACATCTCAAAGTTGGACTGAAATCAATGTGTATTATGTTAGAAATCTGTTGTTAAAGGAAGCCTTGTTTTGATGTCAATACATTTTCTTAATTCAAAATTTTGATGTTAATTTAGTTACAAATGCAGATGTCTGTTATAGACATTTAAGTACTTTTCTTCTTGTTTGCATACCAGTAAAAGGTTTAACTGAAGCTGAACAGTCAAACACAGGACATATTGCTGTCCTTTTAAATATTCAAATAAAAAACATTTGAAGTATAGCTTTTGAAGTTTTCATCTTTTGTACATTTCTTTGAAATCAATAGGCTTAGCATGCAATGAAAACTATGGAATATAGCTGTCCTTTGCCAGGAATGGCTTGAAAATCAAACTGAAAATAAGACTCTAGCAGCCTCAGGATTTTGGAATAGTATTTTTTTCTACCCCTCTGTGAAGTGTGAAATTTTCATCTGCTTTTTCCGTTTCAAATAGAAAATGAGCGCTGGATCTTTTACTAAGGGTATTCTCAGAAAAAAATGGTGTTTGACAGACCACTTCAGAAACCAGCTATGATGACATTTGCAATGCATGTATTCCTAGTGCATAGCTGGCTATGAAAAGGTGGATAACACTCAGCAGATTGAATGACCTAGAGAAGCATCTTTAGAGCAAAGAGATCTGGTAATACCAGCCATAAACCAGACTCTGTTACTGGTTAGCAAGGATTAAGTGAAAATAATATTAAGAAAACAGGCAGAGAAGAACCTTCGTAAAGCTAGCAGTACCTTGAAATTAGAGGAATGAATGTGTTGCACTTTATACAGAACATCACATGATATTTGCTGAGGGGAAATGAAATGAGTATTTCTTTTCCCAACTACTCTTCCTTTCCAATCACATTGATAACGACCACATGGATAGAAAGTATTACCTGTGAAATGTGTGCTGTTTGCAATTCACTGTCCACAATGGAAGCAAAAACATTCTCTTTTCCTTCGCAGGCAGCCATTAGTTCGGGAAGACACTCGATAGGTCCTTGGTAACCTCCATACACACTCTTCCTTTTGCCTTGGCTCCACTTCCTGATACAGACAGCAAAACATATGCCCAGGGAGGGAAAGCAAACATTTGTTTTCAGTTGTTTTGGTGGTAAAACTTGATACTGCTTTCTGTTATTAAATGTTGGTCATTTATTTTTGGGTAGCATTAATTACTGCATCATCTAGGTGTCTATAGAGCTTAGCATTATCTATGATATTAAGATGGATACTAATGTATTTTTATAATGGATTAAAATAAAGAGATAATTAATATACAGAGTTAGATTTGTTAGGACTTGGAACCCTTCCAGTGATCTCTTGTTAATTTGTCTCAAATCATGGTTCTCAAAATAATCTGTGGGAGTTAATTAATCAATGAATATTGAAAACAGAAACAGAAATTCCATTTGGGAAAGCATCACTGTGAAAGAATGAGTTCTGCTTCTGGCGCATTAATGAACGTTCTCGAGCACAACAATGACATTCAAACACAATCAGCAGTCAGAAGTGGAATGAAATTGCAAACCTGCAAATGCTTAAAAGAATTACATACCGAAAAAGGTGAAGGTGGTGTAGCTCTATATTGGGCAAAGTAAGCAGGGAGGAGTCATGTATCCATCTACCCTGAACCACCATCTGCACCAGACTGGTTATATTCAGAGCAGTTACCAGCCAGCCATGATGTGCTGCAACATCCAGCATTGCCTAATCAAGAGAGACATACATAAAAAAAAGAGAATGCAAGTATAATTGTGTACCTGGTTCATACAAGTAAGAGCATTTATTTAATGATTAACATACAGGAATTTCTAGGCCTTCAACATAGGAATTTACTTCAACCTCTACTGATGGCAGTAGGCATCTTTTGAATTAACCTTGAAAAAAGATGGATTAAGTCATGCATCATCATCAACTCTTACCCTTGAAAAGATAATTTACACCATGTTTGTGGGGGTGAGAGCAGACGGTGGGATCTTTTCCTTACAAATAACCTCTCTTTTACATAATCCAACTCAGAATGAAAGGAATACATCTCAAAGTTTACTGTAAAGGAAGAAGTTACAATTAACTGCAGTATTGGTTTATATTGTGACATGAGAGCTGTGCCAGAATTGCAGAATTATTCAAAAATCCTTGAACTATTGAAGAACAACATCATATTTACAATTGTTCAAAAATTAATACTAATATCACTTACCAGTAGCAGTTATTATTCCCAATTTAACCTAAGGACTTAAAACATCTCTTGAATTGGACTAGATAAAAACACTAAAATTTAGCTTAATGAGCATTTTTGAGGTTTTGTTCAACACTGACCCCTAAAACTTGAGATCTTGAAGAAAGATTACAAAATAGCTAATAGTTTAGCTAGGGTAAGAGCAGTCAGAAATAACATGGATTTCACCCTTTGCATTGTGAACAGTTGACTATCTTGAGAATGAGGATGCTCAGCTGTCTCTCCTTTGGCATCTCTATCCTGAATCTGAAAAGCTTTCCCAAAGTACATAAAAAAACCAAGCAAACACCCCCCCCCCCATGCAGCTACACATCACACTTTAAAGTGTTAACGATCATCCTGCCTTCCATGTCTCATGAGTTTCTGTCCATTTCTACTTACTATGTTTTCAACAATCCAAGTAAAAGGTATACTATAAGTATCACTAGCATAAAGATCTAAATCTGCAAAATTCATTATGGATTGTGCATTGCGAGTGGCCCTATTGACACGAAAAAATTGTTATGCTTGCTTTTTTCCTGACTGGACTTAAATTCTGTTTGGTTAGTCTGAAAGAGAATTCAAAATTTCTTCCAAAGGAGGAAGGACCAAACATGAGCTTTTGGTTTCAACTTTTTTTTTTTTTAAATGGTAAATGCAGTTATTTGCATATATAGTATACTTTTCACCCTGTCTAGAGTACATTAAAACAATTATTATGATTTATAGAAGCATTTCAGCTGGTGAAAAAAATTCTAATATGTTAGTTGTCTTGCTTATTTTGTTGTTTATACCATTACGATCACAATAAAGTGTGCGTCCTCACATTACAACACTCTAATTCAGTAGAAAGTTATGTATTTAAAAGTCGTTTGCCTTGTAAGAAATTTGGAATTTGATTAAAATACCAGAAAACATTTTTTAAGAAAGCAAGAAAAGAGTCTGATATATTGAATAGTTTCAACACTTCTTAATACCACTTTCTTGGTATTAAGAGAGTTGCAGTTTGATTTTAGGACTCAGCTTAAGATGTTTCCATGGGTTTTTCTTTTAAAGACAAATGATTTTGTTTGATACTTCCTTAGACAGCAGATACCTGCATCATTTTAACTTATTTTCCAGCCACTAGTGTAATGAGGAGAAGCTGTCTATGTAAGTCTTTACATTTAATCAAATGTTTTACAGACAAACAAAAGGCAGCATTTACTTAAGGCAAACTAAACAGTGAAATCTTCTTTAAACAAAGGAGTTGTTTACACACGCAGAGCTATTTCAATTAAATTACACTGATTCTGGTGAAATACTGAGTTTAAAGACACAAGTTAGTTGCAGTGCTGGCCAGTCACAGAGTTTATTTTAGCAGTTTACAATGCAATTTCAACAGGTTTTATTCCAGATTGGGGTGATAAGATCAGTGACACTTAGAAAAACATTTAAAGTGTTACCCTGTATTACACAAATGTCTCATTTCTCATGAATTGTGGATAAAGTGCCTTTCAGCTAATAAAGATCTAGATTTAACGTTTAACTTGTCTTTTTTGAAGGAAAAGCCAGAGCACCCTGAAACACTCTAATAACATTCCTAGTGACCCTAGAAATAGTACCTCACAGCACAACATTAATGGCTTTCTTTTTCTGTCCTTTCACTTGGCCTGCCAAGGTGATTTCCAGGCATGATTATTTTTACCGAATAGAAAATAAAATTATGTTAGAAATCACATATGAAAGGAGCAGCTTCATGGCCTGTAGATTTATGCGTTGGTTCACATGATTTTTAGTCAGATAAAGAGGGAATTGTTCTCAGCATGTATCAGAGTGAAGTCCATCTTCTAAACTTACAGGGCAAGTCGCTCTTTACTCGCTTCCACATTTTAAAATATATTGAAGCCTACACATATGGCACAGTCTGTGTCTCTGAGTGTGTTACTGAGACAGTACAGTATCTCTCTCCTATCCTCCACTACCTGATTCTTGTTCTTTCCTTTCTGCTATTCTGACACAGCCCAAAACATCGTGTTCCTCAATGACAAGACTGCTGTATATACATGAAGAATAATGGGTGTACAGATATCCTGTCTTTTCCATGAGCAGCAAGAAGAAAACAGTAAGTTGTATATTTAGTCAGCATGAAGCAGTGGTATTTTCATAAAATGCTTCTGAGGATACATGCACAACACTGTTTTCATTGTTTTCTTTCTTTCTTTTCTTTTTTTTTTAAATCTATTCCCCTACCCCCACCCCTTTTAACAGAGGTTTGAAAAGGGGAAAGGAAGAGAGAAGATGTAAGAGAAAGACAAATCTAAAACAAACTAGACACTGAAATTAACTGGAGGATCCTTTCACATAGAAAATCTCCTAGAAATTGATAGAGGCCTACAGATAGATATCCCGTAGGGAGTAAGGAAAGCCTGTGTGTGTGAGACTCTGTGTTCCACATTGTTATAATGAATCCACATGGCAAATCCTCTTTTCCTCCTTATTTTCTGCTTCTTCACCCATAGAATTTATTCACAGCATCTCTATCTGGATGTGAAATCCAAGACAGTGACATTGTGAAAAAGTCAGAACAATGGTAAAGTTGGCTTGTTTCATCTGCTGCCTTGGAAACCCGCACACGTTTCATTTTCTGCTAAGTGTAAAACACAGATGCTTGATACTTATACGGTTATTGAAATTCCTATAAATACTCAAGGTAACAAATTGAGTCATTCCCCTATCTCCAAATTAGCTACATAAAATGTAGCAACAAAATAAAGAAAATAATATAAAAGGCAAAAGAAAAAATGATAAGTATTTAATATTTATGTTATCTGATGAATAATATTTAGTCTCTCTAGTTTCTCCAGTTGCTACTTGTTTGGTTTGTTGTTGTTGTTGTTTTTAAGTACTAACCAGTATAATTGTAATTTCTAAATATCTTATAGTTGATAAGATTGGAACCATTAAGAATATTATTCTAAACTGAGAAATGGCACAAATTCATTATCTGCCTTTCTAGCCTCACAATTTCATGCCAACACAGGATAACTTCATCATAGAGAAAAAATTAAGAGAAGAGGACAGTGAGCGCAAGAAATAAACCAACAAAACTATAAAGATGCTTTTACTTACAGAAAAAACATACAAATATTTTTTGGTAAACCAACAAGTTGAAAAAAAAAAAAGCCCTAAGCCCACTACTTTTTAACCTAAAGCAGAAAAGTTGGGGTAAACAGATGGAGTCAAGGGAACTGTTGCTTGTTATAATGAAAAATATGCTTACCATCATCCTATTTGGGCCTCTTCCTGCACTTAGGAGAATAAAAGCAGAGGCCTATACTGAGACAGGTTTTATTGAAAGAATCAGGCGTTAGCTTTTAAGCCTTTCAAGTGTCATACTTGGACAACAACAAAGTAATAACAGCAGTTAGTGACACATCCTTTAACATTTTGTCTGTCATTATCAAAAATACCTTGGCTTGTACCAACATGGGTAGCAACAAGCTATAAACCATGGCAGGGGTAGGACAAAAAAGCTGATGCTCAGTAACTGATTGATGTAGGTATACCTGTCAGGTATGGCAAAAATTTTCATTTTGATGATATTCAGAATTGAATATCAAAATGTTTGGATCAAAATCTTGTTCTTTCTTTCTTCATTCCAGAAGTACATTAATATGAAACCCTCAGCATCTATTATCAGGTTTCTATCATCTTATTTTGAGGAGCAGTGGTTGGTTATCCTTAAGTACTGAATTACTTAAACTGATCAAATTGTACCTTTCTGGTCTATCATGAAGCTCAGATTTAACAGTCGCTCTCTTTTTAGCCAAAGTTACTACCGATGCTTGGAATTTCAATTATGGTTTATAATTCCTTAGCTTGAGGGGAAGCAAAGATGGAGGCAAGATGTGGGAGAGGTAAGTGTGTGGAACACTCACTGATAGCAAAACATTGCTTTTCTTTGCTGTTTTTAAGCACTCTGAATATATGCTCAAAATAACAGATAGTAAATTGTTCCATAATAAACATATCTGCTCCACTGCCCCCCCAATTAAGATTTGTCTAGGAACTAAAATATCCTGACTGCAAAATCTTTTATTTTAGAAACTTTTTGCAAAGTTTTAACACTGTTTTTGGTATTACTTTCACATCAGTCATTTGAAAGCCAGATAGTCTGGATCACTCTTGTACAACTGGATAGGTGGCAGGGGAACAGAGACTGTACAATTGGCAGAATATCTGATCTACTCGGATGACTTAAATAGCTTTTTCCTTTAAGATAAGTTATTGAATTAAAATGAAACAGCTTGCATCTTATTAGGAGACTGCATACTGCTTGGAATAATTGCTTCTTCTGCTTGAAGTCACCTGTCATATAACTCTGAATATACTAAGCATTTCTACTTAAATACTGTAAATATAAATGTAATTGTAAACATTGTAAATATAAATGTCGATATTTTGTGGCTAAATTATATTTAAGGAAAGTCGCAATGAAGCTAAATGAACAATGATAACTGCTCTGGATACAGAGGCTAGCTAAGGAGACTAAGGTAATGTAAGAAGTGCCATTCCAGCTGAGAATTACATCTGTGATTACTAAGCTAAAAGTTGACTGCCTACAGTGATGCCATTGGTGGTAATGACTTGGTGGATGGGGGCTGAAACTTCAGGAGCACCCAGGGTGAGTTTCCTGGCTCAAATTTATCCACTCTTAAAGGATTAATTTTATTTTTTGTATGAGCGCTTCACAGGCTATGACACTTTCTTGAGTGCCTTCATTCGGGAAACTGAAGGTTGGTACACTAATGTATACAGCCCTCTATACAAAATGACATTCACCTTAGACTTGTAAGTTTATGTAATGTAAATCCAACACATTCTCAGCCAAACAAATATAAGTCTTACTCTGTAGTGTTGCTTTGAGGAAGGAAATGGGTATGTAAAAGAAATAAACTGTGTAAGACTAAAATACTTCAAACCGGTATCGCACAGTTACATCAAAAAGCAGAGTTAAGGCTGTTTTTGTACCTGAATTTATTGTGTATAGTATTTCAATATCAAATAATCAAAATATCCCCACTCTTGTCTTCGCTGCATGATAATATAAATCCTGTTGTCTAGGACTAGACTTCAGTTAGAAATACAAGTTAAAGTCATTAGAATGGTGCCTAATTACAGCTGTTTAGGACTACAGAGTTTATATGACAAATATTTATAGATAATAATATGCAAAAGTGTATGCATTTTACCCATTTTTCTGAAAACTATGAATTCAGAATAACAGTAATACTTTTTTGCACACGCTTCAAATGTAGGAAAACTTCCAATATGTAATATTATATTATGATCCACATGTGACTTGAGATCATACTACTACAAGTAAAATATTTTTCCAGATGTTAAAGCATGCCATGTACTATAAGTTTAATGTTTTTATATAAATCATGATTATGATGCTTCAATTATATACCCCAGAAACAACAACTGACTTGAAAAGTTGGAATTTATTTGAAGAAGTCTTACAGAGGGTTTTAAGGTCACTACCTTTTTTATGTCATATATTGGCAAAAGAGGTATCTACAGAACCTTTGCACTTCAGAGATCTAGTCCAAGATTACTTTTTAGAAATGTATTAATTTGGGGAGGGAGAGGAGGTCTTTCAGTTTAATTAAATCAGACTCATACATCTGTATAGTTTCAGCCTACAGGACACCCCCCCCCCCCCCCCCCCCCCCCCCCCCCCCCCGTATTTTATCAGAGATACAGTGAATAAGATGTAATTAATCATATTCAGGAGGCACTCCTTTTATACTGCCCTCTGCATCCCCCTTCCCTTCACTTTTTTTTACAAGCATATTCAGTTCCCTCTTCCATATGCTCTGCTACCCCCTACGAGAGACTAATTCTTCATTCTCCCATCATCATAAAGGTCTCACTGATGTATGCAAATTACGACCTTCCTAGCTGCTTTGTAAGATTCCTATCCCTGCGTTCATCCTTTAGCCTCCATAGTAACATTATTAGTATGATCAGAACCAAGGAAAGGACAAATCACTTACTGTCTACATTTAGTGGAGTGCAACCCTTGGGTTCTTACTGACTTTTTTTTTGATAGTATTACACAGATAAAAGCAGCTATGGAATGTGATACCAGCAATGTAAACTTGGTAGGGCATAACCCAACATGTTCAGAACTTGTTGAGTCCCAATATCCAATTTATTTTCAAATTATTAATAAATTGATATTCTCCACTGTGCTAGTGAACTGTAAATACAATAAAATGTTTTTGATAAAAATCTCTTGGCAAGAAATCCCAGTTTCCTAACATAAACAATGTCTTAAAGATGGCATTTGTTCCAAATCGTACACAAATTTACCAAACCCATGAAAAATATACAGCATCTTTCTCATAATAAAACCACCCTCTTTAGAGTTTAAAGTCAGTTTCAAAGTAGTAATGTAATATTTTGTCAATAATTAAAAATTTTTGAGTGCGTTCACAAGAATCCTTTTCAACAGCAACAGTTATTCCCAGTAACTTTCTCCTGAACTTTTAGCCCCATAAGGTTAGCATTCAGGAAGCTCAGCTGCTGTCTAACAAACTTAATTAATCAAAAAGTCATTTCCGAGCTGTAACTATGAGTAAAAGTGCTTCAAGTGTGCTAGCAAGCCTACAAGTTAATCAAAATGCTAATGCAGTACAAATTAAAGTTGTGATTAACATTTCACAGTAGCTGCTTAAGTGAATTGATCACACAAATGGGTTAAGCATTACTCATTTCCTCCAGCCCCAACTGGGAAAAGGTTTGTCATGGGTGGGGGAGGGATTATATATAAGCAGCACCAAATCATCATTAAACTGTGACCAAGATGCTTCCATACACCAGTTCACCAATTATCCATAGCAAGCAAAACCCCAACACCACTGCCACAAAGGTAACCCTCCCTTCTCCCACATATATACCTATAAAACACAAGCAGGCAGCAAGTAATTCCACCCCAACATGTCCAGGTACTTCCACTACACAGCTATCCGTTGCTGTTTAGTACCTACAAATGAGCATTACTGTCCAGTATATGCACTACAAGTTTTCTGATCATTCTATTATTTCCACCCTCCTAATGTGGAATAATAGCCATCCAACCATGAAAGCAGCCAGTAGTTAGGTAAAATTGCAAACATGGTGCTATCACCGGAATATTACTGCATACACAAAGAATGCGTGTAGTAGCTAAAGAGATATGGCCTTTGCTCTTCACTTGTTTCTGAATAATCCTCTGCATTTTCAAGTTAATTTGATTCTCTTCCCTTCCTTCAGTAAAGCTGCCCACTTATTTATAGTTGCCAATGCACCCATTAAAGCAATTATCTCTTTCCCTCGGCACTTCTGGACAAATCTTACATACACAACTGTAAAATAGGCCATTCCTGTAACTCCCACCACCTTGCAGCACATAATCGGCACACCTGCACTAACAACAGACAACATATGAGCTCAAAGCACACTTAGGATCTTTAAGAACAACTCCATTTCCTCGTGGGCAGGAAAACAAACGATCCAAGGGATATGGCTCCCCAAGTCAATAGTTTTAGTGGCTGTTATGAACTGAGGAGGCTCGGGGAGGATGGGAAGTCCAGAGCTGAGGGACATTCTCGTTCTTTTAGTCTGGGAACTGCAGCTTGGGCACCTCCGCTGGTTGCAGCTGTGCTGATACGGCAGGAAAGTACCTTTTGCCTGAGGAGCAGTGCATACAGCTCCCACCATCAGCCAGAATAGTCTGCGGTTCAGTAGAGTAAGCATTTCATACGTAAGCTAGCTCTTAAAAGACAGCTGAATTGGGCAGCATATTTGTGCAATACTTGACGACCCTGAACATGTACTACAAACTTGATTCTTATAAGCAGAACTGTAGCAAAAGCTGCAATTTAAATGACCAGAAACAACTTATTTACTTCAACTGTTTTAGTATGGGTAAAGCGGTGTTACACATGTCATCGTCCAGCTAAGGAAATGCGGTGCTTAATCCAAAGAGTTTTTCATCTCCTGTCAAAATTAGATTCTCCAGAGGAGTAACATGATGGGGAAAGACAGGCCATCAATGACAGCGTTACAAGGTCCTCGTTTCAGGGATGTGCCTGTTTCCCATGCAAACTAGTCTTTATTCTGCAGTTTGGAATCTGACTTCATGTCCATCTTCTCTCAGTGCACAGGTACCCTACTGAGATGTGTTTAACACATCCATAGGTAAACACTTCTCAAAGGTTAAGGCTGAGTTCCATGGCAGTTCTGCTCCCGGCAATGTTAAAATATTTTATCAACGATTATACTACAAGTGGAGGCTTGTGGCCAATCCCAATGCAAAGCCAGCAGTCCCTTTCCTAGAAGAGACTGCCCTGCTGAATCTGAGACTGGTGGTATTACCACCTCAATTATTCATTTCAATTAATGCAAATATAGGCGATAGTCTTAAAACAGCAGAGTAAGAACTGATCGCTGAATACACAGTCACAAAATATAAGGCTTGACAAAAGAAGTAAAAAAGAGATTAGATTTAGTCTGTTTCACGTATTCTTAAATCAGAGATAGGAAAAAAGGTGGGGTATTGTCTTTACAATAATAATTATATTCTACAAAAATATTAGACAAATAATTTCATTAGAATTTTTATTCTTTGATGTTCTTCTGCAAGAAGTGGAGAAGTGTTTGATTTTGAGCAGCTACTGGAGTGCTCAGCACCATGTTACTGACACCTCTATCTTTTCTCAGTAAAAATAATGCAGACAAAGAGAATATGCTGTCTACTGTAATTGTATTAAATAAAAATTAAATGACTTGGCCAAGGTCACATAGGAAGTCACAGCAGATTTTTTGAGCCATGGGAACCTTCTGTGCTTTATCTATAAGAGCCTGTCACTGATAACAAACTTGTTAGTTTTTGACTTGAGCTTTTCAATGTCGGGCTGGGACATTCCTTCAGTCTATCTAGTCAGTGCCTCAGTGGCCACTCGTTACAGAAATGGGTGTGGGAGCAGAGAGGCATTTGACTTCCAGAAGGTTACATATTGCTATTCCCTGTATTTCTGCAGCAAAACGGAAAGAATTCTGTACTTCATCCTGGGTATACAGATATTAAATTTTATCTTGCTACAGTGAACTCCATCTATACCTAAGAAATGTTAACTACAGGAAAATTGTAACAGAATATATTTCTTCCATTTTCTATGGAATTGTTAACAATTACATTCCACTACTGAGCCAGCACCATGACTCCTCAAATTCCAGTAAATGCTTATGACTTCTATCTTTCATCACGAGTATAGATGAACAGAATTCTAACATAAAACAAAAAGTTCTAAGACATCTCAGGAAGATTAATTAAAGAGTGGTTGCATAATTTTTTTTGTTAGAAGAGAGTGGAACCTCACCTGAAATCCATCAAGTACATTTATCTATCTGATGCTGTTAACTTAAGTTTTCTGACTGACCATTAACACAACTGTGCCTAAAGCCACTAGCGATGAAAAAGGCCCAGAGGGCTTTGGAGGAATGGGAAGGAGGACACAATGGGTGGGATGTGAAAGGAACCATGGGAGAGAAGGCTGATTCAGGTGAAAGACAGCACAGAAGTGTGTAGAAGTTTAATAGTCTGTGATGGAAAGAGGCTTGCTTATGTATCGTGGCTAGAGAAGGCAAATCTGCACTGCAGGGGACCTGGGATGGAGGCCTGCTGTATGTACCGAGATACAACCACTTGTAAAAGCTCTTTGAAAGATCTTGCCGCCTTGTAACAGAAAAGCAGTGCTGATATGGAAAGTCTGTCATTCATATACCCGCCAGCAATAATAACAGTTTATGTTCAGGTCACAATTTGAAGGTTAGCTATACAACCTTAACAGCTAAAGTACTTTGTACATAAATAAACAAACATTCAACATAACTAAAAAACCAATTCCCGTCTCATTGCTGAATTTTATGTTTGATGGTGCGCAAGCACGTGTTCACACACACAGAGAACATCACCCACTGAATATGGTTATCAATGGATCCTTCTATGGTTCAGTTCCTTTTCTCATAACTAACATCTTTTTTTCCACCTCTGTTGACCTAGAGTTCATCAGCAGGTCACTGCTAAGGAAAAAGGTAACAACCAGTATTGAAAGTGTAACCCTGTCTATTGCTTATATTCTGGGAACTTTAACCTCCATTTGGAAAGCGTGACTAATAAGATGGAACAAATATTCTCCCAAGAGATGTAAACCATGCGCCAACTTCAAAATAAAAAAATGCTTGCATGTTTTTTCTTTTTTTTTTTTAGAGGAACTTTTTTTTTTTTTTAAGATGACTGTGTATGTAACATTATGTAGTAGTTAACCAAAGATCTGAGTGCCAAGGCACAGTATGGAATAGTACTCTTCTGAACTCTACTTCAGTTTAAAGGAACTGTTGAATATTTTAGTTTTTTTTCTTCTGAGTGATTATTGTTTCTGAAATACCTGTTATGCAGTAACAGGATTAAAAAAACCATTTCTTAACAAAGCAGGATAAATATTGAGCAAAATAATTATTAAAAAGAATCTTTAATTTACATTTTTTTCCAAATATGTAATTACCTCCCAAACACTAATGCCACAAATGTCTAAATGAACCTGTATGTGATTTCTTTGAAACAAAGGTGAATTTTCTCACCTGAGCAAGTGACGTTGTTCTCTGTTCATAAGTGAGTACTATGAATAATAACTGTTCATATATTGAAGCTTTTAGCACCATGATTTTATTGATCTGAAATATCTGGAGTAGACTTGCATTCAAGCACTGCTGGTTGCCAAGTTTAAGACTGCATAGCAATAACATCTGTGGTGTTATTTGCTTCTTACTTTCCTTTTCTTAATTTTAGTTTTGCTTTGTTCGATATTAGTATCGCGAGCTTGCAGTTTTTGTTAGTGTAAGGTTGAGACTTACCCAAATCACTGGACACTGAATTGCCCATGGTATTTTGTCTGTCTAGAGCATTGATTAATAATTTCTCATAGCATAGTTTTACAAACTGGTAGGCTTGACACAATGATGTTTGCAGTTCCCATATTGCCAACAGTCTTCAAACAAGATCAAAGCCTCATTCTGATAGTTGACATATAGATCACTGAGGATATTAAAATCTGAGCAAACAAAAACTGCAGGAAGAAAGAATTGCTGTCCCTATTTTACAGATATTGAATTGAGGAAGATAAAAAGAATAGTTTGTTGAAGGCTACCTGATCTTCAAGAACCTCTGAATGAGTCCTTGTCCAGTTCTACTAAAGGGAGTATTATTCCTTTCTGGCAGAATCAGAGGGGCGGCTGTTCTCTGCGTCAACTAGAGCTCACCCTTCCTGCTGTAACTGTGCTTTTCAGATATGGCAGCACTCCTTTCCAAACTCAAATTGCTGCTTTAAAATTCTTTTGAGGCATGCAGCTGTGCATGTGATTGCTTGTTACCAGTACTCTCCATGGTCAGTTTAGTTTCTGTGGGTTGCGACTGCACTACAACTGTAAAAGTCACAAGCCTCCAGACTGAGTTTAAAAGCGTGCTCTTTGACTCTGTGGTAATTGGGAAATAGAAGACATATCTTTTCACAAGCCAGAGAAAAGCCCTGCATCTTGTCCCAAATCACATTTCAAAACATGTTTTATTTATGCTTGGCAGTGACTACAGCACTTTTGGGTGCTATGAAAATAAAAGTACCCATGGGAGAGAGGTTCTTGGGGGTCAGCATAAGAATCTGCAAGGAGCACACCCATGCAGGAAAGACTTACGTACAACATTCCAGGATACAGAGATAGAAAGCTGTTGCATATTAAAGAAGAGGTGAGCCCTATGGCAACAGATGCCTCCAACCAGAGTACCACAGTCTTTTAGCATAAGTTTGTTCAGATCCAGTTCTGTAAAGTGGGCATCTTTATGGGCATCTAGTTCCTCCCTAAACAAAGCGGTATCACACTGCGTGGTACCAGTTCTCCACAAGACTGCAAGAAATCTTCAGATTTTTCTATATTCAAAATATTACAACACACTAACAATAAATAGTAAACCAACAAGAGTTAGATATTGAAATGCATTACTATACCTGACATATTCTAATTGCTTGGTCCAATACTGTCTTTGTATCAGTTGCATAATCTGGACAAGGCAGCATGGCGTGACTGAAGTGGGCTTGCAGCAGGAGGTGGGTTTTTGTGTGTGAACTGTCAAATGAATGGGGATTGACTTCAACTGGAAGATGTTTTGCCAGTTCACTGTTCATCTGGTCTTCATTGTGTCTCACAGGCAGATCTGTGTACTCATCAGCATTCTTAAAAAAAAAAAAATTAACCATTGTCATTAACTTCAGAATAATTATTATTGCTTACTGAGACATTAAAATTACATGCATTTAATTTACTACAGTTAGATTTCATTGTTAAAATATAAGCATTTTAATGTTTAGAAAGCATACTTATTTATCAAAATCACGTGTGGGAAAACAATAGCTGGTAAAATATTCACAAATATTCACACAATTATACATATATATATATTTTTTTTTCACATAGCTGATTTAACATTAGAGGAGAAGAAAATAAAATCAGTGAAATAAATACATTCATTGGATCACTCAGTATTTGAGATGACCTTCTACAGATATCCTACCCTGGCTGGCTCACAAAAGCATTGTAAGGTTAGCTATAAAGAAGTCAATAATTCATATTTTCAGTTTTCAAGGTTTCTACTTTTCTCTTTGTATTCAAAACAGAGTGGGTTTGAAATAGCTCTGGTAAGGTTCTTTTAAAACATATTTTCAATATTTTGAGCAGTCAGTGTCTAAGCAACAGATGACGAGCTATTAAAGAGCAAAATAATGTTAAGTAGGTGCTGGAAACTATCCTTTGTGTTCCAGAGTGGGACTACTACCATTAATGCCAAAATGAAAGCTGTCTAAGAACTTTCTCATGTTGCAAAAAGGAGCTGCACACCAACAGGTAATCTAAATGTAATTATGAGTAGCAACATCCTTGGGGCTGAGAGGAAAGAGTATGACTGTTCTAGGAGCCAGAGCAGAGATGTTCATTCTCCTGCTAAGGAAATTCACTGTCTCTGAATGAAAGAAAATTCAACAGAAGCATCCTAAGAACTGTAATTCAGGCTGAAGAGTCAGTTCTGTGACTTAACTGGTGATTTTTTTTTTCCTCCACAAAATCCTCTTGTGCATGCATGCGTACATATTCTTGTTTGGAATGAGAATGATCTTTCTGAAGTATAAAACTCGCAAGTAAAGTAAGAGTTTTATAATATCTGATATCTTTTCCATCTGTAATTTAAGAGAGTGTATTTCTTTTGTCATAAAATAAAAAGTCATTTGGGTAGCCCGAAGGGCAATGTCTTCCGAACTATGGGCTTAGCAGAGACCATTAAATTAAAGTGTTCAGGGTTTTATACTCCTCTTAAAGTATAGATTCGATACTGTGCATTTTAGTCTTCAGTCCCCAGTCAGACTTCCTGCCAATTCATACTAATGAAATATTTGCAACAGTAACCAATGCAGAGTAAGGTAAAAGAAAATGGCAATTTTAGAACACCTAATAGAACTACCTAATTGACTTGCAAAGTACCGTACCCACTCATTAATATCCTAACACATAGAACCTTTTTTTGACAATTCCTAAAAACAGTTATACAGCTGTTTTTCACCCCCTTGAAAACTGACAGCACAAAATTTTCTGTTTTCTTTAATGGCACAATGAAACTACACCTAAACTGTGATATAAATGTAAAAGAAAAGGTAAGTATTAGAAAATTTAAGATTTGGAAAGAAAATCAGAATATCATTAATTTATTTCATATCTTGACTGCAGATTAGAAGTGAAGACTGACTAACGACAACTGCTGCTTAATCCTGGATGTGTCTCCTAGATCTCTTGTGAAAACTGTGGTCATTTATTCTCTGAACCTAAGGTCACAATCTTTTTAAGCTCTATAGAAGGCTGCATGTTTGCTTCACTCTTTTTATTTAACTGGCTTCTCCAAAGATATTTTAAAGAATATTTACCAAGGAGATTTTTTACTTAGTTTTGCTTTGCAGTTTAAAGTAGCAGAAAGAAGAAGGATCAGCGAAGTCACTCCAGACCAATTGGTACTCCTGAAAATGCGTTTTCCCTAATTCTTCCCCAGCACATGTTTTATTTACCTCCAAAACACTCCTCTTATTTTAAACAACTTGCCTAACTAATTTCCTGTTTGTGATCATTGACTGTAAGTAAGTGAGGTTCATTTTCTTATCTGCATCATGTAGGTAATTAAAGGAAATTGAGAATGGGTAGTGAAGCTTTTATACAACTGAGAATGAAGCTGAATGGAGGGCACCAAGGTCAGTAGAGTCCATTATATTTTTATGTGAGAGGCCAGTATGTCTGCCCTGTCCTTGTTTGTTTAGTGTAGGCTGGACAGACTACTAACTGCAAATCTGTTTCTCTGATTTGCCCAGCTGTCCTTGAATAAAGACATCTTCCATTGCAAAATGTTAAATGACAGTGATTGACAACTCTGTGATGAACTCTGCTTGTAACCCCCTGCTACTGTTTTCAGGTTGCACAAGAAAAGACAGAATAAAGAAACATCCTTTGTAATCACCTCAAATAGGCCCTGCTGTTCACTCAATATTTTTTCATTTTAGTTTTCCTTTTCATTGTGAATCTCAATCTGTTCTGCAAAGGCTATAGCTTCAACTATTCCATACAATATATAACATATATTATTTTAGTACATTATATCTGAATACCGTTCTTACTTCCATGGGTGAGGAAACAGATCAAATTACGTATCAATCATTAATCTTCATTCTACAGTCAAGAAACTTAATACAAACTTTATAGTTAAACCACAAAGCACTGCTGTGCATTTTTCACTTTCCCTTGTTCTTCTGTTAAATCAGGACTATTGCAGCCCATGTACAAATATGTTTACAAGCACCTACACAGCTAAACATAACTTGGAGTATACCAGGAATTTTAGCTATGGGTTCTGCAATCATGCATTTGGTAGTCGTGTCACATCTCTCTTTTCTATAGGTCTGTGATGGACTTTCCAGATAATGTCTTCTTTTGGGCATTAGAGACTGCTGCATTATTTTGAGGGTGTAAGAGTCCTCTCAAACCTACATTTCAATCTGTATGTGATGCAGGGTCATATAGAAGACAGTAACTCGCTTTGCCAGTGAGAAATGTCACACGTAGACCTGCATAAACTCGATAGTTACATTTTACAAGGCCAAAGGGCTATTCTGATAATTGAATTCTGTTTCCTGCATAACACCAGCCACAGAATCATCTTAGAGTCCTGTCTGCAACACCGTGTTCCAGATATGCAGCTTATCATCACCCTTTATTTGAACTGTTCTAAAAGTAAATAACTCATCCCATTTTAAAATATATATTTTGCAGTTTTCTGGTACTATGAGGCGTTTGAGGAGTCAGACTGAACTAAAATTTAAATAAGGTATCCAGCATGGTGAGTACTATGCTCTGCAGTGTCCCTAGGGTTAAAAAAAAAAAATCAGATTTTCTTTCTAGCCACAAAATGTGTAAGTTTGGCTGAAATTACTGATTTATACTGCGAGCTGAACTATAAACTTATACCACATGTAAACCTTCTGAAACATTTTAAATCTCAAGTGACTACATCTTGCCATCTGTATACAAGAGAGAAGAGGATACTTGTGGAGCATAGACAGAAATGGGATCAAGGTGAGCAACTAAACTAAACTTGAATATTTTAAGTTAGGTTCAGTCATGGGAACAGTAAAACTTACAAAGTTAATGAGTTCTAGACTTTAAAAAGCAGTTGATTAATTTGTAACAATGAGTGTCTAAAACAAACCAAAAATAGTTTCTCACATTCCAGAGTTGAACCAGTAGTCTTTTCTTTAGCAATGCTGTTATTTAAACTACCTTAGAATTCACTGACTGCCTGTACATTCCTTTTTTTTATACAGGTACAGTGAACTCAAACACACCATATTTTCAACTTTAACAAACCTGCAATGTGTTTTGCTCTCTTTCAAGTTTCTGATGTAGAAAGAAACAAGGGAAAAACATTCTTAGAAAATTTGATACCAAAATTAACAGTTGTTAAGCTAAAGTATTAAAAAACCTTGCAGTAAACTAGTATTAAAAGTAACTACCAGAATAATAAAAAAGGAGAAAAGATGAGGGTCATTTTTAGTTAATATAGTAATTGCATCCTCTTTACCTGAACCTTGGTTTGAATTACATAAACTTCTGGTAGTCTGAGTACATGCTGAAGGACTGCAAAAATCATACATTTGTGCATAGAATGAAAAATAAAAAATAGGCTGCAATAAAAAAATGTGGGTTTTTTTTACAGCTGTTCTGCAGTTAACACTAATAATACCTTATGAAGTAAATTTTACCTCTCTGCTATCAGAAGTTCAAAGGTATGCCAATATGCAATTTATTTTTCCAAGTGAAAACAGCATATTTTGATCTTTAAGTAACTAGATAGGCAAATATAAGCTCAACAATAGTATTATTATATAATTGGCTTTTGTCTTTTGTTCCATTGTACAAAGTGCTACAGAGTATTTTAGTGTAACATCTAGACCTGTCACTTCCACAGAATGCTACAGTGTACAGGAAGTAGCTGGACTCCAATCTTTAAAGCAGTCTGTTAATTGTCCTCATTTGGGTGGTACCTATGTTACCCTTAGTATAGGATAGAGAAAAGCAGCATGGTCAAACCAGAGAAATAACAAGCACTGGTAGTTTGTGAGTAGCTAGGTAACTGTATAATCATGTCTTATAATAGATTCACAAATTCTAAATTTTTCTTTGAGGATACTTGAACTTCTGTACTTAAAAACATTTGAAATTATTTCCGTTTTTTATATCTCTCTCTCTCTCTCTCCATTCATGTGCTGACAAAAGTCTCATTTGACCCTATTAACTGTATTATAAGGAAAATAAAAAAATTGCTTAACTAAAGTTCCCAAGTTAATCTTCCTTGGCCCATGCTCTTCCCAAGAGTACAAGACCATATTATGTGACACAATAATGACACAAATATATATTATTAAAATTATTTAAATTAACCAATATATTTATACTATATTTTATCATCACATTTTCAAGTATGTGTTTGATTTATAAGGAAAGACATTAAATGTACACAAATGTATCCTGGCAGGCAGCTGGAACACAATCAATCTTACATTTATATTCAGAAAACAAATACATGTGAGAAATCTTGTGCTTTAAAAAAAAAGGGGGGGGGGGAGGGGGAGAAAAAAAGCCCAAACTGACCACATACTTAGAAGTTGTTTTTCAGCTCATACCAAAATGTAAAGCAGATCAAAAAATGGAATTGGAGAAGTACTTGCTAGAATTACTACTCTGATTATATCTGTGTTAGAGATTCCATTATAAACTCCTATTTTAGAGTTTATTGGTAGCCTATAAACGTATATGCTTTGGTCTCAGTTTTATGGGACATAATTCAAACTTCCAAAGTTTAAAATGTTTGGGTGTTCTTTTACTCTTGGATATAAAAGGTCTAGGACAATATCCCAGTTAAAGACAGTTATAAACAGATATTACTAGTTATAAGATTTAAGAACAAACATGATGCATGTTTTCAAGGCTTGCTATAGACAAAAAGAAAAAAAAAGTCATTTCTACCAGCTTATTGAAGCCGCTACGTAACACGGGGATATTTAGATCAGAAGCCCTCTTTTAGACAGCAGACACTTGCATAAGGAGCTTCCTAACTCTGTTTTACACATGTAAAACCATACTTTTAAGACAAACTTGGCAGAAGTGACGTTCCAGATTTTTAGGGCAGCCTGGCAGGCTCTGCTAAGGCAGCAGAGCAGGCTGAAGTTTTGTAGAGATCTTGAAGAGTGGCTAACATGATGCAAAAGAAGAAACCAAAAATTGTCAGGCAAGATTGGAATATATTTACTACGTGATACTGTAATTCATCACAGAGACCATTTCTAAATAAGCTCCTTGCCTTCATATACCATGTAACATCTCTCCCTGTCAACCGCACAAGTACGTAGCAGCGCAATCAAATGGCATCCAGCACGTTAGAGCCAACCCTACAGTGCAGTTCCTTTCCCACGGGGGCTTTCCCATCCCTTCCTTCCAGGGTCAGTGGCTGGCAGGGAGGAAGGGCAGAAAGCAAAGCCCTGTGCCAGCCCCTGCACCGCGGGGCACGGAGGAGCCAGAGCTGCAGCCCCTGGGCAGCAGCCATCCCTGGCTGCAGAAAAGGGGCTCCCTCTCTAGCACTGGTGCCTGCCACTGCAGACTCTGCCCGCCCTAACTCTTCACTCCAGCTTGGGTAACAGGAAAATGAGCTTGCCACTTCTCTAGTTTTCCATCGGAGTACTCTCCACTCTATACTTTTGGAAAAACAACAGGAGGAAAACAGATATGCATAGGATGGAGAACAACACCCAAGGGATAAGGGCTGCTCAGTATCTTTTTGAAACAAACGCTAACTTTTTTATTTATTATCTAATTAGTGGTTAATGCATTTTTACAGATAAAACATAAGTGTCAACCCCCCCCCCCAAGTATAGAATTCGAATCAAATTGTGAAGTTAACCCACTTAACTAGGTAGGAGCGTAATAGTGAGGCTGGGCTACCCTGGGCTCTAGATTTCAGACTTACCAGAGTGGGCATTGGAAATTTCCAGTTGAGCATGAGAAGTTGAAGAGATAAAGTTGTAAAACCCATCAACATGCAATTATGTAAATAAATTATTTTTTAAAAATTAATTTATATGTCAGGATTTAAAATGGGCACATTTCAGTAATGGGACCTACAAACAGTTTATAAGAACAAACAAGTTAAAAGTTCTTACAATTCTTATAAAGTTCTCATGTTAGTAATCAGAGAAATTCTATATAATTGTATTCTCAGACTTCTCACTTAAAACAGACAAGTGTTTGATTTTTGCTTTTAAATAGCTGCATATGATAAACACCACAAATTTTACAATTACAGACATCATAGAAGGTACAAGCTAGGGCAATGAAACAGTTGAGTGATCACTTAAGAACACCCTGAAGGGTTTAGATTTCACAAGTTCACCTCTTACTTAAAACATCCAAACTACAAACTGCTGATGACATTCCTGATGACCAGAGGTCAGGAGTCTGAAAGACCTTTGCCACTGCGCACAGAGCAATAGGAGGTCAGCAATATTAGCTACCAGTAGCAGAGAATGACCTAGCAGATCTGGGAACTTCTAAAGTACAAAGTTAAATTACAGACCTCTGCTTCAACATGGAGTTGCTAAAAGAAAATGCAAGCATGCTAGCACACGTGAGAAGGAGGATTATATAAAATAACAATAATTTGACATGGGAAAAATGTTCTTAGGACTTCTATACTAACTTGAAAGTAAATTTCCCTTTTTTTCCTAAGTTTCCTAAGCATATCAGAGAAGGTAGGTTTCAGTGTACAAGAAGATACAGTAATAGATAATTCAATAATTGTAATTGGTTTACCAAATGGTAAAAAATATACTTACAGAACCATTCTGTTTCAGAATATTTTCCTTTTTAAATTGCATACTTTACTAAAACATATTAAAACAAGGAATGAATTCATGATTTTAAGTCTTAACTCTCACAATCCATATTTCATAAAGTTTATGATCACAATCATAATTCAGTGGTACTTTTTTGGCCAGTCTTAATAAAAACCATTCTTACAATACATTCATTTTTCCCCTAAATGTGTAGGTACTTTCATAGTATTAAGCCCATACAACTTTCATAGAGGTGGCTTTAGTTGACTCTCAGATTTTTAAGTTAAATTACTGATTATAAGTAAGCCTGTAACACTTGCACAGTTTAGGGAAAAATAAATGCAAAAGAAGACTAAAGTAGGACAAATATAAGAGCAAACATCTGAAACCTGTATGGTGCACACATTATTCACCTAGAATAAGTTACTTTGACCATAGCAAATAAATATAAATGGAATGGTATAAATTCCATTTATAAAGTGAATTATAGTGATGTGAGAGAATTATTACATTTTATCACTGGAAATGGTATATTTGAGATTTTCACCTCTCCAAGATGCCTGACTTTTCCTATTACTTTTCATGAGAACGCTTTGAACCTGTGCATTCTGAATGCATTATCATCACCCCATTTTTTTTAATCTTAAAACCTAGATGGGGCAGTGACCCACAACTTTCCTCCCCTGTAATCTGAAGTCACATTATAGGAAAGATTTAAAACCGACTGTTTTTGGCTGTACTGAAACTAACTGTATTGCACTAATACAGAAAATCTTTTCAGTGCATGAACTCAGTAATGTGCTAACACAAAACTGGGAAAATCTCTCTGAGTATACATTCAAAACTCTGATTGTCATGAGAAATCTACTTGAGTTCCATTTGGATGTTTGTCCACATTTTGAAGCTGAGCTTGGCTGAATCAGCTGGCTGAACTACTGATTGAGATGATGATAGCAATAAAAATTGTAATAGCAAATCTTGGCACACAGCTTTCCCCGGGAAAGCGATCAGTCATTTTCCATCTTTGGCTTTGATCCTCCATTGGGATCTTCCAGTGCAGAGCCCAGACCCAGGGAAGAAGTTAACAGATCTCTGCATTAAGTTAATGCTACTCTGCATGGAGACAGGAGTACGAGCTACTAATTCTTGATGTGAAATGGGGCCCATACATACTGTATATGTTAATAGCAAGCTGTAAAAGCTCTGTGTGTTGAAAACTGGATTTCAGATCTGCTGACCTGTGGCAGCTCCCCTAGTGGGGAGCCACAAATGCACATTGCTGCATTTTTGTACTGGATTAAATTCCGGATCTAGACTACTATGTGACCAGAGACAAAAAGGAATAAAAAGTTCACAGGCGTGAATACCTGTCATCATGTGGTGAAATGACTAGCAGCCTCTGTTCAAGAGAGGCTCAAGCCCAGAATAATAGAAGAACAATATGAACTGGCAAGAATATATGGGAAACTTGGAAGGTGCCTACATGCACAATGTTTTCAGCAAGCCAATGCTACTGGTCTCACTCTGAGCACTTTTAAATGAAAATAGTTTAATATAATAATAAAAAAACACAACTGAAGAGGAAGTGACAGCTGCTGCAAGTAAATTTCAATAAGGGTAGTTCCCTGCTGATAAAAACTCACACATCTCCACTCAT
Organism: Harpia harpyja; assembly: GCF_026419915.1. Classification (NCBI taxonomy): domain Eukaryota; kingdom Metazoa; phylum Chordata; class Aves; order Accipitriformes; family Accipitridae; genus Harpia; species Harpia harpyja. The sequence continues at coordinate 14,437,812 of NC_068942.1, read as the reverse complement.
TTCAGTGTAACTGTGAATTAACATTGCTTGAAAACCTGACCCAATGTTTTGAAGAACTCAAGAGCTACAAGGTAATGCAGAGATGAAAGACACTGATAATTACAAGGGTGGGGAAGATGGGTAATCACTGAGGAAACAAAGACGACAGTAAGAGAAAAAATATTTGAAGTCTATTAAACAGACAATCTGTCAGTAATTTCATGTGCTTGATTTGAGGAAGTTCTATCAACACTTCTGTCATGAATGACCAGAGGTCTGATACAGTGAGTAACATGGCAAAAATGCCCTTGTACCACACTTGACCTTAACAGATCATCCCATCACCTGAATGGGATGTACCATGCATTCCTAGGGCAGATCTAACCCTTTTTGGACGGCAAGTGATAATTTTTCTTGGTGATGTTCACTGCACACAAATTTGTGAGAATACTGTAAACTTGGTGTTCCTGCACAGACTTATACCATGTCTTTTCTACCTGTAAATAAAGGCATTCACCTGAACTACACTGTAAGAGCTGTATTAAAAAAAAAAAAAAATTAAAATGGAAAGATAACTGATGATTAAGAGAGTTGCAGACATTTTGCCTCTGGTGTAAAGTTTTAAGAACTTCTTTTAAAAGACAAAGAAAACAGAGATTTTCAGTACCAGATGTCTAGGAAGATCCCATTTGGATTTGAGCTACTTAAATTTGCAATCATGTATTTATACATCTAACAGAGCTTCTGTTTCCCCTAGAATCTGAAAATTAACTAGCTTTGTAGCATCTTCCTTGATCTGCCACCCGTGCCCTGAGGATTAGAGACTCCACCTGAGCTTGTTTTACAAGCATAACAGAAAAAATTAATCTCTGCTGGCAGCGATCCCACTGGGATACTGATGAATAATGATATCCCTCTCTTGCTGCCCTCTCAGTCCACTAGAAAAGCCACTCTAACCCAGCAACGTGGAAACCGCTGAAACCATTCCAGCTGTGGATTAGCAGGCAGTCAAGCATCCATCTGTTCTGTGCGAATCAAGAGAAAGCAAACACGCATTCTTATAGCTAAAGAAGTATTAAAAATTAGCATCTTATATGACTGCATATAGTAAATATTAAGACAATCATATACAAAAGAAAAAATAGTCTATTATCTACACCTCATGTTGTTTACATTTGCTTGCTGCCTTAAGCAAATAATAAACCAGCTGGAATTCATCTCATTAACCTACAGAATACTGTGCATTCAATGATTTAATATGTTTAAGATAAAATTTCTTAATGCTGTATGCATCAGTTGTACCTAAAAATATTTTGTAAGTAGACATGCATGCACACACTAAATAAATATAAGTGAACACAGTAGCATGCTTTCACCTTGACAGGAGAAGGATTTAAGAGACCTGTTGTGAGAGGGATTTTAGCCATTTTCTCACCTTCTAAGGTGAGAGGAATAGACTTGAGATATCTTCTCTTTCTGAAAACTAGTAGTTTGAATAATATCTGCTGCCTTGCTAGTCTTTTCCACTGGAAGACAGAAAGGAAAGGCATGGGAAGTTGGCATGTGGGCAACCCAATCAAATTGGTGATGTCTGATTTGACTCTTCCATGTGAAATAGGACAACGATCTACTATAAATTAAGGAAAGCTGTATTTGAGCGTAATCCCAGGTAAAATTACTTAGAAAAGTGCATAATTTGACTGTTTTCACAGGCCCACAGGCCCATTAAGCTGCAGAGGTGAAGAAAATCTGCAACTGTTTGTTCTCTAAAAGCAAGCCTACTGTGCTATACCAAATTTACAAATATATATAGTAACTTTTTCAAATGCTAAGAAAAGTTTTGGTCTTTTGGTAGCAAAAATCCCTCTGCAATTTCTTCTAACATTATAGGTAGCATGAGCTACCTAAGTAACTGAAATAAAGCACCTTGTAAATACTAGACTTAATAGGAGAGGCCAATTTCTTAAAACTTCATCTGTGATAATACACAACATCAACATTTAAAATAAAATTCAACCTTCTGAAGCTAGCCAGGTTCCATCAGGAAAAAAAAAAGAAAAGAATGAGACAAAGAAAGAATCTAAATGTAAATAGGAAAATACAAGTGTCAGATACTTCATTAAGGACTGATCAGTAATCCTCTTATGTCCTTTTTTTTAAACTACTATGCTAAAGGAACAATATATGCTGGATACCAATCTTGTATGATGTAATTATTTCAGCCAAACCAATCCTTATCCTGAAACTTCTGTTCCAATCAGAGAACAAGCTACAAAATGCCATCTTCATTCTTAACAGTTTTACAAGTCTGAGCAATAACTTCTTTGCTGACAGAGAAAAACATGTGTGCCTTTAAACAGCAGTCAGTAAGACTGAGTTGGTGTCACTAAGTGAACTGAATTCTGTGAAAACAAATTCATCAGCAATATCATTGTAACTGCTATAATTTATAGTGCAATAGTATAATTCTGTGAAAAGCAAAGGCAATAACTAACTAGAAACCAATGCAGACAAAAGAACTGTGGGTTGCAGAGGGCCTAAATTTGCCTGTTGCCCCTTTAATTACAAATTGGGAGGCACAAAGTAGGTAGAACTTGTACTGACTTGCTAAAGGCATACCGAACTTGTAAGACTGCCTTCTGGAGTACTTGGGGCATTTGAACCCACAGCCATTTATCAAAGCAGCATTATGCATTATAAAAATGTTCAGATTTATCTTAATAAAGATGCAGTTTAGAACTTCAGTTTTGTTTCAACAAACACAAACATTATTTCAACAAATATATTGTATATTTGAAAACAGAGCCATATGACATGACTGCTGAAAAAAAAAAGCCATTTCATTTTCAATATGAATACTTTGCAAAGTATTGGCTGCATGTACACAACTATGCACAGTTTGAAATCTCGCATAAAGATGATGGCTACAATTCTAACTGCTAAGTGGTAAAAGACTTTTGTCCTTAAAAAATTAAATAAATAAATGCTGCACGGTTGAATTGCCTGCAGCTTTAAGCAGTCAGCTAAACCAAGCTTGCTATCACTGAACTTGCTTCTAGCATACATACCAAGGACAAGCATTGATTTGCCACAGATGGCAGCACATTTGTAAGTATAAGACCAGGACAGTACTCCTATCTACCCTAGCAGATACAAGTGTAATAGCTTCCTGGCTCATCAAAATAGTTTTCATTGGTATACATGAGTGTTTTCCTGCTATAACTGCATCTATAGCTCCTGTTAAAGGAATTTATTTCCTCATTTTTCTGACAGAAACAGTTACTAAAGCAGCTGTTTGAAATGGGGATGTAGCCTGAGGCTACTGGCTTCCACTACCACAGCTATACAAACTTTCACAAGTTTTTCCCTGGGACACTGCACTGCAATCAAAACAAATTGAAAAAACCCATAAAATTAAAAATACTATATTATTTCCAAGATAACAGTTCTTGTCTTACAGCTTACCTCATGGGAAATGTATGTCAGAAACCTTTACCTTCAACTTTAAAATAGGTTTTATTTTAACTTTCCTGAGTATTGATTCAGTTTTTTAATCTGGCAAGTAATGACAGAAGTTGAGTAAGAAGATTGGAGGGGAAAAAAAAGGAGATGTGTTAATCGGAGATTAGAGAGTCATGTGTATTGGAGATGGGAAGGTTTTATATTTTGTGGTTTTGAATCTAATTCTTTCTTACTGATGCTATAAAAATGAAAGACTTATGCCATATTCAGTTAGCTGTCAGTGGTGGGCACTGTCATCTTGATTTACCAACTGATTGTGCTTTTCTGGAAAGGCGGGCAGCATACGATGCTTTCAAACGAAAAAGCAAACAATCATTTGGAAAAAGAAAAATAAGAAATAATTATGTCATGATGTTAGAAAAAAATTACTATATTTAAGTACTACAGTAACATTCAAAACTGCTCCATCTACTGGGACTAGAGAAAAATCAAGACAAATTTAATAGGTGAGAATACTCATGTATGTAAGTACTCTTTCTGCTAAGTACAAGGTATTTTGAATATACTGGATATAGATGATGAAATTTGGATGCTATTAAAATTCACTGTAGCATTTTGTTCTATTTCCATGAAGCCAAATAAAATATTCAAATTTAAACTATTTTATTAAAGATACTGTGATACTCTCTAGATGTTCCAAGTGGGAACTGAAGCACAAATGTCTTAAAATATTAAAATCCAGAGAATATAAGCTGTATAATAATTAAGTAAATGATTCTGGAAATGCCTGTCTTTAGGATAAACTTTATGCATTGAACAGTCCTAGGTATGCACTTATTGTGAAGAAAAGATTTAATGGTAAGAGGTAACAGTTTTCTCCTATTATAAGGGGTCACTAAAATATGCATAATGGCTGAGGCCTGTTCCTATTTGTAGAGTGGCCACAGCAGTCATGTTTGTATTGTTGAGAATGCACAATTTATGTGAAATAAAATATGTAAGTTCTTCAAAGGTTAGCATGTAACATAATTGCTTTTCATTTGATATAAAGTTTACGTAATAAAGTATTTCTATTCTTGACACTGAAATGCCATATTTAAAAAGAGTAACATAATGAATACAGTCTTGCTGTACTTGTATGCCTTGAAGAAAATTACAGTAGCACCTTTATTTCCTTCCAAAATAAACGTAAACGTAAATTTAAACTAGAAAATGACTGACTTAGGAAGTGTGATCTGATTTTTTTCTGAAAGGGCTCATAGAACAGAAAACCAGTTTTATATAATATATTAAAGAAACCAAAAGCAATGTATCTGCCATGGCTTGCAGAGAAAATGTTACACAGAACAGCTCACATTAGCTTGTTCCTGGACAATATTTTTGTAACTTCTTAATTCCTCCTTCCCTGGCATCTAACTGGCGACAAGTGGAAAAGATGGTTTATCGCTGAGTCAAAAACTTTTGTGGCCCCTTAATGACAGACTGAAACAACAGCTTTAAGATAGAATCCTGCTAAGGAAATAAAATTATTTTAGACTAAGAGTGTAAAAAGACTTGCAATATTTCGCTGGTTAGAATAGGATGTGCCAATGATGATGAACAGAAAATAAAGCTATAGGTTAACTGAGTGTTGTGGTTTAAGCCCAGCCGGTAACAAAGCACCACACAGCTGCTCACTCACTCCTCCCCCCCAGCCACAGTGGGATGAGGAGAAAACAAGGAAATGCTCATGGGTCGAGACAAGGACTGGGAGGGATCACTCACCACTTATGGTCATGGGCAAAAGACAGGCTCAACTTGGGGAAGAAATGAAATCAATTTAATTTACTACCAATCAAATCAAAACAAGGATATTGGGAAGTAAACCCAAACCTTAGCACACCTTCCCCCCAACCCTCCCTCCTTCCTGGGCTCAACTCCACTCCTGATTTTCTCTCCCTCCTCCCCCACAGCAGCAAAGGGGACAGGGAATGGGGGTTGTGGTCAGCTCACCACACATTGTCTCTGCCGCTCCTTCCTCCTCAGGAGGAGGACTCCTCACTCATCCCCTGCTCCACTGTGGGGTCCCTCTCACGGGAGACAGTCCTTCACAAACTTCTCCAATGTGGGTCCTTCCCACGGGCTGCAGTTCTTCATGAACTGGTCCAGCGTGGGTCCTTTCCGCGGGCTGCAGTCCTTCAGGCCCAGACTGCTCCAGTGTGGGCTTTCCCATGGAGTCCCGGCCATCTTGGGGGGCATCCCCCTGCTCTGGCGTGGGCTCCTCTCTCCCCAGGCTGCAGGTGGGCATCTGCTCCCCCGCTCCCCTCCATGGGCTGGGGGGGGACACAGCCTGCTGTCTCACCACGGGCTGCAGGGGCAGCCCCTCCTCCCCTCCTTCCTCTCCGACCTCGGTGTCTGCAGAGGGGTTCCTCTCACATTCCAATCCCCCTACTCGCTGCAGGTTCCCCTTCTTAAATCCGTTCTCCCAGAGGTGATACTGCCGTCGCTGACGGGCTCGGCCTGGGCCAGAGGCAGGTCCGACTTGGAGCTGGGGAAGCTTCTAGCAGCTTCTCACAGGAGCCGGCCCTGCAGCCCCCTCCCCTGCTACCAAAACCCCACCACACAAACCCATAACACCGAGTTACCTAGAATCTCATAATACAAATACCTAACAGGTAATGAAAGACAGATATGGTGTTAATAACTTTAGTCTTCTGTTATCTATGTATCTGGGATGGAGAGCACCTGTTTCATGAACCTCCTCCTTCTACCTTCCAAATCTGCCACTCCAGCAATGCCAGATTTGCTGCTGAATTCCAAAATACTTAGTCTAATACAAGCCAGTGTAACAAAACCATGTCAATTATCAGGTAGAAATATACGGAAGAGGTATGTGGATAGCAAACTTAGAAGTCCATGTTTATATCATAGAAAGATGGATACCTATGTTCCAGTATAACACAAACACCATGCTGTTCTTTCCCTAAGCTTCCCCGTTAGAAAGAAACCCATCTCTTATAACCAGTTTACATAAAAGGCAGCAGTAGGCACAAGAAAACCAACCAGTTCTCTCTTATAGGTAGCATTAAATAACAGAAATAAGGGACAACATGCAGATAAAACATGGGCTGAAAGATGGTTCTCCCCTTCACTGCCTAGTATGAACAGATATGACAAAGTATTTGCTCTGTAAATAAGAATATTTACCAGATAACCAGATAAGCATAGTAACAAATCACCAAAAATCATGAAGCTAGTGGATCTAGCCATCAGTCCTGATCAATCAAGACAGACCTCCTTTCCTCAAGGTACAACAAACCTACATTTGCTTTTAAAAAGATCTGTGGTGACTGCTGATTTACTACAGAAAACAACAAAAATTACCCCAAAGTATCTCTCACTGTTTTTTACCCAGATCTCTGTTCTAATCTCTGCACCTAACTTTCAGAATAAAAGGAAACAGTCTTTAGGTACCTCAGGGAAATCCAGCCTGTCAGTAATAATTCATGAACACTTTCTCATCAATAATACTTAATGCAAGAAGCACCGTAACTCAACAGCGATTAAGCTCATTTGGATTACTACTGTCTGAAGCACGGTTAGGAAAGTTTTAAAGAAAGCTCTATGAAAAAGCATCAAATATTTTATCTCAGAAAAATTACAGGTCCACTAGCACAAGTCAGTTACAAAAGTAACTGAATCTGAACTTTGCCTGCTAACTGCAAACCCAAGACAGATTAAACATCTCGAGTACAGATTGACTGAGAAGAGAAGGCAAAGCATGAGGGGATTGTACTCCACCTATTTGTATCACTTATTACTGTATACTTCCAACATGACTGCAGGACTGTTCCCATGTGCCATTCTTGTTCATGTTATAGATACTTCAACCCCTAAACCATACTGGAAAAAATATTCATTTGATCTTGCAAAATGCTGGCAGATGATCACATGAAAAGATGAAATAAAAACAGAGAAAAGAACAGATACTGGAGAAGACTGAATGGTCTTGACTACTAAGTAGAAACAAATCTTGCTATCAAGTGACTTTTGAGAGACTCATCAGCACTAGACACAGGATGACTCAATTACTTTTTCATGTGAGTTGCAAACATTCATTGATAATTCATCGGTGAATGATCCTGAATTCTGCACACTCCCATCAGCATGGCAACATATAAATCTGAAACTCAAATTCCCTTAATCAAACTCAGATTTAAAAACCTTAATACGATCATAAATTTCCGAACTCTGGAATGCAATCTTGCTTTTTTCCTGGTTTTGTTTTAAACAAACTTTTGCTCCTTTTTGAGTTACACATTGACAATTGCTAAAAACTTGCATGTATCCCATTTCAAACACACAGCATCAGTATTTTCTTTGTTACAGTTGTACACTTCTGCCTTCCTTATATACATCAGACAACTTGTAAATGTCTAAAGGTTTGCAAGATTATGAACAATGCCAACAAAAAAAAGACCCACATGTCACATCTACAAAATCCTGCAACTGCATTTGAGAAATGTTTTGGAAGGTTATTCTTAAATAGCACAGGCCAAAATTCAAAACTTTAAAACTGAGTGATCAGCAGAATAATCACAATTATAATTATGTTTTGCAACGATAACTGGCCTTTTTGTACTATAGCTACAGCTTTCAGTTCCAGCATCATTAAGAGATTCTTTAAATTACTTTTTAAATATCCTTTTCCCTCAGGATTTTCACTTATACCTAATTAGACTACTTACCCCATGCCATGTAATTCCCCATTGCCAAAACTGCTAAATGCTTCAATAAGAAGGAGGAAGGCACCAGTGGAGCAAGGCAGATGTAATGTCATTGGTTAACAATAGAGGTGTGAAGCAACTGCCATAATTATAAAACTCATTAATTCACGGTGTTTAGGGGAAAAAAAAAATATCCTTGGCAATAACTCTGTTGAAACAGCAGTTCTTTTCAACACTACATCAGACTGAAAAGACCCCTTTCAATTTATACCTTCAACAAGACAGAACATTAATTCCACTAATAATTATGAAAATCAATATCTGCATAAAAAGTAAGGAAAAACTGTCAGCTATAATGGCATCCAGTATTCATACATCCTTTCCATCTTTCAGATTGATACATGGCACATTTTGACCCCTAACTGATTTTATTTTTAGTCTCATTCCTCTTAAGACTGTAAATGGACAACATCCAAGACTATATTTCCAGGGGGAAAAAAAAAAAGAATTAGAAAGAATTAAAGCAAGATTAATTAATTTTAAATTTTACAATCTCTGCCCAACAGTAAGGTGCTAGGTTTTGTCTACAACAGAAATATTTGCCATTTACCTTTGTGCTTCATGGATGCAAGCTGTTTAAATAGATGAGGAGCACTAACATAAGATAGACAGCACTAGGTTCTGCTTACATCATTCATCTTCCATATGCTGCTTATTAGCTTAGGCAGTGTCATGAAATGTCCCCCATCTCTGCTAATGCTATTCTCAAACTTTCCCTGTAACAAATTTGTCTGAAAAAAAATTCTGAAGTTTCTAGGTGGAGAAAATTTTCTCTAGAGAGAAGAGAATTTAAAGAGCAGCTGGAGTAAAGCTCTCACCTTGAATATTCAACATTATATTAAACTTCTGTTCACTAGTGGGTATTTCTTTTTAAAATTTCAGTTATTTTACATACAGCATATATAGGAATTGTGGTTGATTACCATTTTGAATTCAGCCAAATACACTGAATTTCATTTCATATAATTTGCAATGTTTTCTGACAACAGAAGAACAGATATTGCAGGGTCAGTGATAGCAATTCCCCTATTTAGGCTGTCTAACACTTTCCATTATAAAAGATTACTGTGGCCTTTATTTCTGAGCTCTAACACTCTGAATGTTTGCAGCAGGTGATTTAAATTTATCAGAAATAAAGTCTCTGTACTAGAAAAGTGGCCTTCCTAGTGCCATAAAATGCTGATCAGGTTTTGTTGAGATGCAAACTGTTGAATAGCACTATTTTTATTTTTCTTCTTTTATTGCTCCTTAGAGAAATTTTGGCAGCATGTCAAAACAATAGTGAATATAAAAGTAACATACATATTTGAGATTTTGAAGTTAACACTTGGAAATCAGCATATTAAAGAATTTGGGCCACTTGTACATAATATACCAGAGACTATAATCATAAGTGGGCAGAAATAAGTTTTCCTGGATAATATTCAGGCACTTCTTGTTTTCAAATATGTGTATACAAGTGGAGTTATACCATTTTGAAAAAGAGGATTTTGTAGATATAACTATTTAAGTGCTTGAAAATGGAGTAAAACCTGATTCTTTTATGATGAGAATGTAATATTATCATGCTGCATTGTACACCATGTCCCCAGATTTGTACCCTACAATCTTTTGACTTGCATTGTACTTTTCTACTAAACAGTCACTAGACTAACTGTATGAGCTAATATTATTGCAGGTTATGACCTCAGGATCATAAGGTGGCTAGGAGAATGAAAAGAAGGCATTTTAGGAAACAGGTCTTCCTCATGTCTTCCCCACTTCTTAAAGCTGCTGTATCTTCCAGATTGTCCCAATGCAAAGTGATGGCCCTCGTATGGATTTAGGACGTTGATATGCAGTTATTATTCTGGCATTTTAGTATTATACCTAACTTAAAAAAAAAACCCATCAGATTTGTATAGATCATGAACATTATAAAGGGACATAAGAAAAGAAACAGGTGTATACACTAATTTTGATGTACTGATTAGATGAAACACTTGAAACAAAAAAATGATTCAGGTATATTACTCAAAACAAGAAAAAATAAAATTAAAGATCAGGGAAGAAAGGTTTTTCTTAATTTTGGGGTGTTTTTTCATATATTTCTAAGTGTCTTTAAGAGTCACGAGTTACATATGTTGAAATTAAGAAAATATCAGCACTTACTGTCAGAATTAAGAGCAATTCTTCAATGTTGCTTTCAGGTTTCAACTGATCTTTGAACATCCCAATAGTTGGATGCTTCAAATAGTAATAGGAAGCAATGCGGCCATATGTCAGAGGTTCAATGCTGCGATTATCCTGTTAGAAGAGGAATCAAATATATGTGGTTCCTACATGGTTCAGTATAAATGGTTCCTACAATGGCTCCTCCTGTAAAATATTTTAAGACTCTTCATAAGAGAGAACAGCAGAAATGATTTAGCATCATAATTTAGCTGCAATCCCAATTAAGCTCAGTTTTCAATTTAAGTCTTACAAATAGCTCCATAGATGAATTCTAACATCTCAGATCAGGAGCATGTATCTTGCTGTTCCCAAATTTTAGGAGCATGTATCTTACTGAATCTTGTAAGGCACAGATTAGTCTTACCTCCCCAATTTCAATACAGTAGGAACATTCCAAATCAAAGAGGGATTTCTCAACAAGGCTTGAGAGGTACTTATTCATAGTGTCATGGCTCACATCATCCAAGTTATAGTAACTAGATAAATTGAAAACAGATGCATTACATGAATACTTTTTACACTCTGAAGATTTTAAACAATAACGTCTTGTAGGAAAACTTACAAGGCTGCTATAATACACACACATACTTGGAACAACAAATATCCACACTAAACAATTAAATGCAGAACTATTCCCTTATATAGTCTAACAAGAAATTCATGATGCTTAAATGGTTTGTGGGAGTAACCAACATAATATAAGCATGTACATATGGAAAGATGGTAATTTATCTGTCTATTAATAGAAAGGTTGATACAAACAGAACTCGACTGGCTATATTTTGTTAGTGGGAAAATTTTCCTGATTGCATAAGTATATTTTCCTGATCATGTAAGTATGAAAGTAAACAAGCAATACTAACACAAGTAACAGTATTTTAACTTCAAGAGAAAGGAAGAAAACCCACCAAGGATGGCAACTGTTCTTACATCCTGGAACTCTGAAAATAAAAACTAGTTATATAGTGACATGTCTTGAAAAAGTAACCATACACCAATCCAAATGTTGGTGTTGGTTGTTATATTTCCATGTCATTTTCTTCTCAAAGTTAAAAATGCTAAAAAAAGGAATAGATTACTTGTCAATGTGGTTACTTCACATGTTCATTTTCAGTTAAAATTGTTTAGGTAAACTAGATATAGTAACAATGATTCTTAGTTATCTGTATGAAGGAAAAATGTTTATAAAGTGTGCCAAAACATATTGTTATGCCAGCGTATAAAAAAGACCCAGTGACTGAAGTTTGCACTCCTTAACCATAGAACTTAAGCTGTATTATAAGATTCTTACTCACACAAACTAACATAATTTCAGGGAGAGCTTTTATCTAGAAAACTCCAGAAAAAAATGTAAGAACTTGTGTCCTAGATTTAATAAAGGCACGAATTCAAAATATAACAATTAAGTTCAATGAGCAGTAAAGGAAAACTTGAGCATGCTCAGAAAGTTTAAAAATTCTGAATTTAAGCAGAGCAATTAAATAATGTGATTTCCAAGTGGAATTCAAACAAACAAAATATTTGATGATTTATTGAAATGTTAACAAGCACAGTAAAAAAGGTTGTCCCTGCTCATTTAATTCTGTAAAATACTGTCACACAAATAGACTACTGAGACTGCTGCAATGATGAAAAATACTCCTTTGTTCATACTAGCTGCTTTACTAAAATTTCCTTCTGTTACAACACATTCAGCATCCCCACTGGAAACAATACCACATGCTGTAATGGAGAGTAGGTTCTTTCAGCGTTATTTTGCGCAGGTGAACAATAGGCTGCAAAACAGTGTGCTAAGATTACTTTTAGCTGATTTTCCATAGTTACAACTACACCTGAGTTAGTCTTTTTAACTCCCTTTACTGCCAATGGAGAGAAATGGGAGCTTGCAGAATGCTATTCAACTGAAGTATTATTTATCTGCTTTAGGATGAGGTGAAGTGTAATTACTGACTAAAAAAAAGAACTTTATGCAATCAGTTCAGCTATTGGTGATATATTTGGGCAGATGAATCCTATTTTCTGATTTAAGCTCTATTTCATTTACTGTAATGCTGCTGTTAGCAAATTTCAAAAGATGGAATTGCGTTGCTATATACTACAAGCAGGCTTCCATGAGTCTTTTTTTAACAGAATCTGATTTACATTATTATTTTCTTAAACAGAGTTTTTAACATTTATCTTTTTGAATAGCAATAGCATAACTGTAAAAAGTCTGCGTGCTAAATAGCAGTACAGCTGTTTCCAGATTGTTTCCCTTATTATTAATCCCAAATTATGGGGTTAATTCTCTGATGCTTTGAACGTTCACTTATAATTGGGTAAAGTTGGAGTAAAACACTAATACCATAAGGAAAAGATTAAAAAAATCTGTTCTGATAGCAGGAAACAGTCAGCTACATTAGATAACAACAAAGTGTATCTATATGGCAGTGGAGTATTCAACTCTGTGATATTTTATATGGGTTCATGCTGAGATGATCTCAAATATTTAAAACATAGCTATTGTCCAAAAACAACAACAAAAAAAGAAATATTTATATTGACTAAAAAGTTTAATATGGTAGACAGCTATACATTATCAGCCTTATGCAAAGAAAACTTATTTGTAGCAAAACTACTCTAACATTGTTTTCAATGCAACTTAATTTTCATGAGTCCCCTTTTAAATTGACTGAAGTAATACAGTAATGATAAAAAATGATCAATATTTCCATCTGCACCTTTTATCTGCCTGACATCCTATCACCGAACACATTTAGATTTTGTTTATTAGCAGAAATTACTTTGTAACATTTTGTTTACCTTATGAAAATAATTGAGCAAATTAACTATGTAAGTTAAGGATGTGAAATGATTTTCTATTTTATACATTTAAACCACTACTGATTCATTAGTATTTTTCTCTAAATTGAATAGAACACTACTGAAATGATTATAATTAAGGCGCTTTGCTGTCACGGTATTCAGACGTTCACCATATCATTTAAGCACTGTTATTTGCAGTACCCCAACATTTATGACAAATACTGATAAAACAAAGGAAGAGATATGGGCAAGACTCTGAAATTCTTTTTTGAGACTGTAATTTAAGACCCTAATTCAAACAGATTTTATCTTGTGCTCTGCCTAATTTGCAGTATTTCACACTGAAGTTGTAATCATAAAAGGCATTATAATGCCTTTTAAAAATTATGTGAATTTTAAATTTGCTGATTTTTGGTAATTTTTTTGTCAGGGGAGTAAATACCTAGCTGCCTAGTGCAAATAAAACAATGTAATGAAAAATCTTAAATGGTTTGTAATCTTGAGTGAAGTGGTACCAGTGTGTTTTAACTACTATCTATAATGGGGCAAATATAATTTTGAGCACACCCACAGGAGCTTCTTGGTCACTCAGCACATTCTCCCCTAATAAAAAGCAAAGCCATTCATCTAGAAAGACTATGTTAAAATCATTAGAGAAAACAGAGGCATCATGACATTAGTGAGTATTTTGAATGTGCAGGCATAAATGCAAGTTGAATTTTGCATGTTGGTATGCTCCAAGTATAAAAACTGCATCGTATGTGAGTTCCTCTATGAAGCTATATTACCTAACTATTTAATTACAGATAAAGAAGAAAAACAATGCAGTTTCATGCTCACTGCATTGAATCATCTAGTCATTATTTTCCCTTTGCTATAAACAGACAGCCTACCTTTTTATCAGCACACCATTTCATTTATTTCACAGTGAAGCCCAGTTTCACAATAATTGACTTGTCAGAAGCTCTAATTTATGAGGCTGGGCTCTGTAAGCCTTCTCCTATATTGGACTCAACCTGCACACAAGCAGGGTTGAATATTTACAATGCTGTTAACAGGTGCTGAGTTGTTTAATGATTCTAATAGCCAGAAGCGTACTGAGAAAGCCAGCGGGATCACAATTACAGGCTGTTTGAACACAACAATTACTCGTCCCCTGAGAGGTGTGAAAGTCAAAGGCAGTTTTATCCTAACAGCATCTAGCACATGGGCTAGGCAGGCTAACTTCCATTAGTAGTCCATTGGGAAAAAGCAATAACAAACCCCTAGGTATCGTAAAAATTTACAAAGTATGTAAAATTTAAACAATCAAAAACTGAAGGAACTTTTTATTGTCTTTTAGGTAATATATTTAAAATCCCAAACCTTGTAGAGCTTAGCAAGAACAACAAACCATGAAACATGAACTTATTTCTCTAATCTAGGGAAGTGTGGAATTTCATCAGCTGAGAAAGACAGAGACACGTGCGGGAACATAAAATGTAGATGAAGTTACACAAAACATTTAGGATTTAATGTGAATAGTGGCAATCATTTCCTGTTTAGCTTATGTAAACCCGACCTGAGATCTCTCTGGGAAATTTTTCATCAGCCTTGAAATGGTCCTGCTATAACTGTCAATGCTGTGAAGTCATTTGTTACAGCACCATGTTTTTTATGTTCAGATTATACGGTAGTAATAGTGACACACATAATGAAAATCAGTGGCAGTGTCAGCCAAAAATATTAAAGGAAAAAACTTGGTAGCTGGAAGGCCTTTTGAAACAAATGCACAAGAAAGACGAATCTACAGCATTCACTTGATAGGAAGAAAGTGCGCTTTTTGAGATTTTACAGTCCTGAAAGCAGAATGTTGTTATGAACAAGTATGGGGGAAGAACAGACAGTCATTTTTGTAAATCGCTTTACTGCAGTCATCCATTGTGTTTACTTTCATCAGCTCGTTGCCTTCAGCAGCTGCCATCTTCAAATGGTATCACGGAAATAATACTGAGTATATGGCACAATTGATAGACCTTCATAGCCAGAGACCTATGAACCAATGTACCAACTCATTTCTCACTGACTGACTCTGGAGTCCGTGACTGCTTGCTAAAATGCATTACAGCATGCACAAATGCTGCAGACAGTAACCTCTACCTGTATTTTACTTGTATCGTATTTTCTTGGTATATTCATGCATTCGCTTATGCCAGGTATGAGAAATAGATACATCGGTATCTTTAATTAGTTTTTGGTGTATGGTACATTGTGGTTATTTAAGAAGATCAAAAAAGAGTCCAGTCTCTCAGCAAGGTATTTGCCTCCACATCAGTGCTTCTAATTAAAATATTTACAAGGAAGTTTACTTCCTGAGGTGCATTCATAAGATGAGAAATCAGAGGTAATAGGCACATGTACATTTGCTTACGTATTGGTTGGGCATTTCTTTTTCCTACGATACATTCCAGCAGATAATTTGTACAGGTAAATCATATCCAAGAGTAGGAAGACAATGATGTGAATTTGGTTTCTGAATGGGGAGATGCGGGGTTTTCAGCTTTGCATTCTCACCTAAGACTGCAGCACACTGGGGAACAGGAGGTGGCTCAAATACTCAGCAGCCTGGGGCTTCCCAGTCTGAGAGAATCAGAAAAACTTCATTTGTGTGAATAGTTTAGTAAAAGCATACCATGAACTACATTCCTGTACTTTTCACATCACTGTGACCCTAATTTAACAAAATAAACTCTTGTTATGAAATTCATAATAATGCCTATGGCTGTTATTTATGGAGTATATATACATGTACACAGATATAAATGTGACTGTAAAAGAAAGAATCCACCCTGAGAAACAGCTGTTCACCAACTCAAAATATGGATATTGGTATTTACTGCAGTGTAATATACCTGCACCTTCTTAGCTTCTGTTCTTAGTAGCTACTGCCAAACTTTTCCATTTTAATGGAAAGTTTTTTAGTTAATATTTAGTTAATTTAACTTTCTTCAGTAATCCCCCCTTCTGATATAATTCCAAACTAGCCCTAAAATTCTGAATAACTGCGATTTTATCACTGAAATGCATATTATTCTATTCCGACTGGCTGATATTAGCTGTCACCTTGATATCAGAAACAATATTGGAACAGTATATAATAATAATTTTTATTCAGATATTTTACTTACATGTTATTAGACATACTCAGCTATCATACTGAGAAAAGGAAATTTAAAGTAAAACTTATGATGATAAGAGCATCAGTCTGAGTTAATTCAATTACAATTTATGCTACATTATTCTTTCACTACAGAAAACTTCATAAGACTGGCATAAAGTGAACCCCCCCCCCCTTAACAATTCTCAGAATGAATTAATAAAATACTTTTTTCAGGTCTTCACAAGGAACTTACACAGAAAACAGATTTTATAAGTGTGTATATATAACCACACACACTCTCATATATATTTATAAATACATACCCCCCCCCCATTTTAACAGTGATGTGACGTGTGCTCTCAGAATATCTAAAAATTAACTTTCCAAATGAAAGCTGATTCTGCTTAACTTTACATATGTTGTAAATTTCTATTTCTCTTTTACTGCACATGTATCTGGAAAATATCATAACCTGATTTACAGAAAATGTTTCCCATAGCCATTTCTCTTTTGTAGAAAGTTGCAGATTATAATCTTTTATAAGGGTAAAAGGATGAAATAGTCAAGGAATTTCAGCCAAGGAAAGGAGATAGACGAACCTCTCAAAATAGCCCCTTTCAAAGAACAGGGCACTGCACTGATCTGTCTTGTATGATCTTGCCTAAGTAAAGAACACGTTGGCTAAATTTGTACGTGGAAAGGAGAACACGTAGTACTTGACTGAAGTAGCACAGAAACTTTGACTTAACTTGCAAATTCAAAAACCTCTACGTTTAGGAATAATTGCTTTGAGGGAGAGAAAGAACAGGGAAGAAACTCTGGATATTGAGACTGATACACTTTGATAAACAGCTTTATTTGGACCACCCCTCTCATTTGCACATCATCTCTTGAACAGCATGTACATGACTAGTCAGCATGCCTCTGAACAAAACTAGCACTCAGCTACCCCACTCCCACAGATCAACAGCACAGTTACTACTCTTAACCAGACAGTTAAAACCCATAAGGTTTATGAAGAACGGGGGTTCATCAAACAAGAAAATTAAAATGGTTTGATGAAAAGAAGTATTGGAACATGCAAGGATTTTTAGCAACACCATTAAAAAGTCCATTATTACAAGTCTAACAAATTATCTCAAGTGTGCCAGAAAAACTTCAGTAATGACTGCATGTTTAGAAGAAACCTGGAAACTTAAGAGCAAAAGGATACTTTGATCTCTCTCTCACAACAAAGGTAGATTAACATTACTTAAATAGCCCAAATTGTAGGCATTCGGTAAGGCCTTTTATGATACTGGATTGGAATAGAATGATCCTAGATTTGTTTATGCAGCTTTAATATACAAGTAGCTAAAACTGGCAATAAATGAGAATATAAATCTTCTGCATATTATCTAAGCCCATTATTTTGGGGATTTACAGCATCGCATGCAATGACTTTTATGCCAATGAATCCCAAGGCAATTTACCAATCATGCATACAAGAATTACTTATTCACCACTAAGGTACAATCACCTGCTGGCTGGAAAATAGTTCTTGCTTCTCAGTGGAGAGAAAGTCAACAAAATTGCTTCGGGGCAGGACATGATAAAGAACACTGTATCAAGTGACACCGAGTGGGTATTGTGTAACTACCCAAACCAAAATTCAGCCATTGTGCTCCTACTCTTTTGAAAAAAATAAACCCTAAAACCTTTGGATTATTAAGGGCCACAAATAGTTCTTATTTGGTAATGTCAATCATTTCATATGCTCATCTATGGCACAGTAAACTCCATTACCATATTGCAATTTATTCAAAGTTATCTCAACTATCACTGACTTCTGTTCATAAAACTCTTCAGTTTTCCTTTGATGTATCTTATCCAAACACTGACCACACTGGAACTGCTTGCCTTGTAGGAGGTCTGAAAATACCACAGATAGTAGGTCCAGGAACTCTACTAACTGGCTAGTTTAGTAACTTCGGATGAAACTTAATAGAATTTATTATTATGTCAAAGAATGGAAAGTGTGCACATCCATTGCATTTGCACGTCGTATCTACAAGTGACCTCTCTGACACAGTCAATAATATCCTTCATTTTTCTCCCTGCATGACTGAGTACAGAAGGAATGCTGAGTACCTCTGTGTGATTGAAACAAAGGGTAAAGCAGCACAACTTGTGAACTGTTCCAACCTGCATGTGTGGTGTTCCAATGAAAGACTCCAATTTCATTAGAAACTTCAATATGCATTCCTATCCTGCCATTATGGACATGACTAGTCAAGATCTGTTCATCTTTTTTCTCACTACAAAGACTCTGCATCTTACTATGTAGTATAGTGGTTTTTTTCTTTTTTTTTCCTAACTTTCTTCCCACGATCCTCTCAGAATAGCAGAACTTTTGCTTAAAAGTTGATATTGTGATAACTTCAGATTTAGCTTTCCATGACACTGCACATTAAAGGAACTACTGAGAAAAAATGACCATCAGTCAACATGCCAACCTCATACTCCAGTGGGAACCTCTTTTATATTGGGAAGAGCTTGCCTATTAAATCAAACGACTACATTTCTATATTCTACACTTACCTTTGGGCTATACGTTATGTCTTAAAAATCCACCTACCACAGATACCACATGATCAAATCTTGCCAAAGACAAATCAACAAAATCTCTTTAACACAGCAATTCAGGAGCAAGACATTTTAAAATAACATTACTTATTCTTCATACTAAAAAAGTATAGTGTCTGCAGTGGCATAGTTTTTAACATTAGTTGTAGTATGGATCATGTGCAAATTCCAAAGTCATACAAATAAACACATCTAACCTACACAAAACCAGAATTTAGCTGTTTGTCACTCTCAGCGGAGAAATACCTTCCACATAAATGTATTCATTTGTTAGTTATGAAGTGAGAGAATTGAATATGTTTTCTTTAGTTTACAGTTCTAACACTCTGCATTTTTTATTTCCAAAGAAGATTAGATGGAAATTCTGTTTTGTGGGAAATTCTCAGCATAGGACTAGATGCAGAATTCAAAACTAATAAAGATTAAAAAAGAATTAAAGGAAATTATTTTATCACCTGCAGGGTCCCACCAGCAGTTGCCAGTAAAGAACCCAGCTGAAAATTCAGCTGAATGTTATGGACATTAACATGATTTCAGAAATACAACACTCTGGAGCACCTCAAGAAATATTTAGTGCTATAAATGCCTAATTCTTTATTTGCCACATTATTCTGGTGGGTGAATGATCACATGATAGGTAACATACCATTTACCCAAAACAATGTTGTGGCAAAGGCAGGCTACGTTGCTGGAACAGATCAGAATAATCTGCATACCAGCTGGAGCTAAGGAGGATAACAATCATTGAAAATATTGCACACGTGGTTTCATCAGCATACCCTAATGAAAGTAAACTTCACAGAGAAACAGCTGATAGCTATTCTCTCATTTATTAGGAAAATCCAGGTCTTAATAGATTTTCTACAGAAAACTGGGCAGAACATATCAATGTGGTAGCTAAAAAAAAAGTTAACACATTATAAATACAATACCTAAAGGAATGTGATATTTTAGGGATGCTGATGTAGTCCTCTCAGTAATGCTATTTTATATTTGTCACTAAATTGTAAAGTTATCTGCTAAGAAATACATTTATATTTGGAGAGAAAATTATTAAAAAAATGTGCACACAAGTTTTATTCCACGTGTGGGCCAGTAATGCTCCTACATTGGAGACTGCTAAGTATTCTAGACTCCAACAGCAGCAGGATCACCTTTGGATCAACTCTACCCTCAAGTTACCTTTAGATTAAATTGCATTTGTGTTTTATACTCACGTTGGGTTCATTATAAGTCGACGGAAGAAGTAAGTCCAGGTGATATAATCCATTGCATCCTGCTTAGATGTAATAGTTCCAGCAGCAATTTCAGCATTCAAGTGGTCAGCCAGCACCTCTAACAAGCTGAAGAACAGAAAACAAGAGGACTTAGCTGACTTTACAATCACAAAGACAGGTAATATATTTTGTAGAGTTGTGCATTAAAAGGTTTATTACTTTTAATCTGAAGATATTATATATTTATCTTCCGGTAAAAGAGAAGAGGGGAAGAAGGGGGAATATAATTGCAAGGTCAGTCACCTTCTTTACATGATAGTGGAATGAAGCTCAAATTATTTTTTGATTGGACCAAGAATACACAAGTTGAAGTCATTCTTGGAATGTATTCAGATGGAGCTACTCAGTGGGAACTTCTGAATGCTGTATGTTGACCATATGATCATGCTGGTTTAATCCAATAGAGAATCATATGGAAAGACAAACAGGAAATGAAACAGTGGCAATAGCTTAGCTAATACTTGACAAATACTTGAGGGCTATTAAAATTACATCAAAACTGCTTCCCCCACATTTTGCCTCATCTTCATCCAATGTACAAAAAAAAAAAAAAAAGCAGCTACTTCTACCCAGAAAGATCTAAACTCAGAAACACAGAAGAACAAAAGCCGTTTAAAATGATTCTTACAAAGTAAAATACTGTTTAGTGTCATTAAATGGAACAAAGACCTCCATTAGGGTATCTAATAAGATCATGCCTGGCTAAAGTTCAATCAGTGAATGGCAAATATCCTTAAGGATCAACATAATTTTTCTTATTTTATAATTTTTTTTCTTCTCCTACTGTTATTTCCCTACTGCTAAAAGTAAAGAATAATTTGGTATGAGTAGCTGTTTTACTGCTCTATACCACTGATCACATGCTTCTGAAGGTTAGAACTACAGATGTTCTACCCAGATTGTCCAACAGAAACTGGACAGATGATTCAATAGCTGTTCCATAATAGAGTGCTTTCTCTTTTGCTTGTAATGTGCTATATTTCAGACCCATGATCAGTGAGGGCACAAGGCCTGTCAGACGAGTTGTGTAGTCAAGTCTTACAACTAATACATAGACAACAGCTTTTAGAAAAAACTTTAAATAAAAAAATATGAAGTTTAATTTTACAAATTGGAAATACTACACAAAGCTGATAAATCTGCTCTTTGGTAGAACAGATGGGAAAGCATCTAAAACTAAAAACCCTCTAAAAGCCCCCAAACAGTTTCTCTTTGAAGCTATGAAGTCTCTTTCTTCAAATACTTGATCACAAAAGAGATTGAGACAACTCTAAGTTAAACGGTTCACAACATAGAACTTCATGAGATTGCTAGTAGTATGTGAGTCTTCATTTGAAAACTTATCAAGTACTTTTTGTTTGTAGTAAAAGATGGAATACATCAAACTACAAAGTAAATATATACACACAAAATGACCTACTAGAAATGTAGAATATTTATAGTATTCCAAACAGGAACAAGGTGTGATTACTACTGTTATATTAAAGGTATGATTTCTTTATTTAGAAATACCACTTACCAATGAATAGAGAGATTTCCTAGTTTATGCTAGTACCATACAGTCTGGATATATTATGAACATTTTAATCGCACTGTTCTTTTGACATATTAGCTATCATTTTGAAGAAGTTCAACTCCTAACCTTTTGTTCTAAGTGCAATTTATATGTTAAGAAAAGTGTCGTTTCCTAAGGAAATGAAGTGCATGTCTCCGCATTCTTTGTTTGCAAAAATTATATGTCTGTCTGTGTACCACAGAAATTAACCTTCAAATACACTAGCCCATTTCAACTACATTTCACAGGTGGATAGCATTCTCAAGCTCCTACAAATTTCCTGATCAGATAGAGGTCCCATTATCACTTATGTTGAGGGATGAAGTTTCCTTAGGAGACGAATACTGTGAATTCTTCATCACTGAGAAAAGCTTTCAGTAATGCTTATGCTTTATTAGATGTCTGAGAATTCCTCCATCAAACATGCATGCATCTACAGGAGACTGACGTAACTAGTTCTGCTTCTTGTTGAACAACTAAGTGTATTATAAATATCAAAATCAAGGCATGAGTGACATTACGCTGGACAGCAAACTTTGTATCGACTAAGTTCAGAGAGGCTGCAAAAGGTGGTGTTTCTACATTTGTGACAAAAATATTGCAATTTGGAAGTGGATGTGTTGAAAGTATATTAGTAATAGTTTACACTGTGCAGATTTCTTTCTGAACTTGTGAGATTTTGAAGAATGTAGTATCTACAATGGTACGAGTATTCTAGGTAAAAAGTGCTAGAACAAACCTATTTTTCTTCCTATCAAGAATTTGTCACAGAATTTCAGAGAGGGTTCTGAGGATCACGTGCAGTTGCCCTACACACTGGCCTTGCAGAACAGTTTATGAGACATTCAAATGTCTGAGACAACACTCAAAACCAAGAAGCATCTGTAGTATTATCTGGGAATGGACTAAAGAGCTCAACAGTGCTTCAAAACTCATGGAAGAAAGGATTTTTCTGTATAAAGATGGATAATATTTTTCGGAAAATTATTTTCCTCTAGGACCCCATTATTTAGGGGATATTTGGCACAGGAATTTTGTTTCACTTTTCTCTATGTCTCATTTGTAGTGTTGTTTATAGTTTGATCAGCTTTTCTGAATCTTTTATCTTTACCTTGATTCCACTGGGAAAGGTTCATAAAGGAACTTTTTGTAGAAGTCTTTCTTAATATCATGAACTAGAATTACAGCTTTTCCTTGGTCATCAAACTGTGGTCTGCCAGCACGTCCCATCATCTGAAGTACATCTGCCAAAGAGACAATAATGCATAAAACAAATGTATTTATTTAAATGTATAAATAAATGCATTTACATCTGTATAATGTGCAATACAGGGTTTTTGGATTTCTTTGGCCTTGTATGCCCTATTGGTTTTGACACATCTAGTTTTTTTTTCCATCTCAGTTAAATTTATGATGAACTTCTTCCTGGCAGAGACTATCTTCCTGCATACTTGAAGACCACCCACTGCAGTAGAATACAGGATTGCAACTAATATAAATTTCCTCTACTCTCCTTCCATTCCATTTCCAACCCTCGTTTGATCATATGCAATTAAAGATGATGAGTAAGAGAACTTACGAAGTCTACAATGGCAACTGTCTATTATTTCCTAATTCTCAAGTATTTGAATTCACAATAATATAAGTTCCTTGTATAAGCTTTTCTGCTATATATTATTTCCTAGGCTTTGAATGTTTTAGAGATCAAATGGTAAAGGCAAATTCTAATTACTGACAGCTATGACCTTTACCACTCAAACTTCAGGACAAGTTATATTAGTTATTAGCACTGGAGTATAGATGGTTTCGTATCATATGTTGTCCCTATCTCAGATCACAATATACAAATTTAAAAGCAGGCACAGTTAAAGCTTACCTCTACTACTCTGCCTACACATCATTACTTGCAAATACTAGTTAATGATTTCTATAAACACTGAAAATACTAGTTTACACAAAACACGCTCAACTTGCTACCCGGCCACCAAGATAAGTATGCTTGTCATCTATGTGTTTGTGTCTTCTCATAATCTGAGAAGTGTATCTGCATAGGTTGTTTTGTGTCTTGTTCTACAGAGCTCTGACTCCTTTTTGGTGCCTTCAGCTGCTATTTAACTTTGAAGAAACAATGGAAAGCAATTAATAACTAAGTTTTAAATCTTTATTTTAAAACTTTTTATGTTTTGTGTATTCTCTATGAGCTCTATCATACCTGCACAACATGTGGCTTGCAGTACCTGGCATTTTGAAAAGTGATTTCTTTGGCTTCAGAATCAATAAAGTTTTGGCCCAATGGTCAGTTGGGGAAGTAAAAGCCAGAGGGTGTAGAATGGGATACAGCAATGGACCATGATAGGAGAAACAGCCCAATGACAATAAACAGCTTTTAGTAACACATTTTCACCTGTGTAACCATGAGCTGTATAGACAGCAGTGTTTTTTTAATCAGTTTATTCCTTTTGACATGAAAATGTAAAATGAAACTAGTTTGAAAATTATGTTTCTGAATAGGTATGTGTACAGGAAGGTGATAAAACAACTTCTTGCTATTCTAACATGGTGAATTAAATTGTGCATAATACCATATAGGAAATGGATTTACCAAAAAGCTTCAGGAAATGCTTTTTGCCAATATCCACTACATAATTATCCAAACTCAATATTTTCTTTACTGACTATATGCTGCTTGGCTGCTTTTAATCACTGGACTAAACTTCTGAAATGTTAAATATGATCCAACTGGCTGACTAAATGTCTGGTAACTGAGAAAAGGCCCTCCCCCAAAACTCTGACTTCACTCAAAGAAGTATTTTTACTTATTTTGAAATTACTGAACAGTCCAGAATGATTCATTCAGCCCTCAGCTGCTTCCTTGGAGTCAAATGCATCCCTGATACAGAAAGGTAACTTCAGCAGGGAGAAACCAAGTTATACCATGATGGAACAGTGAAGGCATAACTTGAGGGCAGCATTAAAGACAGTATTGTGAAATTTTGGAAGTATTTCAGAAGGAAATTAATTACATTTTCATTTTATTGCTGCTGCAAAACTGTACTACCTATCCACAGAACTTCCAGATGCATAAATATTCTCTAGAAAGTTAAAAATAAAAGTACTCTAAGCAAACCACACCACATGTTTCTTCATAAAGTAAGGAATCTGCATTTTCTGTTGCAGTGCAGACAACAAAATCTAAATGCTTCCATCACAGATGGTGGTATTCTACTCCCCCCCCCCCCGAAGTCTTATTGAAAATTCAAGAATTGAACAACCCCCAATGTCTAAGTTGCCTGAATTCAAAAAGGCAATAAAGAGTGAAAGCATAAGCATTCCCTAAAGCCTTTGTGAGTACTTGTACAACAGATTTCTAAAACTGCATGCTAGGTCTTAAATGCTTATCGAGTTTCTGATTTCTTTTGAATATATTATTTTCTCTATTACTGATCTCTGACGGTCCCACAGATTCAACATAAAATTTAAAACTTCAGTTGGTTTCTTTCTTCACCACTTTTCCCCATTCAGTAATTAAGTCAGTTGTCACTATTCTTCCAGTTGGGATGAGCGAGATACTAATTCTCTGCAGGGAAGTACTCTGTTTGTACTAAGTTTACATCAGCCAAAGTCTGTCACAAAATGCAAGTGTGCATGACTAAGCTCCCAGGTCATACCAGAATCTTTGAACAAGAGAGTTGGTCTGGAAATTGATCCCAAGTTTCCTGCAGAGCACTAACCACTAAATTAAGCTCTATGATGGGTTACTTGGAGAAGTAACCCCTGTAGTATTTTCAGTTTGAGCTTTTTTTCATTAGTAAGCTTCTCTTGCTGAAAAGAAAGTGTGTGGTCAAAAAGATGCAAGACCTCTATTTACATTACATTTAGATTGTCCTTAGGTGTACACATCTCTGGCGTAGTACAGGATTATTTAATAATAAACTTTCTCTTGTGAAAAGAGAACGGGAAAACAGAACAGGAAACCTGGAATAAATTTAGCTTGTCCTCATTCTTCAAGCTTAGTACCATCCAGACAAATATTCTCCCTGTCTGAACTCTCAAAGAAGTTCTTCCATGGTTCACTTTCTTAAGCTTGTTGAAAACACTGCAGAACAGTTTATGAAAAGTGGAGTTTACTGGAGCCAGAAAGCAATAAAAGTCTATATCAAACCAGAAATTCAAATATTTAATTTAGCTGCTTATTTCTGAAGTATCACTTACTTGAAGTATCACTTACATCACTGAAGATACTAGTTAATGTTTTCCGTTTACTGTCGAGTGACTACGTATAAATTTTATGTTCTCATACATGTGTGATTCAACTGCTGCATTTCAAACCATGGCTACGTTTACTGTTAAAAATCTGTTTCTATTTAAAAAAGGTTTCAAAAATTAAAAAAAAAAAATTTGCACGCATGAAAACTTCCTTTTATACACTTAACTAGGTAGTTAGATATGACTTTACAGTGTCCCTTTAATTGTTTAATGTCTATTTTGGATGATACACATTAAAGGAATTTAGCATGAAAAATGATTTGCAAAACAGAAACATTTTCATTATTTATTACATAAAATCTTAACAGTTCTCTTACAACTTGCATTAAACAAAGAAAACCTTTTCTCAGCACTCCTAGTCTCTACCCAAATTAGTTATTTTCAGTGATCAGTTACTAAATGATTCAGATCATTTGCATATGCTGGAAATACATTTCAGCATATGAGCATTTCCATAATTTATGTGAGTACCTGTAATGGGATAATCCACATAACGCCTTGTTTTTCCATCATAGTATTCTGTTCCTTTAACAATTACTAAATGAGCTGGAAAATTTACACCCCAAGCTAATGTGCTTGTGGCAATAAGAACCTGAAACAGAAAGAAAGATTAATGAGGTATATGTAACAAAAAGCCAACTTTTAAAATTCCACGTAAAACTCATTACAGCAGGATTCAAAGAATAAATAAATGTACCTGGATTTTGCAGTTCACAAACAATTCTTCCACAGTTTTCCTGTCTCTTTCATGTAGACCTGCATGGTGCATGCCTATTCCAAAAGCAAGTGTCAGCTTCAGATTTGAATCTCTAACTGTCACTATAATGTCATTCATCTGTAACAGAAGGAATAGTCATATTTTAAAACAGATTACTCAGAAATTTTAAACTTTCCGGGTTGTTATCTTTTTTTTTTTATAGCAAGGATAATTTGCTCAATGCTGTTTATACAAACAGGAAAACACAGTCTTCAGTCTCTGAACAGTCTGGTTTTAGTCTAAAAAAAAAAAAAATCAAATACTATATTAATGATGGGGGGAAATACAAAATGCATATGACTTTATTGACACATTAAGTAGCGCAGATAAGGAAATGAAAATGCTGAAAATATCTTGACAGGTCTGGCAAATGCTGTGCATTCTGCTCTGTGTTTGTTTAATACAATCCCTAGTATCAAAGGGGTTAGAACTGGTATAAAAACATAGCAAATCCCTGCAACCAGTAACATAGTAAACAGTAATGAAAAATAAATTTGGCTCTCTCTAATGCCTATGAAAAGACAGAAACAGTTCTTCAGTTTGATAATTCCACAATTGTTATTCATCAAAAAAGTTGCCTATTCACATGCTGAAATGCAAATTAATTTGATTTTTTTGTTGCTTGTAATTAATAGACTCAAACCCTGTAGTGAAACCCAACATACAATAAGTGCCTTAATTTAAAACTTTTAGAAGTCCAGACAAAAAGCTATTTTTGATTACTATTACTATTTTTTTTCAAATCTCATGTCAATGACTACTTGGAAACATTTTAACTACTATCATTTAAACTATATTTCTTGCCTATGTTTTCAAGTAGTAAATTCCATAATAAGTTCATTTATTTCTGTAGACAACCTCTATGAATAGCCCCTCACTAACAATGAACAAGAGCTTTACAACTTCTGTCTTGTTTAGTGATTTTACCTCTCAATATTCCTTCTGTTGTTTTATTTCTAAGGCCATTTATATGATTTTAATATAATTATAGCCAGGAACTTTCAAACCTCATCTCTTATTAGTGGTTTCCTGGTGCCACCAGCAGTGGCATGATGATATTGCATACTTATGGGCAGCATCATTCATGGTTAACCTAGGAGGTATAGCCAAGGTTAGAGAAAAAATAGTAGCGCAGAACAAATTACTCAGGGTAACTGAAGAATTTGACCAAGTATTCAGTCTCATCTTGGACTGAGTATCTCAAACTACTGAGATATGATACCTGCATGACTGCAGTAGTATCTTCATTTTTACTTAGGACTCTGAGGTGTTGCGCTTCTGATGTTCAGAATGGTAACCTTGAAAGGTTTCCTGGGTTTTATAATTCTCAGACCTTAATGTTAATAAAATTATTCACATACCTAAACCCAAGTAACATATATCACTACTATTATAAAAAAAAATCCTTAAAAGGCACAGAAAAGTCAGTGAATGTAATAGTCCATATTCAGGATTTAAAAAACCCCAAACAATATAGATTTTGTAAATCAATCAATTTTGTCAGGAAGAGCAAATTACAAAGCATTTTAAAAAGTCTATTTGTTGAAATAGTATTGACTAACAGAACCAGAACTGATGAAAGTAACAGAGAACCCAATTTAGAAAAATATTGTTCAAGTTTTGGCTTGGTCCAATCAATTTCATCTGTCAGTGGAAGCTCCTAAACTTTATTTTCCCTCACAATGCAGTTGCCTGGAAGTTCCTGGGAGTTTCCTATAAGACATGGAAGGTTTGTTGTACAAACTGAGCTGGCATGTATAAAAGAAAAGGATGCTTACAGAAGGAAAGAGTGAAAGGGACTATAAAACACTGAAAGGAAAGGAAGCAGAAAGAAAAAACCAATACCCTGAGAAGTGAAGAGGGGTAAGTCTATTTAGGAAAGGGAAACAAGAAGAGGGGTAGATAAGTAGAAGAGAGTAAAGGACTGAATGAAAGGAGGATATGTAAAAGGATAAAGTTTGTCTATCTAGATACAATCAGCAAACCTTTGATTTCTCTAGTCAACATGTAGACATGTGACTGCAGTGTAGACAACATGAATTATGACCCATCTTAAAGATTTTTTTCTTCTAAGACAAAAAAAGCCCGATAAAATGAGAACCTGTATACCGTCTTCTCTACAATTATGACCATCAACATACATTACTAAATATATTTTTGAACCTATTAATGCTTTTTGTGCTATGGATTTATGAAGTTGTACTAGTACTGCACAGGCTCCTTGTCCTTAGATAGACACTTTGAGAAATAATAGTTATATGTATACATTTGTCAGGGAATTAAGATTAAAAAGTACAAAACAGCACTGGTAAATATCAGAAAAATAAATGAAAAAATTAATGCATTTATATTTTACTCAATTTCTGCATTCAAAAATTGACAAAAGATACTACATTGCTGAATTAATTTTTCTCCTCCCCACCAAGAATCATCACCTTATGATTGTTATATCTTTATTGTAAGGGAACAAGCCAGTTCCAATGACATTTGTTTCATTACTCACATGAGCAGAATTTGGTATTGGGAAAATAATGAATTTAAACTCCCTTTTCCTCTAGAAGAGTACAGGGATCAAATTAGCTGATTTGGATTAGTCTATAGCGATTAGACTGCTCCTTCAGCACACAGTTTTACAGTGTTAGTTATTTTCAGTACAGAACTTGAGCTAAACCTTTTTGCCATGTACTTGCCAGCATAAAAACATCCTAAATTCACACTGGTGGGAATTTATTCAAAGACGTTCTTCTTGCTTTTACAATCAGTGGTGGTTATTTTTTTTTCTGTCTGACTTGTATTACAGCGGTGGCCTGTGGTGCTGTTAGTCATACCTGCAAAGTAGTGTAATTTACCACAGGAAAACTAAACAACCCTTAGCAGGAGAGCTGGCGCATGTACTACTATCCTGTCATTTTAGCAGCAGGGAATCCTAGTCATTTTTAGCTGACCCCTTACTTTCACATAAATCAATGTAATAAACATAACTATTTTACTCATAGGCACAATCCAAGGCTTAAAATTCTCATGACAATTTATTTAAAAATATAACTCTCTTATGTCAGTGTAGTGTAAGAATATTATCACTTTCTATTAAGAAATAATGGCACAATTAATAGGTTCGTTAACCAGAAACACATGCAGCATTGTGACTATAAAACAAATCTAACGCTTCTGCATTGTTGTAACTTCATTACTATTTATCTTTCTGAAAACAACTGTAATGTTAACTCATAAAAGGGTAAAGAAAATATATTTTATCTTAAGAGCAGAAAAAGTGTATTAAAAATAGTATAAGGAAATATACATGGTACTGACATAAAAAACCCCATACAACACTGATGCAGGAAACTTAATGCAAGGAGGGATTTTTTCCCTGGACTCCAAGACAGGCAGGATTGGGCCCATGCAGAAAAGGTTTTGCTATCCTTCAGAGATTTTTTGATGAACAAACAAAAATATCTCCTATGCTTTCCTAACATTAGCTTGATTAGGAATCCACCTTTAATAAAAAAACCTTTGAAAACCAGTCTGGGACTCTAGTAGCTTTGCAGAATATTTATTATAAAAAATAAAGTTTATTTCTACCATTTATATTTTAATCTCTGAACAAGCTAGATTTTTCTGAAACTAGTAAGTAGTCATTTTCTTTGTTCCTGCACATATGTAAACTGTTGAACCATTTACTTTAAGCTAATAGAACTTTTTTATATTTTAAATTTATTATACTTAAAAAGCTTTTGTAGAAAGATAGGATTCCATTTAAGTAGATACATTACCCTGTGCCTGAAATACATTCCAGTCAGAGTATAATTCAGCAAGTTGATGACAATGCTGGCTCCAAAAGAAAGGAGGAGACCAGATTGGACAAGAATGAGCTAACAGATTGTGCAGCCCAATTCTGTCCCTTTGAGTGTGATATATTGTTTCAAGATGCTAAAAACCCATACTTTCTCAAAGCATATCTGTTGTGCTGGTTTTCCCATTTTCACAGAATCCTCATTATTAGTACTCTCTACTCTTTTCAAAGCACGTCAGACTCAGACCATATGCCACTGAATAATGCTTATCAATTGTCTAAAATGCCCAATAGAAGAAAGATGTGCCAAACAAAAGAATCGTGAAAGTTATGAAGTCTTTTACAAAAATAATTACATATTTCACATCTGCTACAGATGTTAAGTGAAATAAAAACATCTCCTTGTTATAACTAAATGTTAATTTTTTATGACACACTTTTGTGTCATAAAAACAACATCTTGTAGAAGGAAGTTGAACTTCTATAATGAGTGAAACACTTAGAAATCGTTCCTGGGTACCCTCCTGATCTTTAAAGGCAGAAAAAAAAGTCATAAAATTATTTTTGATGAAGAGTTGACTTATACTCCAGAACTCTCCCACACAAGACAAGATGCCTCAAGCACCTCAAATAAGACTGTTGAAGAAACATTTTAAAATATGGTTTAAACAGTTGAGATATATTATTAAAACATATACATTTAACACTAAAAATCTCATCTAAAAGACAGCAATATACCTATTCATGACAGAGACCAGATTCTTCTATTCCTGTTTTATAGCACGACATTACCTCAGAACATTAACATGGAGATAATAGGTTATTTGATTTAAAGGTTAGAGAAGGAAAAGTAATCTTTTGTCTTTGCGACAATTCTTGGGATGTTTTTTTTTCCCCCTTTTTTTGCTGGTTTTTTTTTTGTGTTTTTTTGTTTTAGCAATGCAAAACAGAACTATATGGTAAAATTTAATTCACTTTCATGCATATGTCTATGCATATTTCCACATAGTGTACAAACACATATACAAATCCATAATTAGCGCACACATGTTTATACATTCACGTCTAAAATTGCAAAATCAGTATGGGCCTGATGCATTCTTTTGGAGTCAAAGAATGCCCTTCATTCAAGTGCCCTTGAATTTAGTGGAAGCTGGCTATTGCCTGGTATGGATGCTATTGAATATTACAGTAGGTATGTTTGTGCTAAAGGATTTTAGTTATTTCTAGAGGTTTCATAAAGAACAGTCTTAACAAGATGCAGATGTTAAAATGATGCACAAAGCAGAATGCAAAAATCATTGTGGTTAAAGTTAAAACTGTGTACATGGGTGCATTTCTTCTCTGTCCTTGCACTGTAAATATAAAAAAAATTATCCAAGTATCTGGCCAGGGAATAAATTTCTTAAAAAAAACCAAACCCAAAACCCAAATAAGAAAACACCCTGCTTGTTTGCTGGCGAGAACTGCATTCTAACTTCAAACAATAAACAATAAAAGTACTTTGTACTTTTGTTTTAGGTTAAAAACAAAAAGCAGTAAAAACATTAGAGAAAAATAAATAAACTGAAAACTTGATTCTAATAAATTATGTTGTAAAAAGATTGCAACATCTGCCGCCACCACAGATGTAGATGCAATTTCTGAAAGAGCAGAACTTGTTCCTCGTTAGTCAGTCCTAATGTAGAGCAATGTAACTGATCTTTACCCAAGCTTACCATAACAAACTGGTGGCACTGTCTGTTTCCAAAAGGATAATCTGAGCTGTTGTCCCTTTTAACAAGATAAGTAATGGGTCACAAGCTTGAACATGACAGTCCTGGCTGACAGCTCCAACTAGAATTTTAGCTAGAAAGTGTATATTTAAAAATCATCTCATGATTATACAAAAAAGCAGGGTAAGCATAAGGTTTTCTTTTTTCATTGGCATCAATGAACAATAAAAAGAAATTAAGAATTACTCAATTTACAGGGGCAGGCTTCTCTTTGACATGCACTGACTATTAACATTTCTGTCATGATGCACCTGTGCCTCATAAGTATAACTAGGATGATCTTTAGAGTGAAGTCTACTGAAGAGTCCTTGCAACAACTGCAAATGGCAAGGAAGGCAGCTTCAGCTGCTTCTTCACTCTCTGGGGAAAAACAAACTCTGTGTTGGTACTGCAAATCGTAAGGGGGATAGAGAGATCGTTTTGGAATGTGTATGGACAATGCGCCTTACAGAAAAAGAAAAAACCCACCTCTAAAGCTCTAAGATAGGTAACTATTCTTTCTTCTTCAAGAGACTGCCCACTCATACTCTACTTTGGGCAAACTGTGGCAGTCCTGCTTAAACCCTGAAGAACGTCTGCATGCGCTACGCATAGCATTTGGCAAAGGCAGGGATGAGCTTTGAACTATCAGCTACAACTCTCAGTAAGTAGGGTATTTCAACATCATTGGAGGCTTCCTTGCTCAGACTAAACTAGACATGAGGTATTTGAGTGGACATTTCTTCATAAAAAGCATGCACACAGCCTGAAACTTAGTGGGGTAGAATCTATTAAACAGATCTAACTATTGTTGTGCAACAACAGGTCCAGTAGAACTGGTAAACCTATCAGTACTAGAAACAGCAATTTTCATCAAGTACTGTTCACTCTTATGAAGACTGACTGCTGTCTCAACTTTCTGAATACTGTCGGAACATGAGTATGAGCAGGAAACTGTACATGAAACATGAAATTCAAGGAAAACATCCAGGAAGAACCATCTCCAAAACTGAATGGAGCTGTCTGTAATATATATTTTCAGTAGATGGATGTGGAACAAAATTCCTTCTTGACTGTAATTCAGTTGCACCTGTGTCCTGGTTTCAGCTGGGATAGAGTTAACTGTCTTCCTAGTAGCTGGTACAGTGCTATGTTTTGAGTTCAGTATGCGAAGAATGTTGATAACACTGATGTTTTCAGTTGTTGCTCAGTAGTGTTTAGACTAATGTCAAGGATTTTTCAGCTTCTCATGCCCAGCCAGTGAGAAAGCTGGAGGGGCACAAGAAGTTGGCACAGGACACAGCCAGGGCACCTGACCCAAAGTGGCCAACAGGGTATTCCATACCATGTGACGTCCCATCTAGTATAGGAACGGGGAAGTGGGGGGCAGGGATTCGCCGCTCGGGGACTGGCGGGGTGTCGGTCGGCGGGTGGTGAGCAATTGCACTGCGCATCATTTGTACATTCCAATCCTTTCATTATTGCTGTTGTCATTTTATTAGTGTTATCATTATCATTATTAGTTTCTTCTTTTTCTGTTCTATTAAACCATTCTTATCTCAACCCACGGGTTTTGCTTCTTTTCCTGATTTTCTCCCCCATCCCACTGGGTGGGGGGGAGTGAGTGAGCGGCTGCGTGGTGTTTAGTTGCTGGCTGGGGTTAAACCATGACAACCTGTTAGACTACTGACTCCTTTGAGGGAAAGAACATCTTCTATGATTCCTCTGTGATCCAGGTATGCTGTTGTCTACTTTGCTGGCAACAGTTGAAGGGTTGTTTCTGTACGTCATTTATACATACAAATATGTATTCCAGAAGCTTCATACAAGTTCATGTCCTTTGAAATATAACTGATTGAAATATTGTCTGAATTTGATACCTGGAGCTGGGTGGCAGAGATGAGGGTTGATTTGCCTGTTACCTGAGAGTACTGTGAAGAGAAGCAGTCTGGAGTTTTGTGAACAGAACCCTTCACATGCTGCAAATGAGAGCCTGGTTTGGCACTACCACTACAGGGAGAATCTCTACAGAGAAGATTAGGGAAGCTAAGATGATGGCATAGCTGATAAATAGGTAACAAAGATCCAGTATTGGTGTCTCCCCCACTCCAATCCCTCCCCCACAAGGCCTGAATCTCTCTGTTGCCATCACTGAAAAGCTGCCATGCAGGGTAACAGAAAAATCACTTTTAATGACTGTAAGAATCTGTGTCTACCTCAATATCAGTCTTCCAGATGTTATTATGGATGGCACTGTTTACAGGAATTTAAGAAGCCTTATGAAGTCTACCCACTGGGAAGCTAACATAAACATAGACTAACATTCGGCCATCATGTAGCAAAACCAATTACACCATTAAACAAAACTAACCAATGAGTTCTCAAAGGAATCTTATGTCAGCCAAAGTTAGTATCATACAAATAAAGCTGAATGAAGAAAAATGCCAAGGCCTGTTGTAAAGCTTGTAAACTTTGTATACACACATTTGTGAAAAATCTCGTATATCTCAACATACTTCACAATTAACAATTACAAAGTCATTTGTCTGTAAGTTGCCCTAGGGGAACACTGGTTGGCAAAAAACAAATGTGGAAAACTGAGAGGCAACAAAAAGTGTTGTTTAAAGGCAACAACAATTTATTTCTTCTAACTGGTCCATTTTTATCCCATATGGAATTGAGAAACACTTGAAATATTTAGGCAAATGTTTAAGACAGGGAATACCTACTATAAAGTAGGGAATACCTACTATAATGTAAGTATTCACTAGTTCTACTTTTAATACTTAAAAATGCTATAGCAATAGAGAGAGAATTCTGTCCACTTCACCTCATCCAAGCCTGACTTTAATATAACTTGAACTTAGAATTTTTAAATTAAAAAAAAATTATTATGGATAAAGAATTAAGCAGGACATACACTATGTATGTAGCACTACTATAGCTTTGTCCTTTGCTTGAATGTCAAATGTAACTCAGGCTAATCATGCTCATTTAAAACACAAAACTACAAACTGGTCCCATAATTAGCTAAAGAAATGTCCACTTGAAATTGTGGGTACTTCAAACACAATTGTGTTCTGCATAATAGTGGTAAGATATAACAACTTAGGACTTAATCCTCAGTCTTTTACATTTACCTAATCAGAACCCAGTAACTTGGTAGGTATCTTATGCTCCAAACATTCAGCTTATTAATTCAAATACAAATCATATGCAAATGTTATTAAACTAATAAATGCAAAGTCTGCTTGTCCTTGTTGGCTCCTCTTTCAAAACCTTTAGAGGTTTATTCTGAAACACATGAAATTCAAAGACTCCTAATAGAAAACCCTTCTCCAGCAAGTGAAGAAGCTTTGGTTACAGTTCTTTTTAGGATAGTAGCGGCTCACAGGACATGAGGAAGCTATTCATATTAATGCAAGTCACTTAGGGCAAGCTGCACGTTGCATATTCTAATTGTAGGTGAGATTACTACAGTAAACTAGCACAAGGTACTAGAGTACACTACTATGCAGTAGTAATTTTGCTATGAAATGTTTCTGTTATGGTCAAGAAAAAATTAAATAGAGGTTATACAATTAGAAAAGCAGCATTAAATTGACACGTTTTAGTACTAGTAGTTCATCAGCCAAGACATCCATTTTCTCTTTTAAAATCCATCTGAAAGAGGAAAGTTACAGATGTTATGCTTTATCTCAGAAAAATCACACTTTATTTTTTTGCAAAGAGCAAACAAATCAAATAATCTTATCTATAAACCTATACTTTTTGGCATATAATTTTTGGTATACAATTGTATAATTATTCATACAACTGTTGCTATATAAGTATTCATACAATATTCAGTTTGGATCTTGTATTTAT
Organism: Harpia harpyja; assembly: GCF_026419915.1. Classification (NCBI taxonomy): domain Eukaryota; kingdom Metazoa; phylum Chordata; class Aves; order Accipitriformes; family Accipitridae; genus Harpia; species Harpia harpyja. The sequence continues at coordinate 14,401,553 of NC_068942.1, read as the reverse complement.
TTATATTTTGGCCCTATATTATCACTGAAATTCCTATGCAGAAGGTCTGCAACTGTTAGAAAAAGCTAACTTCCAAAATCTAGGAAATCTGAATATCAATCAAAAGAATTGTTCTGAAGCAATGATATACTATAATCAGGACCATTAGTCCAGAAGGAAATAAATAATTCTGTATTCAGAGCAGGTGCCAAACTGAGTGCAGTAAATAAAATCTAGGACATTTTGAAGAATGCAGATAAAAGAGAATATTGAATGGCTGTTTAGTATTTGACCATCATTCATGTTTTGCAATAAATGAAAGAAGGATTTTTTTGAGAAGCAATACAACAAAATGTAATTAAAGATTATATTGCTTGAAAAATAAAAAATTAAACCTTTACTCCAGCATTGCTTTACATCTGAGTGTTTGACTTTGTAATCTTTATGTTCTTATAACAAAGATATTGGCAGAAGCCATCTTATTTATTTTTTTTAAACGTTGATTCTTTCATTGATATGCAAGACTGAACCATTCCTAAATGGTTGGTTCTGCAGTACATCTATCTATATACATATATCTATAAGAATATAGATGGATAGACACATGTATATACGTACGCATATATATACACACAGATATATATGCATATACATAACCCTGTACACATAGTTATCTCATGAGAAGGATGATTTTGCTCCTAAAACACTGAAAGAGATTTGGTTTAAATTCTAGCTCAACATCTATATGTCACAAATTCCCAGCTGTAAACTTTGGAGAACACTAGTCCTCTTTCTTTTATTCTTTGTCTTATCTTTGTATCAGACTTGTACCATGTGATATATGTTGTCTGGGACAATGGAAGTAGCATTAATAATAGATATGCAGGAAAAACAAAGATAAAAGAGTTTGTGTTCGAAAGTTCAGATCGTGCAAAGAGGCTTGTATAGTCTTAATGCTGACACCAGTTTTAACACATATTGAAATTTAGCATATGCGTAACTGTTTCAAGATCTACCCTCAAATGACTCTTTTCTTTTAGATGTATTTTCTTTTCAAACAAACTTCAATAAAATAGAAGCAGAGCACAAATAATGCAGGTAAAATGATTCTACCTCTCTTTCATCCATCTTCAGCCATTGTTTGGGATCATCCTCGGTGGCTAGGAAAGCTATCAGATCTAAGGCAGTAAGCCGTGTCTGACGTCTGGATGACACAAAAATAAGAACAGGCTTGGCTGGAGAATGACTCCGAATTGCTGTTAGAGGAAAAAAGAACTTGAGAATTAGGCCCTTTAATGACAAAAATTAGAGTTTCTCTTTGCCTAGACAGCTGATATGCCTCTCCACAGATGATATACAGGTATGTATACTTGGTCTCTGTTCTGCCAGATAGATACAACTGAGGTGAGCATACACCATCTCTGAATCAAAGATCATGTAACTACACTTAGCTGAGTCTGACTTAATTTGCCCTGCTACTTCAGTGATCACTGTGAGCTAATTAAGAGAAGAGGTTAGGAAAAAAACCCCACCAAAACACCACAAAACCTGGACAAGCTTTCTAGACATCAAAGCTTGTGAATTTCTCTATCTCAGCCTAATAAGTATGTTATGTTTTTTCTACCCTATTGGGATATGTTGTCTCAGGCTAAGTGCTATCAAGGTCCAAAACTTGCTTTCTGAGAGCTCAGACTGCATAAACTCATGTCTGCCTGCAAAGGATCACTTCAATCTACCAAAACTAGAAAAGCTAAAAAGGGTAGAAAGTGACTTTTCAATAGCTGCTGTGAAAGTGGGCATTATGGTACAAAAGAACTTTGTTTCTGTTGTTTACTAATTAGTCTGATATATTTAAACTAATTACGCTTTACTACATTTTAAAAAAGCATTTTCTTGCTCAGGCCATGCTTGAAAAATTTCAGGTTGCAGAGAAATTTTTATGGTCTCAGGAATAAGTATTGCCATGGAAATGCTAATATAACCTTGACTATATCACGTCAAACAAGTGGGGGAAAAAGCCCTCAATAAATCACATGTGTACAGATTTTCTAACATCAACAAGCACTAGAAGTATAAACAGTTGTACGTACAATTTCAAATACTCTCTCTAAATCGCTTAAATCCATTTGTGTGTTTTCTCATGTAATTCTCATTCTAGCAATTAAATTTATGCGCTGTTAATTTCTGAAAACTATTTCATACTATCCACCATCACATATTGTTCCCCAGTTCATGAATACTACCCAGCATGTGCTCCTGCATATACACACACTATACAGTTGTGATATTATTGAAATAGGATAATTCATGTGTATTTATACCTTACAACTACATATGCCAATATATCTATATATTTTAAAAGCCCAGCATCTAATGGATTTTTGTTGCTTCAGGAACAGGTGTGGCAGAACAGCCCAAGACAGATTTATTGTTCATTAGTGTTTTTGTACAATGCTCTTGTGGAGGTGTAAATAATCTGAGCTGTCAAGATTGGTCTCTAGTCCACAATCAATACTTTGCTTCTGTCATAAGGCTAATTAAAGCAGCTAAAAAGTCACCTCACAAATGTCACCTCACAATCAACAGCAGTTCAGATTACAAAATTTATTTTGGAGGTTATTTTTAATTGATATAATAAATATTCCTTATGTAACCGAAACAAAACATGTTCAAATAAAATACGAGAGTTTTTCTTAAATCTATCCTGCTTGCCAGCTTTGTTAAGAATAAAAAATTGAAAACAGAAGCCCTTCTGGATGCACTACAAATTTTGAATTTTATGGTTATTGCTTTGAAACTAGAATTATAGGAGGTTAGCCTGACTTGCAACTTCCGTTCACCATTTTTTTAATGCTTACATACAGTGGTCCATATGAAAATACCTCAGCAGATTAATAATATGAATGGTTTTATTACTTTCTAAATTTCAAATATTTTCACACAAATGTTTCTTTATGGTGTCAAACACTAAGAGAAAACACATTTTATTTCCCCTTCATTAGCACTAATTTTATTCTTCTGGTCTAAATACATTACATTCCTCTGTTATATGTTGCATTTGCAGCAAACTATGTTTCAAATAGCTTTGAGCCATTAGCAGAGCAGATTCCCCCTATACATGCCAAGAGTACATACAGTAACACATGTTGTAAATGTGCTGCAAATGAACTGTGTAAAGTGCTCAAAGTCTTTTTTTCTTTTACAGAAAGAACGAAAAGGTCTAGGAGCCTGTTGCTTACCCTGAAATGCAGGTTTGTTCATGCTAGCCATGCGAGGACAGTAATGCTGGCCAGGGAAGCCCTGAATGTGCACCTCCAGAGGAACTGGGCGTACTGATGGACGGAAGTTGAACAGACCCATCTACAAGAAAACATTTTTTTTCAAGTTTGACCTTGAATTATCTTATAAATTGCTATTTTGTTTTTCTGCAGCACAAATACATATCCATCTTCTGAAACATTTTTCATACCTGATTAATATTTAGCCAGTCAGCAAGGTCTCTGGCATTTGCTAAAGCAGTGGATAAACCAACTACTCTTACAGGCTTCTCTGTGTGAGATGAGATGAAGTTTGTTCGAGACACGATGACTTCCAATACCGGGCCTCTCTCATCGCCTAGTAAATGAAAAGTCCATTGAAAAACAGAGAAAAAGAAAAGGTTCAGATGTCAGAAAGTATATTCATGTCATAAGTACCAGCACACTTCTTCAAATTTAGCAACAATTCTGATTAAAAACAACAAAACATGCTCACCCAGCAGATGGATCTCATCTATGATAAGAATGGAAACCTTCTGAACATAGCTTCTGTTCTGCCAGCTTCTGCTGACACCATCCCACTTCTCTGGGGTAGTAACAATCAGGTCAGCTTTGGCAATAGCTCTCATATCAGGAGTCACATCTCCTGTCAACTCTACAACCCTGTAATCAAGAAAGATGGTGGCTTGGCTTTACAAAGGTTTAGAACATCTTAATGTTCAAATATTAACTCCTAAACATTAACTCTTAAAAGAGAGAAGAAACAAAATTAAACAAAGCCATTTTGTTTCTGGTCAAATACTTCTAACAGGATTTTCAAAATTGTTTTAAGTAAATAAACCTGTCTGTTTTCTTAGTAAATACCATTCCTTAGCAAAACCATTTAAAAAGAAGAGGGTGAATGAGAGTCCCAAACCATCTATGGTTAATTTTTCAAAATGAAGATAATATAAGAATATTAGTATGATATAATGTGAATCATAACATCCTGTCATAGCCAGGATGAAAGCTTTCTAGGAATCTACCAAGTTGCTGCCTACTGTTATGTATAGATCTCTGGTTTGAATAACAAGGCTAGATTGCAGTGTATCTGCATTTGTTGGTGAAGTTCCATTAAGACTGCAGCAGAAATTATCCTGAGGTCATTTTTCAGGAAGATAGCAGAGTTTTTCCAATTGTTTGCCTTATTATCCTTTCAAGTTCTACAAATAGCATTTAAGATGATCCATCATTTTAGACTGAATATAATGGATTTTTTACATTTCTATGACACATTCTACATTCACTTGAACGTCTAATAAAAATTCCTCAAAGTAATGTATATCTTCTGTTCAAAATTTCAGTCACAAGTAATAGAGTAAATTTCAAAATGGAAATATTACCTGAAAATATTTTAAAATTATGAAGCAAATAATTTATCCTCATAAGCTATTAAAATAGCAAAAAAAAAAAATTGCCAATTAATAAGTCACTGCTACGGTAATAACGGGAATCTCACTGGTAATTTCATGTACATAGAGTAGCACCTCTTTCTTTTGAAACCTGTGGTGTGCTTTGAGCTTTAACTTACAAAAAAAGCTATATATAGGAAAGGAAAAGGCCCTAAATAATCCATCCTATGGATATAATTTTTAACTCAAGAAGGTATAATTTTGGAAAGCATCAACATGACTGATATATCTTATATGTCATAAAGTAATGGCTGAACTCCAATACCTGAGAAGATCAGCAAGAAATTAATGTTACCAAGGAATAAAATTATATCTAATTTATATATGAAGGACAATACATGAACAGTAGTATACAGTTCATGCAACTCCTATGAGTTTCTTATAGCTGAGGTTTCTAAAGAAAGCTTATTTTGGCTTGCAATTTCAATTTCCAAGGATACTGCATAGACAAATCTGAACTTCATATTTGTTAAACTGGCAAGTAATGAGAATGAAAATAGCTGGGTATCAAAGTGTATCCCTTTTTTAGTTTTGATTTTGCTATCACAATGACTATTGATAGCATTTTTTATAAGTACTAGAAATTTGAAGGATAGTATACAATGAAAACCTATTTTGAAATACTAGAAAGTATTCTGTAGATTTTATTCATACTTGATGGGCTGCTCTTTTGCTTCTAATTTCTCTGATTAGGTAAGGAGAAACATACTTTTTACCAAGTTTTTCTTCAATCCTAACTTTCCAGTCCTCAATTCTTTCACGAACGAGTGCTTTTAAGGGCGCAATATACACTGCCTGCAAAAGAAAAGTCACAAAACCAGAAGTTAAACAAGAAACCTTTATTAAAGTGTACCTGCAAGGAAAAAAATTATTTAATACTTGTGAGATTTGAACATACTCATTATCTATAAAATGATTAAGGCCTTAGTTCCTTAAATGACCTACAACAGGATTATATTTAGAAGACATAAGACTTGAAAATACTGCTTTGTTTCCTCAGCCATTAACAAGCAAATACGTTAAAAAAGAGAAAGAATAGTTTCTTGAAATGGAAGTATTTATCACACCATTTAATATAAAAACCCATTTATATAAATAATGCCATTTTTTGCCAGGACTATAAAATCTGCAAGCTAACATTCTAGAACAGAAATAATCAGAATTTCCAGCAAGCAATATCTTACCTGATTTCTAGTTATGTCATTAAACTATTAAAACATTACCAATTAAATTAAAAAGCTGATTATTTTAAGCAAACTGTCACAATATTTTCCTCAAAGAAGCCTGCTGTGCAGGGGGGAATACTCTGACATGTAGAAACAATATTTATTTACAGATTTATGGTTAAATATTCTGAAGCTTTTGAACATGAAGAAACTGCTACATGAAGAATTCACATCCGTTCTTTAAAATGTATAGCTAGGTTTTCAGCTTTATTAAAACCTAGAAGATATATTCCTTTGAGAATTGGCTATTTTATAAGTCTAACAAATAAGCTGAAAATGTATGAATGTCTTGTTTACCTCACTTGGACTAACAAATTACATGAAGATCCTGAAATTTCAAAGATGAATAAGGAATTTATGTACATGATTTCTGTTAATTTCAAAGGTTATTCTTTGGTTAAATCTCACATTCATATAAAAATATTTTTTCCAAAGACTTTAAAGCTAAAATGTGGTTAACTAAGACAAGATGGCTAAATCAAGATACAGATTTATATTCAGTTTGAAAACAAAACCCCAAAAGCTGAGTTGTTCAGCTTTTAGGCAATTTGAGAAATAAAACACAGGGGCAAGTTGGAACAGAAAATTGGCTTGTAGTAATTAATTGCAACTTATTTGTTTAAATAAGAGAGAGACTGGGCTAGTTGTATTCATATGGAGGAGAACTAATAGCTATAAAACAGTACTACAGCTAGTAGAAGGAGATTAAAGCCAGAAATGCAGGTAAGTACAGAAAAGGAAATCCAGCATGCCTGTATGTCATGTTTTTAGATTTAACTCTAATTGTACACTGATTAATATATAAAGTTGAAATAAAAGCATAATGTACCTAATGCAGTACCATTTTACATCCAGACAGGTATAAATTGGATAAAGCAAAATTCAGTTTGCCATAGTCTTTTTCTAGGCTTTTGTATTGCTGAAAACATGCCTACACAAAATGATTCCAGTAAACCTATTTTACAAACCTTTGATGTGGGATACTTGTTAAAAACTCTAAAGATGGCTAATTCAGCTGCAACAGTTTTTCCAGAACCTGTAGGTGCTCCAAGAAGAACATTACAGTCTGTGTGATAAAGTGTATGAAATATCTGGGTCTGAATAGGGTTGAAGTGTGTGAATTTGTACAGGACTTCATATTCCCGATGTCCCAAGGCTGTGACAGGCAAAGGCTGAAGATCCAGAAGCTCTAAAACCACAAAATAATCATAAGTGCACGACAAGAGATGCCATGACATAACACAGTTTATTAGGAAGATAAATATATTAACCAATACCTTAGTGGATAACAACTTACATTGGAAACTGTTTTACTTAATATCTCGTACGACACAGAGTCCACATCAGGGTCATTGTTAACTTTGATGAGGAATAACGAAAAATTGATTTTATAGCTCTGAAGTATTTCTGCAAGTACTGTTAGTATTCTGATAGCTGTGAACCAGCCATTTGCATAAATTAATCTTTTTATTAAAGCTGTTTCCTTTCTACCCAGTTGTAGTAAATTCTAAGCTCACTATATTAGATTATATGTATGTCCAGCTTCTTATGATAACAGAATGCAGAGTTGGAGGACAGCACAGTCTGTGTATTTGAGATTCTAGGAAAAAAATCTATTTAAGGAAGGATTCTTTGGAGTTCCTAAGTTGACAGAGTAATACAAATCAGAGGAGTACAACTAAATTTTGCATCTAATCCTTTAAACGTGTAATTAAAGATATAATCTTAATAAACAAACAAACAGGCTTTCAATATATGATCCTCAATATATCTTGAGGGCATCTGCTATCCAAACAATTAGAGATTGTGGAATTTGGAAGATGATATATATAACCAGATTGGAATTGGAATCCTACCAAATTAAGGAGACTGCAGTGATTCTGCTATGCAGATGCTTGCTTTGAAGTTTGGGGGTTTTTCGGTTTTGGTTTTTTTTTTTTTTTTTGGTGGCTGGAGGTCTCATTGTCTTTTCAGGGTGCTTCACATTAAGGTATGATAGGGGAGTCATAAAATCTACTGAGGCAATGATGCCTAATATTCTTCACATGCTTTTCACTGATACCTTATGGCTGTTTTATCATTTCCACTGAAACTGTGATTTCTTGGGCTCTGTTGAGGAGAAAGAAGGGTTTTTTGCCTAGCAGGGCCTCTACGTACTTCATTGTTGAGTGGGAACCAGATGGGAATTGAAATCAATTACCATAAATCCTAGAGGCTCCATAACTGGTGATGTGTAAATATCTTTCTGTTTCTTCTGAATAGTAGTCAGTGATCAGTCAATTAGATAAAAAGGTTACACATGCTTTTCCAGACAGCGTAGGTACAGTATAACAATAGCTAAACACTTCACAAACACATGTGAATTTATGCATGCCAAAGGACAACACCGTATGAGAACTGAGTATTTCTGAAGGCACTCACTTCAGACTGCTAGATGAGCCAAATGTAATTACAGTGGAAAGGTTTTACAATGACATCAGGCACAATGAATGTATAAAGCAATTTATGTATCCAGAAAAAAAGAAGCAAAACACAAACATATGCTTCTGTGCCAAGTGTTAAAAAAGGAGGGGGAGGGGAAGGCCATGACTTGATCAGCAGCGCAGAGCTGAAATGCGATGTTTGGTACTGTAACAGTGCTTGCTATGATGAATTTATTTTAGTAAAAACAGTAAAATGTTTCATATTTTCAAAATTTTAACTGTGTGTGTTTTTTCTTTGCTGAATGCTGTTTGTAATACAATCATCCGCTTTAAGATTATTTTTAACCAGTCCAGAAGAAATGTAATGCTTACAAGCACTAAGATAAGGCATACTGTAACACAAGAGATTTGCTTAGTTTTATATGACAGTTTCAATTTTCCTATGTTTTATAGAGAACCTGGAGTAACTAAAAGGCTGGTATTAAGTTGAGATGAAATGAGCTGCTTTTTGTTCAGGAATTTAAAATTTTAGACAGCTTTAAAGTTAGTGAAAAAATGGTCTCAATAATACAACTATATCACAAAGTGGAATTCCATATACTTTTCTACAATGAAGCAGAAGTTAAGAGATTTATTGCACTATCATAAGGAAAATCAGTATGAGCAAGATGAATTAAAAAGATCAAATTTGAAGTTACCTGTGTGGGGTGGATGTCTCTCTGGAAGAATCAAATGTTGAAAATTTATGATACATACAGCCTCTGCTCCTAACCATCTATCGGACACAGCTCGAATGTAATATTGAGAAGGAAGAGGTTCAAAAATTGGGATTGTGAACACCAGCAGTTGAGGTTCTTTAGTCATGACCTAAAGCAAACGTGTAGAGAATAATTACTGCACAAACAAATCAGTAACTTGAAAAAACACAGTTTGTCTCACTTCCATAAGCATTATCAACACAAAGCAACAAAGTATGTGTGCAACTCCATGTGCAAAATGTTCACATCTTTATAAAATATTTCACCACTGGGAATGGATTTTGTTTCCATGGACTTCAAAAGATAAAAATATGGCTGGCGCTTTGTCTTTTTCTTTAACAGACAAAACCATTACAGTCTTATTTTTTTCACCTGGAAATAACTGTCCCACCAAAGAAGAAGGAGAAAGAGGGACATCTGAGATTAGAAAACATCTTTGTGGAAGTCCAAGGTTATCACATACATCTGAAACTGAAAGCTGTGCTACTGGTTTGAAAATCTGCTTAGGTCAAAATACTGTTTGACCTTACAAAATCTGCATCTCGCTAACTTTATTTTTGTCTTGCTATGATTTTCTGAATAAAATCCATTACCTGTTTTTTCTGAATGATGAAGTACTCCGAATGATAAATGTGATCATTAGTAGGGTCTTCTACCCAAATCCACCAGGGCTCTCCAACAGTGCCGTGTACCTTTAAGAGTAGAAAAAATAGCTTTATTATAGTTTTAATGAGGTTCTCTAGATTTGCTAGGTGTCTCAGATATATTTCCAAATGATGTAGACTTATGAAGGAATACAGAAATATAGAAATCAGAGGTAAGAGCAATATAATATTTCTAATTAGATCAGTCTGCTTAAAGATTATGTTTCAGTAAGAGTTTTCTTATGGTACATATAATATAAATGGACACGATACAAATGCAACTGAAGCTAGTGCCTCAGCTGTTTATAAATAGACTGAACTCCCAGGGTTTCCTCTAGGCTCCTAAAAAAGGACTCCTCCTTTTTCCTCCTTGTACTTATGTCTTTAGATTCTGTATAGAGGATTGTCTTTTGCTATCCACTGTTAATTTGTCAGTCAAAAACATTCTCTCAGGAAAAACTGGACACTGAATTGTGATATTGCTGTCTCCTCCTCTCCCCCTCTCCTCTAGAAAGATACAGTAAGTGGATTCAGAGGGCTGTAGATCTAGTCATCTCTACAGGTGAAGTAAGAAGAACATAAACAGAGCTGTCTCTTGATGATTCCCATGCCATCTGGCAACACTTTATTCCATCCTAGATTTTTGTTTGCTTTGTTGTGTACCTTATTTTGCAATGCCAGCCACGAATCATAGCTAGGTGGGATGTTCAGTTAAGAATTTTTGGTTTTTTTTGTCAGAATAAATGACTTGTGCCAATAGACAAGCATTTTACTTAAATATCTAGGAAAAGAAGAAAAATGCATAGTAAAGGAGTATGGAAGACACTATTAAATGAACATAGATTTCTGATGTTTCTGATGAGGACTGTGATAAGGTACAAAACCAGTATGAAGATGAAAAAAAGTTGGAATTATTCCTAAACTTTAGTTAATAGGAAAAAACACAAAGCGCATAGGTGCTTCTAATGCAATTTTAATGCTACAGGAATCTAGTATTGATTCACACAGCACACATTCTTTTCAGCATAATTCATTATTGTGTATGTGTTGGAAAACAGTCTGTACTGGCTTTTGAAGACAAAAATATGTACTAACAATAGAACTAAGGTGCTTTTGTTTCTTTTTTGACACAGTTGCACAATAGATAAGTAGATGGACAGTAAAGACACTGTCATTCATTTTCATAACATTTGAATTTCACTAGCTGCTTCACTGGGAACTGGAGCAGTGAAACTGAAAGGACACAGGTCACTGCAGGTGACATTTTGAAAAAATACAGTGAGACTATTACTTCATCAGGGTTTAGAAGAATTTAAGAGATGAAAGAAGAATTAAGGAAGGCGATAAAGTTAAAAGCTCAGAAATTTTATTATCAATTGTAACAGCATCTTAGTCTTTGAGAGTCCTGTGACAAAGCTGCATGGGGAGAGAAGGGCAATGTGGGAACAGGCAACACAACACACTCTCCAGTAATGATTCTCAAGAACTCTGGGGAGCTCTTAAGAACTGACACATACGTGTATTTTGGGCAACCGTTGCCCTAAACCTGCATGTCTGATATATGACTCGGCTAATTAATACTAGTAGCATTATTCTGTATTTCTGCAGGACTCCTGGCTGCAGTTAAGGCTTACTTGCTCTGTCTGGGTATGTTTATAGTCCTTTGCTTCTACCAATATAATAAGAATTTTCTACTGGGATATGGCTCACATGCTTTTACTGAACTTAAGGGCTCCCAGCACTGAACACTGCAGCCATTAAAGATCAAGATGATGTCATATCTCATGACTACCAAAACACATCTTCTTTCTCTTGCAAAGGTAAGTGCAAAATTTGTGACGAGGTTGTTCTAGAATTAAGTATCCAGATAAAGGAACAGTCTTAAAACCATAAAATGTTAGCCAAGCGAGGTATTTCAGTTAAGTATGGTATTCAAATTTTTAATATTCTGATTTTATATGACTGCTCCCATTCTTTGAATGGAATTTTTTGGCAGCTGATTTTTGTACCAATTACAGCTATGCCTATAAGTTTCTATAGTCTTCTTCTGAATAGCTTACTAAAATAATGTGTGATGATGGAGAAGCAGTTTCGGAGTGTCAATGGTTCAATTTAAAAGACAGCTATTCATTTTTAGAGACTATTAGAATTTAACAGCTTTTTTTGTTTATTTACTGTGACAGAAGTTTCATTTACTGAAGAAACAAGAAAATCATCACCTACCTTACAAAAATAAAAAAAAAGTAAAAAAAAAGTTTACCAAGTTTTGATGAGAACCGATATACAAATTCACACACAAAGAGCTCCATAAGTTGAATTGATGAAATGATCATAATGTTTCCAAAGCAACCATAAGGAAAACTGTGTCAAGGGGTCATAGCAGAAAATAGATTTTTGCTGAAGTTTTGTTATGACTTTAGAAGTTCAGAATAGAAATAAGAGAGTAATTCTGTGCAGGCCCCTTTTCAATTTGTAAGAATATAGAAGAACCTAGATTTTGTAGAAAAAATCTAAAAATGTATTGAGAAATTACTTTGTATTAAGATACAGTTTAATATGAAGAACAGTTGTGTTTTTTTTTGCCTTTAACAGAGTATAGGTAAAGTGGATGAAAGACTGAATAATAAAAACTTGTTTCAATCCTACAAAGTAATGCTTGTTTGCCTTCTGAAGTATTGCACATAAATAAGGCAGTAAAAAATAATTCATGCTATAATTTATGTTAGGAATCCATTCAAATATTTCTGTAATAAATCCAGGTAGCAAACAAAATCTAACTTTCTATATTTTGATCGTTAACCTGCCATTAATAAGCTAACTTGGTGAAACTTCCAAAAGAAAAGAAAAAGCCTGTAGGCAGGGAAAATAAATTCTAAAATAATCTAAATGTTTGTGGAATAAAACTCTAATTTAGTTGTGATTAAGGCAAACTTGTAATCTAAGGGATCGTAAAATTATTTTTTAATAAAAGAACAGATACTTAATATCCACCCTTCAGAATAATTTATCTTAAGAGCAAATCTCTGAAGTGTAAAAAAAGAAAAACATGCTTGCCCATTGAGGTATCTTTGCCTTGTTTCTGTAGAAAGTTTCAGGAGTACCAGCAACAATACAATGCCCCCATGTGGACATTTTTATTTAATTTAGATTTATCTTAAATCTATTTCTAATGAACAGATTCTTAATCAAAGGGTGTGGGTATATGTAGATGTGCAACTAGTACAAGTCCTTTCATATAAATTTGCACCATAAAATATAGTTGAATAGAATTCCAAACATATCTCAGTTTTTCTATTCAGATGAGTCCCAACAGAAAAAAAGGCACCAATGTTGTGAATGTACATTTGTAAAGCCATAAAGAGCAGCAGAACTTGGCATACATGAACTGTATTTCAAGGCTTTATTTTCTGTGTTTGACATTCATTCATAGTTCAGAGAGCTATCCGTGCCTCCCTTTTTCTTGCTTCTCCTTTGTGGGCATATAACTCAAATCTGTGTGACTACCATTAATATTCAGTATAAGCATTTGCTTCAACATGTTATAAACAGTGTCATCCTGTAACAATTAACAGAAACAAAAAGGTGATCTTTGGGTGCCTTCTCCTACAAAAGTCTTACAGGTCACTCCATTCCTATATCAAATTTGCCTTTTAGCTAAAATAAATATTTTTTTTTTTCTTATCCAACACCTATGGACTCCCTGTGATCATCTCCTTTACTGAAGCTAAATTAATGCTTCCCGTCCTTCCTCCACCTTATTTTTTTTACCTGATCGTTCCATGTGAAGTCAGGAGCGATGTTCAGCCGAACTCGGAGCACCGTGCGGGTAATTGGCTGAATCGTTGCTTCCATTATGATGGAGGGGATTTGATGGACACACTGTTTTACCTTTAACCCAATCTTCACATGATGCAGCATATGACCTGCCAAGAAAACATTAGGTGTAACAAATTTGCATTTCCAGGAAAAATAATACAACTCCAACTTTCAAATAGGCTTTTAGAGAGAAGTATTACTGCTTGCTTGTTTTGCTCTTGGGTGTGTAAATGTCTGACTCTCTTGACCTGGCATGTCTGAATATTTTGTAATACTTAACTTGAATTAGCAATTATGAGCCTAGAAAAATCAGTATTAACCCCCCTGTTGGCTATGACTAAGGGGTTAAAATAACTATTAAGAATTCACACTGAAAACATGTCAAGTTAGTTCCCTTTCCTGACTTTTTGACCAGACTCTTACCAAGCCATATAGTTCTTTTTTAAAGCATGAATACTGACCTTTTACTTAATGAAGGGCATACATTTGAACTTCTACAATTCCTGTGTAGTGATTCAAAGCAGACAGAACGCTTTTCATAAAACTGAATAAAGGTAGTTAATAGCTTAAAAATGCATGTAACTAGTAAACATCTCACAGTAGCTCAGAATACACCAGTCTGTAGCTGAGACAAAGGAGAAAATACATGTTGCAATGTTTTTTATTTTCTATCACAGCCATGGTAACTAAGGCAATAAAGTGATTATATTCATTAAAAAAATTTTTTCTACTTGCATTTTACAGCTGAAATCTCTGTTCCCTTGCTCTTCATTTAAATATAAAACAAAGTATGTAGCAGTGATTTCTTTTTCTCCTGAAAAACACTGCAACTTCTAGCTTATTTAAGGAAAGAAGGTTGATTTATTACATGTTCACTGAAATTGCTTATATAATTGTGTGGAGCATATTTTAGATTTTAATTGTAATGGTCATAAGTACTCACTGTTAAAAGCTACCTTATGAATGGCTACTGATATTTTCTGGTATCATTATATGGATCCTGTGCACACTTTTCCATTAAAAAAAAAAAAAGAAAAAAAAAAGAGAAGAAATCCTATTATTTGCATTATGTGCAAAGTGTAGAGGTGATACCAACTTTTTCTTGCTATTGCACAAAATTTAGGAGCATAACATTTTGCAATTACTGATTTTTTTATATTGATACTGACTTTCCCTCTTTCATTTTTCTTATTTACCAAGCTGGCAGATTTTGCCTCACACAGGTGTTTATACTCTGAAGTAATGAGTGGTGATCTTGCTCAAGAAGCAAATCCCTAGTGCAAAAGTTTTAAGACACATTTAATCAGTTTAATTTGCAGTTGGTAAAGTAAGTGCACCTCCAGCAAGTGGATTATTAAAAACCAAAACAATTATATTGGTGCAACTCGGTGATATATGCAGTATTACAGCATACTTGCACAGTGACTAGATTTTGCAATTAGAGGTAAAACTTCAGAAATCGTGTTAAATAAAGGTGGGTGCCAAATATTCAAAGATATGACTGAATAAGCTTATGTAGGCAAGTACACTTTTCCATGCCAAAATCACTTTCTGTATCATGATGTGTGAGGTGAACTTCTGTGTTTGTACAGGACAGCACTGAGGTTTTGTGCACTTATCTGCTAGGGGAAAATAAGGCTCGTCTCCCAACTTCTATAAAATATTATAAAACTCTCTCTCCCCTCCGCCCGTTATTTTTTTTAGATAGTCACATTATGAGAAACTATCAATGGCATTTAAGAAATACTAAAACCTTCTGAATAAAAGCTGACTATTCAAGAAAATAGGTAAGTTTTAACAAAAGAAGAATAAATTTTGCTTATTCCACAATGATCGTCATCTGTATTCTGAAAAAACAGGACTGTTTATCTCAGATAATACAGTGATTTCTCAGCTTTCTGGAAACTCCATGGTTACATTGCAATAGCGCATAGATTGGTGTTCACCTATTTGTGGTACGCTGGAATCCAGGATCTGTGCACACAACACACTCTTCATTCACTGGGAGAGCTGGCATCCACCTGATGCTTTAATCTCTCCCTAGGCCATGGACTGAGTTAGCCATCTAGCTCCTGTCTTTTTTTATTCTATCTCCAAGGTCACAATAATATTTAAAAAGGAAGAAACGCTAAGACCGAAACTAGTCCTATGGAGTTGGAGAACAAGGCAGCACCTCGAAGCTCTGCCTTTTCTCATTTAAACATGGCTTTGAATTCAAAGAAAAATAAGGTGACTGCTAGGCAAGCACTTCCTTCACACCCTTGGTGTCAGAAAGAGAGGCTAGACAGGAGGAAGTATGCCAAGGAACAGTACTTCATAGAGATGCACAGATCAACTTGCTTTGATGTTTATAAGGCTGAAGGACACGAAGTATCATTACATATAGTCAACAATGACCTATTTTCACAGTCAAACCCCGAGTCTCATCTACTTTCAAACTAAGTTAATATAAAACAAAACTAGACATTTTACAGGTATATATTGATACATTTCCATCTTGTCAATACTAGATCCACTACGTTGAAGGAAGGAAAACTGGTTTTGTATTTTAATACAAAATTTCTTGCTTCTCCAAGGGCAGGTATGGCAAAAAAGAAGCATAAAACAACAAAAGAAAAAAAGCATTAATACAATTAATGGAAAAGAATATTAAGTATTAAAAAGACTGCACAAATACACAACAAATTAACAAATCTGAATAAAAAAGTGCTATAACACTTCTGAATAGAAAAGCATGATAATGCTAGCACTTCAAATAAAATGTTTTATTTTTAATGCATTCAGAATTACTATATATTATAAAGCACAGTTAAAGCAAGCTTTTAAAATTTTCTTATAGTCCTTTGGCTTAACTTATTCAATAAAAACATAGCCTCTAATTCTGCAAACTTTTACATATTTATTCAATTTTTTCCAACCTAAATTAGGCATGTAACAAAGCTTCCTAAGTTAGGAATGTAGTTCTCTTGTCAAATGAGAGAAATACCAATTCAGAGGCCATAACTATTAAAAAGCAGTGACTATGAATTGTATTTTTACTGTAAAATAAGATTTTTTAAAAAATGGCACTTTGCTTCTCAACAACTTGGCAATAACAGGTGCAAAGAAAGCCCAAATAAGAAAAAATACACTAAGATAGGAAAAAGAAATACCTTATAAGCAATTTTTTTTTTTTCAAATTCAGCCAGCTGGTGGACAGTTTGTGCACAACAGTTTATACACACATACTAGAAATTGTCATTATGTCTATCAGTAGGCTTGTGGATTTTCTCATTATCGAAGTGTCAAATTCTTTAAAAAATTCCATTAAGGTTTTGCTGCAATGACACCAGTGACAATGAATTCTCCATGTTCAATGAAAATTAATGCAGGGTTTCGGAAGCAGGCCATTTACTGATAGTATACCAGGACATAATAATCTGCTTTTATTCTTTTTCACGTTAATAATATTTCAATTAAAAAAAAAAACAAAGGCCATATTTTGCCAACTGGCAAAAATAAACAGATGCCTTTTATAGTAGTGTATTATGTAATGTGAGCAAGAAGGGAAGCACAGGTCAACATAAATATGTATATATACACATATATGTAAATACATATAAACATACATCTCCATTGCACACGTGTTCTGTGGTTGGCAGGACATGGGCTAGCCTTACCCTCAAAGCTGTGCCATATTACAAGCTGTGGAGACAGAATAAACCTTCTTTATTGGACAGATCATAATACCATATTAATGAGTCTACATGGTTTCCAGAACAGAGTGGGCATATTAATGAATAGCTTAGATTTAGTTCTAACTTGCACCTTGATTACTAAAAGTTTAAGCAGATCAGCACTGCTGATTTCTCACCTATTTCATCTTTTCTCATGTCCTTCATCTTGTCTACAGTGAGATTCTTCTCTTCCAACTTTGAGAGGACTGATGGTGGTAACACTGAGAACTGTCTCAAAGGGCTAACCCAGCCCCACAGCCGCTTGTCAATGACTTTGCTGAGATTCAGTAGTCGATATGTCATTGCAGGCCAACGTTTCCTAAGGGCAATCTCAAAAAGAGCTCGAACAATACGAGCTGCATTCTGGAGAGTGAAAAAAAAAGCAAAAATGTTGTAATTCTCTCAAGTATTCTTTGTAAAATGAAAAGGATCCCATAGACTCATCTTTGACAAACCATAACAATAGATTTTTCTTATACTTATTTCAAACATTCTTGAAAACTATTTTTTCCATCCCTGTCTAGTGACAGAACTACCTCATGACTGCCTATAGAAATTATGAAAAGAAACATGTGCAATTAATTAAAATTGTAGTGACAAGTCTGCCATAGAATTTTGATCATGGTTATGCTAACATTAGGGAGTTTTAAATTTACTGCATCTCAATCACTTCTGAAACAAATTCACTTACTGTACTTAATATCTTCCTCCTTCTCTCCCCATATAATATACACCTGCAAACTCAGTTTATATGGAAATTTTAAGTTTTAATTTTTCACTTCAGTTGTGTTTCTATAATAGCATCCCATTTCACACTGAATTTCACAACATTTGCACAGAAGTTTAACAGTAGTGACTTTTTTTTAACATGTTACTATCTTCTGAGACTATTGTATAACCAAACTGTATAAATCTGCTCTGGACTTGGAAAATTAATTATTAACATAAGCTTGAATGAGGTCAGTCCAATCCTGAAAATGTAAGTTATGATATTCCTTTCGTAAACTTATTAAGCTGTATTATGAAGTTGTGTGGTTTTTTTTTTTTGGCCTACCCATACTGTGCCTGGATTAGCAATTCTGTTCTTGATTCATTGAATAGAATGCAATCATTCTCTACTGGCTCTGCAATGCCAACAGGAATAAAAAAATAGAAAATTATTTGGTCGTGATAGGAAGCATATGTTACTAAAGAAACACATTCCTTTTACTTAGAAAGGATGAATGATTTTCTTAATAGTCACTATCCGATTAAAAAAATTCACAATTTGTAGCACTGGTTCCACATGTACAATTTATGAAGATCTAAGAAGACTACCATGTTGCCTCACTAAAAATGCTATAATTGAGACAGACAAATGAAAGCAATTGTCTTGAAAGCAAAGATTAAAAGAATCATACTGAAAATGATCTTGCTGTGCAAGTACCACAATTTTTATGATGTGCATAATGATTTCAGAATTTTCTCATTTATACCCATACGTGCTATGAAATGTAAACACTTGTGAAGAAGGTAATGTTAGTAAGAAAATCTTGCTGAAGAACATGTATACTTTTGAATATTTAACTCTCATCTTTAGCACCAACTAAATGCAATTTTACAATCAATTCTTCGCAAAACGGTTTTGTAAGGATAAGACAAAAATGATTTGATGCAACATGTTGCTGACTGCTAGAAAAAAAAAAGAAAAAAGAGAGACATAGGATGGTCTAAAAGGTAAAACTTTATAATCTATTTTATACATTCGTTCTTTTGCACATCTGGGATTGTCTACGAGCATTTTGTCACTTTGAGTTCTTTGGGATCCAGAATTCTAAACTTTCAAGCAACACCCCTTTCTTTCTAAGATGGGCTCTAGTTGTGTAAGCAAGCAGTTCTGTGTCACAGACTTGCAGTTCTCTTATTATTCTGTGTAGTAACTAAACATGCTGTATAACTATCAACCACTCAGGTGTCAAATCAAGCTAAGAAACAAATATATAGACTGATATGTAAATCTGCATGATTACGTCTAGCAATAAAATTGTAATAGCACATTTTTCTTGTGTAAACTGAGGTATGTGAATAAAACACAAATTATGTTTTGCAGAACGAAATACAGAAGTACACAAAACATAAAAATAGATTGCAACAGTTTTACAGATTTAGAAGAAAACCCAGTAGGTTAAAATTTCTGTGCAATCACAGTTAGAACTACTAAATATAACAAGACCACAGGGGTAATATGACCAAAAAGGACATTCATAATTAACAAAAAATGCAATTGTCTCCCAAGGTAGGCTTTGCAAATCTTTTCTACTTAAATAGTATAACACACATGCGCACACACACAAGGCTCTGATTTTCAAATCAATTTCCATAAAAACATACAAAAAAGGTGCAGATCAAGGCCCACTCACATAATTGTAAACGTTCGGGAGAATGAAAACAGCAGAAGACAGAAACAGATATGTAAAAAATAATATTTTTACCTGTGCAACATATGCAGAATCTGAAATAAGAGAGAAGCTGTCCATCTCCCCTCTGCTAATATATGTTTGAAGGAGGATATTAATTTTTCCATAATTATTTTCCACACCTCCTGGAGTAGGAAGTTCACAGAAATCGTTCAGTAAGGTATCCAGCTCTTCTATTTCTTCTTCTCTTACCTAAAACACAATTATACATTATGAAGAGGCTGGAGCAATTTGATAAAAATTTTTACACTGAAATCAAATTTTCCTTATAACATAGTTACATTATTTTAAAATGGAGTCTCTAGCTTTAAGGAAAAAAAAAAAGAAGAAAAAAGCAGCAAACCCACATCTTCCACAATGTAGCTAATAGAACATAATTGAAACTATCTTAATAGTGACACAATTACATTTTATTATTCATCACCATCTATTAAGGTTGCCATTGACATACAAAAATTTGATATGCCACAAAAATTGAATCTTCTGACCCTACCATCCTTCATCTGATGAGATTTCATTTTTTATTTGACCAGAGTAAAACCTCTGTCCATCTGGATTAGGGCAATCTTGAATTAACATTAAATGTACTCATTATAGTTACATAGTTTGCATGTGGCATAATACATTTTTAACTCAAAACTGTGAAGTACTATGATTCATGATATTAAAATTTTCACTGTTAATAAGATTAAGTCTTAATATGAGTAAAGAAATATTAATATCTATGGTTTGAATAATGCATAACTTTTCACATTCTAACTGATGACCCTTACATGGCAAAACCAGCATAAATCTACATATTCTTTGATTTACTGATAGTCTGTTAGTGTAAAAATTATTTAAAGAGGGTAAATGTTTGGTCCCTGCAGGGAACCAGCTGAAAGTAATTTTCATTTGGACCTGACTACCTGACATACAAAAGACCCAAAGACAACTGGGTTTAAATCTCCAACTATCCAGACACTGGTCTTACAGGAAAGAAAAAGATGAAGGACACAACCATCACAGATGACTCCAGTGTCAGGGGAACATTATGCTCTGCTTACAACAGCATTTTTGATAATTTTTTCTGCTCTTGCATAGCACAGCACAGGTCAAATCCAGATCTGCATTTCAGCTACTGGTGACTACCTATCTCAAAATACAGATTTTTTTAAAGGCATTATGGAGACATGATTCAGATTAACAAAAGTCATAATTTGTATCACACAGAGGGGTAAATCATGAGTTATTCTTGTGAAAATCAGTTACTAGTTTTAACATTCAGAGCTGCCCAGCAAATGCATCACAAAAAACTGGAAATGATTGTGCACTGATGCCACAGCAAACTCGAAAGCAAACTAGAAAAACTATGCTTTAGTCAAGAAGCAACACTACTAAATTTATTACAAATATAGAAACATACCACATCATATTTTCCATATGCTTTCCTTTTAAATATTCAATTACGCTAAATTTAGACCTAGCAAAGCAGTATCACTGTCATAAAAACCCCCTTCTAGCTTGGAAAGCGTTGCATGTATCACTGTGAAACCTCACTGCTTATTATCTTCTGTAATAGAAGAGATTACAGCAAAAAAGAATTTCTCCATTAGATAAAGAGATGGTAATACTCAGACAATGTGTGCAAATATGTAAATATGTAGATGGTGAGGGATTCACACTGCCAGTTCGCAGAGCCAAGGTGAATGAGAGCCAATTCTGATCTGAAAGTTGTATAATTGTGGTAAAATGGCAATGAGCCCAAGCTAATAAACCCTGTGGAGTCTGGCTCGCACCTCTGTGAGAAGGAAGCATGGGCAAGCAAGCTCATGCCGGCTTGCAATGTATTGTCTTGTGTCCTACCCACACAGGAGGCAAAAATGGGAGGTTGAAATTGAACTGAGTATGATAGTACAGTAATCTTTTAGCCTGCACAACAACATCTGTTACAACTTTCTAGATTTCAAATTTGAAAATAATTTATCAGAATATACCATTCTGCTAATCTAATATTGTTCCCTGCATGAAGTATATCACAGAGTTAACTTCAGTGAGTCTTGCCTCATTTCTGATAAAGCAAATTGTTCAGGGAGACATCTAATAATGGTTTAAACTTCAAACAGAAAAACTATCTTATCCCTGGGTGTACCATTCCAATGGACACTTATCTTCACCTGCTAATAATTGAGGAGCTGAAAAGTTCTTAGAAGCATTTAAAAGGAATTCTCAAAGACCCATAGCTAGTTATGAAATGTGCATTATAGTTCAAGCTGAACTACATATAAATTTGAGTGAGAGCATATACAGCTCTTGGCAATTATGCCTACCGGTGCTTAATATTTAACAAAACTTGGGTCTGTAGACACTCACTATTTATGGAGTGAGTACTACAAAAGTGTCTAGTTCTAAGACATATTCTTTGTATGAAAGGATACAACTTTACCTTTATCTGTTCGAATTCTTCAGCTTTTGATACTATTGCAAGAATATCGCCTTCTGTTTTATGAGCATCAAACAATTCATTGAAAGTCTATTAAAAATAAAATGAATTGATTTAACGCTGAAAATAAAAATATAGCACAAAAGAAAGAAACATTAACCAAGATTTTAAAAGGCATATCAGGTTAAAATGTAAATAAGTTATTGGAAGACCAGAGTGATGCAATTTAAAAAGGAACAATTTCCAGAATAACTTCTCAGCACTTCCAGAAAAACAGTCCCTCGAAACTTAGGCACCCCAAAAATCAAGACACATGCAATCTATGGCCATTTTGAAAAAAGTCTAGGACATATTTGTGTGAATAAATATGTAAGACTAATTATACATAGTGACAGTAAACAGTTAAAAATTATTAATGCTGAGTCTTCAGCTTTTATTCAAGAAAAAGACTTATTTCCTACAAAAGAAAGGTTTTAAGATGAACTTGTACATCAAATCAAGCTTCCAATACTACAAAGTTTTGTACAAAAGCATTTTCCTTACATGTTTACAACACAACGTGATTACAGTGCCAAAAGTTGTCTAAGGTTGGCAACCTGATAGGATTTTCATGCAGAAAAACTTTTCTGCTATCGGACTCTATACTTGAATGTGCTATCATGTACCAATGGTTGCACACACTGTTGATATCAAAATGTTTCTTCTAATTTACCTAAAAGAAGGCAAAGACTATAGAAATTTCAAATCTCATTTCACACAAGGTCTAATTTTTCAGTATTGCTTTATACTTAGCTTCTTTCTTTTTCCTCACTATTTCCCCTCTCCCCATTTCGGTAAATATGATTTGAAAATATATTGAACAAATCAGCTATATATTCTGTAATATCTTACAACTATTTTAGGTATAGGTTCAAAAAGAAGGAAAAACCCCCAGAAATAGAACGTCATATTTTACCTCTATAGTATTGTATTTAATATAGTAGTGGCTGGCAGTTCTGCCTAAATCTGTTGAAGAAAAAAAGCCAGTTCGTTCTTCAAAGCGAATCATGCGGGCTTTGTCCAGTTTTCTGCCGACTTCAATTACCAGCTGTTCTCTGTGCTTTTCTAGACCTGGATCCATCTAGACATGAAACACACACATTTATTTGTATAAAAGAAAAAAAAAGTGTTAAATAAATAATTTTATCTCAATAACCCAGTTACACAGAGCCAGAAATCAAATAAAAGGAAGGTACAGTTATTAAGTCAAGATTTTCCTGGGATCTCACTAATAACAGCTACATTGACATTATTGACCCAAAACTGTGTGTATAGGACAAAATAATCAGAATAATATTTCTTTTGCAATGCTTTGAGACTATCGATACAATGTAGACTAATATTATTACTTATGAAATAGTAGCATGATTATGAAATAAATTTACATTGAAGTTTTTGAAAGAAGTTTTAATGATAACATGTTCTTCATGAAATTATCATTACCATATCACTTCACAAAAACATGCCATCTCATGATATCTTCTATTTATGAAAATGGCTGAAGATATACCTTGCCTGGGTATCTGACATAAGGATGACTTTAACTGTATTCCAAATAGAATAAGCTTCAAGTTGGATGGCTGAAATGTTTACTAGCAAAAAAATTCTAATGTCCCCAAAAGCTTTGGGTATGTCAGCTGGGATATTCTAATTATTCAGTTGTAGACGTACTGTATAAACATTCACATTAAAAGCACACAAGGAGCTTACTGTGTTCAACACCACTTCTGTTCATATCAAAATTCAGGAACTTGGACATTTTGTCCAAGTAATAATGTACGTTATCTCATTAGTACATACAAGGCTAGGCAAAACTCCCATCTGAGTGGGACTGCTGTATAATTGTGTTTGCACATCATGCACCTGGGATACCCAGACTGACAGGGATGGGTGAAAAGGGATTCATAGTCATGTTAACCCTCTGGTATATCTGAGATATACCTGAGATATGGCTCTAATTACACAAGCAATGATTAGTCACCAAATTTGAAAAGACTGGAACTCTGTTCCTAGTCCATAGGCAGCATTCTTATTTCAGGGCTTGCGTAGTTCAGACTTCCTACAAAGTCATACCAGCACTCTTGGTAAATCTGCACCAGAGATACATGACCAAGACTGCAAAAAGAAGCAGGCTTTAAGAATTGCTATGCCTTGGTTTACTCTGGTTTTCCCTGGGCCAGGATTCAGTTTCATCTTTGTGCCAAAGTGCTTCATGTCATGTTCAGCGAAGCTGCAGACGAACACAGCCATCTCTGAAAAGCAGCTGCAAGACTAGTTCCTAATATTCCCTGTCTTTGCCTGTTACTCTGAAGCTGTTTCTCCTTAGTTATGGCTTGCCTTAGTTTCAAGTCAAAAGCTAAGATGGCAAAGGTCTAGAGTGTTTTTCTCAATAGTAAGTCATGCATTGAGGTCAGATTTCAGAGCAGAGGTGGTAAAAAAAAAAGTGATCAGGATGCCAGATGTTTAACATTTCTTAAAACTAAAGAGGGGGAAAAAAATTAAAAAAATATCAAAACATTTCCTTACTCCTTTGGCAGTCCAAACTACCTGCCAATCTTTTGCCTTACATACAAAAAAGCTAAACCTGTAACAGCAGACTAATATTTTTAACAAATACAAACATTTTAAATTTAAAGGAAAGGTCACCAACTTGAAAAGGCTGTGAAACAATATTCCAGTCTAGAGAATCCATGGTTAGCACCCTTCTTGTTGAACTTGCATAATTAGAAATCCCACAGAGTAAAAATCAAGCCTAGAACAGCTTTAAGCCATAGTCTTAAAAACAAGCCTTGGCATGTCAACAGCAAGAAACTGAGCAGGTTTGGAGTATACATATGGAAATTTAAGAATGCATGATAAAGTACATTATTACTCGTATTGTTTTCTCTAGCTGAGAGGACTGTTGGGGACAAGTTCCTCCAACTTTTACAGATGTTCTAAACATAAACATACAGCTTATGGGGATAAAAAGCTTTGCTTAACTGTGGGAACTCCAAAGTGGAACCAAAAAGAGGAGAAAACAAAGGGGTTACCTTAAAAAAAACCAGCCACCTTTCCTTTGGAACCCTAAAAGGATGAGAAAACGCCTGTAATTCATACTACAGGCTTCACTAATATGACACTCACATTCGCTCCACTTTTTCCTTCCACTCTTTGTTTCTTGCGGCTCACCATAAATTTTGACAATTTTCCCAAATCAGTAAAAGGCATTATTGGCACTTCTGGCAAACAACTTGAAAAGTCACAAATCAAAGCAGTGGGCCTGGAGTAGCCTACTCCTGGGCATAGCCCAGAAATGGGCTAGGTGGGGAACAGCAATAGCCTGGAGACAACACGTGGGGTGCAGAATATGTCGGTGCATGGCAGGTGCATGCTTGCCCTGGTCTCCCTGTGCAGGACAACACCCCCCTTTTCTGTGGACAAGCTGGACCTTTTGCACCCTAAAATAATTACTGGATGTGGTGACCACCTGTGGAAAGCAGGGGGAGAACAAGTTTGCATCTTCTCAGCCACACCGAACAGCTGGGAAGTGTGACCCACGATGGTTATGCAGATATATGGATTCTGAATGGGTAACATTGACTGTCGGCCAAAACAGAGATAGAAATTGGCATGCTGCAACATTACTAAGAAACAATAAGATACCAATTATGAAAATTAGATACCTATAACCAGAACAGAAGGCATAGACTGGCCTAAGTGAGCAAATCTGTGGTTATGCCCGCATCTGGCATTATACCATCCGTATACCGTCTATAACACATTACCTTTGAAGTTTAAAACTGGTTTATCTAGAAAATGAGGGGATTGGCATTGGTTTTGCTCCTACGTGAATGGATAACACTTCAAATTGATATAATTTGTTACTGCCTTAACACAAAAATAGGAATGTCTATTATTAGCACATCAAATCAGAGAGGTAGAAAGGAGGTTAGTGGCAGGAAAATACAAGCGCTGGCAAGCTCCACTTTCTCAGCAGCTGAATAAAAACACAAAAGCAAGGGGAGGGGGAGCAACTCTTGTTCATTATTTTTTAAATTTATAAAAAATATTTCTGTTAGTGTTTTATTACTTTTTTTACCAGTTATTACCACCACAGTTCCCTTTTTTTAAATCTAAAATTTGTTAATAACTCTCGTCAAAAATACCTGATGAAAAAAAAAGGATTTTATAGGAATGGGACAACAATATTCTCACAATTTTTGCTTTTCATTTATCTATTAGTTTGTGATTTGTGTTATATAGTCTTACATCAACATATGGTAATGTACTGTAAGGCTTTTTATAGAAAACAGATTTGAGATGACCAGAGGTCTAAAGGTGTCTGCAGAAGCTTGCTTAAACAATAGCCTACCTACTTCCATTGCAGCTTCCACTATCAGACACAAAAGCTGCTCCAAAAATATCTCCTGACATATATCTCTACATGTTACAATGACCAAAACAACTGCTGCTCACAATATCATGACAAATTATGAAGTCGCAAAAGAGAAATAAACTGCCGTTACCATACACTTGTGAAAGTTTCACCTGCATTAGGCTCAATTAACTGTGACCAAGTACGTTAACTTTAAATGCTTATGAACAGCTATACAGAAAAACGTAGCAATATTTAGAAAATCTGTAAACTATTAAACTTCCTAAAAATTACAGATAATGAAAAAAACTTGAAAAAACCCCACTTATGTAACTGTGCTCTGATTTATATCACTGCATGGAACATTTCTAAATAAAAAAAATTTCAAAATAAATGAATAAAAAAAATCTTATAATTACTAAATCACAAGAAAGAAAAAAAAATTACAAATGTTATTTTATAATTTATAAGATATCGTGAGATGAAAGATTCTAGAACAAAAGCTGATAGGGCAGGGGGGAAAGCAAGCAACTCAAGAATGCTTTATTTTATCATTTATATCTAGCCTACAAAACTGAAACACTGACAATAGGCTAAGTTACAGTAACTGCCTGATAAGAATGAATGTTGTGCTTTGGAGCATAACTTGGCCAGTTAAAATGTATTTTTATGTCAACAGAAGGGGCCTCTTAATTTAGTGTTAAAAATACTCCACTACAGAAAATATCTTCCTTTTTCTAAGCACTTTAAAAGAATTGCTGATGTCAGGTTAAGTAGAAATAGCAAATATTTATCCTCACATCAGGGAAGGATTAGAAACCCAGAATAGGTTACAGATTTTTTTAAAATGCATTTTATACCTGATAAGCTTTGTGACTGATGCCATATACTAATGGATTTGCTCTCATCCGTACATAAAGATAAGTGTAACTTATCCACTTTACTGCTTCTTCCACATTAGTTACTGTTCCAAGAGCAATCTGGAAATAGGAAAAGAGGCAAAATTAAATGTATATGTTACAGCTGAACATAAGTATTTGGCTGAAAACATATGGAATTCAGAGCATTAGCACTAGATTAAAGAAAGTGGCAGTATGTTTCCAACTTAAATTATTTTAAAATAATCATAGGACAATAACTTGTACCATTTATACATCTTCATCTTACGAACATCTAATAACATGGTATGTTCTGTGACATAGTATTATAGAAACAGTGACCCACATGATCCTTCCTATATCACTTATGATTTTTACAGTTAAAAGATTATACTGAGCAAGCTTGTTATAAAAAAAAAAGACAAAACATAATTCTTTAGCGAATATGCTCAGGGTAATTTAAAGAAGAGTACCTTTAAAAAAAATTTATTCTACATTTAAAAGATTAATTTTTCATATCAATGTAAAAGCACTTTCTGGTTCAAGGCCTAAACCAAATGATACCAACAATCCTTATGATTTTCCTCATCATGCCCTCATACTTGGCAATCTGCTTATATGCAGTTTTTACAAAGTTTTCTCCTTTTGTATCTGGCAAGTCAAACATACAGGTACCTGCTACATTTTTGTTATAGCAAAACATAACAAAATTGAGGAGGTAATAGGCACATATATATACATTTATTTATTTATTTTTCAAAGCTAAATCAGGTATACCTAAACAGTTTTTTTACTTAGTGACTTTTTTTGCTAATTCAATAGTTTTATCACCAAATTATTTAACACACACACACATTTTCACTTGATAACTTCAGCTCTATTTTGTATTGGTTACATTCATGAGAGGCATTTTACCGCTTAATTCCAGTTAACCTGATTTTACCAGGAGGATTTGGTATTTCCTGCATGTCACATGAACAAACGTTATTTGGTTGTTGCTCATTGTTTAAAACAAGCAAAAGACCCTCTTACCGAATTTTTGTGATCCATTACTACATTTTTAAAGTTATTTTTGTTTTATTGGTGGTTGGATTTCATATAAATGTTCCACATGACTTGGCAAAAATTAATAAATCCTTCTACAACTGTGATTTCATATGCATGTTCAGACCCAAGCATCTAGACGTTAATAATAATATAATATTCTTTCTGAAATAACATAAATATCTAGTCAAAAATAATAATGCAAGACAAATCTGCTTTGAGTTAAAATAACTTAAACCCAGCAAAACCTTGTTCATATCAATGACTAATAGCATGGAGTAACCCCAAGCTTTGTCTCACACATTTTTCAAGTGATGTTTTGTTCTTCAATAGCATATGGAGGTCGGGGGAAGCCCCATTGTGTTGTTTTTCAAAGTATATAGCTACATAATGCACTGAAGTAGCTACAAAAGCATTCAGTTCTTCATAGACTACTAGAGGGAGAACATCTAATAGAGCCCACAGGTCAGTTTTGCTCAATTTGCTACCCAGGTTAATTTCAGCATTTGGTTTCTTTCCACGATTCAAATATCTTTCAGTACACAACTTGAAATAGCATAACAACATAGTCCAATAGTAACGTTTTCCCCCAAACAACCACTTTCACAATCATGAAAACGTAAAATTCTCATTACTGAGGACAGTGAAGTCTGACAATTAAAAGAAAAAAAAACACCCCCACATTTTTTGGCCTCATTTGTTCAAATACTGATTGTATTACTTACAAATTAATTATTTTCATAATTTAAAAGTAAAACTGAGGCGGAAAAAGTGATTATGAAATACAGTTGGGTTTCAGATATGGTACTGAAAACTAATACTGCGCTTTCCTTCCTCCCCAACTTTAATGAATAGTCACTGAATAATATGCAGAGACAAAAAAAAAAAAAAAAAAAAGAAAAGAAAAAAAGGCAACTTCTAAATATTTGCTGCCATCTAGTGTTCACATAAAGTTCTTATGGATCATTTGAAAATTTATACCTTTGCTAAAACAGTATAAGTGACAGAAGTTACCTTATTAATACAAACACTTAAGAGTAATTATGAAATAAATTATTTACAAAGTTAGGAGAGGACCTCTGTTAAGACCTAGCATATGTAGTATTCATAAAATCAATAAATAGACAAGGTGATACTTTATTAAAATAAAAGAAAAAGGAAAAAAGTTCTAAATTTTTCCAGCATTTCCTCAACCATGTATTAATGGTTCCAACCATGGAATAATCAATGAGTAGAAATATTTACTATGTTGACATTATACTGTCTGATTGCACCAGTCATCACAAAACACTTTTTTTTTAAACTGTTCAAATACAAATTATGTTGCACTCACAAAATGAAAACTTGAATACTACATTAATCCAACTGACTTTATCACTTTAAATAAAAAAAATCATCAGCATCACAAATTTTCAACTAATTGTTCAATGGCTGGTGTCACTGAGTGACATGCTTAGTAGTCTGCATTTTCATTAAATAATTTTATTTACAAATGCTATCCCACAGACTTTATCAAGTTGAACTTTATTTCGGAGGAGGTGTTTTTGATTTTCAAAAAAGTGTAAACAGATATAAGTAGCATGGGTTTTTGGAGGTACTCTCTGAAAAATGAAGTTTTTCTCTCTGATATTTCTAG
This sequence comes from Harpia harpyja, assembly GCF_026419915.1. Taxonomy (NCBI): domain Eukaryota; kingdom Metazoa; phylum Chordata; class Aves; order Accipitriformes; family Accipitridae; genus Harpia; species Harpia harpyja. The sequence goes on along the minus strand of NC_068942.1, from coordinate 14,371,451 downwards.
ACAGATTAGAAAAGGGCATAAAAATATTACGATAATATCTATGGTATGTATTATATAATATGTAATATAACAGTAAATTTTACATAAGAATGTTTAATTGCTGTTGTATAATTGAGTCAGATTACATGGATGAAAAATTTCTATATATGAATCAAATACTTGTTCTTAAGGAAGAGAGCAAGGAATCTTTCTAAAAACCTAATAAGCAATTTTCTGTTTGCTTTGGAAACCAAAGTATTTTGCATTAACATTTCAGCATCTGAAGTGATTATGGTCTTATTCCTGTATGGCTTTTGAAACAATTCCTTAATGCTACTAGAATTGTCCCAAGTGGGACAGAATCTCCTCCAGTCACGTGCGACTGAAGGACTATTTATAAGTTCAGCTGAACTACATCAGAGTTGTCATTATCTGTTAACTCCAAATAACTTGTCTACCATCTGGACACAGCAGAATAAGGTGAGGGGAGAACGGATGAGGTTGCTGGTCTCATGCAGGTCAGGTCAGGCCCCAGGGCCCTGGACACCCAGGGAGAAAACTTCAGTTCCCCTCAGCCTGTGCTTTGCACCATACCCAGATAAGCTAGCTGTTCAGTCACCCAGCTCCTGAGTGATTTTTTCAGAAGGGCTTTGAAGGAATTGTGGGTCTCTTCTGAGAACCACAAGAGTTGCCCACTCTTTCAAGGCAAAAAACAGATTAAGAGGTTTGTCCAAACTAAACAAGTCACCACCTTTTACATTCCCCAGCTTCACAACAAAATCATAAGTAAATGCAAGGAAAGGCACACCCCCTGGGGAGGGTATACCTTATGCCTGGCACTGGTTTCTAAGCTCTCTGGGGAAAGGAGCTGTCCCAGAAACAAGCTGGGGGCCAGCTGTGGATGTCAGGGCGGGCTCTATCAGGTGGAAACAATTAGGGAAGGAATGGTGACCTGCATTGTATGAGCTATTGATGATAGTTCCCAGATAAGTTAAAGTTTATGGTCTAATTAAACCACATCCCCTGCATCTTATCTTTCTTCCTGTACTTCCAGAAAATACAGTCACAGCTATTTTCTGTTTGCTAGCTGGTTAACTGACCCAGGACTCGCTCCTCTCGACTAAGCACCCTAACCAGCTGTTTATTTTATTCCTTTTTACATTCCATTATGCCCTGTGGCACAACTTCAGGAGAAAAGGAAAAGGGCATCTCCATGCCTATGTTGACCATCACTAACCCTTTACTCTTCTTCCGCTCATTTTTAGAAGAAAAAAAAAACCCCAAACGAAACCAAAACTCAAAACAAGTTTGCAGGAGAGAATGCTCAGTGGATTGAGGTGCTGAAATAAATGTTCAAAGTCTTAATTTAATACATGTTTAAAGTTAACTCAATGAAGTTGGGTGTATTTCAGCTTTTCCCACTCTGTATCTTTCCTAAGAACAAATGCACTGGGACATCCAGGCCAGCATGCTGTCTCTGAGATCAGGTAACAGCAAATCCTGAAGGGCAGAAGGTGGCAATGAGAAGCAAGCACCATATAAATTTCTCCCAAATTCTTAAACTACTGCATCTCAAGGTCATTAGTTAAAGGTATTGCCTTTGCATTCAATATCTTTCAATGGATTTGTATTCCACTTCTGTACAGTTTTTGAACTACTCTACCTTTTAGAAGCAACTCCCTGCAGCAAAGAGTTCCATAGTCTAACCACCCAGCTGGCACCCTTTTGTGTTTTCTGAACCTGCCACTGACTCACCTCAGCCAGTATTTCCTGGTTCTTGTCCCAGGAGAGATGCAATCTTTTGCCATGTCACTCATTACTTCATAAAACTCTGTCATATAATCTCCCAGTTGTCTTTGTTCTTGCCTGAAGCGTGCAGGTAAACTAATGTGTTCCTTTCACAGAAGCTGATCTATTCCTTTGCCCATCCCCTCTGAAAATTTTCTGCTTCCAGAAAATTAATTTTTAAATGGGAATTAGAATTACCCTTGTTTTTTTGCATCATTGCCCAGATTTTCTCTCCTGCACCACATAAGCCTAGGTACAAAATTCAAGGCTCTGGATTCCACTCAGTGATTGTGTGGCTAGGATTACATATTGTATTGCCTCAAACATCTGAATCATTGCCTTATTCTTACCACCTACCTATTTTTGCCAAGAGAACTGGTCCAGGTAAAAGCAACTTCATATTCTTGTGGAAACATGGAGTCTTCCCATATTTCCGACTGCTGCCTTCATTTTACTAGTTCTTTGAGCTATTGATCTGTCTACAATAAATTAAGAATTTAAGTCAGCAGTGCTTCTGGCCTTTAATTGGTTTCTCTTTACAACTACAGCATAAGCACTTGATTTCCTGAATGACTTGTAATAAAAGCAGACTCTGCTCCTAAAATATGTCATTTTATTATATATCAGCACAGATTTTCCGGTGCTAACAACAGGCTCTGTTATGGCAAAGGTGACAGTGGTCACCAGCATACTGTCTAGATTTCTGTAACAAATCAGTCAATAAACACATTTTGTCTCCATATAGTGCTATTGTTACTGCCAAAGGGACAGTGTATATGAAAGATGACCAAAACTGAATGTGCTTCCTAAGACTATCTACTGATCAATATGATGGCATATGTTTTAAAATGTATTTTTTTTTTTTCAGAATGCTGCAGCTTATGGAATAGTCATCTCAAGATAAACACAACAATTTCTAAAACACCTGTATCCTTCTCAGAGGGTTCCACTAACTTAGATCAAATCAACATATATAGAAGTTTAGACTCACTCCAATTATAAGGAAATGATGAAGTTACTTTCCAAAAAACCCTAACACAATAGCTCCTTGTAGCTGCTCATAGTATTGATTTCCTGTAATCTGGCAGGTGCTAATTTTTCCTGCATGTCATGACAGAAGGATAAGTAACATCAGACATATCAGATGACAAAAAAATGGTTTCATGCCCTTGTTACTCTCTTGCTTTTCAGCATTTTCCATTGCTATTTCTACTAACAACCATTTATTACACCAATTAATGAAATTCTGAGTGCATTTTCAGCTGCTGTAACTGTACTGCAGCTACAGAATCTTCAGTAATTTAAAGCCATGAGTACACTGTTCTTTTCAGATAACACTACCATTACATAAAATCTGAAAATAAATAGTTCTGCCTAAACTAGTTTGTCAGTTTTCTGCACTTTTCCTATCCTGTGGTAGATGTGCTGCATTCCCCAAACCCCAAATCCTGTGGTAGAAGTGCTGCACTTAGAAGTAGTTTTTGTTATACTGTACATCACATAATTCCTATATATCTTTGATTGGATAAGTTTAGATGACTACCTCCTATGAAATGGAATTATTGTTCTATTCCATTATTTTTTTCTTCTTTAGTTCTACTATTCTAACTGGGCATGAGGATTAACTTCTTAATTTTACACATTCAATGTAACCAAATTATTTTTGCAGTGTCTAGTAGAAATATTTTTCAGATAACTACTTGGATAAACAATTACTGTTAAAAGTCACTAAATTTCTATAGAGATTTCCTCTACTTCTGGAAGGAATTTCAGTAACATGTACACATTTGAAAAGAAACTACTTAGCAGAAATACATACTTCCCTGGACAAACAAATCCTTCTCTTTTAGGTAAAAATCTAAATAAAGTTTCATGAGTAAGATTGCTTTTATTTTTGTCATTCTTATCTAAAATTGCTGCAAGTCATTGTTTTTCTTTTGGACAATTTTTAGTGTTTCATAATTACTGTAGACATTAGTATTCTAACCCCACAGAGCCCTTTCACCCTTGAATGTCTTGCTTTTTGATACTTTTTTTTCCCTCTTCATTAACTATCCATTTGGACATACTCAGCTGGTGCTAGAGAATGGTATTTACCTTTCCAAGTCTTCAGTGATTTTTTTTTTTTTTAACAGCTTTTAGGTTAGTAGAGTACTTGCTATCAAATGCACAGAAAAGAAAGAAAAAAAAAAGAGAAGATACTACTACCTTTAAAAACTGCTGTTAAAATCACAAGCCTGGGAGAAATTAAAATTGTTTTGTATTCTAACAATCAACCAGGTCTCTTCCACCTTCAGTGGGTTTTTTTGGTGCTAAATGCACCAAAGTCAATGCTAGCAGCAGTTTGGTACCTTAATTTACTATCTAGTACAGAAACATACAAGCAGACACTTGCTACATTATAAATATTTTGTTAAGCTGTTCTAAATACTTCCTGTGAGATAAATACCTAGGACTTAAAACTAAGAATTTGCAATCTGTACAGTGGAAAAGGAGAAACGGGAAAAGAATCCTAAAGTGTAACTATAACCAAATGTGTCTTTTCTTTGAAAATAGAATTACTTTCAGATTTTTAAAATTTTTTTCCTCTGCATAAAAAGTTCAATGAACGTAAATTCACTTGTCCCCTCAAGACCCCCCCTCCCAAAAACCAAACCCCCCACAACCCTTTCCTGAAAGCTTGCATATAACCATCACCTCTGCTTTCTGGCCTTGCTGGAAAATTTGTGCATTTTGGAACTACAGCTAAGATCAGAGGAACAACACGCTGCCCATTAAAACCTCTCTCTCTCTGCCGAATAATACACATTGAAAATTAATAGCTTACATCTTATACTTTCTTAACTAAGCATTCTCAGCTGAAGAGGAAAGAAATAGGACTGGAACTCCTGGTTCATCAAGTCAAATCTTCTTTTCCTCATATGCAATCACATCTTCCATACAAATACCATCACTTATTACAAAATATTCACCATAGAAAAAAATTAGACTTCTTTTATCTCCACTACTGCAAAAAGACAGACTGTTCCAGATCTTATGTGTCAGGTAACCTTACTTATGAGCAGGGTAATTAATTCTTGTACTGGCATTGGTCAAAATTATCTTTTTTTCTTTTTCTTATTTACTTCTAGTTCCAGCTAGTTATAGAGAGCTGTTGTATCTCCCTTGAAACTTTCTTTTGCTAAGCTAACCAACAAGATTTTTTTAGGGTATGTCAGTAAAGCATTTTCCCCACAAAAGCTAGCTTTTCTGCTGAAGCTCTGTGGAAGGAATACTTGAGATTCATGGTATAATTCAGGTAGGCACACCAGCACATCCACACACCTTCTAGACAATTTGGAGCAATACAGACCAAGCCTGAAAAAACAGTAGCATATAGCCATCCCATTTGTTTTTCATGGTATGTCAATCATAGAGATCTTCTCAGACTCAGTTCACAATAGGTGCTTATTATTCCATTGTCTTTGTAATTCTTCACTGACTTGAAGGCCTTCTATGAGATGGGAGGACTAAATTTCTAATATTAAAATTAAAAAAGTAGAAAAATAAATCCTTTGCTGTGAAGGAAAGAATATCCCAACTCTTTCTTCCTTGTCTACTTCATGTATCTCAAGAAAAAGAACAAAGCTTTTCTATGAAATCTGGCTGGATTCTTTCCTAGTGAAAAGGTACACAGTATCCCAAGACCAGATCTCTCTCTCCTAACTTCTTGGGGTGCTGAACTCTAACTACAGGCAATCCCAGCCTTCACAACCAACGTTAAGATTTAAATTATTACTGCTAATGTGTAAGTTGCTATTATCCAATTTTAAAGAACTGTATATCCATCCAGTTCCACTTACAGAACATTCACAGGTGTCTATCTCCAGGCATATAAAAGTGTTGTCAAAAGGAAATGGTTGAGAGCTCTACACCAGCCCACTGCAAGTATACCATCTGTTTATATTTCCTCTCTCCTTTGTGGTAGAAAGAAGCATGGGAAAATTGCAAATGGCTCCTTTTCATCACGTTTGTGTCTCATGTTCTGGGGGAGTTCAATTTCTCTCTCCCTCCTTGTACTGAGACCACTCCTGTGCCTTGAGGTAGAGAGGAGTAGCTGTAAGCGCAGACAGGTGTCAATATTTTCATTCCCCCACATTTGTGTGTGGAAATACTTGTGTCCTGGTTTCAGCTGGGATAGAGTTAACTGTCTTCCTAGTAGCTGGTACAGTGCTATGTTTTGAGTTCAGTATGCAAAGAATGTTGATAACACTGATGCTTTCAGTTGTTGCTCAGTAGTGTTTAGACTAATGTCAAGGATTTTTCAGCTTCTCATGCCCAGCCAGCGAGAAAGCTGGAGGGGCACAAGAAGTTGGCACAGGACACAGCCAGGGCACCTGACCCAAACTGGCCAACGGGGTATTCCATACCATGTGACGTCCCATTTAGTATAGGAACTGGGAAGTGGGGGCGGGGGAATCGCCGCTCGGGGACTAGCTGGGTGTCAGTCGGCGGGTGGTGAGCAATTGTACTGCGCATCATTTGTACATTCCAATCTTTTCATTATTACTGTTGTCATTTTATTAGTGTTATCATTATCATTACTAGTTTCTTCTTTTCTGTTCTATTAAACCGTTCTTATCTCAACCCACGGGTTTTGCTTCTTTTCCCGATTTTTCTCCCCCATCCCACTGGGTGGGGGGGGAGTGAGTGAGCGGCTGCGTGGTGTTTAGTTGCTGGCTGGGGTTAAACCACGACAACTTGGAATACAGTTAAACCTTATTCTGCTTCTGATGTGTGACTGTACTTGGGCAGAGATTTTTCCTGTTAACAGGAACTGAAGAAATAACTTATGAGACCCACTTAAAAGAAAAAAAAAACAACCAACCAAAATCATGAATGATCAAACTTGGTCATTTGTAAAGAATCATAGAATGAATCTTAACATTTTAAAGGGTCACTGTATCAATTTTTGCTCCTTTCCAGAATTTCCTTTTAAAATTATTATTTATGATTGAATAATGCAAAGACTTTAAAGTGATGAAAAGGTAAAAAATACACAGAAATATGTAAGAATTATATAGATAAAACAGAACAAGCATCTTAAAAAAACAAGACTATTCCTAATATACCAAATAAACTTCACATCTTTCAAAGGCATAATCAGTTTTAAGATGTCACTGGACATTTGAGTTTAGGTGAACTCCTTTACTTTTATTGAAAAAACGTCTGGTGCCTTTGAAAAACAGTATTGTCTTCTTCATTTAAGCATGTTTAAATTTCTGAGGTTTCCTTGTAAGAAGTGTCTGTGTGTGTATATACATATTTTTAACTGATTATTACAATAGACAGCTTTTGAATCGCTCTATTTTAATGTGACAGAGGCCAGTACTTTCAATACAACCACAGCATTTTCAGAGAAAATGCATTTTAAGATTTAAACTGAAGCAAACTGGGAACTTGCTGTTTATAATAAATCAGTTCTGATTACCACTGTAAAAGAGAACAAAGAGAAGAGTTCAAGCCAAGTGCATTATTCTTCCTATATTGCAGTCAACCATGTGAACTAAGTTTGTTTATATACAGAAAGACATGCTTTAATTTTTTTTTGTGGATTTTAATTTGCAGTTACGCAGAACACTTACTAAATTCTAATAAAGCTCTTCTGATTAAAAGGTAAATGCTGTTTTTCTACAGTTTTATCTTAATGGTATTTTGACCTTACTACTTCTAATACCTAGACTATCAGTAATAATAAAATTTTAGATATTTTGAGTGTGATAATATTGCATCTTTGTTTCAAATAATATTAATCCTTTAAAGTTTGCTAGTTCCTCTAAATGAACCAAAGGTTACCTCTGCATTTAGGTTGTCTGCAAGGCTTTCAAGAAACTGGCTTTCAATTGGATTCTGCTGAGTAAGAAGAGTCAGGTAATGACTGAGTTTATCATGAGTTGTAATAATGACGCCTTCTCCGAATTTGTCAAACTGAGGCCGTCCAGCTCGACCAAATATCTGCATGACATCTAAAATTCCAAGGTCAACAAAGGAGCCTCTTTTTGCAGCATATATTTGTGTTCCCTGGTTGAGGAAAAGTTAATAAAAATTAACATAAATACACATTAATATAATCCCGATGAGCTGAATACTGAAATTAGGCAAATATAGCATGATTTCAGAAGTGTACTTTAACTAATCCTTTCATAATCTTTGATATATTTAAATCTTTACTATACAAACTAGACTCCCACTGGAGAGAATCAGTTTAATGAGATATAAATAACATTTCAAGTCAATCAGACATTTCCCCTCCAGGCCCAAAACCCACAATAAAGATCTTGCTATCTATGCTTCTTTACAGGTTTCTTTTAAGACAGATACCCACGTGCAGAGTAATGAAAGCTCTTACCTTAATAACAACAGCATGAGCAGGAAGATTGACACCCCAGGCGAGCGTAGCTGTACAAACCAGGACTTTGATATGTCCATTAGAAAACAAATTCTCAACCAAACTTCTGTCTTGCCGCAGCATTCCTGCGTGATGAATACTAAATCCATCTGGAAACAGCTCACGTAACTGCTTATTTCTGGATCTTTGTACCTAGAGTGGACGAGCATGAAAATTAAATTCACTTCTAATTACAGTACAAAAAGCATTGTATTAAAAAAAGTTACAGTAAAAAAGCCACTGAATATTATTTTCAGTCATACGAAAGAAACTATTTCTATTAAAGTCAAACTTTTCATCAATGCCAATATGCCACAATTTTCTATAAATGAATTTGACTTCTATTCTTACTTTCCAAAGAATACACTTAATTGTTTAAAAGAATACTTTTATAAAAATATAGCTTCACTTAAACAGAGATCCAAATTTACTGATAACCAGTATGAACACCAAAACTGAGAACTCACATATTGCTTTTCCTTAAAAGCAACTCTTTCAGGCCATGCAGGCAGCTAGGATGGGCTTAAGGCAGCAGTCCACACACTATACTTAACATTAAGGAGGGGATACCCTTTCCCACCACCAGCCATTGCATCAGCTCAGCACAGCGTGGATTAACAAATTCATAGTAGAGAATCTAACTGTTCATCTACCCCTCATTTTTACCTTCCCCATGTGCAGGAGGCTGGGATCTCAGTCTGCAAAACCTCAAGTCCTCCAGCCTCCCACTGTGTATGAGGTCTGTAAGCATGTCGCTCTTATTTCTGGGTGCTAGCTTTATCATGCTTCACCTAAACCGAATATTAACTCAAAGTTAAGGAAAAAACTAATGCACTTCTCTTCCAAACACTAAACTCTGAAACTCCAATTACTTTGGAGTGTGTCTTCCAGAAGCAACAGGGAAGGAAGAAAGAAACTGAACCACTTAAAGAGGAAACCCAAACCACAAGAGTTCATGCCATTTTAGCCCAACAGGAACAGTCGTCTCTGTTCAGAAACAAGGCTTTGGGCTAAAGCTCAAGTATCACAAAAGGTACATCTCTTTTATTGCAATTAAGATGACAGGAGGAAAGGCACGGTAACCCTGTTGTAAACTGCAATAAAGGACCTTCAACCAAGCTTATATGAGCTTACATATAAGGTCAGAAAGCATGCCGTATACAGTCTCTTTACCCTCGCCACTGGCTACTGGCTTCTCAGATCTTCGTGTTTCAATGTCCCTGGTTTGCCACAAACACCTCTGATTTTCCTCCCATCTCTTCCACGTTCCTAACTGCTGCACTCACTGCCTTCCAAAATTGATCGCTGCCGAATATGATACCAGGAGGGTTGTGGTAACGATGACTCTAATCTTTCCCTAAAATAGATTTCTTTACTATCTTTGTCAGCAGAGAATCTCTACTTTTCCACAGACCACAATGGAGTTAAGTATTTTTTTGACCATCACTGTATTTTCAGACCTGTATATTATAGTGAATTAATTCTAGATCAAGTTATTATTATTATTTTAAATCTTCACATTTACTAGTACCTGACACACAGCCACTGAAAGTTGACTTAAGGGATACAGAGTGGGTAAAGCAAAGCACAATATGGTTCACAGTACTGGCATACTGCCAAACATGAACAATAAATCTCTGCAAACACAGAAATAAATAGGGAGATGGGAATGCAATTATAAAGGAGGACATGAAAAGAAAAATATTGTAGGAAAAACACATTTCTCAGCTTCACAATTATCCAGCTTCTCAATATCTGATCTTTCCTGCTTTAGCAGTAATTATTTACTATTCATTTAAAGGAAATCAAACTCAGCTTTTAACTACACATGATTTTTTGGCAAATTTAATTAACTGCTGTAGTGCTCAAAAATGAATAAATAAGAAATTGAGAAAGTGGCAGTGCAGTTCATGAAGCTTATTCTTTATGAGCTAGAGAATGGAAACAAATACTTCACAAAGAACACAAATGCACCAAGGTTTGCATTTATAGATTATCAACAACAAATCTCACAGAGGACAGGCATGTGGAAAATTCACTTCAGCTGCAAATCTGAGAACAATTGTGACACAGAAATTCGAATTGATACCGATTACATTCAGAACATGGTCTAAGCATTTAACAATGTAATTAGCTTTTGTCTTAAATAAAGCAAATCTTCCTATGTGGTAAGACAACCATAAGAAATTTCACTTTTTTAGTAGAGCTTGTTGTATTGGTGTCACATGACTATTTTAGAGGTATTAAAATAACTACTTTTCAAAAAGTGCAATTATTAAATATAAAAAATTACACTTTAAATATTATAATCTGTAGCTGAAAAAGCCAAATCTTGTTCCCAAATCTCCACAATTTAAAAATTACATGCCTTTGTTTGCAACCTGATTGTTTATGTTGTCTAATGTGATTGAAAGACAGGGCAATTTACTAATGGGAAACTAAGAAGAGTAAGATCTTGTACTATATATGGAAGGAAACTGTATTTGTTTGCAGTTTTAGGAAGTACAATTTCACCAATTTAGAGAAAGGAACTTGTGAATACAGGAAAAAGGAGGAGGAAGGGAAAAAGTTTGTCACAGAAAACACATTAAGATATGGTAATGCTAGTCTTATTATAATTCAAGTACTTACAAGCTTAAGATTAATCAACCATTTAAAAATAAGTAGGTACACCTAAATGTATGCATATAGTTGCACTTCGAAAGAATATCCACATGCTTCTAAAATCTACCACACATTCCAGACCAATGCCTTTGAAATATTTAATATTCACAGGTTTTGTCTGTTCATTTATTGAATCTGTAAGTGTTATAGACTTCCAGGTTACACAGTAAACAGTTTAGAGATACATTAAATAAATTTTTTCCAATGCAGATGATGATGAACTTCTTAAAATTAAATACTCACAGCCCACTTTTGACATAGGAAAAAAACAAATGCCAAGCAAATCAAATCACTAGCTATCCTGGACAATTCCATTAACTGCACAGATATTGAATTAATTTTCCTTCCATAAGTTTGTGGGCATTTTAAATTACAAAGATACAGGGCAAATTAGTTCAAGAACAATGAAGTAACCCAATTTTATAAAGTTACACTTGAGAAAATAAAAAAAGAGATCATATATCTCAGTGATGGCTTGGATGACTGCTCACACAGCACATCCTTTAATGGCAACATATTTGCAAACAAAATTACTTCTAAGCTCTTGTGCCATGTATTGCATGGTTATTCTATTAAATCTGGATTTTAATGGCTGCAGGGACAACAAAACCAACAACTATTAATTAAGGGAAGTGAAACTATCAAAAGTTGTACTACTCCCATCTTGTTCTATTACAGACTAAATGGTTTTGCTTAAAATTTATACAAAATGTTACTAAGTGCCTCAGGTGTATGCAGAAGTTGTTATTATGAGGTCTGGCACTGGTGTCCTGATTAGAATTGATTTTCTTTCCCCTCCCTTATTGCTCAAGAGGGCTGTAGATTTACGACCTTTGCTTACATGTGTGTGTGCATCTAAAAGAGTACATATTAAATAAATTCCTAGTTTAGCTTGCTGCCACCCATATTTCTCCTTTAAATGTCCAGAGTTTCATGCAGTTCTTGATTAAGACACATTAAAAATGTCACAATTAGACACAGGAAAATGTCCTGCTTAATTTTAATGAGAAGTGAGACATACATAGCAGAAAAAAAGATTTAATCAAGCTTTAGGGTATTTCAGCTAAAGACTTAAAATAAAAATAACACCCTTCCTTACCCTTTTCTTGCATCTGGTATCACAAAGGTATCATCATTCATAAAGAATGTAAGCTGCATGCTTTTTATCTGAACTACCAATACTATGTGAATCAAAGAATGAAATTTTTAATAGGCTTATAGCTATTTTTTTCTTATTTTATCTAAAAAAAACAAGTAAAAAAGAGTAATAAAGCTTGATCATGAGAAGCAGCTGCCAATAAATTATTTCTTGATAAGTAAAACATCAATTTACATCTTTTCTTTAATCTCCAATTGCTACACTCATCTAGAGCACACTAAGTAGATCGAACACCACTACTTGGGAAGATCAGAATTTTTTTTTTTCTGTAAATTACTTATTTTTCCTTTCTGCTTCCTCATTTTGAAGGTATAGTTTGCAGCTCTGAATTTTGGTGTTTTTCCCCACTAATAACACAGTTTTTGACTATCATGTATTTTCTTCCAGTAACAGAAATAGCACAGGCTATTCTAGTATTTTTCTCACGATCATCTTACCATAGCAAAACTTCATGCTTGTGACCATAAGACTCACTCATTGTAATTTCCTTTCTGTGGAGCTCACAATAGGGCAGCACTGGCAGTTTGTTCAGAATGCACCATCATATTTGTTCACTGGTTTGAGCAATTCTGAGCAATTTATTCCCATCATTCACTCTCTGCACTGTCCTGACACCCTGCATAGTACTAGCTCTTAATTTTGAGGCCTCGTTAGCTTCACTTGATGAGTGTTGGTGTACAGATATCACAGACACCTAAACCAAACAAAGGTATCTTTTGCTGCAGCCTTCAGTGAAGGGCAGTTTTAACTGGTACTACTACTGTGTGACAAATACAATTCAATTATTTCCAAAATAACTATTTTGTAACTTTCCTGAAGATATCTGAATGTGTAATTCTTAGGTTGATCTTCTAAATTGTTTTGATTTCCAATAAGACAAAAAACTCCTCTGCCTCATTCGTGTTAATCATACTGCTGAATCTGCTCTGCTGGCTCATTTAAAGGATACTGATTGTCTTTCAAAGTTTATGAGATCAAGATAAGATGGGAGAAGTTTCCATCTATTCAGGAAGTAAAGGGCGGCTGAGAAAAGCAGAATGAAAAAAGGGAAGTTGAAGAGTCCATCAATGGGCTTATTCCTGTTCCTTAAATATAAAAAACTAACATGACTTCAGTATGTAAAAGGATCAAGAGAAATAGAAAGAAATGATCAAAGGATTGCATGATCATTCACCATTTTTGCTCTTCAGAGTTTACTTCATACATATTGCATATAAATTAATCTATACAAGTTAAATCTTAAGTTTTATTCTTTTATTCACAACTGCTGTTTCAAAGGGGAGAGATCAAAACTTGGATAGTGCCAATAAAACCATGAGAAGGTGTTTTTAAATATGAAGTAAAAATATAATAAATTCTTGTTACAGGAAAAAAAAATGAGACCCCTTAATATGCACAGTTAGAGCGAATATATGAAACCTAGAGAAAATACTAAACTATGAAGATGAACAGTAACACTATCCAACAGTTTATGAAAGAAACTGAACATGAAGAAATACAGATTCGAGTCTAAAGAGAGAAAAAAGGAATGCATTGGAGCTACAGTGTTTTTACCTGAGGACTCTCCTTTTATGAATTAGAACATTTATTTGTATTATTCAGCTTGTACTGTCTGCATAATAGCTAAGCTATCAGCAGCTGTTTCTAGGACAAGGGTGAAGTGGCATGTTATGTGGTAACAGTAAGATTAAATTACTTTTTTATTACAGAAGCAAAGAATTAACTTTGAAAGAAATTTTCCCTGAAGGATTTAAAAATTGACTACATTTCTATGATGAATATATATTAAACAATTGGTCTTTATCTTGTATTACCTTTCATACTGCTTGAGAAACAGCATGAAATGGAAAATTATTAGTATTTACTAAACACGTAGTAATACACTAAATCATATATAAACAACTTGTCATGAAGCTCTTCTGTAAAGCTATAAATCAGTCACTTTTAAAAAGATACCCAACAGTTCAATACATTGGATTCAGGTAGTGCTTCTATGTTGATATGCCCTCACATTACTCCTCATTCTTTCCTGGGAACAGCAGCATTAGCTTCACTGACAGTTCACCCTGCAGCTGGTTCCTGTGAAGAACCCAAAGACTACCAAGAGCTCTCCTCAACCAAGATTACTTGCATGATGTAGCAGATCATTTCTGGATGGATGCAGGCTGGCCAATATGCTATTCCACTTAATGAGTATGCATGCTCATTCTCTACATCTTCACTTTTTTAATGTATCCAGCTATTAACTTTGTATAGTTATCCTGAAGTAATATCTCTGTCCAACACTTATTCTTTTACTGGGTTATAATTAGTAGGTACCTGGCAAGACAGTATTTGAAGAAGGTAATTCTAGCAAACAAATGTGAATCAGCCTGAATTTCTCCTGGAAGAGTCAATAATCTAATTGTCTCCCTCTGGAGATTTAAGTTCACTGTATTAAAGTTAGAATTGTTTAAACCTATGAGTTACTGATCTGATAAATTTACTGAAATCACCTCAGTAAGTTCTGTAAAGTGCTCTAAAAATACCTCTGAAGGAGAAAGAAAGGAGAGTAGTGTGACTGCTTTGCTTAAACATCTTCCTCTATCAGTGTAAAGATAACAATTCTTTGAGTGCAATCATCAGCAGCACATAATTCAGGACTAATTTTCTGTAGTATAGTATTATAACTGTTTTTCTTCTGAACCTTCTCCTCTTTGTGTGTATGCAGGTTTCTATTGATTTAGGGTTGTCTCCTGTCAATTTGTAATTTAGAAGTACTTATTCAGAATAGGAATCTATCTGTCCTTAGTCCTCAGTAGGCCACAGGCTATTTTTTCAGTTGTTGCACTAAAAGCAATTCTCTCTACATGCACACATAATTTTCTGCAGGGCAGAGCTACCTTCAGTGAAAGTTCTAAAAATATTTCAGGTCTATATGACATACTGGGATTCTGTAGTTTGTAAAACACACAGTCATTGGAGAGTGAAGTGTCAAGGAATTAATTTTTAATTTAGTTTTAATTTATTTAAACCACAATTAGAAAAACTGTATGTAAAAGAGAAGGGGGGAGAAGTTTAGACAATTAGGAACAATTGCCAAGCAGCCTTATCCAAGTTATGACTGTCTTGTTCTAACATAGTTGTATTTTTTTATTCAAGTGAAGTAATGGCCTCTTTTCTTCAAAGCTGTACAATTTTCATTGTGTATGACTACCGGTCTTGAGATGTGATTAGATGATACTTATATTTTAGTACACTCTTTTGCTTATCTTTATTATTTAGACTTTGTGGTTTACTTTTCAGCTAACTCTTCTGCTTTTTACAGGGTTAGTGTTTGTAGATGTTCTTTGAAGAAAAAATTGGGAAGCTGTTGTTCCCTTTAAAGGAAAATGAATCATGTAAATAGGAACCAAAAAGACTTGTCTGCTTTCAAAGGTGAAGAGTGAAAACTTAAATTTTTTCTGCTAGTAAAGAAAATATGAATTATTGCTGGAACACTACTTACAAAATAGCGGTAACTGTTGGGAATTTGAAATCTGGCAATTCAGTGATTCCCTGATGTACTTTGCATGATAGATGTTACTCTGATTTTTCAAAATAATGCAGGTTTAAAACGTACTTTGCAGTTGTACAAATAGGAACATTATTCCTCATGGCTTTGTGCTCCAATCAGAGAATAGTTTTATAAAAAAATCCTGCAAATTATCCTTTTCTTCTCTTTTTGATTCACAAGGAAAGGAGGTATAAGGCAGAATTTCTGGCACATTTTTCTATTGCCCTGGCCTTACCACAGATTGTAATGTCTTTATTGCACAAGGTTGTTTTTTTCATCCAGTTTGCTTATTAGGGAGTGATGACTACCAGTTAAAGAATGGATAGGTATGGTGTCCAGAAATGTCTTGCCTTATTCAGTGTGCTCTTTTTACAGTACACCAAATTACATCATAGCAGCCCCATCTTCTTTCCATTGGAAAAGTTACATGGTGAACAGAGAATGAATTAAGATTCTATGGGAGGAGGAAGAATAACAATCAGATTAAAAACCTTGAACAAGAGGTAAATATTTAATTTAATCTTTGATTCCTCAGTTCTATAATCTATAATGCAGAACATAAAAGTGTTTCCAGACCTCACTGATGATAGAAGCTAAGAAAATTTGGTATTGCTAAAATGTTACATTTTTGAGCCAGCCAGCCATGCCAAGAATGAAAGAACCAAGAATGCAAGTTTGACCATGCACAAATGATGGATTTGCAACAAGTCACTGAGGATGTAGATGTAGTTTCAAATTACCTCACTTAATGCATAGCTGTTCTAAAGCAAAAAAAGGAACTACTTACATAAACAATGCACTACCTCAGCTGGAGCCAGAATTTTATAACATGGACCAAAATAACCTAACATTTCACTTCAAGCCAGGCTATGGTGCCTGTTTTACAACTGAATGAATTACTGGTTCTTAGATAAAAGGGTTTAAGAACTTAGAATGAAAAATGATTCCGTGAAAACACACATGGAAAACAGCAGTAGACAGAAAAGAAATGTGCATTATAATGACCCAGTTTAAGCGCCACCACTGACTGAAAATGCAGTAAAAATAACAATAATTTTCATGTATTGTACAATGATAAGGATCTTTCTATTGTTTATAGTAAGTACAATAAAAATTATATAGGCACATTTTTGTACTACTTCTGTATGATGAAAATCTGGACTTCACAGTGAACAGAAATCTGTGCCTACATCATCTCAAATCTTATTAAAAGAAGTATCAAAACATTTCAGCTTAGCAATAACAGGAAAATGCATATAAATTAAGATTGAATTAATTGCATAACATCACAATTTTAAAATGCATGCAAAATTGTGTAAAGCTCTGGTTTTCTTTCTCATCAATTTAGCATTAAACTGTTCTCTCTCTGGGAATAGATACATGAGATGTAAAATACAGCAAGGTATCTATTCTTCTCCAGCCCTTGAGACAGGAAGTCCTGTCATCATATTTGTTAACCACTTGGGAGTACACAGATGAAAAAGTCATCAATCTTGGCCTGTTTTGCTGACAGCAGAAGTTTTCAGTCTGCTGTTAGAAAACTAGCCAGTAGGGAAGATACACAGCATGAAAAGAAATTGATAGAGAGAGAGACAGTTTGATGACATGCAAGGGTAGCGTTGCAACAGCAAGGATGAATTTGTACCAGTTTCAGTTTGAATACTGACATCCTCTGGAGACCTAGTTAAGCCTTATGTTGCTGTGCTTAACTGTGCAAAGATTTCAACATTTCTGCTTCAACAGGAAACTGATACTGCATGGTTTCTATAAAAATATTTGTTATATCTGAGAACACCTCCTTTGCTTTGTAATACTCAAAACTGCCACTCTGCTGAGCCATGACAATACTGGATGCATTTTTACTCTGAGACAATGAAAGCAGAAAGTGTTTTCAAGATCTTCCCAATACAGCTTCTTTATTACATATCACTATGATTTTTAGTGCAACTCCTCTTCAAAGGCTATACTGACTAAGACATCATTAACCCTGCAAGAAAAAAAATCCATTTGTGAACATTAAGTGTATTTCTCATTTCATAATTAAACCATAACAGTCCACTACAAATTCACAGCTATGCAAAGTGACAGATTGAGGATTCTTCAGAAGAATGGAATTTCTCTTACAAGTTTTATAGGTAATTGGAAATGTGCAGTATGAATTAATAGTCTATATGGGTTTTCAAACAGTTTTAGACTGGCATCAGTATGTAGGACCATGAAAAGCTGAAATTTATCTTAAAACAGGAAAATAATTTTTGGAGAGGTGAACCCTAGGTATTAAATGTCTTTTGATTTGGTATTGTGGCTTTGTTTCTTCACTTCTCTAGCTTCTGCCCTACAGCATGGAAAAAATAAACATTACAATACTAGGCAGACATAATAATAAAAACGCAAGTCAATAAAAGTGGTACAAATTCCTAAACTAAAAAAGGTCAAAATTACACTCACCACTCATTAAGTAACCAAACTAGAACATCAGACAACAAAAAAAGTTTTTTCACTGATACCTGTGTAATATGAAGACCCATAAGAAAATTCACGATGTAATTAGCATCACAAAGTTTTTTTATTTGTGTGCTAATAATATTAAACAAGTCTCAGAACTAAAGACATTTTATTCCTCCTGTGTCTTTGCTACTTTAAAAGAATTTCAAAGAATCCTTGGTAACACTTTGTAGTTCAGTGTCGCCAAATGTTAAAACCTACAAGACAAGCACTTTCAAGAAATCTCCAAAGGATGTGAAAAATTATAGATGTTTATGTATTTTTATATTGCAATGTTCATATAGTATCATCTGATTAATTATCAGAAGTGATAATTATTTACTTTATCTGATAAAGTACTAACAGAAAAAAAATCTCTTAAGAAACCAATAGACCTTTGAGTGGTGGTACCAGTGAAACCTGGTTTCTTATGAATTTTATATTCCTTGTGCCCCTGTCCCAACTCAAATGCACGCCCCATCAGATTTCCATAATCTCATCTCTCCCGGAATTATCTCCTTGCCTTACTGTTTCCTAAGTTTTTCCACTGTACCCTCTGGACTAAAAAATACAACTTAGAAATGACATCTGTAAGACTTACTCTGATTATCAACACTACCATCTGATTATTACTAATACCTTTGACAACTGTGTTGTCTTTTTTGTTAGTTTTATTCCAAATTTCTAGCAGGCTGCTCTCTGAAGTTCTGCAACCTCAGTGCAGAACTGTGAAGCCTGTGGACTATTAAACATCATTCAAAGTCAGTTTCAAAGGTAACATGACGTCTTTACACACCTAAAAGGGCACAGAAGAAGCACCTAATAAGTGATGAAACAAGAAGGTTTATATTACTATGCTCTTTTGGTCAGCAGACTTGGGAATTTAGAGACAGATTGTCAGTTAAACTGAGGCGACTATTAGGCTTGCTGCCAGAGGAAACCAGCTGATGGAAGAAAGGAGCACTGTGCAGTCACCTCCACAGAGCTCGATTTTACAGCCAGGTCCTGTTCAAATGTAGGGTATCTTCCCACAGACCTCTGCTAAATTATGAGATTCCTTGTAGTTTTAAACACTATCTACTGAAAAAGAAAAAAAAAAAAAGTTTTATTACCCCCCCTTAAAAAAAAAAATCCCCCCAAATCCAGCCTTTATAGTCCCAATATTTTATGTCACTTTCTAACATTATGTTTCATACTTCATGAAGCCTGCAAGACAATTGCTTTATAAAGTTTAAAAATCACAGAGATGAAGACAACTATGTATCATTAAATTTGGCTTTGAAAGAATGTTTTCTACATCTACAGTTCTTTAAGCATGTACCTAACACATATACCTCCTCTCCAAGGCTGGTATTTTGAGCAAAGGATGACTTATTTTCTTGAGCAAGTAATTTTTATAATATATTTACAGAGATTTGAGAAAAAATATTGCATTGATGTTAATTCATCCATCTGCTTTGTCTGGGGTTTGTAAACTTGATTAGAAATCCTGCGTCAAAACTGAGGAGCTCGCTATTGTTAAGACACTGTAATTCATATACTATTATTTTAAAGCAGGCTACACAGTTTCTTCAGCAAGATAACTTTAAATGTCTTACCCACATAACAGATAGATCAGAGGGAATTTAAGAAAATATCTCACATATCAAACATATCATGGAGACTAAATTACCTGGTACAGGAAGAAGTAATGAGTGTTACTTTCTCACTTAATGCAGTGCATAGCAGCACAAAACAGGTGAGACGAGAGCTGCTGTGCTGCTTCCACAGTCCGTCTCCAACCCTGATTAGTTTCCATTTTTCATACTGTTTACTTATCATGCATACATTAGTGCTAATGACTGTTCAAAAGTGTTAGATGCCATACTGTGAGCTTTGTTTTCTTTAATCTTTTAATTATATTAACAGTCTTTCTTCTGTACAATTAACAGTGAGAAAGGAAACACAGAAGCTATGCTTACCTATAACACTAGTGTTATCTCTACTACCCCTAGTGACCACTCACTAGAGGAAAACCTACTGAGCCTGTTTTCTGTGATAATATCAGCCAGCCTTTCTGATCAGATTTATAGGAAGAGACTGATGACTTATAATTCTTGGCATAGCCTTTTCAATCTTGAGATCAACCTAGAAAAGATTTCCTATTCTATTTCTTTTTTGAGGAGGCACCACTTGAGATAACTAGATAGTTCCATCATACTTGTTTAATCTGCACGCTGCTAGAACTGAAGATAAGAGGGCCATCTAATGCTGTCTGATGCAGAGAAATATCTCTAGAAAGTAAAGTAACTGCCTGACCATTTGAGAGAGGCCACTTTACCAGCAGCTTGATACGGCAGGGTTCAGTTTGAGACTAAAACACTGTAGATGTCTGCATGCAGATCTGTACAGCTGCAATAGGAGTCTGAGCACCCTTCACAGCCAATGGGCATCAGGCAGCAGGGCTTGTACAGCATTTCTGCTCCCTGACCGCCCCATGTCTGGTCATGGTTGAGCTCAGGCATCCTCTTGGCTCCACTGCCTGAAATGCACTGAACTCCACCAACTACAACAGGAGCTCAGACACATCATGCATTTCTAGTTACCATGTGCAGTCTCCTAAAATCTGTGTGCTGTAGTCTTAGCCTGAAAAGCACTCCACTGGCATGTTTCAGATTCAGACTCATGAACAAGAATTATCCTGGAAAGAGTTAAAGACAAAACAGACCCTCAAATAACTTTCTGTTGCAACAGATTTCTATTGTAACCGACTCAGGTAGCATTGTCTCAACATTCCCAGACAGCACATATCAATAATAGCTCTTAACTATCACTCACAATTCCAAGTAAATTGGAATTTGCATTATCTGTCTTCACACTAATCCCTGCTTATTCTGGTACTGAATACCTCCTATCGCGGAGAAACTGAAGAAGCAATTGAAAAGTTAACGGCCCTATACATGAAAATTGATCAGATCATCCTATGGTTTTAAATGCCTGAACATAACAGAGCTAACATCATAGAACATCATAGTAAAAATAGGAATGGAGACTTTACATCCTTTCTATTGGCGGCAATGGCAACTTAATCAGGGGGCATTATTTATCATAAATTCATTTTGTACCTGTTAGAAACCCCAAATATAATTATGCACCTTCCCATAAAATATTACATTCCCATAGCCCTTTCTTTGCCATGGACAAAATTATGCAAAATATTCACAGAATCTGTCATCACCACACTCAGTACAGGTCATAGTGCTACTTAAAAGTATGACAGGAAACAGTTTTCTCCAATGTGACAAAGTTGATGAGAATATACTGTAACTGAAATGTTCCCAAACTGTTGTCAGACAAAGAATGGGATTAAATGCCTAGTTAATCTCCATTTTCCCCTAACAAGCAAAAGGATAGCAGATTTGAAGCGATTTTTTTCCTTATCTGTGCAAATTTCTACAGGTATTGATTTAATTTTTAGTTAGAGAGTAAAATTCAAGAGTTTTGTGTTTGATGGAATGAGTTACCTGTGAAACTCCGAAGTTGTCTGAGAGTCCTCAGTACAAATTCAGCCATAGATGAAAAAAGGTTTCCACTAATATCAGAAGTAAGTATAAACTCTGTGGGGAATCCTACTGCTAGCCCCTCAAAATCCCAGAAGAAAATGCTCAGTAGAGTACTCGTACTGCTTCAACTTCCACCTTTACACACAGCATATACTTTATATTACAGAACAGAAAACTGAATTCATGAAAATCTAGATTGCTACTTTCACTGATGACTTCCTGTATTTACATCAGCCCCTTTATAGTCACAATAAATTTTGATGTGTCTCCTCCAGAAAGACAGAAATTCATAAAGCTATTTTGTGAAAGAGTCAAGAGTAACCAATTCATAATCATGCAAATTCTCCAACTAATCCCAGTTCTGATGCCTGAAACTAATTTCATACATATATTTCATAAGAGTAAATACAAACTTGAAAGATATAAATATTGAATTTTTCTATTTACTATTGTTATTCCAATAATCAAAACAATTACTAACAGACATAGAAAAATAAATGCTTAAAACTGTCAAATTTTATTAGCTTCCTAAAACATGCACTCTTCAAGAATTTTTATTTTTTTAGCAACAGTGAACATAGTTGGTATTATATTACTATACATGTACTTTGTACATATATATACAAGTGTATTACACATTATACTTATTACACATGTACCTTATTTATCTTGCATTTTATACTATCATCCATTAATGTACGCAAGAAAAGGGAAGAAAGAAACGAGGGAATAAGAAAAAATTATCTCAGAAATTTCGTATGAATGTAAAGAACCCATCTTTCGGGTCAAGAAGACAGCTGCACTTCAGGCCAGATGTCTGGAAGTAGAACATATTTATGTATTTATTTTTAATTCTCAATCTTCAAAATGCTCTGAAGTGAAACAATGAACAAGGCCCTTTCACCTACCATAAAATCACCATCATACATGTGCACTAAAAAGTATGGCCACAAGGTGGCTCTCAATACTCAGCATTGAAAACTATAAATCTGAAACTGAAATAAAAAAGAATCTCGATTAGCTTTGTTTTCTTAAAATTTTAAGTGATATGTTTCACCTCACTTATTCTTTGAAACATTTATTTCCACACTAGACAAATACTTTGAGAAGATATTTTAAATTTACTTTGTTCCTCAATATCATGAACCCTTATATAAAGAATTCCAATGCAAGATTTCCAGACTCAATCTGTAACAGCATCATTTTCCTGTAGCCACGTATTTCTCCAAAAATCTGAGTCCTTTTGATAGTTGGAATTCATATATACATAACTGAAATAATTTATTTACTGGTTTTTGATTTAGTTTTCAACTATTTACCAGTACTAGTTCTGTTTCATGATGAAAACTGCATGAAACTTCTGCATAGAACATGAATTTGCATGCAGATAGCATCTTATACATCTTGTTTTCTTCCAATATGCTCTAGCTATATTCTTTATGTTCTTAGTTACTGTTTTATTTTTGCTTTTACAGATTTATTAATAATTGTGGGTTTTGTTGGCAACCTTCCACCCATTTCTGTAGTCAGTTTCAAAAATATCCCTGTTTTCATTTAATGTTTATTTTTCCCACAAGTGTGGAAATCTGAAATTTAAAGAAACTGGACGATGTAGGAAAAAATAATAAATAGGGCTATGACTGTCAAACCAGTAATGAATTATTACTTGATGATGAACCAATGGATCGCAAACCTGTACAATAATCTGAAAGGATAAAAGTCTCTTAGAACAATCATCTTGGATACATTCCTTAGACAAGAGATCTTGGTGGTTACTTCCAGGAATATGCTCTCTCACAGGAACAAAATCTTAAAGAATACCTGAAAATAACTATTATAGCTATTTTGAAATTACAGGCCCATGGAGCAAGAAACAAGATATGTTTTCAATGCTACGCTGCAGTACAAACACTTTTTTACTATTTTTCCTATTTAACTATTGAATCAAGATCCCAGAAAATAATTTGAGTGTAAGGGATCATTAAAAGAATTTTAAGTAATATAGTTAACCTATATGAGTGTTTTTAACCCATGAATCACTGGGACAAATTAACATTTTCTTATTACTTTCAGTTCCAGAAGCTTGCAGAAAATCCATATCTGCAAAAAGTTAAACACTGTGCTGTGTTTTCTCTACGAAACACTATTTTGTGCTGTATTAAGTTGTGTCCTTAGCGTTTACTCCAAAGCCAACAGTCTTTTTCCCATTAGCTTCAGTATGTTTTTCAATGAGATCCTTCAACTGCAAACCAGCTAGGACTTTGCTCAATTATTCAGCAATACTACACTTTAAATAAAAACATGGCAATACGATGCTGAAGGTTTCAAACTCTCTTCAGATTTCTGATTGTTGTCCTAGATAAACATACATAGCACAATACTTGGAAAAAGTGATCTCTAGAATCAAAGACTTTGCCTGGAATTCTACATTTGATTACAAAATTCATGTATATCAAAGACAGAAGTACCCTCATAGACAGAAAATGTGCAGTGTTTTTCATTCTTGATGCAATGGCCTTCGATTCCTGAGCTAACTGCTTTTATTATTATTACAAAGAGTCTAGAAAGGCTTTTGCAAAGCTTTTGATACTCTAAATTCTAGAACCTAAGGGTTTGCTATCCACTACTAGGTTTTTAGCATTCTGTCAACAGTTCTCAATATTTTAGAGCTTCCAAATTTATAAGCCAATGTTGAACTAACTTCCTACAGTTTTTGTCTATCTTAAAAAAATAAAGAAGATAGAGAAGAATCCCTAGCATGCCAATTACTAAACTAGAGGTCATAACCTTAAACACAGAAATAATGACAGTTTTGCACATGGCAAATTCAAATTTCATCTCATAGTGTTAATACTCATAATCAAAATGAATCATACAGCGTCACTTTTAGAAAATGACAGATCCTGATAGTAGCTAGCAGAAATCAACATGGCTTCTTCAAAAATGCTGCTCAAGGTCATTATTCAAATAGGTAACATATTTTTACAGAAGTTTCTACAAGTCCTTATTCGGAAAAAAATCTTTAATTCAAAAGAAAAACATATCAGAAACCTTGATGCTTTCAAGGTTGATGCAAAAGATTTTCAAAGCGGAAGTTGAATTTGCCAGTGAAAACTGAGTGGCAGCCAGTAAATATGGCCTCTCAAAGAACCAAGATGCTGCAAACTCTTTTGGTCACAGGTACTTTGTTGGTGTGCAGGGTAGACCATCTCATGTCTTGCTGAGTTCAGGCAATCAGCAGCTGTACACATAACATTCTTCCCCAGGTAACAACTACTATGTTATACAGTTATATAACACCCTATTGATTATTCTTACCTGAAGATATTTTTCGATTGTTAGGAAAAAGTAACTTAATATAAATGTTTTTACTTATCTTTACCTACACAAACTTCATTTTGGTCTAAGTCCTCTTGTATCTATTGGGAAACATGGACAATTGGTTAATGTTTTTTGAACCTTTGCTAAGCTTCATCAAAATCTTGCAGTATTTAGGAAAGCTGCTGGCCTGTGTTCACGTCTGTCTCAGCAACTCACATTTTCGCCATTTCTGCCTTCTGTCACTGAAAAGATTCACCAGAGAAGTTGTGCATAAACTTTTGAAATCACATATGTAGTTTTCTTACAGAGGTAATAAACCATCGCAATATAGCAAAACTTATGTACAGATAAATATTTTCAGTAAAGTTTCAAATACATTTCATTAGACATTTTTAAATGGCTGGGCAGCTCAGATATGTCAAGGTGGGATACACAAAAGATATATTAGCATTTTGATTTCTATTGCAAGGGGCATAAAACATAAATGTGAGAAACTTACTCATGAGGTACTGGGCAGGACAGAGTTATGGGGTACTCTGGCTGCACAAGCCCTGTCAGAAACATGACAAGTCTACTATATGCTGACACCATTCTTTATTAAAGAGGTAACAAAGAACTATATATTTTATTAGAATTAAAATGGACCAATGGCTGATTAACTAATTGTTGATATCAATATAGATAAAGCAAGATACCATAATGCTTATAATCACATATGTCGTGGTTTAACCCCAGCCAGCAACTAAACACCACGCAGCCGCTCACTCACTCCCCCCCACCCAGTGGGATGGGGGAGAAAATCAGGAAAAGAAGCAAAACCCGTGGGTTGAGATAAGAACGGTTTAATAGAACAGAAAAGAAGAAACTAATAATGATAATGATAACACTAATAAAATGACAACAGTAATAAAGAAAGGATTGAAATGTACAAATGATGCGCAGTACAATTGCTCACCACCCGCCGACCAACACCCAGCCAGTCCCTGAGCGGCGATTCCCCGCCCCCACTTCCCCGTTCCTATACTAGATGGGACGTCACATGGTATGGAATACCCCGTTGGCCAGTTTGGGTCAGGTGCCCTGGCTGTGTCCTGTGCCAACTTCTTGTGCCCCTCCAGCTTTCTCACTGGCTAGGCATGAGAAGCTGAAAAATCCTTGACTTTAGTCTAAACACTACTGAGCAACAACTGAAAACATCAGTGTTATCAACATTCTTCGCATACTGAACTCAAAACATAGCACTGTACCAGCTACTAGGAAGACAGTTAACTCTATCCCAGCTGAAACCAGGACAACATACTAGTTTAAATATGTAATAGATCTATAATCTATAAAAGTAATCACAGTTTAAGTTCCATTACTTTTGACTTAAGAAAATTAAATGGTCAAAATCTTTGCTAAGATCCCCTAACTATTATTGATTATCAAAAGAACAAAATATTCTTTCACAAAGACAGGATGATGCTGAAAAGTTTTACTTGTCTAATTAGAACTGTTTTAAATGTGAACTATATCAAGAAATACAAATTCTAAGCCAAAAAACTTGCAAATCTGAAAGTCTTGTGTAAATTTTTTGGAAAAGTTTTCAGGCCATATGCACATCATCTGCAAATATGTCAAAACAGGATCCGTCCTGCTTGTCTATTGTTGCTTTTCTAATTTTCCTTACAGGTTAGGAATGATTTTACCCAACAAAACTCTGAAGCTGAATAAAACCACTACCTGAAATCATTCCAATTCATCCCACACATTTGGTGCCCAAATGTTCTAGAAATATCACCCTAGTTCTTAATATTTCCTAATATCCCATTCTAGAGAATGTATTAGAAGTGTTGACAGTACTTATCTCAAATGGCTTTTCCATTTGGAATATGGTAAATACGAGGACATGGCACTTCTGGGTTTTTAGAATTTCTTAAAATATTTAGTGCATATACTACATATCACTGTTGCTTGGAGAAGAAACAGATACTGCTAGTTTTTCACAGCAGCTGGCAACATAATAGCCATACAGGAGATCATAAACCAAATCTTGCTGCTTAGTCAAGTTGGTTGATCTAATAAGTAAAGTTAGTATCTGATAGGAAGGAAATATCCCAGGAAAAAACTTACTTCAGTGTCAGTGTTTTTCAGTATGTCTTATCTGAGTACTAAAAATGAATTAGTTTAAGACCTTGTTCTACCAAAAGCCTAACAATTTTCTTGAAATTTCATGTAAATAAAATTTTAAGTTCTATAAGTTTACACATTTTGCATCTTTTAGCTTTGTTGACTAAAATTAATTCTTTATCTACTTGTACTGATATTGTCCAAAGATGAAGGTCTGTTTGGTGGGATGGGGATGGTGAATATTTAATTTTTCTAAGAATTCATACTTAAGCATTGAAATTCACAAGTCTCCTAATATTGCTGTTTTCCTATCTGCACTCTTCCAGCAATGTCTCACAAGCCATATACTTCCAAATCTGACTCCCTTTTTTTTTTAGCAATTTTATTTTCATTCCATAATACAGAGTAAGGTCCATTTTTGTTACGTACCAGTTTTCATTATAGTTCATGCACAGTTTGTGTATACTCTAGCCTTGTCAAAAACATGATGCTGTTAGTCTAGTTCCCACTAACATAATACATAACTTTTAGTTCTAGTTCTGTCTTTTGGTCAAACGAGCCAAAAATTACTAACATAGTACATGTACAAAGATGTATCCAAATACTTATTTATATGATGCTCATTCAAAATCTCAGTAGTGGGATGAAAAGAATACTGGTTTTTAGCTTTTTATGTTTTTTGGAAATCTTCTGTAATCAGTCTCTGGTGTTTTTGATGTAACAATCTGCTAGTAACAAAGAGGTTTCTGAAATAATTAGGTTGTTTAAAAGAGATTTGGCAAATGTAGGCAAAATTATAATTTTACTTTGATAAAGGTGATATGCAATGGTATCTGTACATCCTAAAGCATAGCTGTTTGTGGTTTTATACAATACAATGTTTTTCTCCAGGACAATGATTTCCAATAAGCAGGGCTTCTTCTGAATCTTGGTTGACTTTTGAAATTCCTGTTCAAAGGAGCTTAAGATGAATTCAAAACAACCTGAAGATAAAACTAAATGTTGGAGGTATCAAAGCTTCCACATATTCTGGCCTCCTACTATGGAGAAATGTGGATAATATAAAACATAGAGAGGATATGCTAAAAACCAGAGACTAACTATACATGTAATACCACCTAAAACAGTAAATACATGGCAATAAATATTTGGCAGTTCTCTGGGGAAAAATCTGCACAACTTTCCAAAAGTATGCTTAACTACTTTTTAACCTATTTTGTTTTCTCCCAAGCACCTCCCACTCTCAGTATGTGGTATTAACAGCTGTGGATCAAATTCAGTTCACTCTTAATGGTTGCTTCTAATTGCACTTTTATTAAAAATTTTTGAAAGTGTGCACTCATTTTACTCCTTATTTCACGATTCATTTTAACTAGATGTCATTGCAAGCTTCAGCACAAAAATGCTTCTGTCCAGTTCTGATCTACTCTATGTATTGTGCAAATAAACTAAAGGAATAGTTAAAAAGTCCAACCAAATTTGCCTAAATTATGGTATTTGGGGGAGTTGGAAGTAGAAAGTGGATGACAACTGAAACAGTGAGCATACATAGCTAAACCATTCCATAAATCATAATTAAACTAAACTGCATTTGGAAAGCTTTCTTACTTTGATGATAAATGAAATTAAGAATATGAACTGAATTGAAATTTAATATTTTTCTCCATCTGTTAAGAAAATCATGTTTTTTAAATGTAAAACTGAATCAAGCATCTAAATGTACCTTGGAAAAAAAAAAAAATTCGAATGTTTGCCACAGCCTGGGTTCAACAGGAGGAAAACTATCAGTAGGTAAATGAACAGAATATTTCATGCAACAGGTGAATTTATTTAATTGCACTTACTCGAATAATGTTTTTAAAGAGACAGTGTGAGATAGTTTCCCATACTGCAGTGATTTTTTCTATCAATTTAGGTATTTATGAACATGTATTTTTCAACTATGACAGGCAAAACCTTCAATTTTAAAAAATTCATAGTCTAAGGATATCCTATATATTTATTGTTTTACAATATAAATACATAAATTCACATGAATCCTCAGGAAGCAAAAGAAACATAATGATATTCTGAAGGAAAAACATCAAGCAACCTTAGAAGAAAGCACATAGATTTATTCTACAGGATAACTGTGAACTACGGATTTTGTTCTGAATTTTGTTTCAGCAAAGGCAACTACAAAGGGTGTTCTGTGATGGCCTGCATCTTTAAAGCAATGACCAACCACTTAAAAAAGCCCCAACGTTATCTCCTTCATTTACAACCCCAAAGAACAGTACTTTGAGACTTTTGCAGTGATCCTTTGTAAGTCAACTGTGATGCTAGAGAAAAAACTATAATTGAATACGATTCACTGCACCTCAGAAAATTTACTCTGTTTAGTTCCTGTAAAAGGAATCAAATATAGTTTCTAACAGAATGTCAATCACTGAACAGTATCAAGTCTGTTTGAGAATAATGTAATTACCATGAAATACAAAGTACAACTGAACAACAAGCAGCATTCACTGTCAGTGTGCAATGCAGAAACCCCACAAATTCTCATCAACTTTTCAATCATTACTCTTCATTACTAATAACTACTGTAGCTACACTATTTCATGACAAATGAACTCCTAAGTAGACAGGATCTCTTTAAATACTATTTTCTACTCAGCATATGGTTTCCATACTAAGCTACTTAAATTGCATGTGACCAGAACCATTTGCCAGTATGGTCTGGTGCATCCTATAAAGAAAAGGTGCCTGAAAAATATGATTATTGTCTACAGTTTCACTGTGAACATATTGTACAAGATTACACAGTGCAGCCAAGAACTAACAGGCACATCTTGGAAAAGCAATGCAAGACCTAGGGGTCATTAGTAAATTAAGCATCTCTTTTAATTTCTTGCCTGGAGCAATCCCTAGGGATTGAAAGCAGCTGAAAACAGCTGATCCAACCAAGCTCTTTGAAGGAGGGCTGAAGAGGGGCTAGGGCAGAGAGCACCTGTGCTGACTTTAATATTATCTTATAATTTCTTCTTGCTGGAGTGTTCACAAGTGGCCAGATACTGCCAGCCTTTGAATCTGTTAAATGACAGAAGAAAACATGAAGAAAAGGGAGCTTTATCCTCTCAAGAAATCTTATGTATTTTTAATATATACCTGAACTTCATTACACATGGTGAAAGCAAGCACTGGCAAAAATCAAAAGTGGGTAGTAGGCTGTGTTGCTGAAGAGGAAAGGGTGTAGCCCTGTTTCCCAAACTGGTGAATATGAAAGCAATCATACTGGGTTTTTTTGGTTTTGGTTTTCCCTCCCAAATAGCTTTGAAGTTTTCTTTGGAAAAGTGTTTCTTTACTACTAGCATAGTTATTTGATATCCATATATACTTTATGTAACAATGAGATTTCAAGTTGAAATCATCTTACCCAGGGAAGCTATCAATTAATAACTACTGTGAAAAGACACAGCAAACTTTTTCTTTTTGACCTGGATTACATGTTAAAACGTTCTAGCAGCTAACTGAAGGAGATTTTCACAGTCAGAGAAAAAAGAACGTTGCGTGGCTTTTCTCCCTGTCGGTGCCCCAGAATGAGGTTAAAACTTCAGGAAAGACAAGGAGATCACAAATTTTCATGTAAGAAATAGCTAAGAATGCATAGGAAAATGGTTAAATATATTATATTTTTAGTATACATTCACTTATGTATATTGAAATAAGTTAGTTCTACAGTACTATCAACATTTATGCCAATTTTAAAGGAAAAAAAAATACACATATGCTGACTGTGCAAACTTCTGTGACTGCAGAATCAACCAAATAACTTGTTAGAGCTACTCATTACAGTAAGCAATGTCATAGCCTGACATCAAGGAACCTCTGTTAGCCTAATATTACTCCCATATCCCAGAGAGAAAGAAGTTTCAGTGTATTTTAATCAACGACGTAAAAAAAAATTAGATTTAAATCAAATTAAGAAATAAAAACATTCTTTTAAACAATACAAATTTGAATTTCAGTTTCTATATTTACAAGCACAAATAAAAAAGACATTTTAAAAAATGTATTCACCTTAAGATCTGAATTGACTGAATGCAAATACTGCACTATCTTGCAGGAGGCTGCAATAGACTTCATTTAAGGAAAGAAGCTTAATCATATTATAAATATGACAACAGTTTCAAATGATCTTACTAAGCACATTTAGTATTTAATAGGAAATTTTGTCAACAATGAAAGGGGATACTATAGGTAACACATTATCCTACAGTTAATCAGAGCATTTCCACGGAGGATTAGTAAGAAAAGGCATTAAATCTTACATTTACAGTGATGAAATCCATTACTGATTTTAACCTGAATAACTCTGAAATTGCTGAAAAGTTGTATACAAAAGCATAAAACACCTTTTTGTAGTTCCTTGAACAAAAAAACCAGCACCGCTCTCAGCTGTATTTGCAACCTCAGAGATCATTCTAGAAAAAGGTTTGCTAACCCATTTTGCTTCTAGGAGTCCCATTACTAACACAGCACAGCTTCTGGAAGTAGAACAAATATTCATGAGGCAGCTTTCCAGTGATAAACAGGGTAAAACTAAGCATTGTTGCATATCAAGTTGATGCTCATGATAGATAAAACAGAATATATGATCAAGCCCATAGATCAGGGGAAAAAAAAGTCCATTTTATTTTTCACAGGATAGCAGAAGACTGTTACTTGTTACCTCAGTGCTGTAACTATCAGAGCTCGAGAGACAAGCCAACAAATCTGAAATCCTTGGATCAGAGACTGATTTTCAGAAAGACAGTTGATAACAGAATTCAATCTATACCATATATTTTATACTTTGTGATTCATAATAAAACCACTAGAAAAATTTCAGTAGACTGTATACAATGTACAGGAGTATATAGAACTACAAATAGAAAATAGAGCTACCAATCTAAAGCTGTGCAAATACAATTTCTAGAGTGACACTTAAAAAAGTAAATATCACAGTAACAGAAATATACATCAAACTTCAAATGTTTTTCCTTTTAAAGGTCAGGAAAAGCAAAAGCAAAAAGAAATTGTTTACTGTTTCTGTCAACTTTTTATTTCAGTTTACAATAGTTAGTGCTTAAGTTAACTCTAACATATAGGAATACTGCTAAAAAACCTGAAGGCAACGTTTTTCTATTGTTCACAATATATTTCTCTGTAAACAGACCTCTCCAAAACCTTAATGTCCATCTAAGTAACTCTTAATACTAAATTCCACAGCTCAGGATTCATTAAAACAGTAGAATCACTCTATATAGAACACATTTTTCTTTAACCCATCAATTGTTAGGACCACATCATCTTACGAATTTTGTCTCTGACCATTAAGCAGGACTACTGAATAAAATATCCCATGAGAGAAATATAAAGAGCTTCATTCCATTCTCTGAGAGATAATTAGCAAATATTTTTCAAAAGTAAAAAAATATAGTAATAGTAATTATAAAACAAATAGGGACCTTCAATATATGTTTGACATTTAATATAGCCTAATGTATTTGAATACATATCCTCATTTTATTTTTATAGTTTTTTTAATGGCATATCAAATATTAGGTATGTTGTTAGTAAAACAAAAATAAAATGAGGATTTGTTCTGAAATAATTAAATGTCAAACAAATGATTACACATCAAATATTTGATGAATGTTCTCTAAAAATTAATTTCTAATAATTTAAAAACATTTGACAGATAATTAAGAGGATTAGTAAAATTGCTTTCAAATTTTTAAGGCCAGCAAAGAATACAATGCTTTTAACTATTCTATTTTTCAGTTCCTCTTGTGTGTTCAAGTAGCTTTCACTCACACTTGCTGTGCCTAGACTAGGACATGCATGATTTGGGCATTACTTATTCTTGTAAGTCATACACAGGATTTCAGATGTTTCTAAACATCTTCATCCGTTACAGTGAACACTGTATACAGAATACAAAATAAGGATTGCGTTACATTATCAAGAGTATTCTCTGGCAGGTATTGCTAAATTTCATGTCAAATGAAATGGCAAGACTGAATGGCCTGCAGTCTGGTAATTTTGGGAACTGTGCCAATAAACACCCTTTTATACAAGATGGCTCTTGTCAGACAAACATGATATTATCATATGAAGATTAAATTAATCACTATGCACCACATAGCATTGCTATAATACAGTTAGACTCCTGTCAGAATTTTCATTTATATGGTATGGCACTGGGAATTTAGTACTATATAAAATGAATTTCACTTATTAAGGAGATTAAAATTAGGCAATGATGATCAAAGAAATTAATTGTATATAGAAACTTGACTGACAGAATGTCTAATGAGGTTCTTCAGAGATCCAATTTGGCTCATGGATATTTCATATTTGTAGTGGTGATCAAAAATTTAAAATGTGATCTTGTGGATTAAAGGTATAGTTTGGAAATCAGAAGCACTCTGAAGGAATGGTAAATGCTTGCAAGAACAGATCGGTTCCACAGTGCCGTTTGGCTCACCTACAGGATGAGCTTTGAGATATTTGGGAGCAAAGAACTTAGGTCATGTTTTGAGAATGGATTTTAAAAACCCTGAAAAGCTCTTACAAGTCATGTGTTTTCTCATGTTAATACTCAATTTATTGCATAAGATGTATCTGATTTATAGTCTAAGGCATAAGAACTGCTGTGCCAGGTCAGACTGAAAGTCTGGCTAGAGCAGTAGTCTCTCTGAACAGCAACTGCCTAGGGAAGAGTATGTATCAATGCTCTTCCCAGTATATTCTCCTGGCCACCAGAAATTTGCCATTAAGAGACTTACTGAGTAGCTTGATCTACCCCTAAGAACAGTTTGCATTATTTAAATGAATAAGAACTTTCACAGTGAAAAAATTAAATTAGTGAAGAGAACCAGCATGAGATCCTAGGTCTAGAGTAGTAGACAGGCCAATTCAGACATGAAGAATGACACACATAAAGGCTAGATACATGCTGGAAATTGTTGCTGGAGCTCAAACAGAAATTCGGGCCTTGCTCAGTTCTCTACATCCCATTACAAACATTTCACAACAGCTGGTCCTTCTTGTCCACAAAAACTATGAAACCATTAGTGTGTCTCAGCAGTGTTTCTACAACTCTGACTTATTCTGTTCAGAACCACACCTGGCTGCAATAACAATGTGGGTTTTTTGACAGTTTTAATGGTAGAAAACTGAACAGTTATAATTCCTGGTTACAGTCACTTATGCCTATACATGTAGGCTCTGTCTGTACACCTATGTCCTACTGAAGTTGCCAGTAAATCTCTCCAATATTGGAATTACCAGTGGAGGAGAAAATTTCTACACTTCCAGGTTACCTGAACATAGATGTGTATTGCACATGCTTCAGATAGTGTAATTCCAGCCTTAGGTGTTTAATTACAGGATGGATTTATTGGAGGGGGAGGGGAAAGTTAAGGGAAAAACAATCTCTTTATATCCAGCTTGATGTCACTGTGCCTTGTGTCTTTATCTGTTACACTTCGAAATCTTTAGAAATTTTAGTGCAGAAAGTTCCTAAGACAAAACATGTGATTATAAAACCCTTTGGTAAGATGCACGTACATTACTGCTGTTACTATAGTCACTTCTGTCAGAAATATTTACTGCTAAGAAAGAAAAAGAAAATTTAGACTGAACAGTAATAGTTTTAATAACAAACCTCCACATGCTCTAATCACTGAAATCTTTGGTGTACTCATAAGTCTGACAGAATATAGTCTCTGGCTGTATTATAGTATGTGAAATGGTTCTTCACAATACCACTCATGCTTCTTCCAATTACATTTTGTAACATACAAGTCCCTAAACCTTCTGGGCAAAAGAAGCATTTTTTGCTATTGTAATAATGTGGAAAGTAGTCAAAAGGATCAAAGATTCCCATGAAATATGAGAGAAGAATTCATATGCTTTTAGTTACAATGAAGGCCAGTTTGCTTTATTACAAAAGTTAGAAGACTTCTGTAAGTATCTTCTAAAGCAAAGTCAGCTTCTCTACAATCTTTTGTACAGATCAACATTTGGAACTACAATCCTCAAACAATTCAAAATTTGATTTAGAACAGATGCTGGGATTCATAACAAATGTATGTGTGCTGGGGTGGGGATGCAGGGGACAAAAGAAAGAGCAGGGAAATTTGCTATTTTACTCAGTATCTCCTAGATTTCAGTGTGATGCATAAATACCCTTCGAAAAAGAAGTTATTTCAGATACGCAGACAACCAACCTATAGGCCATGTTATCTACCACTCTCTTAATTTGTACTATAAATGCTACCCTGAATCACTGTCCAAGCACAGGTGGCAATAATGTGTATTCCAAATAGGTTTAGAACTTTTCTTTTCTCTGTGACATTCCTGTGGTTCCCATCAACATAAGAATATGCTTTCTAATTCATTAATCCCAGAATGAAGAGAAGAACTCAACATACAGCAGTAGTTTTCACTGAAATACAGAGTGAGTTGGACAAATACTTTGACGGATACCTCACATAATATGCACTGCTGAAATAAGCATATAATTTTTCCTAACTTCTTTAGCAATAATTTTGAGTGTCTAAAGAAGCAGTGGTACTTTCAATAGCTTCAAATATTTTTTTTCTGTATTAGCATTAAAAAAACTAATATTATTTTTAATAAACTAAGAGTTTCACATTTGGTTCTAAGAATTCTAATGAGAAAAAGTTCAGTGTTAATTACCACTGTTACAGTAGAAACATGGGATCTCTAGGTTCAGGTTTCATGTTATTTTTATAATGCAGCAGATACTAACATCCACTAGAAAAAGAGGGGCTTTTTAATATGCTACTTTATGAAATATAAGGACATCAATTTATAAATTAGCATAGTTTTCAAAATATTTACTATAGCTCTCAGAAGCATCTCGACAGAAAGAACATATTTGATCCTGATTTTAAATAATCTTCTCTAAAACAGAATTTTCTCTACATTTCAGAAATTTGAATTTACCAGCTGTAACATTTATGCTCCATTCATAATTAGTAAGTCTGAATGAATCCTTTCCCATTCTCTTCAGAGGTATAAAATAAGGTAACACATTTATTACATCTAAGGACAGACACAGAATCTAAAGCCCTCACAAAATTCCTAATTCACAGGGGCACAAAATGTTTAAGAGTTTATCAATACGTTTGCCAGTGAGAGAAGGTATCTTATACATACATTATACTTGCTACAATGAATAAGTATCTCCTCTATGTTCTGCTATTTAGTTGGGGAGAGAGAAAGAACGTTATTTTTCAATGAACATTAACAAGGCACTGTTAACTCTAATCTTTAGACCTCAATTAATATCACCAAATGTAAATGTCATATATAACACTGAATTAAGAATTGTTTTGGAAATACTCTCTCAGCAGAAATACTGGCATATTGCTTGAATAGATGAAAAGAAGTTGTTGCAACCAAGTTACTTCTGTATGTTATATATTAGAAAAAAATTTGGAAGGTCAACTAACACAATTCATACAAAGACAGAACTGTTAGAATGCATAAAAATGTACGCAGTTTCAGCTGGCAAGTACTTGGCCACTGCTCAAAATACTAGTAATTTACAATCCATATACATATTTTTAAACAAGATCAGATTAAGCAGGCTAAACCTTTGTGAGATTCAAATGGCTTTCCCACTTTTGACTCTCAAATAGATTACTTTTTGATTGCCCACCATTAGTTGATTCATGAGGCAAGGTGGTAAATTTACAGGCTAGGTCAAATCAATACTTTAAGGAAGTTTTCTGTCTCAAAGAGTGGACAGTAGCAGATGCTTAGGGAAAGTGCAAAAAGCAGGAGATACATACTCTCCCGAATTGTGGCAACTCGTGGTTTAGGGACCTCCTGAGCTGCAGAATACATGAAGACTACTGTCAAGCAGTACAAGTTGCATAAAACACAACCTATTATCAACTTTTTTTAAAAAACTAAAAGTAACAGCACTTTTTCTTCACCATTACTCTTTCCCTTCCTCTATTCAATTCAGCAATTCCACATGTCCCTTCAGAGCAAAATGTATTTTCCCAGAAGATCAAAAATGCTTCATCTATTCCCATCCTGGACTGTCTTGTAAAAATATCAGTTCTAGGATTGTGAAGACTACCAACGTAAATGATTCACTTACCTGTTTTTCAGCTTGTCCATAATCTGATCCTTGGGGTGACAAAAAGTGACAAATATGACCATTGTTTTTTGCTTTTTCTCGAAGACCCATAGCCGTTCGTACTGTGGCATTTCTAGCATGAACAAACACCATTACCTTAAGACAGAAAGAAACAGCACTGATGAGAAAGTCTTAATCAAATAATGAAAAAACTTTAGTTACAAAATATTCCCTATAGGAACAATAAAAAAAATAGTTAATACATGATATATTGATGAAAACTAATGTTGCTTTAGGGAAATTAAAGGGTGATCCTGCCTATGTTGTATTTAATATTTTCAAACAGCTTTTCAGAAGGTTCTCTTTTTTAATTCTTTAGTCTTTAAAAGATAGGGAACAATTGTTGGCAATAAAGAGTTCATTTTCATAAAGTAGGGAGATTACCATTGATGTGAAGAGTTGTGTTATTTGACACATCCTAAATGATCTGAAAAGCAAATAGAGAGATGATACGTTTCCTGATGGTATGACTTGACTACATGAGACAGCTGAAACAAAAACTGACTATAAAGAACCTCAGGAGGATATTGCAGTCCCAAACCACTGGACAATCAAAGTGAAGAATGAAATTAAGCACCAACAAATGCAAAACACATATGGGGATACAAATTTTAAACTAAGAGATATGATTATGAGTTTTAAACCACATACTATCACTCAGTAAGATACCTTAGAAACACTGTGGACATTTCCCTGAAAATATCAACTAAAAGTTGAATGGTAATCAAAAATTATTTGTCACCATGTCTGCAGTAGG
Source organism: Harpia harpyja (assembly GCF_026419915.1). Taxonomy (NCBI): domain Eukaryota; kingdom Metazoa; phylum Chordata; class Aves; order Accipitriformes; family Accipitridae; genus Harpia; species Harpia harpyja. Next base: position 14,333,479 of record NC_068942.1, on the reverse strand, counting down.
GTTTGCAAATACAGTTGGTTATCATCCAACCAACTCCACTGTCACTTGCTTATTACCATCACATATGGTATCTGAACCAAGAGACAGCAATAAGATGTTAATACTTACTCCTTTAGATATGTATATGGACCATTTAAACTGATATTAAGATTCACTGCAAGGCACATTTAAGATGAATCATGACAGTAAACCCCCTCGATTGGTATAGAAAGGGAAAGTGATTAAATACCACTTAATTCCAATGTAGTAACAGTTCTGAATATCTGTTAACCACATACTGTTGGGAAAGCTACGCTATGGAGAACACTCTATATTGTCCCCCTAAGTACTTTTTATTGCCCAGGGTCTGCTTAAATTGACCCCACATACTTGGTCAGACAACTCTTTAGTTTGATCAAGGATGAGAATTTCTGTGTTTTTAAAATTCACATATGGAAAAGTTTGAGTGCTTGGCTCTTGAGTAAATGACAAACGCTGTTTTGCAAGTCCATCTAATTTTAATTAAAAATATAACCATGGAGTTACAGGTCTGTTTTAAGGTAGTTTCAACTGAATTTTAAGATTGGTATTTCAAATTCCAGAGAACTGCTGATTTAGTTTTGGCCTTTTGGCACTATCATGCTTGTATCAACTTGCAGTGTATAATTGAATTACTCTAAATGAAACACTGTTAAGAAAGTAGTGGTATTTAGGGTATAGTTAAACAAGTTATTGCCTCTGTTCTTAATTCGGGAATTCGTAATTTAATTGTAAATGTATAATGTACACATAATTTTATATAAAAGTAGACATAATAGTTGTGAATTTATATAAATTATAAATTTATAATAAAAACAAGCAAATTAATTCAGGTGACTATACAGAGAAGATATAAAAAGAGAAACAATGTGTACATAACTATTTGATTACTGGGAGCAATTACTCCTTACCTGTTTTAGCTTATTTGATACATCTTTCCATCATCAATTTAGTAACACTACGACTCCTACAATTATTAGCTTTCATCTGAGTAGAAATATTCTCAGATACATGTCACAGTTAGCAACATACCAATTTTCTCTAACTTAAAAAAACCATACTGGCAAATTTTTTTAAAATTTTCTTCAAAAAGTAAGAGAACTGCAACATAATAAAAGTATAGTGTATGTCCCTTCTGTCTTCATTAATTGTTTAAGGATTACTTGTCTATTTAGCTTTTTGTATTTCTTTTCCTATAAAAAGCCTGAATAAAAATATATAACTACTCAAACCAGCAATTTTTTTATTAACAGATCCACTATGTTAATATTCTTCTTCAGTGAATTTTCACTTATTATAAATTCTGTGTCAACAGGTTTCACTGAAAAAAATCTTCACTTTTAAAATCAACTTGATTTTAAGGTTTACTAATTTGTTTCCTTTTTAAATGGAGTCATATTAACATTTGTTTCTTTGACAAATGGATTAAAAATTAATCTTGTGAAAATAGCTAAATTCTGAAAGTTGAGAAACTGAAGAAATACAGTAGTGGGCATTAAGGTGAAATAGGAATGGTCTTTTTTTATCCAGGTAATTTTGAAACTCCTGAATTAGGAAGTGTAAGAACATTTGATGGGTTGATTCCTTAAAAAAAAAAAAACCAAACAAAAAAAAAAAAAGAAGAGAGACACACATATGCACTAAGGGGTTTTACGATTTAACTGCGAAATAGGTTTGTTGATTGGTTTTACATTGTATTTTGATCTTTTAGATTCTATTTCTATTTCAGTCCTGCATTAATTTTGAAATCACTACCTATATCTTAAATCTAAAATGGCAACTTTGAGAATGGTGTTTACACAGCATTAATATTAATTAAGTTCAAACATACTAGAATAATATATTTCTGCATGCTTTGACATAATATTGATAAATATCTTACTGGTTCTCCTGATTTTTTAAAAATTCCTAATCAAAGACCAAACAAAGTGTGGTCTGACTGAATTTTTTTGAGCTAGAAGGTCTAAGCTCAAAGAGAAGCTGCAAGCAGGAAAGCTTTTAAAGTTTGAAAGGAACTAATAAAAACAGTCAAATAAAATAGGAAGCAAATCAGCACACAAGTGTGTATCTATAGCCAAGAAACTTCTTAATTATAATTCTTTATGGATTGTTTAAACAAGATACAGAGAGTCATATTAGGAGTTAACTTCAAACTAAACAAGGTACAGTAAAAAAAAAAAAAAAGTACGTGTAACATTTTGGTGGCCTACACCTGTTTAAAAAAAAAGGGGGTAAAAAAAGCTGTACTGGGAAATGAGAACAGGTAAAACTGTAAGTCACTACAGTTACACAAAGTAGAGCACAGACTACTAGTCACAGAAATGATCATAGTACAAAATAGGTCCTTAACTGAAGAATCTTCCTTTCAATTATTATATAAATGAACAGCAACTGCAATGTTTGCATAGAGCCCATTCCTGCAACTCTAAGTGTGAGGAAAATCCCTCTTAGTTCCAGTCATAATCAGGCAGAACCGTGAGGAACTGACACTCTGAAGTCAATTGTCACTATGATGTCCTCCTGGTCCTGCAAAGACAATGATAAGCAACACCAAAAAGATACGGAAATATTATTTTGAAGACTTAGAAGAAAATTTGTTGTTATTTTTCATGTTTCTTCCCTGCCCTTAATTCTACCTCACCTTGAAAGCAGATGTGATCCAATCTCTTTCTTGGGATGAAACTGTGCAAAAAGTAGTACACTGGTGGATGAAGCAGTAACATTCACTTCTAAATTTTACTAGTCATACAGAAATATTAGAAACTCAACTTAATATGAACTTCTGTGGGAAAATAAAATCTAATAGCTGACACTTTGCTATAGAATATTATACAAACATGTAAGTATATTGTATAACTGAATCTTGGCCACTGAACATTTCTAAAATGACTACGTAGCATTACTTTTGCAATACTTTCAATTAACATACTTTAAAACACATCACTCAATCAGCTTGTACCAGTGGCAAAGAATCTGAATCCTTTTTCAAAGTTTGGCGCCTTCATTTTGTTTGAAATGAGGACAGACTTGAAGATTAATCTAAAAAAATGACAAAAAATATTACGTAGCACTACGGAAGATTTACCAATGTAATAGTTATACGGAATTGGGCATGCCTGCAGTCACCTACTTGAGATGCTAGATAAGATACCTATGAGCTCAAGAAATGCAGATATTAAAAGCACAGCTATGAGGGGTACTAGAAAAGACCAAAATGCCTTAAGAAATAAGACCATAAAATAAATTAAATTTAAATTTCCTAGAAAAATGGAATTCTTGGCAGAAATAAAATTATACAGTCCAGGGTACTAGGCAGGGAATTGAAGAAGAGAAGAAGATTAAAAAAAAAAAAAAAAAAAAAAGAGAGAGAGAGAACTACTGTGCAATGCTTACAGTTAAAAGCCCGCAAGAATATTACCACTGTAACTGCAGGATTGCTGATACAATATTCAAAAGCCATGAGAACACTAATCAAAATGTTTATGACAAACATTTTCACATTTTTTTCATGCTGCTGAGAATGTCAACAGTGCTGGAAAAAGAGTTGGAGCCTTTTACCTAAAAACAAATAAACCATTCCTTTCTCATCACTGCCTGCCATAGTATATGTTCAGAAACAATCCTGGGAGCTTTAGGAACTTTGATAGTAGGAGGCACTCAGTTTAGATGCATTAAGAACTGGAAGACAGATGGATTGGGATCACATTGCACTTTATGTTCCAAGGTCCCTTTACCTTTTATTTTAACCATTATACTCAATAAATTTCAAGAAATTAATAATATTGAAAACTTCTATCTGATATCCAATACTATATATAAAAATAAACTGTAACCGTAAAGAACATCAACATTCTTTTTTACTCCATTTACCCAGTGAACTGAGGAGTTAATATTTAAAGAGCAGATGTTTTTGCTTTCAGATAGCAGAGGCTTGGTACAGACTTGATAAAACTTCAGTTACAATTTCTAAAGCTGCTGCCTACATGCAGCTGAAACTAAACAGGCCAAGGTGCAATTCCATACTAGGTTTTCCACAAGAACTGAAAAACTAACAGCCTGTTTCACTCTCAGGGGACTGGAAGATGTTTCAAGTGCATCATTAGGAACAGTAGCTAGGCAGGAGAAATAAAAAAACCCAACCCCTGGCATTGCCAACACTGACCTGAAGGAGCTTGGTGGGCTACCATGCGAAATATGTAGAAAATAGGAAGGTGCTAAATTGGGAAGCCAGTCTCTAACAAACACAGTCTGTATTTAATCTTCCTTCTTACATTGAAACATTGCCTGCTGCATTTTGTATGTGAAACAGACAACACTCGATTAATGAATCAAGATCCAGTTTTTACCTTGTTTTATCTAGCATACTCTGATCAAACCCTGGTCTCAAGAATTAACAATTCCATAATGGGATTTGCTGTGAGGTTAACCATTACAAGAAGTCAGAATCACATAATACCAAGAAAAATATATACAACATTGTTTCCTCATATTCCCATTTTGCAAGTGAAACTAAGGGTAAGTGTATTCACTATGTGAGTGTGAAACTTAACATGTGAGATCATACTGCTTACTATATATGACTTGATAAACTCAAAGCAGAGCTCCTATTAACTCCATTGAAGCCATGAACACCCAATACTCTTAATCATCAGACCAATGCTTCCTATGTCATAATTCTCAAAATTTAGAAGCCCTGATGAGTATGTACTCCTGAATATTTTTATTTTACCATCTTCAGCTTCTGTAATATCAGAGAGAAACTGTCAGAGGCAGGGACAAAAATCGAAATTTTCAGTGAAGTGTTTCTTTGTCCTACATCACAGACCACCTCTTCGTTTTCTATTATTCTCTATTGTATCCATCACACGATTTTAATCTTCTGGAATGAAGATGTGTCCTGACACAGAACTACTTTAACATATTAAATCTCTTGCGCTAAATGAACTAAAAGAAATAAAGGTCTAATGCATAAAAACCTTCAGAATATTCACTGGTCAAAGAACACATTTGATATTCTCTTAACAGTTTTTATATGGCTGCTGCTTCTTCTTACAGAATCCTTGTAGGACAATGTCTGACAGCATAGCAATCATTCATTCAGAAAGACATAAGACCTTCTTATGCAAAAAATAACTAAGAAACAAGCATTGTATAACTGTCCTCTACCGGGAAGCCTTTCTACAGTTATTATAGAAAGATACCTATTTTTCAGATGTGTAGCATGTTTTATGAAATTTACCTCCTGCTTTTTTAAACTAATAATGCACACTCAAATCATTGACTTTTATGTATTTCATGATCACATATCAACACCTGACCAAATTTTTAAATTTAAAATGATTGCACAAATTGCTGACAATAAAAAGAACTTCTCAGTGAGAGGTAGACAGACACCAAGTCTGATTAAAAAAATAGACTGCTTTATTAGCTGATTTGGGGTACCCAATCTTAAGGCTAATGTTTACTTACCATCTCTGTACATCACCAAATATGTTTGTAAAGAACCAGCCCTAGCTAAAAATTGACAAATAACATCTTGTTGAATGTTTTTCCCCCAATGAAGTTGGTAAGCATTTACCACATACGTTGTGAGACAGCAATATAGTCAAGAGGGTTAATTTAGCCTGTCCTAACTGTGTCAGAGAATATTATATTTCAGTGGCAAAACCTCTGTGCATTACATTATGCAAATAAGTTAGGAAAAGTAATTTAGAATAGAGAGAAGCGGTTCCACAGCTACAAGCTGTGTAATTAGATCTGTACTCTGCAGTTCCAAGCTAGCTCTGGTGTATATAGCCTTAGCGCTGAAAGCGTCTGCTGCTGCTCTCCTGAAACCAAAGCTTTTAAATAATAACAAATATACCAGAAAGGAGAAAGCAAATGTCTCTAGCTAGGTTACCTCCCCAGAATTTTCTTAAAGTATGAAACAAATCAAATATTTTCACCACAGACTTTGTTTAAACTCCACAACAGGAAGTGCTTGCATCCCCCAGGTGTTGCATATTCCATGTTGTAATCTTTCTGAAACATGTTAGTGCATCGCCAAAGCACTGAAAAGCGTGCTATTATTCAAAATACCTGCAAGAACTAGTACTTTTCTGTTATCAGAGACACATAACTAGACACTAGTAGGACTTTTATTTTCAATTAGAGGAGAAACAAAAAACACACCACATATACACGTAACAAAAGTGTCTACAATAATTCATGAAAATTTATAGTCGGGTACTTGAAATCCCTTGAAACACCCTTCTTCTGCCTTGGACAGTAAAGATGCTTGCACTAACTTTTGCTACTGGAAAACGTGTCTTTCGAACTAACATTCTCTATAACTCCAAAATGGTGCATTCATTGTCCTGGGGAAGCACACTGACTCTTTCAGGTATCTTTCCATCTTCTTATTTGAGTGCTGGTCACTCGAATGCTTGAGTTCGGCATCTTTGTTTTACTTCACACCTGTCCTTGAGGACAGAAGGCCTAGGTTTTGCCACCCACTTTGCATCACATCTTTCAAAGAAATTAAGAGGTAAGAATGAATTTATTTAATGTAATGTCGATATTAATTATGTAGTTAAGAGACAAGTATATATACTTTATTTTAGCTTCAAGACATTGTTTGGCTTCACCCAGCTAAATCCCTGTAATATGTTCTTTTACATGGTATACAGTTCTTGACCTGGCTGTTACTTCTACTGAAAATGAACCGTTAGGGATATGGCTCAACAGATCAATCTGTCCAACCATTTTCTCCCTTAAGGTCAGCATGAAACCCCCTTCAAGTATTTCACAAAACTCAATTCCTAATGAGGTTTCAACACTTCTCCCCAAGGAGCGCTGACTGCACCTATTTATGTTAAAACCATCATCCTTTGCACCTCATTAAATAGAACTATCTCCTAGGCTAAGTACAACTCACTAATGTCTAGCCTCACTCTAAGAAATAAAAAAATTGTTTCTCTCGTGTGTTGTGATTTCTCCCCAAGTGCCAAGATCAGGTTGTGTCACTTACCAAGGCAACAAGAGAATTTGAATTTATTTTCTAATTATTTTAATTCATTTTAGTACATCTTGTATTTAAAAGAGATACTGCATGTGTATTAAGATTTCTTTTACACTACAGTAAATTGAAGGATTACTATGCTGCCTACAAACTAGTTCTAATGAGACATTTTATATATCCTTCCCTTTGTATAGAAAATCCTTCACAAGTTAAAAGCAGACTGCATTTACTAATCACATAAAATTAAATAATGTACATTAGAATACAGGAATTTTCATTCACACTTGAGGGGTCAAAAATGCCAAAAAAATTCAGCAAGAGTCACCATAAAAACATATGTACATTCAAGAGAAACATTCGGCAAACTGCTGAAGAACAAAGCTACACAATACCATACAATATTTTAACAGAAAATATTAACTAAAGACAACAACAAAGAAATCTATAATGCTGCATCAGCTAATCAGTACTGTAATGTGATATATTTTGAACTCTTGATTACCATTAATTGGTGTTGCTGCTAAGTTTTCATTTAATTATTCAAATAAATTACTGATCATCCCTGTTTAAACAAAAACTAGGATTTTTGAAAAAAAACCTCTACAGAAACTAATTAAAAAAAAGCTATTTAACATAGCTATTTATCTAATTATATATCTATTTAGATATACCAGCTTTTAATAAATCCTATTTAGTTTACAGATATTTTTACTATTGTAATGTGCACTTGTTCATTTATTTATCTGTAATAATAGTACTTTTTAAAGACATCTGCCCTATAATTTCAAATTTTATATTTCTTTTAATGTGGAAATCTATTTTTTACTTAAGATGTACCCACCCTAATGAATATTATATCGTACAGTCCCATCTCGTTTTTATTATTACTCATGAAATTCTATGTAAAAAGCTATGGTAAGGACATTATCTTGGAACTACTTTCTTAATTTTCTTCCTATCTGCCCTTCCTTCATTTAGCCTTTTGTGTTCTAAATCTACCCCAAAAAAAGGCTCTACTATCGTACATTCTGAAATGCTACCATCTTTCTTATTCTTCATTTTCATTTCTCTTACGGTTTCCTTCTTGATGCACCTCCTGCTCTGCCTTCTCTGACTTGTTACAAACTTTATTGTTGTAACTCTATTCTAATTCTCACTATAAACTTAGTTGCTCCTGGTTTTATTTTCCTTTTCCCTTGTCCTTCCTCTGTCTTTGTTGTACTGTCTCTAGCAAAAGATCTTCCCACTTAACCACAGACTTTTAAACACAGAACTCGTGGAATTATTACCATTTAGTAAACTTTGTTGTAGGTGTCGTAAGTATGTAACATCTTTGGTGGAAAAGAAATACATTTGGAATAGTCCCAAATAGTTCCAACAATACATATATTTTAACATATCTTTTTCTTGTTTCTATATAATTTATAGGCATTCTGAAAACTTACTGTCTCAGTGATTTCCAAGTGGCAGGAGATGATGTAAATGGTGCGCAGAATTCCCCATGAAAGGTAGATTCCACCACCAAAAATGGCGTTACTACGGAGAGTTATTAAACTGACTTTTTAGGATTATATCTAATAAGACATTTTAGCCTGGGGTGATCAAGGAATTTTCCTTTAACTAGAAGTTGATAGATTTTCTTCCTCATCTGACTTTTTTTCCCTTCATTTTAACATTATAATCTCAACTGAGCTCCTGCTAGTCAGGTTACAGACATGATTTTCTTGTCCTTTTTGAAGATAGGGATGATACATGCTGTCTTTCAGTTCTCAGGAACCTCCTCTGATCATTGTGGCTTTTCAAGGATTATAAGTGGCTCTGCAATGATATCGGCCAACTCCTTCAGCATGTGTGGCTGTCTCCAATCAGGTTGCATAGATTTATGCAAGGGTAAGCATAAGGATAAGTCTTTGCTCCGATCTTTCCCATTTGTCTCAGAGACCTTGGGATTCCCGTAGGCAAATCTTACCAGCAAAGACCAAGGTGAAGAGGACATTGAGTAGCTCAATCTTCTGCATGTCCTTTGTCACCAGGTTTTCTGCCCCATTCAGCAAAGAGCCATCATTTTCCATAATCGTCTTCTTGCTGCTGCTGTACTTGTGGAAGCCCTTCTTATTGCCCTTTACATCCCTTGCCAGATTCACCTCCAGATGGGGTTTGGCTTTCCTAATCCTAATTCTGCATGCTTGGACAGTACCTTTATATTCCTCCTGGGTTTCCTGTCCCTGCTTTAGCCTCCTGTATACCTCCTTTTCATGTTTGAGTTTTGTCAGGAGTTTCTTTCTCATCCATGCTGGCCTTAGGCCACCTTTGCTTAATTTCCTGCACATCAGGATGGACCGTTCTTGAGCTTGACAGATGTGATCCCTGAAAATCAACCAGCTTTCCTGGACAACCTGCCATAGGATTCTTGCAAGCAGATCCCTGAAGAGGTCAAAGTGCTCTCCTGAAGTCTAAGGCTGTGGTCTAGCTTTTTGCCTTGTTCTCTCCATCAGAATCCTGAACTCCACCATCTCATGGTCACTGCAGCCAAGGCTTCTCCCAGCATTCACAGCCCTAACCTGTCCTTCCCTTTTTGTAAGTTCAAGGTCCAGCACAGCATCAACCCCCATCAGCTCCTCAAACATCTGTGCTAGGAAGTTGTCATCAATGCATTCCAGAAACTTCCTGGATTGCTTTTGCCGTGTTGTATTGTCCCTCCAGCAGATATTGGGGTGGTAAAGTCCCCCAGGAAGACCATGGATAGTGAACATGAGGCTTCTTCTAGTTGCCTGAAGAAGGCCTCATCTACTTTATTCCTGATCAGTGGGTCTGTAGCAAACTCCCACAAGAAAGCTGCTCGTCTGTCTGCTGGCTAATCCTCCTCTTAAACCTCTCAGCTGGCTCATCATCCATCCCTAGGCAGAGCTCCAGGTATCCCTGCTGAGCTCTCACATACAAGCAAGTTTCTTGCCATCCTGGCCTGACCTTGCTCAAGAGCCTGTTTCCACTCATTACAGCACTCAGTCACGTGAGGTATCAAATCACATCTCTGATCTCAATACGATTTTAGCTCAGCAACTGGATGCAGACCCCTAATTTCTCCTTTTATCCCCACCCATATGCTGCATGTAGCAGTGCATAGGCATTTCAGAGAGGCACTCAGTTATGCTCGTGTAAAACACGACATTGTATCTTCTGCCACTATGTAAAAATGAAAGATATAGGGGTTTGGTGTCATTTCCACTCAAAGCTATGGATGAAACAGTTCTGGACCCATAAGTTTGACATTAAGCCTCTAGCATTAAAATAGGAGACTCTGATGGTATCAAACCTTTACACTGAAGAACAATCAGTGTGTATGCAGCAGCATTAATTGGAGGACGACTCTGAGTAAAAAGTACTCGGCCATATGAAACTTCATGACTTCCTTTATACCTATACAACAGTTATACACATTTTCCACTAACATATGCTGATTGGTTTGTCTGATTTAATTTACATTAGGAAGCCCTAAATTATTAATTACTTTAAAAATTGCAAGCACTTGTGTTTATGATATTTTTTTATTCTATTTTGAATTATATTAGACAGCCTATAAAATAAATGCTCAGTTGTGGAATCAATGCTTAAATATGGATTCTAGACACTAAAGGAAACCTGTTTCAGAACAGTATAATGGGATCTATGCTATCTTCAATTTGTAGCATTAGCCAAATGTATGACAAAATGCAGAGGAAAAATGAATAGAGTGAAAATTAAAGAAGAGGGCAAATTATTCAATAGGACAAACAAACAATACTGACTCCTACAGGTAGTAGAAATTATTCTGAATTCTAATTGACAGGATAGAAATAGAAATATCTATTCTTGTATAGAAAATTAAGCAAGAATAGCTAGTCTATTACTATGCAAATATATGTCATTAGGCAGCTAACAATTGCATTTTTACAGATGTCAATGGACTTGAACGACAATTATTATTCGAAATTATAAGCAGCTTTTCACTGCATCTTTTTTTAGAAAAACAAGATCATGCAATAATTTGTTTCAAGCATTTCCCTTTGTCCTGTTCTGACACTAAATATTTTGACTTTGTACAATAAAATATGTTTCTATATTATCATAAATTAGATTTTTGACAAATATCACTCTAGAATAAGAGTTGTCATGTCTAGCGTATTGCCTCTTATGTTTCCAAAATATTATACTTACATGTATACCATCCATAATATGAAAAAATAACCCAGGAGCCAGTAGTGATAAGCAGTTTCTATTCAGCTTTACTGAAGGAAAGGAACATAGAAGACAATGGCGAAATCTTCGTATTTATTCCCATTCCTTTTACTTAAGTAAAAAGATTAAGAAAATTGCCATGTCAACCTCTTTATCTTCTGGTTTTGTAAGATCCAGTAACATAAATAAACCTACTAAACAATTAAAGAGCAGAACGGTCAGGTTTTCTAGCTTATTTCTTATCAGTACTGATTTAAAAACACAGACCTTTACCCAGAAGCTTTTTTTTCTCCTAATCAACAGGTTTTCTGCATCATCAGAAAAGTGAAGAACTGCCTTCAAGTATAAGCAATGTTTTTAATATGAAACTTAATAAAGTTATGAGGAATTTAAATGATGCAATAGTTTGCAAACAATAGTAAACTGTGCTAGAACAATTAGAATGTCCCTCGTAAACCCATACCTTATATACCTAGCCCTTCTCAAGATACCCTCTCCTAAATAAGAATATTATAAATACCTCACGATTAAATACATGAGAGTATACAAATGTAACATATTCTGGAGTCATCTCTTCAGTAACCACAAACAAAACTATCAACTCCACAGCACTACACATGAGAAATCTCACATATGGAAAGCAAACAGAAGTGTAAAATCAAAAGGAATATCCTGATGCATCTTAGTGTCTTAATAAAGAATATTAATTTCCCATCCTCATGGATTCCTCAAAATAACTTATTTTCTATAGCATCCTATATTACTGTATATTTCAAATTAAAACCCACTAATGACATTACTACTGAATTCTCTGGTAACATCTGTTAAAAAGTCTGTGATAAGCATACGGTCTTGGTGGACAGTAGTTATCTTGTTACATTTTGAATAATTTACGGAAGTTTCGACAATAATCATGAAGTTTATTAGTTGATACTATCTATTATGTTAAACTAAGGACACAGATCCATTTCTTTCAGGGCTACAGAGCAAGAATTTTCAAAAGCTTTGGACCACTGACAATCCTCAACATGTCTTCTGGAGTATCATTTATCCTTGCCATTAAATTCTTACTGGAGAACAATAAGAAGCTGACAGGGATCCACAGACCTAACTTCCCACAATCTTCTAGACCACTGATGATTTGCAGTCCTGTGTCTGAAAAACAGCCTTCAACACAGAGCTAGTAAAACTCACCGCATAGGCTGCAAGACTGGTCAAGCTGCCTTTGCCACACTTGTAAGCCATACATCTGTAACTTAATGCTTAGGTCATCCACAAAAGGCCAACTGGCTTAACATGTAACTATTTATTATTTCATTTAAATATAATTTTAGGCTCTGAGAGGTTACTAATTTGGAATTAAATTTGATTTTTTGTTTTAATGATTCAATGTACATTCATAATATCAGAAGAATAATAAATCTAAATAGTAGCACTTGCTACCTTAAACAGTTGTATTACCAATACTGACATTATTGTGTAGCTGTGCAAGACTACAGACATAAACTGAATACCTCGTGAAGTCATAATTAATGGAAAGATATTAAATCGGTGCTTCTTGTCTACATAAATTCATCGTGAACACCTGAATGCATGTATACAGACAATCTACTATGTAAACACAAACATATATGCAAAAACTAGAATAAGGCACAGATATATAGCACATGAACATTTAGAAGGCTACCTAATTGAAGAATAATGGGTTATTATATACATATACATCACTTGTTATGGCATCCATTTCCAGCAATTTCCTCAGCTGTTCATACAGGCAGCTGACAAGGTATTAAAAGTTTAAAGCCAAACAGATTTGCCCAGAAAATATAGAGGAAAATAGTACATACATATCATTTGACAATACCATGAAACATCTGGTATATAACATTTTTTGAAGCGTATCTTCTACACAGCACATCAATATAGTATTTTTAATTAAAGATACAAAGTTTCATTTATTCAGGCATAAGATTATATTAACTATTATATCCTTAAAGTCGCAAAAGGCAGTTATTGTGGAAAGGAAGTGCATAAATAAATTATGAAGATGCAGAACGTAAAAACAGTGCACCATCACCAAATTAGTTTGTCTGTCATTTTGTTAAAGAGAACATACATACAAATGGGCCCTAACTGTGCAAAAACTGCAAAAGAAATTCTACAGAAAACTATCCAAAGAATTCAAGTCTTCAGTTAATCAGCTCACACAAAAATAACATCTAAAATGATAAGCCATAATTCGGCTATCCTGCCAAACCACTTTACTTTCTGTATTTGTGTATTTTTATATACCTACATACATGTGTGCATATACAAATATAGAAGCAATATATACACATATATATGCAAATAAGCTACACCAGGTGATGAAGTAGAAACAATCTGTACAGATACAGAGTTACAAAAACTCAGACTGAAATAAACTCTTTAGGCTGTAAGATGGAAGTCTAGAAAAACCAATCTAGATAAAGAATCCATGTTAACAAATCCAGTAACTTTTCAGAGTTATTTGTCCAAAGTATGCTATAAACACTATGTCACCCAGGAAAAATACTAGGACAAACTTAATTCTCAAGATACTAAGTTCCAGAGAGACCTCTGAAGAAAATACTGTTTTATTAAATTTTATCTTATGACACAGCTATAAAAGCATTGTCAACAGTTGCAGTAACTAAGCTTATTAAACTTTTATCTTCACACGGCTTCTGCAACCAAATAACAGCTGGAAAACTGATAATAAAGAAATTTAATCCATCATTTTTACAGATGAAATTAATACCTGTCAAATTCACTTCTGACAATTTAATATAATAGATTTAAAATAACTACCCAGTGTTTCTTTTTGGCTTAAGATAGTGTTGTAAGAAAAACAAGATGACACTTCTTAGTACGGCAAAGTTCAAGTCAATTATTGTAAATAGAGAACAATTACAGACAAAGTGAATGCTTTATGTGCAATATATAGCACAGAACCAGTTTTGACTATATAAATTCAAGTGTAATGTGTTTCTAATCTGTGACATCAAAAATCCTGATTTGAAAGAGTCAAGTATTAAAATCTGTGCAAGGTGATACTTGGAAATTAGTCCAAGATTTTTTAAAAATATATAGCATCTCAATATTACTTCTAATGAACTAAATGCAGAACAGTGGTATAGAACATTTTAATTAAGTACATAAATTCTAATTAATAAAGCAAGCTTGATCTCCAGAAAACTGCATACTAACCACCCAATGCAGACACTAATTAAAAATTTAACAAGTATACATGGCTACATTCTGCACATTAAAAAAAAAAAAAAAATCCAAATTTCATTTTAAAAGATAAAGATTGTCATAGGTATATCAGATGCAGTTGAGACAATACTGAAAAAGCAAAATGGTGAGACAGAAGCCAGCTAAACCTAAGAAACTAATTCAAATCAGAAGAGCAAAAGCTCAGAAACTAACAAGGTACTTGAAAAAGCACTTTTCTTCAAAAGGTTAAGAAAACTGAACTGAAATAACCACAAAATGGGCAGTCTGAAATCACCACTCATAGTGCATCATTGAGAACGGATGGCTTGAATAAGGCTGTTCATTGTTTTAAGTAGTTTTCCTCTGTCCCAGTAATAAGATTTCCAGCATGTTAATTCTAAAAAGGTTGCCATATCTCCATTGGTTTGCAGTTCCTAAAGCCTGTTCCACTCAAGTTAACTGGAATTGTTGCTATTGTTGCTAAATACTGCATTCAGTTTTGGATGTTGTGGTGGGCTTTCAACAGCTGTTGACTTTCAAAAATCCAGGTTCTTTGCAACAGACAACCTGGCATCCTTGGCCACCAGAAAAGCTCTTCCTTGCATATTGAAACCACTTCCTGTAAAGCCATGATGTCTCCTCAGTATTTATGTACTGCCACCTTGAGCCTCAATGCCTGAACAGACAGCAAGGGCAATGAGAACCACAGAAAGATGTCAGAACTTCCACCGAACAGTCAGTTTTTGCTATGAACTGAAAATACCAAGCTCAGTGAGAAAATGAACTTTCAAGGAGTTTCACTGAGTACCAGACCTAGTGGAAGAAAAGTTAAAACAGACAATATGTCATTTCAGAGTTACACAGAAAACTTTCAAAAGCAGTGGGAAAACACAGACATTCATTGTCTTAAAAAGGAAAAGAGGTTTCAGAAGACAGGAGAATGCCAAAGGCACTCCAAATTGAAAACTGTAACAAACAGCCAAAATAGCAAATGAGCAAAGTGCATTGGGTAAGGAACCAGGACTGAAACTTAGATACTCCACTTGTCTTCAGCCACAGGTAACAAGAGTATTGAAGGTCAGAAAAAAACCATACAGGAAAGTAAGGTGCAGAGAATAAATATAGGAGACCTGCTGAAACAACACCAAGGGCAAAGAGAACACAGGACTTCTTTTGAAGGTTTAAGTAATATCAAAAAGAATCAGCTATGAAAAAAAAAAAAAAAGAAAAGGTTGCAGAAAGAGAAGAGATGAGTAGTCTGGAGAACGTGGCAAAACCAAGAGAGTTTTATGAGTGCAGTTTGAGGAAGTACTTCCTCCAAAAGCTTTCAAAAAAATTTGGCAGCTCCTCTTCCAACTCATAAAGCAAAAAATTAACAACAAGATCCCAAGATATCTTATCTTGATCAAGAGAGAATGTTCAGATGAGAAAAAAAGGAAAAAAAAGAAAAAAAAAGATAGCAAACAGTAAGGTTCTGGCAAATTCATAAAAGCAAAAGTATTTAAGAGGTGATAGGGACAACGAGAGAAACATATGATCATCTCTTGGTAACGAAGGTAATGGGATAAAACAGCAAAAGGTCAGCAACAGCAGGATATATAACAGATGTGAACCTCTACAACAGCTGCGATGGTCAGCGTCAAAAAGAGTTAATTCCCTAGGATACTAACTTAAGCAACTGAACCTTGGCAAAGAGCAACATCTCCATATCTCTTAGATAAAGGAATTTAATGTAAAGTTAAAATTTACATGTGATATGTTTCAGAGGGAAAAAAAAACCCTTAAAAATACTGTTATTTCTCAAAACTCCTAAAAATACTATGTTATTTCTCAAAGCATAACATGACAAGGGTGTTTTGCCCCTCATACATTATGAAGATAAACACAGTATGATATGCATTGTCATAAACTGGCTAGTAATGCAATATTTCAATTTATTATAAAAATGATGTTGATACATATGGTCTTCAGCCACTGTCTTTGCTGATCTCGTGAGGTTCTCTACAGGCTGCCTCAGAAAGGTGCTACCCACTCACTAGAACTTGTCGCCATTAGATGCCCTTCTCACAGGGCTGTAAAATGTGAAGAACCTTTTTCAGCTGTGTAGCTGAATTAATGCTGTTAATGCACCTAGCCCACTACTGGTGACTGCCTAACAAGAGACAGCTGTAATCATTCTGATGGAATGATAATTTTCAGTGACTGAGCCTTCACCCAGTCTTCAAGGGAACAGTATCCCAGAAGATAAATGATGGCAAAAATACTCTACCTGCAGCTGAGCATGGGAGTCATATTCTCTGATGAATGATGTGTACTTTCAGCTTGGTTTTTTTGCTTTGTTTAAAGAATCCTTGGTTTATTAAGAGATAGAAATAAAACTCCAAAAGTGCAAATCAGTCCAAGAGGATCTAACATATTTTGAGATAATATCAGAACATAGTAAATTCAAAGTATGACATGAAAAAAAATATTCACCAGCTAGTATCAAGCACAGAAGGACAGTCCCAGGAAAGCAGACTTAAAAGCACTACAGGTTCTCACTTAAAGCAGTCTTAAGAGGTAGGATCTGACAGAGAAACCTCCTGATGAAGATCTACATTGTTAGTAATCCTACAAAAAGAGTACACTGACTTAAAAAGCACCTGGAAACCTTTGGGACATTTTCTAATCTTACTTCTTCAGTCACAATAAAAACTTTCCACAACAAAAACCCCAGAAAACTCAGTAGGGCAAGCCATCTATCATTATACCTTTCCTCAAGTTAAACAAGAGGAGAATTGTGCTATAAGACAAATGTTATAGTTTCAGTTGCATTTGGTAATTCAAAGTGAAGCCTACAAATGAGATATCTCATTAGTTTGAGCAGATGGATCAAAATTAAAGGCTGAATCACCAACTCTTAATTTCCTAGTAGCCAGGAAGAGCTTGAAGTCTTACAGACGATGACTGTTGAAAAATCAACATAAAAAGCTTCTCTCCATCTGTCAAAACACATGCCTGTAGAATGCAACTACCTCTTACCAGCCTTAGTCTTAAAAAATGGAAACACACGTACATATATTAAAACACATAAACATGTAACTTCAGTCAAGCATCACACTGTAACCTAAAATATAACAGGGACACATCAGCATGACTTCCATGAGAGTAAATTATTTGGTTCTGGCATGGTAGAATTCTTTGAAAATGAGTGAACAGAACAGGAGATAAACAAACAATGTTAAATTTAATTTATTAAGACATTCCAAAGACTCTGGTGAAGAATCTTAAAAGAGACAACACTGTGAAAGTTTGATGGCCACAGAAAAGTGTACATTAACTCATGAAACTTTAGAAGAGGGAAAGTATTTTTCTCTGATTCTGGTACTTCTTTCTTGCACTTCAGTATAAAACAGAGCAGGTAGGTTTTTGGCTCTCTGGAGCACAGCTAATGAGATCTGTGTCTGTCACACATTACTGCCTGAGTAGTTGTAAAATTCCAACCATGTCCTGAATTCCACACAGATACACAACTGCTGTGGAAATTTTTTCTAAAGTACTGAGGGAAAGGCTTGAATACATCTTTCTACGAAGTATATTTAGAAATAACCACAGCTTTGTTAAAAAGCAAACAAACTTTGCACACATAGAAAGTAACACAAGTTTGAAGGGAATCACAAGCTAAGCAAAGTAACAGAGCATGTCGGTAACAGACTGTGGTGAACGTGGACACAAGGTAATGGATTTCTAAAAACTAAGAAAATCAGAAGGTGGCGATAACTTTAGAAGATCAAAGGCTATTCTCAAAATTGTGAAAAGACACTAAAGAAAACCTTCCTAGCATAATATTCATCATATTCACTCATAATATTAATCTTCCACTATGGGGCAGACATTTCAATGTAGATATATCTATGTGACTTTTTTGGGGGGGGGGACTTTTTTTAACATCTGCAGTTGGTTTAATGATTAGACAGATCATTTGTCATAGCATACTCATTAAAAGGAAAAATCCCTAATTTTTAATATGTAGTACAATACTACATACTACAATTAACTGTATTATACAATGAGCTGATATGCTTGATTCTGCATTGTCAAAGACTGCATACCAGTGTTTGTGTATCATTCATTTCAAGATATGAATTTTTGTTCCATAAGTATCAAGACAAATATGTTTTAAATACTCTGAAGAAAAGTCCAATGTAACTGGTTGGTATTTAGACATGTATTTAAGAGAGTTCTGCAACACAGCAGAAAAAACATTGTCAAGCAAAGAAAATGCTTAACACTTACAATCATTTGAATGAAATTAACCAAAGTGTTCTGAAATCAAATGAACATTTGTATAGCAAGGGAAACCACACTTCTGCTTTGTCTGAAAATACACTCCTTATTTGGTTTGCAATACAATTTTCAGAAATTGAGATCAGCAATAGTGTCTGCTGCTGAAACTGTAACATTAAGTAGACTGCAGTTCTTCACTTGACCTCTTTCTGCTGCAGCTCATGCCTTAAAACAAAACACTCATGCATTCAGCTGCTAGTACAGGAACTAAAACTATTCTCAAGGAAAGCTACAAAAACATCTTCTGCTAGAATTAAACAACTTATTGTACTTGAATTTTTTTCAAATAATATTATATGTGTTTGTAGACAGTTTTTTCCTCAGTGTGAAGAAAAGAGAGGGGAAGAAAGATGCAATAAATACACCGGAACAGCATGCAACTTCCTGCCAGGAATCCAAGATATGTTACTTATTTAGACATACTGATCTAAAGAATCTGCTACTTGTAGGTTTATCTACAGCAAATCAAAATACACAAAATCATAACAGGAAATGAAAGATAAGAAACTAAACATACTTCGGTGTTAGGAATTTGGTAAGGTATGTGCATAACTGACAATGAGGACAAAATAAACTAAAGTTCCCTTGGTACTGCCAACAAATTTTGTTAACAGTCTTCACTCAAGAAAATATCAGCATTTCCATATGTAATCTTCATGAAAGTTTTCTGAATGTAACAGTAACTGATATCAACAAGAGAAGATAAGTAGATGAATGGTGTTAAAGCAGGGGGAGCAGGAGGACTAAGAAGCTGTTGCTGAAGTATTTTTCTCCCCCCTCGTCATAAACCAACTGTTCATCTTTCAAAAAAACACCACAATCTGAATTTTATGTGAAAGGGGGAAAATGTGCAATTCTTAGTGTGACTGTGTTTCCCTCTTTTATATATAGGTTATCTAGTGAAAAGCCTCTTCAAGGATCATAGTGCACTAGCATTTGTTCCTGCTCCGAACAGGTGCCATATCTGCTACGACTACTGCTGCTCACTCTGCTGTATGTGCAAAGTTCTAACAAAAATGAGACATTGTATGGGGGTGATTCAGGAGCACAATAATAACAGAATGATAAACTATTCAGGCAAATGAGTTAAGCCCACAATCCTGGCAGAGGGGAGTATCGACCTGAAAATTCACTGCAGAAACCTCTGCTGTAAAGCAAAATGAAGGACTACTTCCTTTAAAAAGAAAACAAAACACAAACCCCAGGATATTTCAAATGACAGATGCTGAGCCCTTGTGCACCATGTCTTGAACACTCTGCATAATTCTCATCCCTCATCTCTAAAAGGAGACACTAGAATTTGAAAGATATGGGAAAGGCTAAGAATAATAACTAAGTGCTGTGTTTTTTCTTTTTTTAATCATTAAATGTACGTAAGTGTAAGGTCTCTAAACCACTGACCTACTTTGCCTGGTCATTTAAAAAAAGTGACATAAATATACATTAATTACTTTAAGGGATATATATATAGTACCAGGAATTTTCATCTTAGCTAGAAGCTAACATTATTCAGCCTGGTTAGATTTTCTTGCATGCCGTTTCTATAAAGTGTTTTCAAGATTATAGATGACCTCTGAAGTGACGTATCTCAAAATAATTAAAAAAAACCCAAACCCCCAAATTCTTAATACATCGTTATGATGATCAAAACTAATTTCTTTACATGTGTTCTGAATGCAAACCAGAGCAAAAAAATAAATACCTGGTGTCCAGCCATTATTTGCTTCAGCACATTTTCATAACATACTTCATCCATATGATTCAGCTGCTGCACCTGAAAAACAAACATCATACTTCATATTAAAAGCATTTCTATCTTTATGTATTTTCTACTACATATCAAGCAATTTACAGTGATCCATGAAGGAAAACTGTGTTTATGCAACTAAATTTACAATATACTGATTCCCATTCCCAACAATAACATTTTGTTATTCTTAAATTCACAAATAGAATGTGAAAATAAGTAGACAAAATATGAGAGGGCAGTGGATAGAAAATTTATTATGTGCCTTTGCTATTTTTTTTAATGACCAAAGAGACGTAACCCAGTTCTATTCTTTAATTTATCTGTTTCATATTAAGGAATCTTACTTCTACAGGATATTGATGAAATATCCATTTAATACATCATCTTACCTAACATTAAGTCATTCCATTTGGTAATATAAAAATAGTTTTTACATTGCAGATATACATATCTGGGAAATTACTGATTGTCAGTTTTTTGCCATAGAGAACAGAAATTTCTTCATAGTTGGGTCATGCACGGGGAAAAGTAGGAGTACTGTGTACAGAGTTTCCAATTATGGATAAAAAAAAATGTTTTAGGAAGGTTCCAAAATAGAGTTCAGTTGAAATAAAAAGTATTCTTCAAGCTACTCTAAAGATTTTTTTTTTCTATTTCTTTAATGCATCACAACATAAATAGCATGCATCTACTTGAATGCACCTCAGTATTAAGGTTGTGACAAATCAAAATAAATAAAAGTTCAATATCAAAGCAATCACTCCATTCCTCATTTGTGCATTGATGTTTTATAACCAAATTTTTTTGACACAAAGAAATGTTTTACAAGAGCAAAGCATGTAAAAATTCAAAAATGGAAATTTAGTAATTTGAGTTATCTGGAATAGCTGGAAGTTGAAAACCACAGCTTTAAAACAGCTTTAGAGGGAAGAAGAGAACATTCATATTTGGAATTGTACAAGTATAGTAATAAAAAGATAAGACAATATGGACATGTGTGCAAGAGACAAGTAGCCAGTCTAATTATTCTGAAAATGAGAGGTTAGCATTTTAATTAATTATTTTTTATAATAATAACAAGTGGAAATCCTTAACGAGAAACATACATGGGCAGTGCATAAATACACATGTGGACATATACACACACACACACACACACACACACAAACATAACTTTATGTATTCTTTGCATTTATACCTAGAGAGGAAAACATAAACACACATAAAGAAAAATAACTGACATTAACAGACCTCTAACTGAAGAAGCCAAACTTTAGTCTTCGTCCCATATGCTCTAAGAGTTTCAATATACAGAGTTTTAAGAGCTTTCCTGGCTAAGTTCTATGCATAGTAAAACCACCATGCTGTCCTTGTCTTTGAAAGCTTGCCTACAGTTTACATATGATTCCGCAAATCACTAATCAGCTCCACTTTTTGGGGGAGTTTTTTTGGATGAAGGATGTCAGAAAGCTGTGGCAAAGCATCTACCTAAAGTAACTAACAGCCTTCTATCTCCTTGCAACCCATCAGTGTGGATATAGACACAGCATTGATGGCACCTGCTGATGTTCTGCAAGAATTGCTTTTGATTCTGTGGGTTCTTACATTGCTTTCCCCCTCTCATATAGACCAGAAGGATGTTGATATTGGCAATAATTTGGCAGCTTTAGTATTACTATTATCCTGAACAGAATCCTTTTTCAAAGAGGCTTAATACTTTTACTTTTAGTTTGCTATAAAGTGTATTATCTTGATTGCAAAATGTATTTTACTCTCTGAAATCTGTAACGACATTCTTCTGAAACGCAGAAAGAAAAACTCCTGGCTGTGGTATTACCAAAACAGTCTGCCAGGTACTCACATTTCAGAATAACTACTACCTCCTAATATTTCCTTATGTTTTTTTAGAAAACTTACTGGTTTTTTAATAATTGCAAACTTTATAGGATTATTCGTCTATTTCTTTGATTTTTAAATCACAAATGCATTCTAAAGTGAGTATGAAGAAATTGAGTCTTGCTTTTTTTCTTACCATACACTGGAAATAAACTAAATATTCAAATCAAGTATCAGGAAAAGATTAAAGAAAAGCAACAGAAAATAACAGTGAAGGTACCTGAAACAATTAATGAAGGTTAAAATATGCAAATCACAGTAAGCACCATATGGTAAACTATTCTTGTGTGTATAGACTTGAAATGGCTCCCTACAGTTGTAAAGTAAGTTTCTTTCCTGCACTGCAGACAGAATGAACTACTTAAATAACCCAGTAAGAAAGGCAATGTCCATTTTCACAAAAAAGAAAAAAAATGTTAATATCAATTAAGCTATGAAATTAACTTTTGATTGAAAATGTTTTGATTTCTATTAAATTAAATCATAGCAGAATAAGATTTTCTAAAGGTTGAGCTATATAAACTTTAATTATCAGCTGGTGAGATGCATGGGAAATCTTATGGAAAAGTGTTTGTATTAATTCCTGTATTTAAAGAAGAATAATAATTTAGATGTCAAGTGGCACTGCACTTATAATTTTTAATAAGAATATTATACCTGAGCACGGCCTTAATGCTTTCCAAAATGAGCAAGAGCACAAGGAGTAAAGAAGCTTATTTAGGGACTACTTCAATGTGTTTTCTACCAAACATGCACATATGATAGTTGATGGCTTAGCATGCTAAGGTTTTCATCAATAACTTATATCCAACTAGTATTACTGTATGTCATGTTAATATATATATGTATCCAGATTTCATAAATGAATATTTTTCTTATAACGTTCCTCATGCATCCTTACAGCCAAACAAGAAGCACCACTGTTTCTAGCAAAATGGAAAACTGAAATGAGAAAGGCAGAATAATCAGCTGGTACGGTGATTCTGCAATTGAGGGTGATGATTTCTCCTTCATCAGGCAAAAATTAGTAGCGAAGTGGAAGCAATGCAAAGCTAGATATCATTGTATCCAATTGCAACAAGGCCTATTTACAAGTATTGTAAACTGAGGAAATATGATTCTTAAAGCTCCTTTCAATTATGTATATCTTTATACAGAAGAAAACATGCTTCATGAAACACCTGTAGCATAACAAACCAGTACCCCCTACACATACATATGTGAAGCATGATCAAAACAAACAGGAACCCTTTCTTTGGCATTCATGATTCTTTACCTTATTGGTTGTCTTAATTCCTATAAAGGTTTGCCCCAGCGGTACAGGTCGGAAACGGCCATCAAAGTAGAATAGTCCAATGCAGGGATTGACGTGTAGAAATGTAGCAACATCAAGATAATTGGGTAATGTAGCTGAAAGGCCCAAAATCCTAATCATACTTTGTGTAGATTCAACCTATTAAAAAAACAGAAAACCTGTAAATGATCCAAGTATTATAAGCCAAGAAACCAAGCAGAGTTTTAAAACATCACTTATAAAACAGTAATGTGAAAGAAGCAGTTAATACTTTCTACAAAAGGTGAACAATAGATGTGAGTTAGTGATTATCCTGTATTGAAGAAGTCAGAGCACTCTGCAATTCCATCAAATCTTGTTTAGTCATCTTTCTATTCTATTGTACTTTTGTCCTCCAAAAGGTTAGCAGTCATTAACTGACATGGAGGAACAATAGCAGTAAAACTGGCTTTGTTAAGAAGGGATAGTCCAATTTATAGGCAAAACTAGGACACATAATTTGGTATCATTTCTTTTTTAGTCCAAATCACACCACAATTCTGAAAAGAAAGAAAAATGTAATTCATGCCATTCCTCAGTCTTCGCTTTTGCTTAGACCTTTCCACAACTCTCTTAGACAATCTACCCTAGTTTTCTGTAACAGGCTCTTTTTTCTAGCTTTTTAAAAAAAAAAAAAAAATTCCCCGAATGTTTGCATTACATGCCTTCCCATTCGATAAGTGACAGAAATGGTGCTTTACAATGAAATACTCTGTTCCATATAAAAGCCTGCATATTATATGTATTTCCAGGTAATTTTCAAAAAGAATGAAACCATCCAAAACACTTGAATGAGGAAAGTATGCAAGAATTTTCCCATTTCCTTCTGGAATATTAAGAGCCATGTAGGCTGGCTCACAACTTCGTTACTAGCATAATTATTTAGAAGCAAAGTTCACAGTAATTTTCATCAAAAGGCTTTTTAGACTTTATAACTGAAGCCATATACAAGGTTCTCAACTCGTCTCAAATGCGTGAATGTGTCATGATGAGGAAGGCTGGTAACTTCTACCTGGCTAAGTCCTCTTCAAAACAATATGAGGTTTTACTTAGAATACAGATTTTGAATCACTCAGGTACTTGACTTAAAGTGAAAGGAGGTGCCATGTAATTAAAAGAGATGAATTAAAAGTTTTCAAAAACAATGATTAAAAAGCACATGGAGAGCATTCTCAAGGAAGATAAAATACACGATACCATAACACGGACCTGGCAAATAACAAGCTCACCAAAATAATAAACCAAATCCCAAAAGAAACCACCCCCCACAACTCTACAGACAGCCTGGTAATGGACACATCCCATGGCAAAAATTTGGACACAAAGTGTGGACGTAACCAACTAAACAACACAAAAAACCTGCTGATTGACCCTTTTACACTTATACAAAGAGCAGCTGTGCAAAAGAAAGCCCATGTACAACAAAAACTTATATGTAAATGCAAATTTTGAGATGACTGGGACAAATGAGAGATTTCATTTTCAGAAGTGTTCCCTCTGCAGGGAACAAAAGCAGCATTCACCTTTAAGAGTACAAAGAAGCATTATCATTTCTTACATATCTTTTTACAGGTGGATTATGTGATGACCTAAGGGCTATAGTCAACCTCAACCACACAGTCTGGAGGTGTTTGAGTTTGGGGTTTTTTTGTGGTTTTTTTTGTGGGGGAGAAGCAGCTGGTTTTCTTTTTTGTTTGGTTGGTTTTTGGTATTGATTTGGTGTGGTTTTGGCTCAGTCCCCTGGAGCATCACCTCCTTCTGCACTGACCTTGATGTCTGCAGGGTTGTTCCTCACACTTTTTTCCTCACTCCTCTCTCTCTCTCAACTGCTGCACAGTGTTTTGCCCTTTCTTAAATACGCTTTCCCAGAGAGGCCGCCATCTTGGCTGGGGGGCCGAGCGGTGCCCTGCGCTGGGCGGGTTGGAGCCGGCTGGAACCGGCTGTGTCCGGCACGGGGCAGCCCCAGCCTCTCCTCACAGAGGCCGCCCCGCAGCCCCCACTACAGAAGTATAATTTACTTAATGTTTATACACTTTTTTTTAAACTTTTATCTGTAAGAACAGTAACCACTTGCTGATATATTTGTCCTGTACTTTGTTCACAATCACCTGATAATAAGTACAGCAATCTGAAAGGGTAACTGAGCTCCTATCTGGAAAACATGATTTGATTTTGCTAAATTCACTAACAATTTTTTTTCAAATCTCCTAAGAGCCTGAAAGCACTAGTTTGAAAAAATGTGCTCAGTTCCATCTGAAGGTAGGAAAGCATTTCAAGTATTTAAACAATTAACAAGAACTCTTCCTAATAACCATGGAAGTATGAATTTTTACAGCAATTAACTGTAAACTGTTTGTTCAGAGAACAGTTACAGTTTACTGAGACTTGCCACTTTCAAAACCTTTGTAAAAGAAGCCATTTAACTTCACTGATCTGGCAGTTGCCCCTGGAGTTAAGGAGCTGATTGAAAACCCTGAATTAAAACTCCACATGAAAACCACAGTAGAGAGTTAACACAAGCAAGTAATTAAAATTACTAAACTGCATAGCACATTTTTAAACAAAATATACTTTTGCATATTTTATATTATACTTTACATATATTTGTGCATATTTATATAGTGCCTACATAATTTTTTCAATTTATAAATCTAAAATTTACAAATTATTTGGACGATTAGTTTTCTGTTTATATCAAGCCACAAAAATCAAGTCAGAGTGCTATAAGAAATCGGGTAATAATGTCTATTGCTCTACAGCAACATTTTCTTGGTCTTCATAATTAAAGACTATTAAGACTCTAAATCATTCCATCAATTTCTTTAACTTCTTTCAAGGCCAGCCAAACAAAAAATCTTTATTTTTTACCATCTACTTTTATATCCACTTAGCAACACAAAATATCAATAATTAATATATATTAAAAAAAATCAAGAAGCAAAAAGAGGTACATTTACCCTAAAAGACAAAATTTATCATAACAATTCTCCTAATTATTTTATGTACACATCAAATTCAAACCGTAAACTAAAACCCTGTGTTCTGCACATCATCACATACATATACAGAATGAGTGATACCCTTTGTAAATACAATCCATTCAAACGCTAATATTTTTCATGTGCTGGATCACTTATTATTTGGTCCTAGAAGTCCTAATTAGAGATTATGCCTTCATATACAAGACGCAACGAACACATAGGATTTTCCTGAAATTGCAGTAAAAATTACTGGAAAGATAGTTTGGATGACAAAAGTTTTCCGTTTACATTTGCTATCACTGGCTGGTGGTATGCAGCTAAGTGTGTTTTCTTCACTACTGACACACAATCTCAAACATTTTAATCTTCATATGTGTTTAATTAGCTCAGTGAAAATATAAGCACCATTTGGAACTAAAAAGGCTTTCTTTGGAAAACTGAACAGTATTTGCATATCATGTTCTTTGAAAGTATTACTACATTTTATTGATTTGATATTACACTGGAAGTAAGAAATAAAATTGCCATTACTATATTTAATTGACATATCTAATTAGTATATCTAATTCAGAAGCATTCACGATGGCATGTGGAGAATTGACAGCATGTTCACCATACACATTTGCAGAACACAATTAGTACACCATGAAATTGCATGTATACAGGAAAAATAAGCAGAAGATAGCTATCCAGTACCGATTTCCATACTCAAGCATCATCTGCGTTTACACTGTAAATGATAAAGGATCAGGTATGGGAAGTGCCTCTCTGGATTGTAAATTGATCACAGCAGGATCATTTTCTTCCTAATAGGTTTTAAGATTTGCATATCATCTCATTACATTACAGCCGCCACTTGAGAGCATACAGAGTATGCATAGAGATACTTTTATCTGACTTCTAAAGTTCTTCCTGAACTTTGTGATCTTGGCAGTCTTCCCATTTCCATGTATTAAAATATCACATTCACAGAATGAATTACAATCAAGCTGGAAAGCGTATCCCTGATTGTTCAACTCGAGCACAAAATTAAGTGAAGCAGACAAGTTTACATATTCTAATCTTTGAAGAATTGTCCACTGGTTAGAAATTAATCTGATATTCAGATGACCCAGGATTACTTCAACACACCCTCTACAGTCAGTCTGTATGCCCTTCAGATGTACACTAAAGACAAGATACACAGAAAATTAGACACAAGCATTTCTGTTTTTAGTCTAGATGTGCAAGAAGATGAATTCTTAGGTTCCTGAGTTCCCTGTTCAGCAGTGGTAGGAATTAAGTACTGCATACAGGAATTCACATTAGTTATTAGTTAGATACCACCCTATCCACAGAATGGCTCTAAGTCTCGGCCTCTCACAAGATCTATGTTTTTCCCATTACCCAGAAAAAAAGGAGAAAAAGAAAGGAAAAAAAAAAAGAGGAATTCTTAGAACACTTAAAAAAAAGTAATTAAAGGTGTTTCAAAATGACTAAGAAGGAATTTTGTTAGAATGTTTCACCAGTATTTACTTGCTTATTGATATCTTGTTTACTGTCTAATGAAAGAATTAAGAAGTTGTCAATCAGTCCACCTAGGTGGTAATTTCCTAGTTTTAGGCACAAAAATGGAAAAAACAGTAAAACTGCAAAATCAAAAGTACACAGTAAAAATGCAATTACTAATACTGTTTTGAAGATTCTACACAGGACATTATCTACAACTCAAACACTCTGCACAGAATGCATTTGTTACTAGGCAACCATCTAGTTAAGTAATTTTATAAATGAGTTTTACTCTGCTTCCAATGAACCCTGAAAATACTGTGATCTCAGTCCTCCATTTAGAACATATTTAAAAATCTAGAGGTACTGAAAAAATGTAGCCATGCAGAAAGCACTATTAGAAGCCATATTATTTTTCCCTCAGCTAAGTATTAAGTATGCAATACTTTGCCTTAAGAAATGACATTTTGAATATACCTATTAAGAGATTTCTATGCCCTGCACAGTGCCATGTCAGTTTTTCTTGAATGACAGAATGCCTTTTCATGCTATGCTTACTGTTTTGTTCCCAAACTAAGAAACAAAAAGAAATATGAACCCTTCTACAAATCAGTTTAACTGCTTTAGCATACTATGAAAGAACATAAAACATATGACAATCACTATAACCTTTTAAACTCCATGGATCTACCACAAAAATGGAAATATGTTCACATATCAATAAGAAAAAATGATAGGCAGAATGACTTCCTGACACCACTTCCATGCAAAGTAATGGAAAAGCTTCTGAAGATTAATTCAAATATCATACATAACATTTTCCAAACAAATGGAGATTAGGCTTTCTTTTAAAAAAGTATTTTGTTTTAAAAAAGTAATTTTTACACAACTACAAGGTTGCCAGAAAAGGTAACAAGATAGATCTAGACTCATGTAAGGCATTAGACATATGGCTGGACAACATACTGTTTAAAAATAACATCACATAATAGCAAGAAAACATGTATTAAATTTATCACAAACTAATGAACTGACAGATTTTAAAGAGAATGTATAATTGAAAAACAGGAATTAAAAAGGGATGCCTCTAATTGCTTTCTAAGCCTGACCCTATTCAATAATTTTATCCATGATATGCAGTAAATAAAAAATAACTGGTGACAAGAAGAGCAGGTGATTGGCAGAATTAATATAACTGATGTGTGCGTCAGCCATACAGATAAATCTAGGTTGATGGTCCCATTCAAACTAAATTTCTTCTAATTTAGCTCATTCTAAAACAGGCCACAGCTGCAAAAGGAGACACTATTCTCAGGAAACAATCTTATAGCAACAAGTGAATCCTGCAGCAACTATAAAGAGGTTTGCCTGAGGACTTAATGAACAAGCATCTGAATGCGAGTTCCGAAGATGATGTGTTAGCAAATTAAGTACATGCAATTCTTAGAGGTATAAAAGGGATAGAACTGAGTAATAAGAGGAAAACGCTCTACCTCTGTATATGCCACAACCAAAACTAACACAAAAGTTCTGTACCCAGTTTTGTTGACATGTTTCAAAAATACAATCACAAATACAAGAAAGTTCAGCAAAAAAAGCCCCACAACACTATAGCTGGAAATCAAAAAATCATTGTGGAAGGTAAGATGCTGAGAAACTTGATTAGCCTATATAAGGAACATCGAAAGACTAACAGCAATCACTCAAGATGAGAAATGAAGAACCAAATGAAATGCCAATGCCATGCAAGTCTCAAAAGACACAGGTAGGAACTGCAGTGGGCTACCATTAGACACAAGATATACAGAACTAATCAGCTGATTTTAGGTCATTAGCTAATCAGCCTTGCCTTTTTTTTTGTTTTTTTTAAACTGCTCAAATTTTCTTAATCAAGAATGGGATTCCAAGCACATAAAAATTCCTAATATGATAACAATGAGGCACTTGGTTTGGGGTGAGAAAACACTGAACTTCTTTACTTCTGATTTCTACTATGGAGGTAAAAGAGGCAGCCAAAGGGCCAGAAGAAAAGAGGTAGAGGAGATAATAAGGAACTAGAGATACTGAAAATGCATCCAGAGCAAGGAAAACTACATGATGGCTGAGAGGGAAAGTTTCTTAAATAAGGTGTCATGAGGAAAGAAAGCTCCGAAAGGAAACAAGAGAATTTCCCGGGGAAGGGGAACAACTCCACCATCTCATGATCACTGCAGCTAAGGCTGCCTTTGATCTTCACATCCCCAACAAGCCCCTCCCTTGTTGTTGAATATGAGGGTACAGCAAAGGACCGCTCCTTGTTGGCTCCTCTATGACTTGGAGAAGGAAGTTCTCATCAAAGCACTCCAGGAATCTCCTGGATTGTTTGTCCTGCTGTGTTGTCCCACCTATTATTTATCTAGCAACTTTGTTGATCTAATACAAAAACATAAAGCAATTGAAACTTAAATTTGAAGAATGAGATTGTGATGAGAACAATATTTGTGTGTCTAAGATGGGAGCTTCGGTTCCCCAAAATCTGAGAAATCTTTTAGTACGGATTTTCTTTTATTTAATTTATCATTCACATAGTTGACAGAAGGTATCAAAACTCACATATCACTCAAGTATAATATTCACTATGCTTTTCGTGAAAAAATACCCGTAAGCAGCAAAGAAGTCATCAAAAACTCTGAATAATTATGACAAAATAATTCAGTGTCCTTTAAAAGAGGTCAATTTTTTTCTTTCAAGCTAATAAGTTTAGTATATATTATAGAAGTGTGGAAAGTTTGATTAAAAAGTTTAAACATTTCAGTTTTACATCTGCATTATGCTCTACACTAAAACTTTAAACATCAAAGCTATAAATTGGATTCAAAGAAATTGTTTGATCTTATACCTACAGTATATAACAGAGCTCAAAGCAATTTTCGCACCAAAATGTTTAGCAAAGTCAATTTAAATCACTTGCAAAAACATTCTCTAAAATTTGAAAAGTGCAAACATGCACGAATACGCTGTTCATTCTGCTGTGAGTAAAACCGTCAGCAATTCCAATATATATGCTCCTTCCAGGTTTAAAAAAAAATGGATTCTAAAAAATGCCATAAGTTAAAATGAA
This sequence comes from Harpia harpyja, assembly GCF_026419915.1. Lineage (NCBI taxonomy): Eukaryota > Metazoa > Chordata > Aves > Accipitriformes > Accipitridae > Harpia > Harpia harpyja. Next base: position 14,302,135 of record NC_068942.1, on the reverse strand, counting down.
CATGTTAAAGTCTTACAGTAAGTGGTGTGATTCAGTGTTCATCTGGGGGAAAGTACAACAATAATTCAAGTATTTTGAGGTACAAATTAGGACAGACTTGCTAATGCATCAGGATATTCCTGTTTCAAGAATGTATTTGCATAGCTCTATTTGTACAGAATATGAATACAGATCTCAAAACATTATTTTCTGGCACAGTTGTAGGCCCAAGTAGCCAGTTGAACACTAATTCTTAAAAAGACACCCCCCCCCCAAAAAAAAAAAAACCCAAACCCAAACCCCTCCACTGCCTGTTTTTCTATTATCCAGCATCTAAGCCAAACAAGCATCTAAGCAAAACAACCCTCACACACTCCAACAAAACAAGAGATATGCTTTTTCTATAAGACAGGATAACAAACCCTGCAAAATGTAAAAGGCACTACATTATACATCCTGACCTGCACATGAATCATGACATTGTCTCATAAGATAGTTTTGTATACAAGCTAGGGAAGTATGATCCAGAGGAAACTATAGGTACACACCATTATTAGAGTAGCTATTAGTGATTTATCGAAAAGGCTGAAGTAGTATTCAAAGGAATTTATCACAGTTCTGTCCTAGAAGTGATACAAGAAATGACTGTTCCAGGTCAGACCAAAAATCCAACTACTTCAATACACTGTCTCCCACAGTGACCAAAAAGGACAGCACAGAAACTGGGAAAATGTCAATGATATTTGCCAGCACAGCCCCCAGTTATTACAGCCCCCAGTCTGATCTAGTGACTACCAATCTGCAATGGATTTTTCTTTGAATTACTTCTCTAATCACTTTCTGAATCCCTCCACTACAAATTCAGAAAAACTAGTCAATATTTCTGATGTCTTAAACCAGTATACAAATCAGGTAATTGATTTCAGCAATTACTGCAGTGGTGCAGTTGACATAAGGGTATTTTAGATTGATGTTGTCAATGGGTTTTTTGTTTTGGTTTTTTTTTCAGTTTTTAAGAACTGAAAAATTATTCTTACCTCCTGTGTGCATGAAAATTGAATGAGTATGATGTTTCTATAGCTATCAATGAAAAATACATTCTAGAACTACTTCCAGAAGGGCTGGAGAGGAGCTTAATGTTTCATGTAGAATCATCGAAGTCAGAAGGACATTCTCCAGGGGTGGACTGAATATCCTGGGTTTAGTTCCTGCTCCAGGGAGATTTATGAATTTGTATCAAAATGCATGAAATGAAACTATGAGCAGGGAACAGAACCAAAGAAATGTAACCAAATATTTTTTCTTTGCAAAATATCATTATCATTATTAGATGTGATATTTTACACTTAAAACATCTGTAATAGTATTTTCATGATACTCCTGTGAAATACTTCTGAAATCAAAATTTATGGTATCTTTTTTAATCACCAAATAAAAGTTCCAGTAATTTCTTAATTAGCTATGGATGTATACTGCAAACTTCATAGAGCTATGCTTGCAGGCTTAGATGCTGCAGTATAACATTTCAGTGTAATTTTAAAAGCTAACCCTCTTATTATTTGTTTCCATATTAAAAAGGTAAAACAGTTGTACAAAACATCTCCTATTTCTTTCTCTCCAAGCTCTCTGGGAGGCTTGCAATTCAAAATATATTTTTCTGGAATTGTTTTCTACTGCATAATTCTAAATATTTCTACAAGTAGATTTGTTTCTGTTTAACTGGGGGGGGGGTTAATGTACTTTTATACTGTAAATTTTCTCTCTCTTCAACTACCTTCTTGTAAAGATTCATAATGGTCTCCATTACTGCCTTTCTTATCAACTTAGAATAAATAAGGTCATCAGAAAGGTGGTGAGATAGTTAACTTCAAGATTTGTGTTTTGTTTTTCTTCCCAACTGTTTCACTTAAGGAAGGGTTACAAATGAGTAGCTTCAATTCCAGATGAATTAAACTCCAACTTGGTAGGTAAAACAAACCTTGAAATCCTAGAAGATTAAAGTACCCTAGAGAGCTATTTTTAAAATGAGTGTTGAAGCAAGATACTGCTATATTCCAATAAATGCACTAAGGGTAGGATTCAGTACCCAAGACATAATTGCCTCAGATTTTATATTCCTTGCTACCTGCACAGGCTTGACAGACACAAAAGGAAAGGATGTATGGGAGATTTGTGTCCAAATTAAGCAGAAACAGGATGCCAAGCTGAATAACGTAGGGCAGATAAAATGGCTCTAGACATCTATTTCAGACAGCTGAAGCCTACCTTACGAGTCTTACAAAACTTCGCATTAAAAAATGAATGAGTCTTGCAATCTGACATGAAGACAATGACCATCAAGGTCACTGCTAAAAGCTGGGATGCTTTACTTTAAAGACACCTAAGGAAACAAGGTTATCAAAACCATTTAAGAAAGAAAATACAATGTCAAACAGGTTAAGCTTTAGTGCCCTTGAGGTAGTCTAAACTTGACAAAGCCCTACTCTCGATAAAAAAAAAATCTTCCCAAGTTTAGCTTCTTCTAAGGAATTATTACTTATGTTGTTCTTTATACAGGAACTTTGTACTTTCTGTACTGCATTACAGCAGACATCCATTTTATTCTGTTCTTAGAGGAGCTGGATTCAGATGATTCAGAGAGCCTTAACAAGGTTAGTGTAGCCTTATCAAGAAAAAAGCATCTTGAAAGCTAAAAGGCTTTAAACATTTAACATGCACAAATAGAGCCATAACAATACCAATTGTGTTTATTTTTAATTTGTTACAGATTATTTGTATTGACATACTTCTGCGCTGCATGACAAAAAAAATTAAGAATGGCACTCCATCCTCTCCTTATCATTATTTATTTATCCTAATTCTATCCTTTTTATTCATCCCTAAATTCCACACTTTATCTTTCTTGTAAATGCACATCTCACCATTGAGACCAATCTTATTTATTGTCTAACTGAATCCTTCTTTTCTACAAGATTCAAGAAAAAACCCCACATATTCACCCTTTTCTCCTTTTGCCATTTTAAATCTTGGTATTTAGAAAGTACCACTAAAGCATGGGGAAAAAACCCAAAAGGACCAATTATACTAAAGTAAAAATTACATAGTATTTTTCTAGCAGTGCTGAAAGTTTCACCTAGATTTAAGACACTGCTCTTAATTAAAAAAAAAAACCAACTCCTAGGAAAACTGCTAATTAAAAATAAGCATTCCTGGCAAAAAAATACTTTCCATTTTGATTATGTTAAAAAAACCCCTGATTCTTATTTGTTTAAAATGGTTTAATTTTGCTGTTACTTGTACAGTAAGTAAACTAATATTAAGCAAATAAATCATAAATAAAGAAATAGCTCTGTAATAAATTATGTGTCTAGGAATCTTATAGTTGATATAATACAGAAGAGAATGTAGAAGACAAAAACTTTTCTTCATTCTTAGTACAGAACAGCTATAAAATAAATTGTAAGCTGCCTAAGCATTTTGATTTCATTGTCTAAGCATTTCTCCTTTTACACTGAAATCTACCTATTCTTGACCAAAATAAAATTCTTTTGAAGATTTTTTTGCTCTTACCTGACGTAAAGTACGTGCTACTATACTTTCAAGTACTGGTCCTCTGTCTTCATGCAACAGATGAACTTCATCGAGAATCAAGAGTTTTACCAGCTGAGAGAGGGCTACATCACCAACACTTTTTCTTGTCACTACATCCCATTTCTCTGGAGTAGTCACAAGCATCTAGTAGAGCAGAAAAAAGAAATATTAAGCATTTGCAAAGAAAAATCCAGACTCAAATTTATAAAACCCCAGTATTTTAATATGCAGCAGAGTAAATGTAATGCAGAACTTAACAAAGCTATCTTAAGTTTTACCTACTTTATCTATGAGGCAGACACAGTTTGTGCTGGACGGCCATTAATAGGATTCAGTATGGAAAACCATATGGAAATATCAACTAATAACTTCAAGCTACTGTGCATCATTTGTACACATTTTCTACATTAAAACAAAGAAGCAGCTATCCAGAATCAACTCCTTATGTAATTGTGAGAGCCATTTAATATACGTGTCCCACGTTGTCCGTGACAGAATATTTCTAACCTTCACCACAGCGCAGTAAACACCTAAGACCTGCCCCCTCCCCCCCAAGCTTGAGCTGATAGTTACCAGTTCCCAATGAAATGCTTTCTCCCTAAGGCATACTTTCAAGTTGTACATTTTGATGTCTCTATCTTTGCACTGGCAAAACAGATTAAACAACTTCCACCAGTCCTGGAAAAGGTAACTTCCAAACTTTATTGTTTCATGTAGATACGTCTGTGGTAAGTCTCTATTATGGTGCCATTTCTTGCATGCTGTTGCAATGGCTTTTTTTTTTTGCATAAACCCCAAAGTAATAGGTTATCAAACAGATAAAACTGAGGTACGTTCAATCTCCAGTTGCCAAACAATTGCAGTACCCTCCATTCTCCACAATGACAACATACTCAGCAGTCACTTCATGTGACCTTAACACAAGAATTCAAGAAAGTAGCCTTTTAAATTTAAAATCAGACATAAAGTGGTCACTCTAAAGAAAGCATCTCACTCCTCCCCCCTAAAAATTCTTAGCAGCTGTTTCAAATAGAAATAGCAACACAGATTTCTCAAATACTATTCAACAAAAATAATTTCCTATTTAAATGTCAACTACTATGTATAAAACCCCCATAGAACAGAATCTCATCCACTGAAATTCAGTAGTAACTTGCCTGCAAGTCATGACTATGATTTAAGGGCAATTATTTATTGCCTATTCATAACAAAACTAATGAATCACTATTTATCAAAGCTTGAGGTTTCTGGAAGAGGCACAAAGCTTACCTTACAGTCTCACTTATTTCACAAAAAAAGAACTTAGAACTATTAAAATAAAGGTTACTCTGTAACTTTGCAGTTGAAAATCACTCAGAAAATAACGAAAATTCAGGTTATGTTGTTTCATAGGCCCCAATATAAAAGTTTAGACATTGGGCAAATCTTGTTCCGGTGATATCTAGAGCAAAATGAATGCTTTAATTAGTAAAAGAAGACAAGGACTGTTTGATTATCTTGACTGAAATGAAACTTTTTAAAAATTCAACTACCAATCATTGAAAGATATCAAGACTTGGTAAAATGGGGAAACTTCTAACAGCTTCAATAAATAGACATGATACTAAAAGAAAACACAGTCCAGTGTTCATAAGTCCATGAATCTGTAAGTGGTTCATTTTTCTAAATAAGCTTATCAACTTGTGACAGGATCTAGAGAACAGGACACTTGTTTTCTAAAATTCTACTGACATTGACCACAACAGTCTTGAATTAGCTTATCCTATAAGAGGATAGATATAACAAATGTGAGATAGATGACTAAACTAGGTTTATGATAGAACTTTTAAAATAGGAATTCTAAATTTCAAGAACTTCCTACTTCTATCAGTATAACTTTATTTGACAAAGTATTTTTACCTAAATTGCCAACTTTTTCCCCCCAAACACATGGATTAGTTTCTTCTAACAGATTTTGATTCCAAGCTTATTTTAATTCAAATTTTAGTATCAAGGCCTTTGACTCTTAAAGCACTATTACATCCATATTCTTCCTCTCAATAAATATTTTTCTGTAATTCTACTTAAAAAATAAAGAACAAACAGTAATAAGTAAATTCTAACATTTAATATTTGATGAACCCATGCTTCACATCACAAATAAGAATTGAGTCTACAATCAGACAGGAAAACATGTATCTGATCCCTATCCATTCTTTCATAATAAACATGTTTTATGATTGGGCTTTTTCTTAACTTTATATGTTCAAAAATAAAACACTAAGATGAAACACAGTTCAACCTTATAGATGATAATGCTTCTACAGCAAATATAATACTAGTAAGTCCCTACAAAAGCTTACACACACAACAATTGTTTTCATATAGTTGCCATTTGCTATATTCTAAGCAGCCATGGTAGAATACTAAAAAAACCATAAATTAAGAGTTGACCAGATACTATCAGTATCTGATCTCAGATTTGACCAGATAATGTAAACCCAACAGAATACGTGATTCATGACATTTTCTCAAACAAAATCTTATTATCTGTGGGAACAGAATGTACAAATAAGAAAAATGAAGATTGCTGCACTAGATCCCAGACTGACAAAAAAAGAAAACATCAAGACAGGTTAGGTGGCCTCCGAATGTGGTGCTGTGAGGTATACAAATGGTACACATTAATATTATTACCAAAACCATTTTTTTATCACAGAAATTACACAATGGAAAGGGTAAAAACACTGAGTAATTATGAATAATGCTTCAAGGCCCTGGCTAAGAAAAGCAGACACAGAGAGCTAGCACAGACTTCTAAAACCTTTATGAAAATTGCTAGTCCAAATTTGAGCAAGAGCATTTCTCCCCATCAGAATATTCAATTACCTCAAGTACCATCAGCATAATATTAACAGCTTTTAGAAAGCAATTGATTTGCTGCCTCAACATTTTGAAACCCAGCTTGACAGACATCATAGTTACAGAATCAAAGAATGGTTGAGGTCAGAAGGGACCTCTAGAGGTCATCTTGCCCAACTCCCCTGTTCTAGCAAGGCCACCTAGAGCTAGTCGCCCAGGAACATATCAAGACAGCTTTTGAGTATCTCCAAGGATGAAGACTCCACAACCTCCCTGGGCAACCCATGCCAGTGCTCAGTCATGCTCACAGTAAAAAAGTGTCTCCTGATGTTCAGACACAGCCTCCTGTGTTTCAGTTTGTGCCCATCTGCCTCTGGTCCTGTCACTGGGCACCACTGAAAAGAGCCTGGCTCTGTCCTCTTCACACCCTCCCTTCAAGTATTTATATACATTGATGAGATCCCTCCTGAGCCTTCTCTTCTCCAGGCTAAACAGTCCCAGCTCTCTCAGCCTTTTCCCATATGAGAGATGCTCCAATACCTTCCATCATCTTCATGGCCCTTCAATGGACTCTCCACAGTATGTCCATGTGTCTTCTCCTGGGGAGACCAGAACTGGACACAGTACTCCAGGTGTGGCCTCAGCAGTGCTCAGTAGAGGAGAAGGATCACCCCCCTTGACCTGCTGGCAACACTTTGTCTAATGCATAAGGGCACGTTGCTGGCTCTTGTTCAACTTGGTGTCCACCGAGAGCCCCAGGTCCTTTTCTGCCAAGCTGCTTTCCAGCTGGTCATCCCCCAGCATATATTGGTGCATGAAGTTATTCCTCCCTAACTCCCTAGGTGCAGGACTTTGCACTTGCCTTCACTGAACTTCCTCAGATTCCTGTCAGGCCATTTCTCCAGCCTGTCGAGGTCCCTCTGGATGGCAGCACAATCCTCTGTGTATCGGCCACTCCTCCCAGGTTGGTGTCATCAGCAAACTTGCTGAGGGTACACTCTGCCCCATCATCCCAATCATTAATGAAGATGTGGAACAAGACTGGGGGCAGGATTGACCCCTGGGGTGCACCACTAGTCACTGGCCTCCAACTAGACTTCATGCTACTGATCACCATCCTGTGGGCCTGGCCATTCAGCCAGTTTTCAATCCACCTCACTGTCTGCTCAGCCAGCCCATACATCAACAGCTTCTTTATGAGGATCTTATGGGAGACAGTGTCAAATGCCTTACTGAAATTTAGGTAGACAATATCCACTGCTCTCCCCTCACCTACCTGGCCAGTCATTTCATTACAGAAATTTATCAAGCTGGTCAAGCATGACTTCCCCTTGGTGAAGCCAAGCTGACTACTCATGATATGATTTTCCTGTCTTTCATGTTGCTGGAAATTGTTTCCAGGATTAGCTGCTCCATCACCTTCCTATGGACTGAGGTGAGGCTGACTGGCCTGGCATTCCGTGGATCCTACTTCTTGCCCTTGTTGAAGACAGGAATGACATTTGCTTGTCTTCAGTCACTTCTCTCAGTTACCATGATGGATCAAAAATTATCAAGATTGACATCGCAGTGACATCAGCCAGCTCCCTCAGCACTCACAGATGCATCCCATCAGAGCCCATGGATGTATGCATGCTCAGTTTGCTCAAGTATTCCCTGACCTGATCCTAGTACACTTTACTTGCTCCGGACTTTTCCCCAGTTGCTGGGACCTGGGATTCCTGAAGGCTAGTCTTGCTAGTAAAGACTGAAGCAAAGGAGGCATTCAGTACGTCAGCCTTTTCCATGTCCTGTGTAACCAGGTCCCCTGTCTCATTCAGCAATGGGCCCACATTTTCCCTAGTCTTCCTTTTGTTGCCCATCTTACTGTCTTTGACATCCCTGACCAGATTAAATTCCATTTGTACTTCAGCTTTCCTAACTTCATCCCTGGATGCTCAGACAATGTCTCTATTCCTCCCAGGTCATGTGTCCTTGCTTCCACCCCCTGTATGCTTCTTTTTTGTGTTTGAGTTTGACCAGGAGCAACTTGTTGATCCACGTAGGCCTCCTGGCATTTTTGCCTGACCTCCTGTTCATTGGGATGGACCACTCTCAGGCTTGGAAGAGATGATCCTTGAATATTAACTAGCTTTCTTGGGCCTCACTTCCCTCCAGGGCCTTGTCCCATGGGACTCTTCCAAGCAGATCTCTGAGGAGGCCAAAGTCTGCTCTCCTGAAGTCCAGGGCTGCGAGCTTGCTTTTTGCCTTGTTCCTTCCCCTCAGGATCCTGAACTCCACCATCTCATGGTCACTGCAGTCAAGTTTGCCTTTGATCTTCACATCCCCAACAAGCCCCTCCTTGTTGGTAAGTATGAGGTACAGCAGAGCACCTCTTCTCATTGGCTCCTCTGTGACTTGGAGAAGGAAGTTCTCATCATTGCACTCTAGGAACCTCCTGGATTGCTTACATCCTGCTGTGTTTCTTTCAAAATATTAGAAGAAAATGTATCTTACAAACCACACAAATTTATGAATACTTTTTTCTTCACTTGATCTCCACAAGATACATCCTGATAATATTTATTTTTCTCCTCAGAGAAATATTTTCCCCTGCACTGCCTCACAATATTGTTCCAATCCAATTATTTTACCATTAGAATGTATCAGTCTTTACTAATTACCAAGAATTACTCCTGAAAAGACTTTGTGATACTACAGAAAAAGATGTTCTTGTCCTGCCATATTTAAAACTTAACACATGAAAGACTCACTGAGTCACTAGTATCACTGAGAGAGTGGTGGTGTGTGTGGGGTGTTTCTATGTTTTGTTAAAATATTACTGGGTGCATTTTGTTAGCAAATACAGATTTTTCAAATGCTTTTACAAAATAGTAGATGTAAAAACATATGACCATAATTTATGAAGTGAATTGTAACACTTCTACAGATGCAACTGTTATCACTTTAAAATGAGCCATGTCAACCACAAAAAATTAGCAGCTGTACTTCCACAGAACGTTAATTAGCAAGCAGTGAGGAAATATATTTAGCAATGCATATTAAGACTTTAAGGTGTGAAATACTACAAATGCAAGCTACTTAGCTAATTTGCTAAATCTAAATTGGCAATGCTCAGATCGCAGGTTTTTTTTTAATGTCAGTCATGTTATCAGGATATATATTTAAAATGGTACCATTAATTCTTCTGTTTCTGAGCGATGACTAAATATTCATCATAATGGTCTTTTACTTTCATCTTATTTAAAACCAGGAATGTTACTCAAAGTAATGACCTGAGTTAAAAGTTATAATTGATATACTGTCTCATACAGTAAGACCAGAGATCTCCAGAGAATGTCTTGCCAGAAAATATGATTGGTTCTTATACTTATTTTACAGATAGAAATTACAGTTGAGAAAAAAATTCCTCCCAAAAACCCCAAACAAATCAGCTTTGTAGTCTCAAACCATAAACTGAATTCAAATATATAAAGTACTAATTAAAAATATCAGCTAAAAGAAAATGTTGACTATCAGCAAATGTTAACAAAGCTACAGATTATTTTTTCAATTAAAATAATAAACAAAGCAGCGCTATGATCCATCTCATAATTAGTTTTAAATGCAGTAGTGGCACTTCTTTTTATAATTAATTTTCAGAGACAATGTATGTTATCCACAAAGTTAAAAACTCACAACTCAAGATGCAGCAAAAGGATTCTGCTTTCTGTTTGGGGGCAAGGGAAGGACACAGTAACCAAGTCTTGAAACATCTTTTTAATATTTTCTTTTTTTACTTTGACTTGAGTTATCAGCACACTGAGAAACATGTTCATTTATATTGCTATTTCACCACTTCACCTCTTTTAGTATTGAAATAGCTAGAAAATAAAGTGTCACATTTGCTTAATGAACTGCAACTCACGCAAGACATTTCAATCTGGTTTTTGTATTAGGGTATGGCTGAATAGAAATGGGTTAACTGTCAGTATTTTTACTGTCAACTTAAATTTCTCTTCTCTCCACATACATAGTTCTCCTTTTCCAATGCTTTTTGGATTATCATTAGTAACTATTCCACAATGGCTTTTTCTAGGGAAAACATGGGCTTATCACAAAGTCTTCTGTCTTAGGTGAGAACCACTGCTCAGTTTAACTTCTATACCAAAAAAGATAACAATTGAAAAAAAAATTAAAAAATCTTTCAACCCCAAATGATTTCATTTAGCTTTGGGGTTATTTAACATACCCCTACATTACTTTACATAGTGTTCAGGTAAGAACTCAAACAAAAAAGTCGAATTACTTCACTTTGAAAAATGAAGTCAAAAGGGACGACATTATCTTATAATTTCAACATCAATTGACAAAATTTTGAGTGACTGTGAAAATGCAATTTTCTATAATTGCATGATTTGCTAACTGTTTTTGTCAGTTTCCCTTCTGTCCCCTTAGAAGCCAGACTTCATGGTAAGAGGAAGTTACATTTTCACCATAGTTTCAGAAGATCAACATGTTGAAAAATGCTGGGTTTTGTTATTGTTGTTCAGGGGTTTTTCTTAGTCTGAAAAGGCTTATGGTCTCACTGAAATTGAAGGATCTTCCATTAATTTCTTAGAGTCCAACATTAATTTCTAGCAGTTGGCACAGCCTGCAGGTTTACCTTTTCAATAGCTCACTTGCAATTTTTTTGCTGCTTAAAGTTCTCCCAAACACATCTTACACATGACTAGTATCTGATTTCTGCTTGAGTAATTTGTGCACACACTCTGAAGCTAGTAAAACTATGGTAATCTCCTCATATTCACGCTCCCGCAGGTCCAATCCACATGTGAAAATATTTCCGAACAAACTACATAAAATATTTAGTTATAACATTCCATACTACAAAATTCACTGCTTTTAACTTCTTCAAGACCATTTTTGAGAACAGTTTTCCTCTCTTTAGCCACTTCAGCCTCCCAGTAAGTCTGCCACTTATCTGACCTTTTGTCCTTTTCACACATACAACAAAACCCAGAAACCTCCCCCCCAACTTCATAATTACTATGATTTCCAGAAAACAATTAGAAAAGACCTAAGTCATTCTTTCCATCTGCCAGATATTGTCAAACCAAAATGTATAAAGCACTGGTTGACTCAGATCTCAGGTTAAACATCAACTGGGATAATAGGAAAAAGGGACTGGTGTCCCATTTTTGTTTTAGACAACATACCATTCTGATTACAAGAAAGAGGGAGAACAGTTCGTTGTGAATCATCGGGTTAGTAAATTAAATTCGCCCTGCCCCGTTATCTTAAATGTGGATTCTCAAAATAATCTACCTTACTTCTGTGCAAACCTTTCTGGAAGGTAAGGCATCATTAGTAAAGTAGCCATGCGTGGCAAATTTTAAACATGTTCTCATTTTAGGTTTTTGCTTTATCAGACCTGATAACAACCTAAATTTTGGGACTGACAATGGGTTTCTATAAGTTTGCATATTGTGATTGAGTAAACACCCTACAAGCCAAATCATACCTTTGGCAATTTCTCTTCAAATTTTTATAAGTTTTTATTCCTGATGCACGTGATGAACAGAATTTAACTTTTATTTAAATATAAGACTTTTGAATGAACTGATGAAATTATTACAAAGGAAAGACATTGTTAAATTTCTTACAGCAGAGTCTTTATGGACATTCCTGAGAATAAAAATGAAACATTCCCAACAAACAACAGGAATGGAAGATTGAAAATTAGTCTGCTGTAATCATCCCCATTCAGAAAGTAGATCTTGCCGCCAGTGAGCTGTTCAATAAAATAATTTTTACAAAATTAGTATGAGTAAAAGCTTTTGCATAACTACAAAATTGGTAGCAACCATTAGATTTTAAGTCCAAATGAAGAATTGCCACTCTTACAGGCACTAGAATTAGCCAGTAAAACAATCCCAGAGGACTAACCTGAATTGAATTGATGAATTATAAGTTCCAAATAGAAAAGTAACAAAGATGGCAAAAGGTGTACAAAATTCTGAAGGACCAAAACAGGATGCATGAAACAAAATCTTTTGAGAAAATCTCTTACAACTGCACAAGTAGAGTAGTTGCTCCACCTCCCAAACACTTCACTCATCTTTAGCTTAGCATTCACTTCCCATTTTAATTTTCCAGCTACTGAGTTCACAAATGAATTATGAGCAGTAATTCTTTATGTAGAGTGTTTCCCAGAATCATTGTAACTTAAAATGTTTGATTTTTTTTTTTTTTTTTTAGTAGGCTCATGGAAACATTAGGCCAATAACTGTTAGAGATGGCAACCTAGGGTGCAACTACATGTAGAAGTTTTCATAGAAGGTAGGGAAAACAACGTTTTGGGGAATTTTTCAGAGAAGCAGCAAATACCTGTCATCAGGAATAACAACCACTATCAACAGTGGTCAATTTAAACATTTAGCCATGACCATTACTTAAAAGAATCAACCACAGCAACGGACTTTGTTCTCATCTAGGCAGGAATAGATAAGTACTCTGCTATGGTACACAAAACTTTTATACTACAACACACCTATAGCTCACCATAGATTCCATAAAATCATCATCCTGTAGGGCTGTAAGAACCTTACTACACAGGTTCTTATATTGCACTGATAAATGCAGTATGCAAGCCCTTTCTAGTAAAGCATTATATTAATATTGTCTATCATTTGTTTACCCCCATGCCCTATGCATGAGCACATAGTATTTTAATATGTAGTTACGTAGCTTTCTATAACGTAAAAGGTAGAAAAGTAGCTTGTACTTAGACTGGATAGTGTTGATATTCTGAGTATCAGCACTATTCCAGAAATAAGCCTGCACACTGCCATAATGTAAGCAGAGCAGAAGTAGTACGAACTAACATGTAGTTTCAGCATCTTTCCTTAACAGAGATTGTAAATATGTATGCCTTTATTGTATCAGATTTGTGAAAATACATACAATGGTACACACACATACTATCAAACATTTGATCTGTAAATTTGAATTCATATTATTGTATACACTGGGCATAAATATCTATCATTCTTTCTAGAAAGAAAATGTAGAATAAGCTCAAGATTATAATGAACAAATCCAGAGACTTTTGCATAAGGAAAATATTGTGGAGGTAAAATGATCACAATAATAAAGCTTGTTTGTTATGGAAAGTTTCCAAAATGAAATTATCTTCCCAAAGCTGGATCAAGATCCACAAGCATTTCATGACCATATGTCACTGCACCCCTGCAGCACAGCAGAGATATTTTCAGATTTAACATACCTTGTATGAAAGTACTACTTCCTCTGTGCTTTGAAATCATTAGAATAGCTGCTAAGTAAACAGCAAGTACTCTGTTTATGTTCTCTTTCTCTGTGAAGTTCAAAATATTCTTTCTCAAAGTATTCATTAGATCAACAAGAAATACACATTTCCACTGTAATTGCATTCTTTATTTACTTTACCCTCTTAACAGCCATTTCTTTTTCATTTTGCATTAACATTCTTTGTACCTTCCCCACGTACTATTAAGTAACCCTCTTACTATTTCAGTATCCTTAGGAAAGGAAAAAGAAAACAAAATCTTATTATAAAAAACACCTGATGCCTGTGGCTATGTGAGCATCTGTCCTCTAAAGGCTACCTCCCGTGCAATGACCAAGGATGTTGGATTTACTCATTTTGTTGTTAGCATAAAAAAATCTAAACTACAGAGAGATAAAGAGACTGAAACAGCTAAAATACAGCCTGGAAATAACTGAAATATATATACTCCATTGGAAAATGCATGTCAGCTATTTCAGAAATTTGCCTTTTAACAACATAAAACAATGATTATATATGACTAGAAATTATTTCAACATTTGCAGATTAAAAAGAATTCTTCTACTGAAATTAAATGTGATGAAATAAAGCATCATTCCAAGTACAGCAATTCAGTAAATTTACAAAAAGTAATATTTTCTGAAGTGCCTTGATGATGTTGGAGAAGAAACAATCCTAAGGCCTATTTAATTTGTACATACAGTTAAAGAAAAAACATAGTTCATGTAAGAAATACAAGCTCTAAGGATCTAAAAGCTTTGGAAAGCATGGAACCAGCCTCTATGTTAGTGCCTGTAGCAAGTTTGTCTCCGCTACAGTGATTCATCATGGATGGATAGCAACAAAGAATTCTGGTCTAGCCACTGCTGCTTTCTTGTCAACATTCAAAGACACTCTCTCAAAGACCTACTCCTATAGATTTCAATTAATAGAACTTCCTCATCTTTATTGTTTTCACCTTGCTACTGGTCTTCTTTCTTCTCCTCCCACTCCTTTACACACATCTATAATTTCCCCTTACCACACTTGAAAACAGCATTTAAGAATACGTGGCTGATCCTAGAGGAAGCTTTGCTCAGTCACAGCCAGCACTAGCCAGCACTCCTCATCATGTGACAGGTTTTTGGCAAAAGGGCATGGGCAACCTACACAGTTTACTCTATCCATGCTATAACTATTTATCTTGGTGCTTTGTTCTGAAAGCAAATTCACTGCAAGAGCTTTACTTGTGCAGAAATGGAGACACAGAAAACTGCATGCAACTACACACATCCACCCAGAGCAGCCTCTCATTGGAATGCAGCATATTCTGCAATTCTATAGGGAGAGCTGCTATGCTGGAGCTTTGTACAATTTGGAAATATTTCCCTTCTAATCAGTGATGCTTTGGAGCTTCTCACAAATTTTAATACTAGATACCTGATATCACACTCCATGAGGGACACTTTACTACTTTGGCACTCTCTGAGGTAAAACTTCATCAAAACGTGTTGCAAGAGCAGCAGCCTACAAGTCACTTTCATAATGCTGTTTTTATTCCTCTTTTTATTGCACTCTTACTCTGTATGATTTATTCAAGCATTTCACAAAACCTCATGTGAGCTGGAGCTCAGGCAGGGAGTGGAATAAACATATAGAGACTAAAACAGAGGGCAGCAATTCAAAACAAGAATTTGAGGTAGGAAGGTAGGAAGTAATGAATAATGAATACAAATATTTTGTTTTTCATAAATCAGAGACAAGCATCTGATGCTGTGTTTTACACAGTTAAAACAGAATTATGTCTCCAGTAAAGCAGATTCCTTACAATACAAAGAGATGCAGATGAGCAGTATGCCATTTGGGTGAATGTTACATCAAGTCTCAAGATATATTTGTAGTCTAAAGTAATGGCAATACAGGGTCACATATACATATATATGTGTATATATATATAAAAATCATCTTAGAAACATTCAATAATAAGACTATACTTACAAAAAGTATCTATGTAAAAGATTTTTTCATGTTAGAAAGACTTACAGAGATGCATTACACTGATGCATATTAGCAGCAATTAGTAAGCCACTGAAGTTAACACCAATAATCAACAATAGGTATAGAAATCAACAAGGGAACAACAAAAATTGTAACAGCTGCCACTCAGAACTCATTAAAATAGAAAATTAATTTTTAACTCAAGAAATGTAAGTTTGTTCAGCATGTTTTATTTTATAACTTAATCCTCATGATGATTTAGTTCCTTTACGGAACCCAGCTACTCAACCTAATGAAAAGGCAACTGATTCACAATGTATCACCACTGCCTTAGCAGAGCAAGATACTTATGACATATCTGACATGTACTGGTGAACAGATTTTTTTCAATATTGTTTTATTCGTTGTATACTCAGTTTCACAGTTATGATTAACAGATTTAAGTTGGTATGTTAAGATTTAAAATTTTATGCTTTCAGCACAGTCCTGGATGTCCCAGCAATTACAGAATTCATTTTTAAGTTCCAACACTACTTTTAAACCTCAATACAACAGACTCTGACAGAGTCAAAATAAACTGGAATCAAACCCAGTACAACCAGTCAGGCTGATGAATCAGACAGAATAATTCCTTTTTGTTGCTGCTGTGAAGTACTGAAGTTTTTATATTCTTACTAAAAGAAAATAAAGCTTTACATGTGGAGTAGTTACATTAATCTGAGGAGAAACTATGGAAAACAATATACATTAGGATCACAATAGCTATACTGAGAAGTAATGTGGTAAGAGCACCTGCTCTCTATTTTTTTTCTAGGAAAAAACAGTCTGTTTAGAGTCAGTACAGACCTTATTTTAACAACCATAGTGAGGAAGAACAGCTTGCATGCTTTGCGAAATTTAGCTCTTATATTGTAAAATATATAATTAGCCACTCAGCCTTCAAGTTTAAATAATGATCTAAATGTTTTAAAGGAGTCTGACCCAAAACATTACCCTCTTTTCCTCTTTGCTGTTAATCAGTTCACTAATTATATAGTTATACTAACCTCTGATATACTACTGTCAGGTCTGATTGATGCCAATAGCTCCCTTAATCAGATCTGACAACTTTCAGCAAGTGCCTGTCTCTTGAGACACTGCATCCAGCCTGCTTGTTTTCAAGTCTTCCCAGTGTTATTTTGCATTTCCTTCTCCCCCAGCCCCTTTTTTCATATAGAACAGAGATGCAGTAGAATAACAACAAAACATGAGTGAAGAGTATGTTTTTGTATGTTTTTAAACATCATCATAGCAATATTTGGGCTAACGTTGATAGCTTGTTTACTGGATAAGAATTTACAAGGAAAAACTAAGTACAAGAACATTTCTTGGAAAAACATTGACGTTTCTGAGAAACATAATATTGTTGGTGGGGGTTTTTGTTTGGTTGGGGTTTTTATGTTTGTTTGGTTGGTTGGTTTGTTTTCTTTTTCTTTTTTTCTCTCAAAGCTGCAAGGAAAAGGGTTTTTTAAAGTCTTTCCTCCACTGTTCTACAGGGAAACTTTAGGCTGGGTTGCACAACTTCAGGAGACAAAGATAAGAGACTACCTCAGCTACCAGTTTTTCCAAAGCATTTATATTGGCATGCTTACAAGGCTCATCACAATGGTCCTGCATATCTCATTAACTGTAAATATAAACACTTCAGAATAACTTTTGTTGGCATAATTATCATCATTTATTTATTTATTTATTTATATTTTAAGATTAGCTAGAGTGGGGCAGGAGAGAGTCTGTGTTCCCTTCTCTGGTACTTGAAAAAAAAAAAACAGTGATCAAATACCTGTTCTCTGGAACACAGAGATAACTTTTTCTCTAAAAGTGAGGAACTCTTCTTCAAGAAGCAGTTGTTCTTCATCATTTTTTTCCCCCCTCTGTTCTACTCTTGTAAAGCACTACCCCAGACATGGATTAACCCAATATTTTGTGAAAAAAGACCAGATTGTGACAGTGACGTTTTGTTCCAAATATCCCTTTTAACACACCTTTACTCAACAGTTATATTTTCTTTCATAGATTTCTACGCGAGAGGACCAAGTCATGGGGTTTTTTTTGTCTCAAACCAGGGTTTTTTTGAGAATCAATGCAAATCACTGACTCAGAGGCATAGTAAGTGTAAGATGAAAAAAGGTTTCTTGTCTCGGCTGAGATACTGATGTTAAACAGATATTGCATTAAAAGCCAGTTTTGCGACATCTGTTCACAAAATGACAACCCAAACGCTAATTCATTTGTTTTCATTGAAATGTGGTTTCATGAAATTTGCTTTCAAGTCTACACTCCAGAGAAAATAATGTATGCTAATATTAATGATAAAGAGTGTTGAAGGTGATTGCAACAAACCTACAGTCTGATTGTCAGATTTATATTCTCCAGTTACATTAACTAAAACATATCACACCCTTTGGATTTCAGCAGGATCCTTTAAGCACTCGCAGGAAATACCAACAGTTCACTGTTGTAATGGAAAAATCAAATCGAGTTCCACAGGAGTCTATCCACCTCAATACTATTGCGTATTTTCATGAGTAATCCTAATGATAAACTAAAGACTATATTCACTAAACTTTCAATTTATATTATGCTGCACGGAGCTGTAAACACATTGGAGGATGGAGTAAGAATTTAAAAATGCTTTAATAAGTTAAAGAACAGATGCATTAATGGATGAAAGTCAGCAATACAACTTCAAGACTCTACACCAAGGATGAGATTCATTTTGCCTATCTTACCTGCTAATTTAGAAATCCACCATCTAAACTAGTTGTCTAGGTTCCCTCTAGCTGGTTCAGTTCATCTGTCTTAGCATGAATCAGCCTTAGAAGTCTTTTCTCTCTAGTGTTCTCCCTACAAGTCTGTGCAACCAGTTTAGACTAGCTGCCTAGCTTTTACATGGCTAAAGCCAAAATAGATTGATCTGACCCTTAGGAACAATTATCTCAACAAATACAGGATGTAAAACAACTGGCAAGACAGTAGTTGGAGGAGGAAAAGGGAAAGAGCAGATCAGTCTGCACATGAACCAAAAATGCTATGCTGTTGCAAAAAATGAAACCTTGGAACAGAAATGCTGTTATTTGGACATGCTAAATAAACCTTCCACTCTGCTCAGCAGCAGTATGACCTTGGGGCAATACATTATGTTTTGGGCAACTTGATTCAAGAAGTGCAAACTAACTGAGAGTCCAGAAGTGAAAAATGAGAATGACTAAACATAAATGAAGCATGACCTTTAGGAAAAGTTTAAATGAATTGATGCTTAGGCTAAATAAATGTGACTGAACAGAGATAACTACAACTACAAGAGTCTTCAAAAAGCAAACAGCTGTGGCTGGGGAAGACAGACATTCAGATAAGGAAAGCGGTAATAAAATTTGAGTAGGATTTATGTTGAAAATAAATTTCTGTTAAAAATTATAATGAAAAAAAAACCAACAGCAAAGACAGATAACCCCGAAGGAGATTCACCATGACCAGGGTGTTGCGAGATCAAATTAGACCAATATTTATCAATAGTGGAATATATGTATTACATCTATTTTTGCAGAAGGACAAATTATATTAATTCTCGTACTATTTTGTACAGTTTTATGATCAGCTTAGTGCACATAGCTGCATTTAATGTTGCATTCACACCAAGGTAAATGTCCTTAAAACTTCAATTAAAAAACATCTTTCAAATTTCAATTCTAAACAAATATGTGTAACATCCTAATTATACTCTATATTAATAATTTAATATGCTGCTAATATACACTCTGCTAATACTATCATACACTTTATGCTAATAAAATACTTTTATTATACTAAAAATACTTCATACTAGTATTATATATACTCTAATTCTATTGTAAGTTAGAGTATATTTCAATACAGTTTTTGCATGTAAAGTGATTCTTTAGTATCAAAGATTCTTTAAAAAAATTTTTAATGTAATATAGAAAAAAGCTGTACTTTTAAATGCAGTCAAATTTAGCAAGATTATCTGCAATATTTGTAAGTATTAATTTGAAGTATATTGTGGGGTTTTGTTCCACAAATAGTCACAATAAACACTAAACAACCTAAAATATTCTGTAACATGCAAAACGACAACTTAGAGGATATAAATTCTAAATTGCTCTGATGCTATTTTGTAATTTACTTGCATTTTCAACTGACCAGAAGCAGTTAAATTTGAAAGAGAGCCAAGAGGCAAACATTCCCTGAGCAACCTGTCCTCAACTCTCCTCAAATAAGCTATCTTTTTGCAGAGGAATATTCACTCAGCAGGCACAGCTGTTATTCTGCAATTTTTACATCTAAATCAAAGATAATTGGACTTCTGAGTACCTTTAAATTGTACTCTGGGAGAAGGGTCTAACTTAATGCATCATTTGCATTAACTATAAAAGACTGCTTTTTTTATCCTGTAAAATTTACTGTGCTTAAAAAAGTATTTGGAAGTGCAAAACAGTTACTCAGTAATTTTATAGACACGTGGATTCCTTTTGCACAGAACCTTTTCAGCAATAAAAGACCATTAAAAGCAACAAAAGTAAATCATTCTTCCAAGTTCTTCACAGATAAAATATTAATGATAATAGACACTCCTGAAAATTATATTCCTACAAGTTTTACTGAAGATTACATCCTCAGTGCCAAAAAAAGCCTCAGAGATAAAACCTTATAATAATATTTTGTTTGGTGTTTTTAATAAATTCATTAGTTATTCATATGCAGATGAGCAGTTAGTTCATACTATGAAGTACTTCAATTTCAGATTCTTGCTGTTAAGAACTTCAATTGAGACATTCTCATTGTACTTTAGAATTTAACATTTAGAAAATGTATTTTAAGGATTTTTAGTCTTAATTTTACATATAAAAATATGAAAAGCATACTGCTTATTAGTCTTCCATCACTGGAAAAGAAAATCTGAAATTTGTTTGACAAAATGTCATCTTTAATCATTATACAGAACATTGTAACAGGCATGGTGTCTAAAACAGTTCCTTGCTCATCTTTTATTGATACATGCAAGTAAATATCACATAGGCAATTCCATCAAAATAGACTAATCTTGATTTTCACAGAATCACAGAATGGATAAGGTTGGAAGGCACCTTTGGACATCTTCCAGTCCAACCCACTGCTAAAACAGGATCACCTAGAGGAGTCTGCTCAACATCACAGCCAGTCGGGTTTTGAGTACCTCTAAGGTGAAGACTCCACAACTTCTCTAAACAAACTTCCAGTGTCTGACCACCCTCACAAGAAAAAAAGTAAAACCTCATGTTTACAGAGAATTTCCTGTATGGCAAGTTTGTGCCCATTACCTCTTGTCCTCTCACTGGAATGCTGAGGTCTGGCTCAGTCTTCTTTACACATGAATACACAATGTACTCATAAACATTGATCACATCTAACTGAGCCTTCTCATACCTGGGTTGAATGACCCCAGCTTGCTTTGCCTCTCCTTGTGTGTCAGATGTTTCTATCCCTTAGTCACCCTTCATGGCTCTTTGCCAGACTCACTCTAGCATGGCCCTGCTCCTCTCATAACAGGGAGTCCAGAACTGGACCCAGCACTCCAGATGTGTCTCACCAGGGCTGAGTGGAGGGGAAGGATCGGCTCCTTCGAGCTGCTGGCAACACTCTCCTGAATGCAGCCCAGACTGAAGGGGACATTGCTGACTCATGTTCAATTTGTTGTCCACCAGAACATCTGTATCTTTTCTGGGAAGCTGCTTTCCAGCTGATTGGCCTCCAGCCTGGACTGGTGCACAGAATTATTACCCCACTCCTGTGCAGGACACGGCATTTAACTTTGGAACTTCATGAGATCTCTATTGGCCCATTTCTCCAGCCTGTCAAGGCCCCTCTGAATGGCTGTACAACCATCTGATCTGTCAACCACTCCTCCTAGTTTTGTACCACCTGCAAGCTTACTGCGGGTGCAACTCTGTCCCATGACAGAGGATCACCATGACGTTTCAAAGGTAATCGTGAATGACCTCACGATGACTTTGACCAGCTCCCTCAGGACTTGTGGGTGCATCTCATCAGACTGCATTGACCTGTATTACGCTCAGTTTGTTTGCACGTTCCCTAATCTGACTTTCTTCCACCAAGTGTTAAAGTTTTCCTTCCCCGGACTTTCCCATTTGTCTCAGGGGCCTGGGATTGCTGGAAACCAATCCTAACAATAAAGGCTGAAGTGAAGAAGGCATTAAGTACCTCAGCCTTTTACATGTCCTTCGCCATCAGGTGCCCTACCCCATTTAGCAGCGGTTTTCCCCAGTCTTCCTTTTGCTATACACCCATAGAAGCCTTTCTTGTTGCCCTTCACATACGCTCCTCGGCTTTGGCTTACTTAACCCTGTCCCTTCATGCTCAAACAGCAACTACAATCTTTCCAGGTCACCTGTTCCTGCACCCACCTCTTGCATGCTTCCTTTCTATGTTTGCTTTTTGTTCTGCAGGCCTCCTGCCACTCTTGTTTGACTTACTGCTCATCAGCATGAGCCACTCTTGAGCTTGGAGGCATCAGCTAGGAAGAACAAGTTCACAGGATCACTAGAGACTCCTAAAGTCTGAAAGCCTTTGAGTTTTCCATCTAGATTAAAAAATACTGAAGTAGCTTATTGAACTCATTAGTATCGTATCCTCATTAAATGATTTACAAAGGAGTGTGGAAAATATTGCGGTAACATGCTATTTGATCAGTTTTCAACACCAGACCATTTTGTTTAATAACCCTACATATAATATCCTTACACACAATGCACTTTCTGAAGCACATTAAGTGAAGACTCTAACTTCTGCATAAAAGATTAAAACTCAAGAATCACACTGCGTGACATAAACGCATTAAGCTAACTGAACTTATTACAGCTATAATACTGGATCTACAAGATTTGCATATTAGCACACAACTGAATTAAAAGTCTTTGAAACTGTCTGCTACATTAGGAACTCCCTCCCCGCTGTCCCAATACCAAGGTTACCATATCAATGTAACTTTTATCTGTTTTGAGAGAAGTAGCAGTGAATACAACTTGGCAAGTATACCACTAAGTAAGATGGACTGTCTGAGTTACAGTAAAGCAAGATCAAACAAGCGGTGGACTGTCTGAGTTACAGTAAAGCAAGATCAAACAAGCAGAAGGAGCAGCAAAGAAATCTTGCACTTAGCACTATGCCTTTGACGTGAAGTAGTAACATTTGGGTTTTGATGTCACTGTCTAAAGTATTTTCTTAAATGGCGAAAACAGTCTAAAACCAGCACAAACCAAAACTGGTGTCTGTGAAGACCCAAGAAATAGGCTTAATCTACTACTGAATCTTA
The DNA here is from genome assembly GCF_026419915.1 of Harpia harpyja. NCBI lineage: Eukaryota > Metazoa > Chordata > Aves > Accipitriformes > Accipitridae > Harpia > Harpia harpyja. The sequence continues at coordinate 14,279,069 of NC_068942.1, read as the reverse complement.
TGTAAGGTAACCACTTACCACTGAGGTCTCTAAATAGTATAGCTGACTAGCCAACACATGATAAGTCTACACAAAGCTATTTAAATCTTTCTATGCTCAGAATCCACAAGACTGATATATATGTGTGTATATATATGCCACCTGAGTGACACAAAAGGAATAGAAAGCTCAAAGGCATCTTCCCCATAGGAGCTTCAGCACTCTATTGCAGAAGTGGGAGAGCAACTTAGCAGCTCCAACTGGGCTTCCTTCTTCCCACAATCACGCACCTGTATTACACACAAGCCTCTCTGATAATGTCACTAGTATTCACAACGTACCTTAAAACATTACAAGTAATTTGCAACTCACATGTGGTTCAGTAGCCACTGCATGATCACATCATTGTAACAATACAACTAAAAATTCTTCATGTAAAGGTCAAAATAGAATTTGATTCCCAGTCATGCAAAAGTGAAGAAATAAGTGTCTTTTTTTTAATTAATTACAAACCTGGCATCAGAGAAAGGAAGATGCTGAAGCCTCAAAAAATGACTGAACAGCAGTCCTCTCTCTCAATATAAATTAAATTTGTATGTTATTCTACTTTCAGAAAAACTTTGGCATCATTAATATCTGTTGTACTGAAGTAACAGATACAATAATCTAAGAGCAATCTTTTACATATACAAATTGAAAAAGTGTTTATTAATTTGATTTTTTTAACCCAAATGCAATACTTTTGACATTTTACTTCATATTCACTTCTGCAATATTCTACCACAATGAATTGACATGAATCATCGATAAACAATAAATTTTCACCTCGATAAAAACATACACAGTAAACAAAATTTAATGTCGCAAGTCACATACATTTTCAGTGTAATTTGATTTTTAAATAGTAAATGGGCTGAATAGTCTCAATAAACATCTTTTATACACATTAAAGAATGATATCAAAATTTTTTTAGCAAGCACTTCTTAAAACAATATTTTGAATAACATATTTGCAGTTAATTTCATAACAAGAATAAACAGCAAAATTTATTTAAGAGACTAATTGGAAAGTTATTAAACCAGATCTTCCCATTTGCAATAAGTAACTTACCTTGTGTGTCTGAATTTTCCACTTGAAAAATTAAGAAATCTACTTGATTCACCTGCAGGTGACACTGTTGGTCTTAGCCATACAACCAAAGAGCAACAGCATTCTTCTCTATATATTCAGTTGCAGTCTGGATCAATGATGTATCCAAAACACATTTATTTTTCTTATATTTGTACACTAGTACTTTTAAAGTTCCACTGTAATATCAAACCTCTGCAGAGACAGTGATTAATGCAAGAGCTTCAAGTACAGATATATTAAAACTGAATTTATTCTGATAAAGCTTAAAGTAAATGAAAAAATGTGCACACTGGAACGGAAAAATAGAAGAGTATATACTTATAGCAAAGGCTCTTCATCCAAATTGAATATTTGTATATTTTCATATAAGTGCTAGAGTACAATACCAAAGAGTTATATAAGTTCATTTAAGTAAAAAAAAAAAAAAAAAAAAAAAGAAAAAAATGCTCAAAACTTTGGTTTCGAAACAGTTTAGAAAAACTTGTAGGAAACGGAGCTAAGTCAGGCACGAACATAATTACTTCCAATAAAAGGGAACACACAACCAAGAATGCAATTACAGAAACCCCCTATATCCTTTAACTAGAGAACACACAGAACAAATTTTTTCCTGTTCAAAATTACTGTAATTTTATCTGGCATCGTTTCAACTAGACTTTACTGCTAAAATAAAAATTAACTCCCACCTTCCAACCCAATCTAAACAGAGATTTTAGCCAAGTCAGTCATACCAAAGAATGCCAGTCAATTACACATTTTATCAGAATATGTGTCATTTGATTATTAAACACAAAATAGGCTACTCAAAGAATGTACTAAAATTTTACAGATTATGCAATAACAGCAAGCAAGTAGGCCTGTAATATAATCAACCACTATATGTCTATGTGAAAAATAAATTATTTCAAATAAAATGTAAAGGAATGTCTTACAGTAGCAAATCTAATTTCTAAAGCATGGAAGTCTGATTTTAGTAAAATCAAGATGGATTCTGTCATAAATCTAGAAATTAATTTAGGTCACAGGCAGCACCACCAGTTCCTTATAAAGGACTACTATATTTTAGTCAAACTGCTACTGTTTGATGATGTATAAGCACTCCCCCCACCCCCGGCAAAATCTTAGCTGTCACAGGCACATATATTAATGGGAGAGCAGTAAATCAGAAGGGCTTCCAACAATCCCACTAGGGTATTGGAAGATGCCAAAAAAAAAAAAAGGAAGTACAATGCTGAAGGCACAGATCGCCAACATCAGCGTGAGAAAGCAATGTAGTTGTCCCAGCAACAAAAAAACCAAAGAATGCAGACCACAATTCAACTAAGCAACAAGCTTATTAACTGAACCCACTGAAAAGTTATCCAGAAATCTCTTATACAAGCAAACCTTGATTTGTTTCTTAATCGTTTACATCATCAGAGACAATCAGGAGTCCTACATGTGAGGTCACAGAGCTTACTGCCTTTATTTCTGATGGTTAAAATATTCAGGCAAAGAATTAACATTACCAGCCCTGAATTGCCTCTCTGCTGTTTAACATAATTTTTTTTTCACCTGCTTTACTATTTCCCCAAGTTGGTGTAAGGAAGGAATAAAACTGTGGGAAAACCATATAATTCATAAAAATGGCACCCATGGAAAAACTCCTTCCTTGTCTTTAAAGGGTCAAGAAATAGCACTACAATGCTAACAAATTGAAAACTTGTTCCTGAGGTGAGCTGGATGGGCATAGCGACATTACGGAAGTGTACACAACCTGGAAGGGAGAGGGCTCCAAGTATTTTCTCCAGTTTCAGATTCTAGTCAATGCATGTTCACCTAATCCAGATTGTCTTCATTTCCCTTTTGTTATTCCCTATTTTGGATACTCTTAGAGAAATGACTAGCTTTTTTTCCTTCTGCTCATCCATCAAAATGCTTTTGGGATTCCACCTTCTCCCTCCAAAAGCCGATAATGAATCCAGCCCAGCTGAGGACCTGGGTGTTACTGGTCACCAGACTGCTATCAACTGGGAGCGTACACTGCTTACTGGTGAAGAGACTGACAAGATCAGAACCTTAAAAAACCCACAGTATTTCAAATCTTTAAACACAATACAGTAGGTATTTGCATGTGTACAAAGACACACCCCTTCTGATTATTTTAATAGTCTTGCTTTCAGAACTAAACGCTAATTAAGAAATACACTTAACATTGTGGTGGTCCATTTCTTTCCCCCTCTCTGGGCTGAGTTACGAACTCGGGAAGTCTCTCTAAGTCTTAGCATAAGCATAATGAGTCAGGCAGTTAAGCGTCCCTTGACTGTATCACGAACTCTCACATGGCTAAGACAGGGAGTCATGTGGACCATCTCAAGGACTCCTGCTGTCCGGTGAAAACAAAAAACCCCCGAAAGTAGAGATAACTAGTTCTCTCATAACAACCTTGAGACATATCCCAGTCCTCCCCCAACAACCTTGGAGCATCCCATATCTGAATCTTAAGACATTCTCCGACAGCCCCAGAGTCTTCCTTATCTAAATCGTTAACTCATGCAAAATGGCACCAGCGCAGCTGGAATCCCAGCAATTTCCTCATGACTAAAGCCAGTCATCTCCCGAACCTATAAGCAGTGGTTCTAAGTGAGACCCTTTGAGCTCTCCTGAGCCGCAGTGGGCTGCGACCAGCATCTCCCTTTGAGTGGGATGCCTCTCAGAGCTCACAAACTTTTCCTGTTTGCGAAAATGGGAGGAGGTCTGTCGCGGAAAGCTGACAAGACTTGGGCTGATACTCTCCGCTCCTTGAGGCTTGACCCTTTGCCCATTGAGAAAGATGCCAAAGCATTCGATGTGAATATTTTCACTGAACTCAAGGGGAATTTTTTAACACGTATACCTCTTTTACTTGCTTATGTATATCTCTTAGTGCCTTTATGCATGTGTGTGTGTGTACTAACCTGAATATTCTACAGCAAGTATATTACAAGTTATTGCTTTTAAAATCTATACTTAAATTACTGTCATGAACTTTATTCAACTGTGAATGAATCTCGGGCTGCTATTATACTCGTAATCCCTTTAGATATAAACCGTTGACAAAGTCGGGGACTAGGAGTTGATCCAGCTGCACCTAAACTCCAACAGGAGCTTAGAAAGCAAGGGGTTCTTCTCTGAACCTTGTGACCCAACGGGAGGGTCTCCCTTACCCTTCTACATTCCTGATTTCTGTACAAATCATGAAAAATCAATTCTAACTCGATTTTTCTTTGTATATTTCTCTTTTTTAACTTACTGTGTTTTCGGTCTCTGTATACCTAATTTTAGAATCATAGAATCATTTAGGTTGGAAAAGACCTTCAAGATCATTGAGCCCAACCATCAACCATGCCCACTAAACCATGTCCTGAAGTACCCTGTCCACTCGCTTTTTGAATACCTCCAGGGATGGTGAATCAACCACTTCCCTGGGCAGCCTATTCCAATGTCTGACAACCCTCTCAGTAAAAAAACTTTTCCTAATATCTAACCTAAATCTCCCTTGCCTCAACTTGAGGCCATTTCTTCTTGTCCTATCTCCAGACACCTGACAGAAGAGACCAACACCCACCTCACTACAACCCCCCTTCAGGTAGTTGCAGAGAGCTATAAGGTCTCCCCTCAGCCTTCTCTTTTCTAGACTAAACAGCCCCAGTTCCCTCAGCCGCTCCCCATAAGACTTGTGCTCAAGTCCCCTCACCAACTTGGTTGCCCTTCTCTGGACACAGTCCAGCAACTCAATGTCTTTCCTGTAGTGAGGGGCCCAAAACTGAACACAGTACTCGAGGTGCGGCCTCACCAGTGCCCAGTACAGGGGGACGATCACCTCCCTGCTCCTGCTGGCCACACTGTTCCTGATACAGGCCAGGATGCGATTGGCCTTCTTGGCCACCTGGGCACACTGCTGGCTCATATTCAGCCAGCTGTCAACCAGCACCCCCAGGTCTTTCTCTGCTGGGCAGCTTTCCAGCCACTCTTCCCCAAGCCTGTAGCGCTGCATGGGGTTGCTGTGACCCAAGTGCAGGACCCGGCACTTGGCCCTGTTGAACCCCATACAACTGGCCTCAGCCCATCGATCCAGCCTGTCCAGATCTCTCTGTAGAGCCTCCCTACCCTCAAGCAGATCGACCCTGCCTCCCAACTTGGTGTCGTCTGCAAACTTGCTGAGGGTGCACTCGATCCCCTCATCCAAATCATCAATAAAGATATTAAACAGAACAGGGCCCAACACCGAGCCCTGGGGAACACCACTCGTGACCTGTTGCCAACTGGATTTCACCCCATTCACCACAACCCTCTGGGCTCATCCATCCAGCCAGTTTTTCACCCAGTGAAGAGTGCACTTATCCAGGCCACGAGACGCCAGTTTCTCAAGGAGTATGCCATGAGAGACAGCGTCAAAGGCCTTGCTGAAGTGAAGGAAGGTAACATCCACAGCCTTTCCCTCATCCACTAGGCGGGTCACCTGGTCATAGAAGGAGATCATGTTGGTCAAGCAGGACCTGCCTTTCATAAACCCATGCTGACTGGGCCTGATCCCCTGTTTGTCCTGCACATGCCATGTGAGCGCTCTCAAGACAAACCATTCCATAATCTTCCACAGTACTGAGGTCAGGCTGACAGGCCTGTAGTTCCCCAGATCCTCCCTCTGACCCTTCTTGTAAATGGGCATCACATTGGCAAGCCTCCAGTCCTCTGGGACCTCCCCTGTTGACCAGGATCGCTGATAGATGATGGAGAGTGGCTTGGCAAGGACCTCTGCCAGTTCCCTCAGTACTCTTGGATGGATCCCATCAGGTCCCATAGATTTGTGAGTGTCCAGATGGCGTAGCAGGTCCCTAACTATTTCCTCCTGGATTAAGGGGGGTATGTTATGCTCTTCATCCTTACCTTCCAGCTCAAGGGGTGGAGTACCCTGGGGATAACTGGAATCACTATTAAAGACTGAAGCAAAGAAGGCATTAAGTACCTCAGCCTTTTCCTCATCACTGGTTGCTACGTTCCCTTCTGTATCCATTAAAGGAAAGATATTCTCCTTGGGATTCTTTTTACTGTTAACATATTTGTAAAAACATTTTTTGTTGCCCTTTACGATAGTGGCCAGATTTAGTTCTAGCTGAGCTTTTGCCTTTCTAATTTTCTCTCTGTATGATCTAACAAGATCCCTGTACTCCTCCCAAGTTGTCTGGGAGTCATTTGTCATTTGTCAGTTGTCATTTTAGTCTGATTCTAACTTAATTTACCTATGTACGTTTCATCCACATATTAAGTAATAGAGTGAACCTTGCCATCAAATCCTATGAAGTCGCGCTTTTATATAAATTCCTACTAAATAATTTTTCTTTTGCTAATACCATTGGAAATGATTCTTTAAGTGGTCCAAACCACTCCATTTCATGACAAACATTTACAGAAAAAAAGTTTAAAAAGCAAGACAGAAAAAGACATGTAACAGTCTGTAGACTCCCATCAAGCCTCACTGCCTCAAAGAGATCTTGGATAGTGGTTTTTTCAAACACAATTTGCCCTGAAGATAGCATGGACAATGAAGCAGGGAGGAAGATTTTATTTTTCAGACTGTGAAGACTTCTGAAATGAAGGAAATCCATATGGAGATGACAGTGTGAAATGGAGATGACCTTGGGATACAGAAATCCTACTGTGTAAAAAGTTTTTGATCTTTCTTGACTCAGCCATACACTTTAGCAAGCATTTCTGTCCTCAACATTTTAGTATATTTCTCTCATTTGAAAGATAAGGTTTTTACCTCATTTTAAGTAAGACTGACTCTCATTTTAAATACTGCATAACTTTGAAAATTCATAAGAAAGGAAATTTTCTTTCAGCAAGGTTGTACTACTGAGAAATATTCTGGAAGTTTTCTCAGAAGAAGAGAGGCATGTCCCTTCCTCTTTCTTTTTTTGTATTAGATTTTGATGTCCTCTTGATAAATTATATCTCCCAATCCAAATGCTGATCAAAAGAGGATATTCTGCTCCTGAAGCCATGGGTGTGCACAGAATTCAGCACTACTTTTCATTCTAGGCATACCAGAAGAAGGAATATTAACCAGGCTCAACTCTTCTTTTGAAATGAACAACTTTAAAAGAGGAGGGCTCTTCTGTATCTGTGAGCTTTATAATCTCTGGATCACTTCTGATGGCCACTTCATGACAGTTTATCTCCTCATACCAAAAAAAATTTGTAGATTCTATTGCGTCTAATGTATCTAAAGTTTCTAGAGCAAAGAACCACTCTGTTCTTGGAAGGAAACAGACTGGCATCTAAAGTCAGCAGTAATGCAGGTGTTTTCAACAACTGCAAGTAAAAAATCAGTGGCATGTAATTGGAGATGAAGGCCACTTACAGAAGACTAACATCAGAGTAAGCACCTACAGGGACGGACAAAATATACCAGAGAAGGAGAAAGAGATTAGACAGTGACGAAGCACCAAGAGATGGGAAAATAAAATAGTATTATCTTGCTTCACAGGCACGTTAGATTGCATATTCCATGTAATTTTTCAGCATAAGCACTTCATACAGTTTTCACAAAATGCTATGGTAATATGAATGGGATAACAATTGACAATATCAATCTAAAAAATAAAAGTGTTGTCCTACATTTGATTTCTGTTAAAATACAGTACCATATGACAACCTGAGAATTGTTATTAAGGGAGAAGAGCTTAATATTCTGAATTAGAGTTATTCAGTTAATATTCTGAATTAAAAAAAATGCATAATTCTTGGTCACTGTACTGAAACATTTTTGTATGAGTACAGTGACGTGCATGGTAAGATGACATCCCTGCATTCAATAAAGTGAGAAATAAAGTTCCTATGGATTCTGTTTGATAGATACCTTACTAATCAAGAAATTTTGAAGGCTACTTTATCAACACAGTTTAGAAATAGAAATAGAAACATATTTGTAGAAAATAATGCTTTGGGAGGAATAAGAAATGCAATGCTTTTCCATGTTTTAATTTCACAATGTAATGTAATTTCATACATTTTAGCATTATACATGTAACCAGAAGGACAACCTACTTGCTATTAAGGGCATGCTGCAAAGCCCACAAAATCAGGGAGTCATTTCAATTCTTCTCCAGTTTGGGGGTAACTGAAACATGAACCAGTAAATTATTTTTGCCTGTGCTGATCATGTACATCTGTCAAATTCTTAGCCATATATATTTGTTTTACTACATTTTTGCATATATAGATTCAATAGCCAGATGCCAGTATCTTCATGTGTATCAAGCCAGGCTAGAAGGTCTTTTTAGCTATTTAAAACACTATTTAAAACAATTTCATAGTAGTAATGCTTAAGAGTGTTTCTTTATAACTGCTCCCTTAAAGACCACATCCACAGAACTCATTAATTCCTACCAAAACCTATGAAATGGACAGAGAGAATGTCAAGAAAAATAGTGTTAAAAAAATAAACCCACACCACCAAATCCTGTTTTTCAAGATTTTTCTTTTATACAAAAATCCTTTTTATTGGAAGAACTGGACCTTGAAAGTGCTGCTTACATAGACTGATGACATTTATCACAGTTCAGTCTACTTATATGGCTTCAGAGTTAAATAGGTCCTGCAGTCAAAAAGAAACCCTTAATGTCTAACATGATTTAGTGATAATTCTGTCATCACTAATTTTTTTGCCAATTCCTGAGTGCAACCCCCCCCTTTGATTTCAAATACTCTCTCATCCTTTATCCCCTTTTCCTAATGCAAAGATGTCATAATTTCTTGTTACACATAAACATAGAAGTGCATGCAATGGGTGGGTAATGTTTATTTAAAAGAAGTATGTAAATGAGTAACTACCGTAAAGAATCACTATAATCTACTTACTACACGCATAAGGTAAATTACTATATATGCATATTCAGCTTCTAGCAGCAGGCTTTGCATATGCATGAAATGGGAAACACGTATATAGCAGAATATCATAGAATATAATGCACTAAAAATTAACAAAATTTATGTATTTCCATAGGAAAAGTAGCAGGAATCAAGTTCACTATTTGTTTTTAGCTAGAAGCATCTCTATACCTTATTAAAGTGCAGGAAATGAGAAACTGTATCAGAAACAGAAAGCTGTAGATGAAACAGAAGGCACCTCAAGTTTATAGCCCTCTTTTACGTCAAATAGTTTCAGACTTGATTAGTTTTATATTGCAGATAAGAACTTAAGAAAAAAGCATTATTCCCTTTTATTAGTATCAGATTCCAATCGGGAATAAAGCCTTCATGACTTAATGTCAGAGTCTATCAGCTGACAGAACCTATCAAAGAGATCATCCATATTACTCAAATGTCCTGATGCCATTTCCCGTTCTCAGAACTACTTGCCCTATTCAGCTCTGATGCTTTTGTGGTCTCTGCTTCACTTCTCACTTCTGCCTTGCCATCACAAGTACAATTCATCAGCTAATCCTCGAGATGTCAAAATACATTGAGTTCTTCAGGCTATTTCCTCTCCTCAAGAAAAGCATTCTGTTCAGTAATCAGACAAATGTATTTGCCAATGCAAATGCAGCTTACACAAATTCTCTTTTCATTTGCAACGCTGGTGTTTTCAAAAACACTATCAGTACTGTTGTATTACTCATGCTCTTCAATAAGAATTGCCCTTTTGTTCTAAACTACTCTTATTTCCAGTATAAATAGCTAGCTAAAGTTAAAAAGAAAGATAGCCAGCTAATAAAATTTGCAATAAGCTAAAAACCATTTCTGTTGGATTTAAAATACCAAAGTAAAATTTCAACGAAAGCACTAACTTTGTTTAAAAAAAATTCCAAAACTACAACTAGCTGTGGTGGGTTGACCTTGGTGGCTGCCAGATGCCTACCCAGTGACTCTCTCACCTCCCCTCCTCAACTGGACAGGGGGAGAAAACAGGACAGAAAAGCTCACGGGTCAAGATAGACTGGGAGGTCATTTATGAATTACTGTCATGGGCAAGACAGACTTGACTGGGGGAAAATTAATTTGATTTATTGCAAATTAAAAATAGAGTACAATAATGAGGCAACAAAGATGAGACTTAAAAACCCCTTCCTCCTAGTCCCCCTTCTTCCCAGGCTCAACTTCACTGCTTTGTTCCCAACTCCTCTACCTTCCAGGGGATGGGACTGCAGTCAGTCCATAACCCTTCATCTCTGCCATTCCTTCCTCGCACTTTTCCCTCACTCCAACGTGGGGTCCCTCCCACAGGATAGTCCTTCACAAACTACTCCAGCATGGGTCCTTTCCATGGGCCGCAGTTCCTGCCAGGATAAACCTGCTCCTGCGTGGGCTCCTCTCCAAGGGCCACAGCTCCTGCCAGGCGCCTGCTCCTGCATGGGCTCTCCAAGGGCCACAGTTTCCATTAGGGCACCTGCTGCGGCGTGGGGTCCTCCCAGGGCTGCAGTGTGGATATCGGCTTCACCACAGCCTCTTCCACGGGCTGCGGGGGAATCTCTACTCTGGTGCCTGGAGCACCTCCTCCCCCTCCTTCTTCACTGACCTTGGTGGCTGCAGGGCTGCTTTTCACACTTTTTTCCTCAGTACTCTCTCTGAACAGCTGCACAGTGGTTTTGCCCTTTCTTAAATATGCTTTTACAGAGGCACCATCAGCCTGGCTGAGGGGCTCAGCTGTGCCCTGCGGTGGGTCCGTCAGAGCCGGACGGCTCCAGGTGGGCCTGCAGCCCCCCACTGCCAGTGCCTGTGCACGGACACCCCAAAAATGAGCACAATGTGCTTAGAAGGTGATGAAAAGACACTCTGCTTAGTTATTGGTAGGGTTTTTTTTCCTTAATTGAGATCTTGGAAATCATCCACATTTTTAAGCTGCTCAACATGTTCGGCACTTGGCAAATAGAAGTGATACGACTTCTCAAATCCAAAGCTTTGAAGGATGGTTTCTTAGCAAAATGTTAAGACAGTTTTTACATAAAGTGTGAGCCATGTTAAGAATCAACTCTGAAAGCAACATGACTTTAGCTTACACAGGCTATGAGAACAAACATGACAGCTAGCTGCCCGTTTTCTAACTGACAATGCAAGCCAGGTTTAGCAGGACTTTATTCACACACACCCACCTTTTTTTTTTTTTTTTTTTAAACTCAGCTGCATGGATAAAAAGTCTTTCACTTCATGCCTCTGTGTATTTAATTGATGCAGGACACTACAGCAAATAAAGTTAAGCTATGAATTCGATTTATGTGAACATCTTGGAATTTTTCGGAGTTGTGAAATTACAAAAGTCTACAAAGAAGGCAGTTTAAAAAAAAAAAAAAAAAAAGGTGAATGCTACTCTAGGTTTCCCACTTCCTAATATGCCTTAAGGAGAAACATTTAGAAGCACTTTAGGTTGAAAACAGACTAAGGTCAGACACACTGTTTGCTTCCAATACCCCTTTGTTTAATTGGACATGCAAGTAATTTTTACCAAATCCATGACAGAAAAAAGACTAGAGATATTTGGAGGCCTGCAGAAACCTAACATTTAGAAATGTCTGTTTCTGTGAAGGCTGGCAGGCCCACGTTGACAGGCACAGCCTTGCAGTTCAGCAAATGCATAAATCTCTTTTTGTGGGCCTTGAAGTACTTTAGTACTATGTAAACACTACAGAAAATCCAATAGTATATTTTAAATGAATAACATCGCTTTCTGTATAATCAGTTTCTTGATCAACAAACACAATAACAAAAATAGAAATACTTCCCCCTATTAAAAAAAAATATAAATCTATATTCCAAGAAAATTACAAAAAAAAGTATTCAATAGTTCAGAAGTGGCAGAATCAGGACTATTCACACAGTAAGAGTTTGATTCATTTTCCCATAATATTTATTTAAAAGACAGTAAATTTCCTTCTCCTGCTCTCTGAATCCCTTTAACTCCAAGAATATGAGAAGGAAGGAACAGAGATATATAGAGGTTTATAGGTTGGGGAAATTAGCCTGCTTTCAAAATTTGACCAGATCTGTTTTCAACTACTACATAATTTTAGCAACACAGAAAGTATTGATAATCTGGCCTTAACACCAAGACATATCTGTAGCGAGCAAGGCTCATGACAGTCTGGCAGTCTTCAAGGCAAAGCAAGAGACATAGGACCAATAAAAGAAGTTTGGCTTATATCTGCAGGTCTGAGGCACAAAATAAAGCAAAAACATGATAAAAAATTTATTCCAACTTGAAAATGTCAGTCTCACTTATATGTACTTATTCGAATTAGGATGCTAGCTGTTGACAAAGACTGTAGTGTAACACACCTTGTACAAATCTGCTGAGGTACTAGTTTAAGGGTGAGGAATATTCACAGTAACTGAAGATGCAACAGAACAGTAAAATAACTTTCCTTAAAAAGAAAATAAAATATCTTTAACAGGATGATTTTTTAAAAATATTTTTAAAGTTTATACAGGTGGAAGAAATTCTGATAAATTTTAACTGTGCTATGCCAAGGATCTTAATTTTGTTTCACGTTATGTATGTATAAAACATTAAAGAGAAATTACCTCCTGCATGTTTTTTGATGCCCACTACCTTTAAAAGTTACTAATTGCTAAGGTCAGAAGGCATTTCTGCAACTCCCTAGAGGCTACCACTGTTTTGTACAAGTTAAGGCATCATGCTACTCTTACAGTATTAACACGCATCCCACGCCTTACACTTAGATAAGTAGTAGCTGTGGCTTTCACTGCACAAGGTGTGGGGAGCAGGTTAGAAGACTGACTGAAGAGCCAATAAAACAATTATTTTGATTTATTTTGGTTTTTCTTTAGAAGGCAATTTCATTACTGGTAAAATTAGAAATAACTTTTTTGAAAAGCTTGGCTTCTGAAGTACGTGTTGGAACTATAGTACTGTCCATGTTATTCCATACTATACTTTGAATATTATGGAAGTAAAATCATCTCATGTATAATACAATAAAAGTATGGAGCAGCAAGAGACATGGATGCCTTCTGGATGAATATAAATGACAGCATGGAAAGCACAGAGAAAGTTATTGCTGAAAAATTGTACTACAGACCTTTTTAATGGACATATCTTTCAAAAACATTGAAAGGATTTTATTCCATCACGAAAGGAATGAAAATTTAAATTGCTAGCATTTTCATCTTCTAACAATGTTTGTAGAAAAGGTAATAAAGGCAGACCCTACTGTACATTAAGGGTGGATTCCTGAGAAGTGAGACAACAATTTGTCAGATAAAGCAATTTTTCCTCATCAGAATAAGCATAACAAATGCATGTAATGACTCACAAAATACACATATTTAAATACACACAGGCAAAGTATGAAGGATGAAGCATGCAGGATGGAAAGGAAGGAGAAAATTATCAGGATTGATGCTGAAGTGCTACTTCCAACTAATACCTGACAATCACCTGATTTTTACATCTTTCATTATGACTGATTTGATTCACCTGAGGATGAAAATGAAGATGGTGAAAATGTACTGCTCAGAAAAGAGGCAGAAGACAACTGTCACAGATGATTTATATCAGGCCTTCAGTTTCCTAGAAGAATCAGCTGAGATCTTTTGAAACAGTGATCCAACCTGAAATGCCTGTGTCTACTTCAGTTGATGATCCTGCTCCTGCCTTTTATCCCCCATACTATATATACACTATCCCTGTGTATTTGAAGTGTGCATGCATCTGCCTGCTACAGTGTTAACTCTTATAGGAAAAACTGCTTTACTGTTAAACGCAGGCACTTCATCTATTACAGTAGTAAAGGCTAGAAAGCAGGGTAATGATTGGCAAAGCAACTGTGAAACTATAAATAAAGCAGCAACACATATCAGAGTATTCCTGTCTGAGAAATGTATACATTAGAGAAGCTGACAAGTAAAGTTTTGAAGCAGGAGTCAATTTAATATAGGGTAAAAAGCAACAAAAGAAACCTGCTTAGACGACAAGGTGGTCTAAGTGCAGTTGATGAAAGAAAGCTCATGAGTTTTCATAGGAAACAACATATGCAAAGAGCAATAAGCAAGATCCAGCACAAGTGAGTGCCCTTTCCTCAGTTTATAAGTTGTCTACATATCTTCTGTGCACTCTGATAAGCGGTGATAAAACAAAGCTCACTGCTGGGCTCCTGAGTCCGCAAGAACAGCAGCAGCAATTACATCAGTAACTCTTGGATTAGTATTCTCTCTCCTCTGCACCTCCTACAATTCTGATTAATCATAAGGAAAGACTGACTAGCTACAACAAATAAAAGAAAACAAAAAATGAGTATTTCAGAGTCCCAGAATTTTTGGACTTTATATCTTTGTTTTTTTAACCTTTCCAATGTTTTGAAGAGCAAAGAAGCAAAACTATTATTGATGCAAATGCAAACCTGAAATTAATAAATGCTTTAATTATAGTTCCTTTGAAAATCTAGGAACTAGATTTTGGGTCACAAATAACATAATAGTTTCCAAGTTTTTCCTCATCTGGAGGCCATTTTTATTCCACTTCCATTCCCCCAAAAGTTTAGGAACTGCAAATACACTACACTTCAGATTAGTGTTTCTGTCCTATGAAGTACATATGAAACTGTAGAAATCCTTTGAAAATGAGTAGATTTCAGATAAAAAAAAAAAATTCAAAGCAATGAGATGAGTCCATGACAGGAAAAAACCCTGATTTTTACCTAGGTCCTCCCATTGCCACTTCTTGATTTTTATACATAAATGAATTTTAGCCTCTTCCCCAAAACAAAATGAAGAACTAGGCTACTAGTGGTATTTTGGACTGAAATAGGAGAGCATGATGAAGCAGACAGTCTTTCTACGCTGAAGTTACTATGTTGCTCTAAATTAATACTTTGTATGTATTAATAATTTCCCATTACTAGAGTAAAAAAATTTTCAACTTTGTAAACTCTTTTCCATACACATTTCTTAATAATGCCTGAAATATTTTTTGTGTTTCTTTTTTCTTCTTTCCCTCCTTCTTTACTGGACGTAAGCAGGGTTTTAGTAATGAGGTGAGATTTTTATGAATTATGTTGCGAACTAGGTGAGCAAGAAAAAATAGCACTTTTCCATTCTACATTCATTCTGTTCATTGAACTTTGCAGTTACATTCATAGCAGGCTTTTCCACTGTCACTTCAGTTTTGGCAGTGATTACACATGCTCTCTCACTATTAAAACTCTGACCTACTTGATTATGTGCCCTAGCTGAAAAGTATTGTGAAAACAGGAAGTAATTTTAAATGATAATTTGGTGTATGTAAATAATTTCAATTATTAAAAGTCCCTACCGAAAACTTTTTTATTTTGTAAACCCAAATTTTAGGCAGATGGTGTTGCAAAGTAATTCTGATAAAGTACCAGTGATTGCTGTTACTTATCGATGCTGGGTTTATTATTTATCGGTTATCACAGCATCGTGACTGTATACATCAATATGTATGCATATGCGTCTTCTAATAAAGAAGATTGCTATCCAGGACTTCATACTAAATTACTGCAGTGGTTCTCTTTATTATTAATTACATATAGACTTCTTTTCTTGTAATGTGAAGAGTTTTCTCTAGTCTTATCCTAAAAATGTAAAATTCCTCAAAGCTAAGACTAGCAAAATATAACTCTTCTGAATCAATAATTACTATAAGTTATGTTTATAAATGTTCATATCAATAATAAAACCAAGTCTTATTCCATCTCTAGGACCAGGCAGGAGGAGGAAGGGTAATTACAAGGAACTTTATGTAAGAACAGATATAAAAGTATCTCAATATTTTGGAAAAATGATATTTCACTGACACGAGCAGCATTTGCCTGAACTAAATATGACAAGAATTATCTGCTAAAACAGAAAAATATCCATCTACGCAATACTATTTGAGGCTAAAAAAGCAAATTTTATTCATTTCTATGAATGTTCTTATACTTTTTCCTCCTTTGTCCTTAAAAAGGAAAAGTAAGATCAGCCATTAACAGGAACCTACAGCTTTATTAACTTTTTTTTTTTTTTAACAAAAACAGAAGGTAAGTATTATTTTGACATATTTGTGACAGTGTTGTTACAGCATTTCAAATTTATTTAGAATTTACCATTTGCAGACCAATCTGAAATTTTTCAATCTGAAATTATGAATATTAGGTTCTTGCAAACACATACATACAACACTTGGTTTATAATCCTGAAAGGGTAGGGGCACAACCCACTAACGTTCACAAGCTGGAAATCAAGTAAGATTTTATATGAAGGTTATATGGAAGTGAGGCACCACAGTAGTAAGTCTAAATGTGAGAAACCAAAAAGTTTAAGGAGCCCATTGCTTAAGATGTTTCAGATGTATTAGTGTTTTAATCACTTTGAATTGAAAGTCACATTTTGGAACATAACCAGTGTAATTACAGACTCAGTAATAACATTTCAGCTGCTTCACCAATACTTTTACAAGGTGTTTGAAGAAAAGACCAGTGTATCGATGAAGAGGTATGAATACACACACAGAACAATATTTTAAAACATTAAGCATACCTGTGTTCGCAGAATTTCACCTTTTGACAGTTGCATATCACCAGTCAACTCTTTCACAGTAATGCCCAGTGGTTCCAGATGCTTGCTGAAGTAATTTGTCATTTCAGCTGCCAAAGCCTTCATAGGAGCAACATACACAATCTGCACCAAAAGGACGCTCGCTTGATAAATGAGCAAACCCCACAATGTCGTTTGTTTCATGGCAACCATTACAAATCACTATTTATTGTGAAATATGATGCCAGGCGCTTACAGTGAAAAATCTTAATAGTGATATATGAAAAGTAGTTATCTTTGTTGGATAAGTGTGCAGCTGTTTAAAGGACAATGGATTTTGCTTATACAGCCTCATCACTTTGAAAATTGGTTCTGCATCAAAGCTAAATGCTTTTTCATAACTTTTTACTCACATAATAAGATTTTTAGAACACAAATAAGAATAGCTTTAACAATAATGAAGTAAATCAAAACTAGCCTTATCTTTGACTTGGAAAAGTGTAATACCCTTGAAAATTTCCGGATTTCATATTTCATGTATAACATATAATGGGTTTTACCTTACAAGTTAAAAAGCTGTTACTTGGTTCATTAAACTCCTACCTTAAACTCATCCTTTTTGATAACACCATGCTGGACATGCTGGCGAATTTCATGAAGGACTGCCAGCATGGCAATGTTAGTCTTCCCAGCTCCAGTGGGGGCACAGATTAGCATGTTCTCATTTGTGTTGTAGGCAGTCTCGAAAACTATAGATTGGATTCGGTTTAGTCTTTTCATGCCTTTAAAAGCAAGTTGTCCAATCTGTTAAAACAAACAGCACACATATTTTGGATTTTTCATATATATGTGTGTGTGTGTGTGTGTGTCTATACATATATTAATCATAAGAAAAACAACACGTGGTAACAAAACTTAGGATACCTGTTGAAATATATTTATTACTCCAAGGTTTTTATTCTGAGGCTACCACTCCCACCCAAACCCCAAATACTGAATCCATATGGAAGACAAAATACAGCAGAATAACATCTGTTAAAATTAATCAAAATCTTTAGCCACATGCTATTTCAGCATTTAATGTTTTTAATCAAGAGTATGACGAAAACTAATCTACAGTAAAATAATAACCTATTAATAATTAAACATCAGTAAGACAGCAATAGTCAGTTTAGAAGAATATACATCTTTAAATCTAACATGACACACTATGACTACTCTAACCAAAGAAGCAGCAATACACAGAAACCTGCTGAAGAAACAGATGATTTTAAAAGTTAATTTATGATTAATTTTGCTTAATAAAGTTTAATTATGCAAACACGCACAAATTCAGTAACAAGCTTCTCTTTGCTTCTGAGGAAATCTCCATCTTGCAATTGTTAACGTTCAGACCTTTCTCCAACAATACTTAAAACAAACTTGTATGTGTAGTCCCAAATAAACTTTGAGAATGTTTTCAAAAATTAAATTAATTTAATTAGTTAATACAGGCAATTATAGTTATTATAGTTTAGTGCACATTTAAATCTTATAAAATACAAATTATAAAATTATAAAAAAGCTTTGTTCCTCTTGGTCTCTCTGAAAAATGAGATTTTCACCAAGAAAACTCCTGTAGACAGTTACAATTTCTGCATTTGAAGATTCTAAAACTTTTGCAACTGAAGAACAGACCCTTAGACATAAAATTAATTTTCTAATAAACTTGCTTTTTCTTTGTTACTTTTCATAGACACTTAAAAGAGACTGCAGAACACAGAATTATTTTGTCTCTACAGATTTAATTACCTGCACTGCTTCTACTAATAATGATGAAAAGTATCTTACTGATGTTTTTGACAATTATAATTTTTATTTTAATTGTAGGAAACCACTAAAGTACAAATTCACTGTAACAAACAGTCCTGAAAGCACCTTCTGAAGATCTCACTTTCCATTATTCTGGGCGCTTTAGTTAATTTACAGTCATTTACTGTGGTAATAGCCTCTCCAATACTAATAACATTCTTTCCAATACTAAGCAAATTATTTGAGCAGGATCCAATTTATTACTACCTCAAGTAATGCAAGCTTAGCAATGAGGGCTTCATCGGCTATTCAAATCAACTATTTTATTTAACTTTGCGACAAACAGCACTAGGTCTATCATTTTGCTGCAGCTTCTTAGTAGGAACCTCATGTGAGAGGCTGAGATGAAAATTACAAATTTAGGTTAATACACCATTTTCACAATACATGACAACACTCTACTCTTAAATGTAGAGGAATGACGTACTTAACGACTGGCTAACTGTACTTTTATTCTAGAGGACTTTAAATATTAAAAACCAACATTCAACGATATAAAGGTCAATGAAAATGCAATGCAATCAACACACCATTTCTTTTTGAAAGTGTGCTTTTCAGTTTAGCAGTACCTTTGTCTTAGCAAAAATTTCAGGTTGAAAACTTCTGGTGCAACTGTCATGGTTTAACCCCAGCCAGCAACTAAGCACCACGCAGCCGCTCACTCACTCCCCCCCCACCCAGTGGGATGGGGGAGAAAATCGGGAAAGGAAGTAAAACTCATGGGTTGAGATAAGAACGGTTTAATAGAACAGAAAAGAAGAAACTAATAATGATAATGATAACACTAATAAAACGACAACAGCAATAATAAAAGCATTGGAATATACAAATGATGCACAATGCAATTGCTCACCACCCACCGATCAACACCCAGTTAGTCCCTGAGCGGTTATTCCCCCTCCGTCCCCCCTCCCCCCAGTTTATATACTGGGCATGACGTTACATGGTATGGAATACCCCGTTGGCCAGTTTGGGTCAGGTGCCCTGGCTGTGTCCTGTGCCAACTTCTTGTGCCCCTCCAGCTTTCTTGCTAGCTGAGCATGAGAAGCTGAAAAATCCTTGACTTTAGATTAAACACTACTGAGCAACAACTGAAAACATCAGTGTTATCAACATTCTTCACATACTGAACTCAAAACATAGCACCTTACCAGCTACTAGGCAGACAGTTAATTCTATCCCAGCTGAAACCAGGACAGCAACATTGCAAAAACAAGTTCCGTTCAAATCATGGATTGCATTTGTATTTATAGGATTGACAGATCTCAAATATATTCAAATATCTATTGTAAACTGTTAAGTATCTTTGATGAAGAAAAAAAAAAATCTAATACAAGTAGTACCAGTACTTTTCATAAAGTTTCTCCAATTTTTTTAAGTGGCTGAATGTCAGGATTACAACAGTTTTCACTATTAATGTTCTTCCACAGCTTATTCTGCTTGCAAGATTGCAGGGGGAAATCTTATTTGTTTTGCACCAAGTTTTGTATACATAATGTTTACCTGGTGTATCATCTTCAAAATTCATTTCACCTTCATGAATGAGGCTATTATAAAGTGTTAATGGGTTTCCTGGAGACCTGCTGATTATATTAGTGCTATCAGGGTTCAATCAGCTATTTTTATGGCCTCCTTAGTCATTTTAGGTTTCTAATTTGCCTGTTATTTCATTTTGAGATTTGGAAATGGTTATATATTTCCTTTTCCCTCCCAATCTAATTGGTTTTAGAAGCTATTATAAAGACCGTAAAGTTCACACTGATAAACACTGTTCAGAGTGTTTATAATAAAGGATCTACGGCGAGAAACTCGGAAACACAACTGGTGATTACAGAATTGAACTAACAAAACACTACGTTGCACAATATGTAAATTATTTATTTAAACAAGTAGTTTTTAAACAAAAGCAGAAACATAGCTGTCTAAATGAAGTCCGTTCTAAGTATCTTCAGAAAAGAATGACAGGCATTTTCCACAGTCACATAGTTGAACACGCGTGGCTTTATGCATACAGGTCTCCTCACAGTTGTGTGATTGTTAATACCCTTAAATAAAGTATGTTGTTAAGTGTTTTCTTAAACTACTGCCTGTAGGAAGATATTGTTCTAGCTTCTCTTAATCATTAAGTAGGCAGTGTAAGACATCTTTTTCCTCTACATTTGGAAGAAATTACATATACTGTAGCCCTATAGTATACGGGCTATATATTTTTGTTAGCAACAATAAATAAATAAATATTTAGATAGATAAAAATAAATTCCTGTCTTTTTTCCTATTGGATTAAGACTGGATTAAGACTGACTTGGTAAGCAGCAATAAACAAACAGATGTTCCAGAAGCACCAGAGGAAGCTCTGTAACCCGTTAGAAAAAAGAACCTCAGCTTGTTTTCTGGAAAGATGCTAAGCCTGCTGTAACAGGAACGTTAATAGTGGAATAAAGATTAATAAAAAATAAAACCCATAAAAGTCTGGTTAAGAACTAGAAGTATTTTTTTTTTTTTAATGGTATTCTGACTAGAATCTAGACTTTCATTCAACACACTAATTAATTTTCAAGCAACTCAAAAGAAAAATGCAGGCACTGACAAATCAATACACAATGTTCACAATCCCAATTCACAGTCAATGCATAATATCCTTTGAAAGGTGACTCTGCAGGAACATATTAAGGATTAAAAAAAGCTACAGGAGAAAGGAATTCCAGAGAAAAACAGTATCTTAAGACTTCTCCAGATGAACTCCCCATTTGGTTGAAAAAACATTACAGGTTACCCTTTCCCAAAACTTCATTTTATTCCAAACAGTAAGTACAAGTACATAATTCAAAAACAGTAGTTCTGCCCTTAAAAATCAGTAAGAAAATAATGGACAGTGGACAGAAAAGCAACAGTATACACAGAAGTCCACAGTTTGACTAATGTACTAGAAGATTTGCTATTTTAGTTTGTCATTTGCACAAGCTACCTAGTTTGAAAGCCAAAACCATTTTTTTTTCCCCTCTGGCATATTAATGTCAGTCAAGACTTCTACAGACCAATTCTTTTTCAGATAAACCAGTGAAATCCCTTATTGCTTAAAAGACTGGTAGCCACTGGATGGCAGAAATCTGTTTTTTACTGATGGTGAATGAGATGCAACATTCTTCAGTTTTCTATTCTACAGCTGATTTATCCCTAGAATTCTACACAAACCAAAGGAAGTTTAAGCAGAATACAATCCGGAGTGCTATTCTCAACAAACACAATTTCATGCCTAAGACGGTGCCATTTTTACATAAGCATAAATCCATGTGAAAGAGCACTGAGAAGCAGCTCTTTCCACAAGCCAGATGATACTCAAGGCAGCTCTGAGATGAATGTGTAAACCCTTTATTTTTACTTCATTAAGATTTCCAATTCTTTCCCAAGGAATTTAGTATTACAACTAATGCATTTATGAGTAAATAAGATTACACTGAATGCAGATATTCTAAATTAGCCATTTCATTAAAAAGATATTTGTGTGTTGGTGCTCCAACAGCAATTTAAAAATAGGACAAAACTGTTAAAGTCATTAAAGTAATATTAATGAATGAGTCCATATGATTCAGTCTGCAGGCAAGCTACAGCTCAGAAACACAACTACTTTAACAACACAGTAGTAACAGTGTCTGTTCTAAATAGCACAGGCCATCAGCACTTTAGACAGAGTTTTAGTCACGCAATTCAGTAGCCAGACCTTGTAGTTCTTCAGAGTTTAATAAATATGATACAGAAGATACTCACTGTTTTTCCCAAAGCATACCTGTGAAACCTGCTGTAGTTTATCTATGTAGTCTATAGCACTCTACCTCACCCAGAACGAAAGGGTGCTAACTACAAGTTCCATTAAAAGCCGAGATCTTCTTTCATTCTCTGTATCACTTAATGCATTAACACTAGTTGGCAGAAACAGCTTGTCAGATGCAATTAACCTCAGCATCACAAATTTTCACTTTGTGGCCCAATGTGTTCTTAAGTCCACTTCAAGGTATAATGCCAGCATTTTAGCAGCTTCTAAATTCAATATTGGCATGCGCAGACATAGCATAATATGTCTTATCTAATCTATACAGAGCAACATTAAAAAAAATAAAATAACCATATTTAATTCTTAGCAATTTATCCAGAAAATACATTTGGGTGTTATCTCTCTTACAATTATATTTTATTGATTTATCTACAGGACATTCTCTTTATATTCCTCATTCTAAAAGAGATTTTGTCCTGTCCACATTCATTTTCCAGTTTTCATGTAATACTACGCAAATTTTCTTATGGTCTGAAATAAAGAAATGTTAGTCATCTGTACTAATTTCCATAGCACAAACCAAACTAAAATAAATGTTCTATGTTGATGACTTCTGTCATACTATAACAAAATAATAAGATTACTACCCATTTATCATAAAGATAATCCACTGCACTCATAAACCAAGTTTAAACTTCCAGCATTTTCCCTAGTCATTAGCTTAATTTTAATGTAGATATATTTTCATCGAAGTACCTTACATATTTCAGGTGCAGGAAATCCCGTTCTGTAGTCAGTTGTTCTATTGCACTTTCAGTTAAAAAGATAATTGATCTAACTGGTAATAGCATGACTAATCCATGCTGTTTTGCAAAAAATCCATGAAATTCAGGAAATGAAGTTGAGATGTTCCTCGTCCTGACATATAAATAGTCTCTTGGTCATCTTTCCCCTTTGTTGTACTTTGGAATGTTGTTGGTTATGTGTGTGGCATACACACTCACACATACACAAATATATATTGTGTATATATATGTATATACACATATACGTTTTAATAAATACATTCCCACTATCCCTCCAAATTATGAACATTTAGTAGTCCCCCCTGCTTTCTGATTATGCATGTATATACTTAAAGCACTTTTGTGCCAGTGTAAATCCTATTTTGTTACTGAAGGTGTGCTCAGAAATAAACATAGATGTTATACCTGGGGACTTCCACAGCCTCCCTCTCCTGATGATACTTTTCATATTCTGCTTATTTCATGGAGGTGGTAGCTCATGAGATTTAGGAACAATAATAAATAAAAATATAACTATATAAATACCATAAAGGTAAAATTACTTTTATATTATCTTAGGAGTGCTATTTGAGAATATAATTTCCTACCTGCCCCAAAGACTGAAATGTTGTCTTTCAAAGCGCATATACACATTTTAAGCAAAGGCTCATAACATGTAGAAGAAAAAATGCATGATGTTTGGATCTGCTCCATTTAGCACCAAATCATATCTGTGAGATTTCATTGGACTTAGGGGGACAATTTTTGTAGGAACAAGTAGCATACACAAAGATAAGAAAATTATACAAGCGTACCAAATAGAGCTTAGGATTGGCTTTGGGCCATAATCAGCATTACAATTTCTTCAAGTAAGTACAAATTATGTTGCATCCAAAGTGTAGTACCTGAAGAGGTACGTGCTATAAAGGAAGCTTGGAGTAAAACACATTAGACAGATGCAAGTAACAAAAGGCACCAGAGAACCAGCAGCTGGTTTCAAAGGTGTATGTGTTATAAGTGACTAGACTAGACCTAAAAGTAAGTCTTGCATGGTATGGCTATCCATGTCACTATTAGTGGTAATTGCAGATCACAGAATCATTTAGGTTGGAGATCATCTAGTCCAACCCCCCCTGCTCAAAGCAGGATTACCTACATCAGGTGGCCCAGGACTGTGCAGTTGGGTTTTAAATATCTCCAGGGGTGGAGATGCCACAACCTCTCTGGGCAAGGTGTACCAGTGTTTGACCACCTCACAGTAAAAAAATTACTTTCCTGTGTTCAGATGAAATTGCATGTGTTTTAATTTGTGCCCATTGCCTCTGGTGCTGTCACGGGGCATCACTGAGGAAAGTCTGTCTCCCTCTTTATTAATCATTCTCACATCAGGTATTTATATACACTTGTAAGATTCCCCCCCGAGCCCCCTCTTCTCCAGCTCTCTGAGCCTCTCCTCACATGAAAGATGCTCCAGTCCCTTAATTAGATTAAGAAGCCAGAAGAAATTCCTAGAAATGACAGATAACGAACGATAAGGGTAAAATTGTACTCTGACATGCTATAGAACACAGAATCACGGCCCATGAGACCTTCCTATTTTTAATTTAAATTCAATGTCACCTTTTAGAAAACTACAGTCTTGATTTTTAAAATTATCACCACATTTACTGGCTAATGCAATAGGTATTTAAGTAGCAGTAGCCATCAGAAACCAGGGAAATTTTCATGCTTTCAAGCTATATTAATGTCATTAAACTCAAAACAAACACTGCAAAATTTTCGTAGATTCTGACAGAGAGTTCACAAGAATAAATAATTATCCTGGGGAGGGGGGGAATAAAATATATATATGTGTATATATATATGTTCATTATATGTGAAAAGATTACCTCTGATTAAAGCTCTTTCATTGGAGAAGAACCAGTCTCCATCCAGAGGAAGTCCAGAACACATCCATTAAAAACAAACTGCAGTGAAATCTAGTAGTATATTAGTCTCCTACTAACTATGGTAACATAGGCACTCCTTGAAAAAAAAAAAAAGCCAAATTAAAAAAAAAAAAAAATCAAAGAATAACTGCCCCCATGTCTGTTTTGTTTTCTTTTTTAAAAAAATCATCAGTCCTACCATCTGCTCTCTTGAAGAAAGAAGAGAGATCTATTCAAAAGCAAGAGATTTTAGGAAAAATACTTATCTTAATATATGACAGCTAAGAGCTAACATGCCTGAAGTAATTTCAGCAAAAATCCTTTTAAGTCTATAGATACATTGCCACCAACATTATCTAAACTATTCTCTTGACGAGCTACACTATACAAACAACTGCAGCAGTCATACCTTTTCTAGAGATTTCTGAATTATTCAACCACTTATTGTTGTATTAAAAATATAACATCGAGAAATATTCTTTGGTTCAATGTATAGATGAAAACCAAAGACTTCTGCATGTATAGTCCCCAAATCAGTTTGATGGAAATGATGGGAAAGCACCATAGCTCCAAGGCTTTCACTGCTCTGAAACAGCTTGGAAAATCTCCTCCTCTCACTGGGAGAACTGTTGTGTTCCTCAGCCTAGTTATAATATGACAAAAGATTATAGACAGAATGATTACACCCTCTGGTGATTTGATTTGAGAAAATGGATAACAAAGTGTTTCAGAAAGATTTTTCCATAAAAGCAACTATTTCTACAGCACAGCAAATGTACATAAATTTTGGCATCCAAATAGAGACACAGGCAAGATTCTGGTTTCAGTGACACTACTGCAAACTCAAAACTATCTGACGTCAAGAGAATTATTCCAGATTATAGCAATGAAATGGCGATCAGAACACAGCCTCCCCTTAGAGCTTTCTGATGCCATTTGTGAATTACACACAAAAATTACCTTGAAGTAATGCAGCTAGTAGGAAAATAGCAAAAGGAAAATTGGCGACAGTTGTGGCATTTCCTAATAATGTCAGAAGTTAAAATTTTATGAGGAGAGAAGGATTTGAGTTTAATTCGCTCACATTTCATCCATGTTAACAGTATGAAATAAAGAGGGTTTCTTTCCTTTAAAATTTAAAAATAACTTAATGCTATACAAAGCTAAAAGCATGGAATAGTGAAATACAAAAATCTCTACAAAGTTTAAAACATTTAAAATAGTGTTACCCTTAACAGCAAGGTTCGTCCTGGACTCCTATGTATTGACACCTCCACTACCACCATGACCCTGACTTTTCTAGGTGGAGCAATGAGGAAACTGATGTTTATATGCCACAGCCTATTCTACAGGTTTTGGTTTTTTTCAATTCAGAGAACACTCTCATAATTTCTTACACTTGTATACAACTAAAACAGACTCCTAGCTCTGCTGATGGCATATCGCTCCCTTAATTTATTCCCTTGAGAAAACACAGTGCATCTCTTTAAAAAGAAAGAGAAAAAAACAACAACAACAACAAAATCAGTTAGAGGCACACTGTCTCAAAAATAACTGTAATCAAAGAGTTAATACAGAAAACCCTTTTCTAGTTGTTCAAGAATATAGACACTGCAAGACAAAGGGATAAACCCAACAAATAAGAAGGAAAGATAACGAGGGCATCGTGAAAGGAATTACGTAAGTTCTGGCCATTGGTGAGAAAAAAGTTATTCTACTAACATGCAGCATAAAAACTGGAGCCCTTTTATGCAACCAATGTAAACCAGTTTTAGCTAAGTTTTCCCAAATAAAGAGATTATGATATGATACAAAAGTACACACAAACTACTTTTTGAAAATTAAATTCTTGCATGAATCGCCATTTCTGAACTAGTTGGCAGAATTTTGAAACAACTGCATCATATCAAGAGAAATCTAATTTATTCTTTTCCTTCCATATTCTTGTTGCAGTATTGAAAGAATACGTCACTACTAACATTTAAAAAAAAAAAGAAAAGAAAAAAGAAAAAGATTTCTAAGCAGGAAGTCGT
The DNA here is from genome assembly GCF_026419915.1 of Harpia harpyja. Lineage (NCBI taxonomy): Eukaryota > Metazoa > Chordata > Aves > Accipitriformes > Accipitridae > Harpia > Harpia harpyja. The sequence continues at coordinate 14,252,079 of NC_068942.1, read as the reverse complement.
GTTGATGAGGGCATACATTCATCTCAAAAAAGGTGTGGCTACTGCAACTAGTCTAGACAGATAACTGGAAAAACAAAAAGGGATGGAGAGTACTGACAGAAAACAGTAGACAGTTTTTGACCAAACCTGAAAAATGGTGACCATGAGGAAGAGACAGACATCACACAAAAGGGATCAAAGTCCAGACCCTCCCATACCACACAGACTTATGTGAATGATTAAGGTATGGGTCAGTATAAAGACACAAAACTTTCTAAAGGGCTGCATCTGGGCATTTCCATTCAGCAGTTCTCAGGATTTAGATTAAAAGAAAAATTAAGACACCAAAAACTACAGAATCACAAAAACTGAAAAGCTGATGAAAACAGCTTTTGCTTTGCAAACAGCACTACAGATTTAACAGAGCTTTCACACATACTTTGAAAATGATACATGCTGCAGGTTACAAACTGGACCAGACTGTTTTGCTGCTATAGAAGCTATTGATATGCAAACCAGTCTTTTTTTTCTGATGTAGGCAAATTACTGATTCAAAACTTGAGAGGCATTCTTATTTAGCTTAAAGATACATTTTACAACAAGCCAAAAAGTCTCCATCTAAGGAGTACGCAGGGCAGGGAGACAGTCTCATGCTTGTAAGTCCAGAAGGACAAAGGTCCACAGGTGTCAAAAGCAAGAGGAAGAAGAATCAGGAACACAGGAAATTAACTCCTACATAGTCTCAGATGACTCAGAAAAAATCCCCATCCTTTTCAGATTCAGGTGACAAAAGCAGAGAAGGAAGAATATTTGCACAAAAGTTTCCTTCATTATATTATTTTCAATGATAAGTAATTCCTATGAATGGCTAAATAAAATCATCTTCCTCTATATTTTGCTTCCTGCAAATGAGAAGTTCCTATTTCCCTTCTCCAGATTAATTTCCAACATGCTACAGAAGAAAGAAATGGTTCTACTGTTAGCATTGTTGTTATTATTATTATACAAAACACACCTATTTATTCATATGAAGAGAAAAAATAACTTCACTCTGATGTGTTCAGTTCCAATATTCTGACTGAAAGATTAAGTGGTAGGATAATTCTAATTTTCCAGTTAGAATTCGGAAAAAGTATGTTGTTAGTATAAGATACAAAACACACACACACACACACAAATCTGTTTCCTGCTTTAAGAAACTTTACATTACTTGTTGCTCCCTTATGTTCTGCAGACTCAAACAACCACTACTCTTTGAAAATTTTAAAACTTCCACTGTATTAGCAGTTACTGTGTGACCTTGAGGTTAAGAGAAACTGCAAGTCTGTGATGAATAGCCTATCAGATATAAAGTCAATGTCGTAGTCATGTAGCTCCTCTATCCCAAAACCTTTTAAAAACATTTAGAACTATTTGGTGATTTCTAACTGAATCCTTTGATGGACAATCTCAGTCCCATTTCTATTACTGAAAGACATGGGACATTCTTATCCTAGGTAGAAGATTCATGCCTCAAAGAGAGTACTGAAACTTGTGCTAATTAAAGACAAACATTAAAATCAGACAAACTATAATTTGTCTAAAATATTTTCAGCGAGAGTTAATCTTTTAAATGTTACAGCATATCAGCATTAGCATACACTTCCCTCATCTTTGAAAATTCTCTGAGATTACATTTCTTAAAAATGAAAAACAATTTTGATCTTGAGTATAATTTTAATTAGAATTTAACATACTATCTTGTATTTCACTTTAAATTGAAGACTGATCACTCCTAAGAATGAAAGCTTACCTTCAGGTATGCTATCAAAGTAAAGCAGCCTACTACATTCTTCTTCAACACTTGTACTATGAAAGTCCATTGAGAAATGGCTATCCCCTAAACAGGATGCAGCAGAAGCACATTATTCAACTCTCCAGTCTTAATTATCAAAATGACTAAAACTGCTTTGAGCTGTTTTCATTAAAAACTTTACAGTTCTCTGCATGTGCTTTACACCAAAAAGTCTCTATACTCAATGACATAAATGTACCTCGCTAAAGAATGATTAATGAACATTTCACAAATTGCTTTCTCAATTTAAATATTTTACTTACTATGATCACTTAATGAGGTCAACAAACATAACAGCTGGCTGCAAAGTCACCAGGTAGATATAACTGGATTTCAAATATTACAGTGATTAAGTACAAGAGGAAAAAAATGCCGTGAACCAGAAAGCTGTATGTCCTTGAGCTACATGCAGCTGCACTGTGGCAGAACATGTCTACCTGAAATGCTTCTTGGATTTTTATTGGTCATTAGTTTTACTCTACAAAAATTTAATACATAACTAAAAGTCCCTCAATCTACAGTCAGTTGAACATCACAATTTGGAGCCTAAATACTGAGTTCCTTTGAAAGCAAATTTAAACCTGTCTTTACGAGCAGGGTAACAGCACTTCATATTATTATATACTTTTAAAGTATAGGTATCTTTCAGTATTTTTATTTTTAAATAAACCCCAATTAATTCAATACAATTTTCTGCATGCAAAGGCATCAGTTCTAACTGTTGATGTAGAAAAGAATATTTAAAATGTTAACGTAGGAGCCACTTCATGATAATATTTTCAAACAATTTACTTTAGCTTGCCCTAACATATGACATAAACTATTTCTTCCTAATAATACCTAACAAAACCCAGAAAAACTAACAGAGTGCTCTGAAAGGTAATTATAATTGAAACTAGTAATAATATTAACACATCAAGTAAAAATGAAAGAATGGCAAAGAGAAGAATATTCCCAGAAGAGTAACTATTGCTGTCATAATCTTTCTACAACTCAATTTTCTTCTCTATTTCAGTTAATTTCACACCACTGCTAACCAAAAAGGCAGCACTGTTTTACAATATAGATGTTAAACAACTTTCTCCTAAATTTTACAGGGGAAGACTACAAGCACAACCAGTCTTTTTTCTACAAGAACACAGCTATTTTGCTCTCCCAAATCCCAACTAAACCAGCAGCACTCACAGAAGTTTTTCTACCTGATCTACTGCAGGCAAATAAAAGGTAGGTGAGGGATGATGAACTTGTGTGGTAAGGTCACCAATGTGTGGGAGCAATAAAAGGTCAAGTATCAAAAACCAAAAAGTACAACAGTTTTAAAAAATATTTGGGAAATTTGTCTAATGACTTCTGACTGTAAAAAACATTTTTGTGTGTGCATTAGTATCCACAATGAATCATATACTCTACAATGAAAAAAGAAACATATACTCTCACAAGCCCCCCTTGAGATCCATCTCTCAAAGTAAGCCAAATAAAAACTGGAAACCTGCTCTTTGGTAGCGTAATCTCTTCCATACTGACTGCATCCTTTAGTAAGACACTATGCATACTGTAGGGGAGGCTTTTGGCGGCATATCTGGGTTTGTTTTTATTAAAACAAAACCATAAAATATTTATGAGAATGAGAGGCTTTCACAGACTCCTACTGCTCAGAAGTGGTGCTCTTTCGCACAAGAAAACCACTCCCCATTTTTTTTTTCTTTTCAAGTATTCAGGATTAGTTTCATTGGTTGAATCTTTACACAAAATTAAATCCTGACAGGTAAAAGCAGGTACTTTGTTAGATTACTTGTAGCTACAGGCAGATGCATCTATTCCCACAGTGGCTCAGCAGGTGCTTTTCAGCAGCTGGTGCCCTTTACTGGTTTGCCTTTGTAAGTGTTCCCATCAGATTTTCAACCATTTCAGAGGCAGCACTACACAATATACACACGCTTGGCAGCTGTGTAGAAAATGAAACAGGCTTAACATTTTATTGAAATCAGATGCAGTCAATTTTACCTCATATTAATATTAAAAAGTGTATTTCCCTATTCATATTTACTATTTGCATGAAAAGGAGTGACCAAAATCCCAAATAACTGTAAGAATATGCAACTCTCACATGACCACTAAGTATTTTTCAGCAATTTTTGCTTAGTATATCATACACAGCCGTGCTAGTTTAAAGAACAGACTAAAAGAAATGAAGTCCTCTGTATTCACCCATACAGATATTCTCACTATTAGACTTTGACTCATATTGTAAATTGTTCTTGTTTTCAAACTTACACTGCCCAAGAAGAAATAACACAGATTTTATAGAACTCTTTTCAATAAAAAAAGTTGTACATTACTATTATTTAGAATAAACAGAGTATTTATGAGTGAGAAGATATGTTTAATTTTCAATTACAACTTGACTAATGAAAGGACATTTGAAAATACTATTTTATATTCACAAGGATTTTTTCTTGCTGTATCTGCATTTATCAGTGTTTTTCACATATGTTTTCATTAATATCAAGACTTTGAAAATAAAAACGTGTGTATAAACACAACCCAGACTGACACAACAAAGAGCATATTTATCAGTTTTTCATAGCATCCTTGCCACCCTCAACATATCCGGTATCTTAAATGTGGCTTGTTCACGCAACACAACTGTCAAACCTCTAAGACGTTAAAAGGCTTTTAAATGAGTGTGTAAACAGATAAGCCAATACGAAAAATAATGTAATATTTTTACATTATGTAAATGTTTTACAATATGTAAAATATTGTAATGTGTTTTACAATATACTATCCCAGTAGTGTTTAGAAACTGATGTTTAAAGAAAAAAGATTAAAGCCTTGATAACCTTAAAAAGAATAAAAGCACAAGACTACAAAACGTCTTCAACTGAACTGCACATGACACTAGGACAAAGGCAACTTAAAGAACAAATATTCAGATCATATTTTAAGCAGTCAATATTAAGACACTATAAGTGTCTTAAAGGGAAAGTCTTTAGGTTATAGCTGAATAGCAAGGAGAAGCCTATTGGCCGTAAAGAAGAAGATGACTTTTCACAAAGGTGAAAATTTATCTGAAAAATTTGTGTAGATGAGCTAAGACAGCACATGCTGCAAAGGAAACCTTCATTCAGCCTGATTCTAAAAGAACCAAACTTGCCCAGTATCAAACCAAAGCAAATAAACCTGCTGTGAGCCTACCAAAAGACAAAGGTAGACAGAGAACACTATTTGGGAATAAGAAAAGAGTTACGTTGCAAGTTGTTGCATTGGTTATTTTTTTAAATCAGGGAAACCAATGTACAATCTGAAAATGTGGGTGCAAGTGATTATCTATGTATTCCTCCAATAATCCTGGTAACCCAAAATTTTAGGAAAGTATCTGCATTACTTCCCAATTCTTATGGGACAATAATAAAAGCCTGTTTTCATTATACTTCTCTGGTGAATGTTTCTCCCATTTCTATAAAAATAATCTGCTTTTAAATGATCACATTACAGTGATTCAATCCACAACATGATACCAGAAATAAATGCCACATCATATCAATAAGCCAAGGAGGACGTAGTTTGAGCAAAGACAGGCTTACATCTGATCAGTTATATAATGCCTAGCTCCAAAACTCATGAGCAGCATGATGTATTTGCTTCCTTTACCTTCATTCCTCCCCATCCCCAAAAAGGTGAACTATGGCATTACTTTCACAACAGTGGATTGACAGATTGTTTTAGTACATATGGACTGCTTCTCAGTAAAAGCTGCTTTTTGCTCTTCATAAAATCTGATATAAGATCTGTTCTGGTTTAACCCCAGCCAGCAACTAAGCACCACACAGCCACTCACTCGCTTCCCCCCCGCCCCCCCCAGTGGGATGGGGGAGGAAATCGGAAAAAAAGTAAAACTCGTGGGTTGACATAAGAACAGTTTAATAGAACAGACAAGAAGAAACTAATAATGATAATGGTAACACTAATAGAATGACAGCAGTAAAAATAAAAGGATTGGAATATACAAAACAAGTGATACACAATGCAATTGCTCACCACCCACCGACTGACACCCAGTTAGTCCCCGAAGGGCGATCCCCCCACCCCTACTCACCCCAGTTTATATACAGGACACGATGTCAGACGGTATGGAATACCCCTTTGGCCAGTTTGGGTCAGCTGTCCTGGCTGTGTCCCCTCCCAACTTCTTGTTCCCCCCCAGTCTTTGTGCTGGCTGGGCATCAGAAGCTGAAAAATCCTTGACTTTAGACTAAACATTGGCAACAACTGAAAACAGCAGGGTTATCAGCATGCTTCTCACACCAAACTCAAAAACATAGCACTATACCAGCTACTAGGAAGACAATTAACTCTATCCCAGCTGAAACCAGGACAGATAGTACTTCGGTTCTTGTCTCTCTCCAATTAGTCATCATCTTCCTCTCTTTTTTGCATCTTACATACATCTGTATAAGGGACACAGATTGGCTTGACTATCTTTTTTTGCATACAGATCTTTTTTTCTATTTAAAAATAAAAAAGCAAAAATGTAGCAAGCTGAAGGAGGCAAAGGGGAGGATATATAAAATAGTGGTGATGGGTCTGTTAAAAAGCATCTGTAACTTTAAAAATCAACTCTGCATTAATAGTGAATATATATACACACACACCCCATATACATGTTGTATACATACGTTGTGTATATATATAAAATATATTTTAGAAATATATTTTTTTAAATATCTGAAATATATATATTACTGTCTTTTTTATGTCTATGATAATCTCGGACTGTGAATGGAAGCAGCATCATGGATTAAGGGAAAGACTCCAGTCATGTCACACATGCCTAATGCAGAGATGTTTCAGAGAAAATAATTTCAATTTCTCACCCTGTGTTAAGAGACAGGTCCTCTCAAAGACTATAAGTGTCAAACACATCTTTTTGCTGAGTCAAAAATCACAGTTTTCAAATGCTAAGGGTATACCACAATCCTTACTGACAGGTACCACTGCATTTCAAACTGTTATTTTAAAATAACTGTACAAGTTACAAAATAAAATGCTCTGGAGGAAACCCATGAAATGGCTAAGAGACAAACATATCCAATACTGTGTTCAGCTCTTAAGAGCTAGCACACACCTGGGATGCGTATCTCAGGAAAAGAAGTTGTATTATGGGTTTTGTCAGAAAAAAAAAAAAAGTCAATTTCTATTTCTTGCTTTCCTGTTTTTAGAACAGGCTTGATATCACTATCCCTGATGACACTCCCTTTCTGTTTGTGTTTTACTTTAAAAAAGAAAATCTTTATCCTCAGTATACTTCTTCTGAGACAGTTCATTCTTTTCTCTCTCATTTCAGCACTAGCATAAGCTCTTATTCTAATGTTCTAGGAAACCTACTTTATATATTTAGATACAGACTACAGAGATGCAAAAATACTCTTATTTCAGGAGAAAGTAGATATGGGTGGAACCATGTTTAGAATGGTAATCTCACATTATCAGACAAAATTATCCATCTGTAAAGTATTTCTTGATTACATATTTATTCTTTTATTATTTAGCTACTTCATTCCTAATCTTCCCTTTTGGTGTTAGTTTTCTACTAACAGTTTCTTCTCAAACCCATGGCTATTGGAGGGTAGTCGTAATCCCTGATCCTGCCAAGCTTTGCTCCTAAGAACTCTGCCTCACTGGAGCTGGGACATCCATGTGCCATGTGAAAGTCTGAGTTCCTTAATTTAACATTTCATTCCAGAATTAATTCAAAGTTGTACCACAACATTCATAAAGCCTTGCTATCACTGCAGTTTACCTGTATTCCAATTACCATATCAAGTCTATTTGATATTACTATCTCAAGTCTCTTTCTCTCTTTAAATTATTTAGATATTTTTTGTTTTAAAGTTGTTACCCCAAATAAATCAGGTTAATAATCTCGCATGCAATAAAATCAGTGATTCTGTTGAACAAAAGAAGAGCATCTTAGTGGCAAAAGAATATTAGTATTTAAACTAATAGAAAGGTTTTATGAATCCAGAAAAATGCTATGGTATCATTTGTAGTATTACAGGCTGTATCAATAAAGTAAGAATATTTTCAAAATATTTTTCAGAGGTTTATCACAAGGGGAAGATGTTTTCTATTGCTGAAAGGAAAAGAACTATTTAGCATTCAGGAAATCATAAAGCGATACCTGAAAATTGGAAAGCCGCAATCAAGTGAGGCACATTTTAAAAATACTACATTCAATGAGTTTATTCAAGTACAGCAACCATCTTCTAACGGTGAATTAGGTAGCCAGCATCAGAGCACATGTTTATACTTATCCAACATCAGATTACAGGTAAATTTTAAAACCAGACTACCACTTTACAGGTTGCACATCATAGCAACAGATCTTTCTGATAAAGAGTTAATAAACTATTTCTGATAAGAAACAGGGTTTTCTTAATGGAAAAGATGATAATTTTACACAAGGTAGACAATAGACTGCTGGTTTGGCATGAAGCACATTTTTATGTGCTTTCGACCAACGCAACAGTATTTATTCAGACAATTTAAACAAAACAATGCGCAAGAGCCTCAGCTGAGAATAAGTTAGATATTCCAACAATTTGATGCAGAAATTGTAAATATTGCACCTGGAATTCTAAAGTAATGACAAAATACTCATTAACTCACATACTGAAGAAAATCAAGCCAGAACTTGCAGGCTTTAAGATTAACATCAGTGTAGAACCTTAACTCTAGCATTCTTGTTAACCTGTTACTGCACATGTTCTACTTTCTTTGGACCCCCACTCATGAAACATGAAGACAGACTGCAATTCCTAATATACATTACTAGCTATTAAAAACATTGTATCTCGACCTACATGGGTTTTTTCCTTCTCAAGTTGGAACTAACGATTACAGAACCTGTAAACTTTCCTCAGAGCAATTTTTTAGTGTACTTCATTGGACAAATGACAAGATTTCAATAAAAATAAAAGTATTTTTTAAAATTATTCAATTCAGTCCAACTGCCAATTGCTGTTTGGAAAATATGCAACTGAAATATATACTAAGATCAACTTTGGAATAAATGGTCCAACATTCTGGATGTGAAAAATGTAATTTATGCAAAAACTCCCATACTTTATTCAGTAGACTTACCTTGTACAATTCTAAAAACAAGAAAACATTACAGGAAAAACGGGAATATTGATTTTGTAATAATTCCTTCACATAATGCAGAGAGAAAAAAAGCATGTCTTATTTAGACCATTAGGTAGTGCTAGTGAAAGGAAATGGAAATAACATGAAACAAAGAAATAAATCCTACCCTGAATACCCACTTCAGGTAAAAAGCTGAAGTAATTTTTCACCAATGGCAATTTGTTAGAGAGAACCTGTTTTCACAGTCTTGAAGAGGAACTTTCCCTGACCTGAGGTTTATGACTTTAAAGGTACATTTATTTGACAAAAAGGCTGGCACAAAACCACCTTTCTAGTAAGTACAAAAAATATATTTCACTAATGGTCAAGCTGCATGTCAAGCAGCCAAAGCTAATAAATCTAAGCTTGCACTTACTCCATTTTTTAAGTTCTCATTATTGAAACAACCTAGCTAGCATGCCTCTTTCACAAGTAGTAGTACCATAATACTTCAGACTAAACTGGTGTGACCAACCAGCTACTTATAAGCTATGCATTCTTGTACTGTGGTGAACACTCTCCAAATAATAATAAATGCCAAGAAGAATAATTATCTACAAATTGAGTTGGGGGTGGGATTTACTGCCTTCCAGTAAAGCGAGAACCCTTTGCCTTTGCCACTCCTTCTGTGGGACAGTGTACCCTTCTGCCATTGAACACCAGAGATGTTCGGGAGCAGCAGCACAGCACCCTCCATGCAAGCCACTAGCTCCTGCTCCCAACACAACAGCGGTAGGATATAAAGAATATGAGATGACACAGGCAGAGTTAGACTGTGGCAGGAGGTGAAGCAGTTCAGATCACAGTGTAGAAAGGTAGGGGTGACGAAGCGGAAAAAGGAACAACACAGAGAGTAGGAGAACGCTAATGCCAGCAGTTTATGACAGATGCTATGGTATGCTTTTATGGCTGCTAAATTGTGAAAGGTTGGCCACTCCTGATCTTGTATTTGCAGTTGTCATAGTTTAACCCCAGCTGGCAATTAAGCATCACACAGCTGCTCGCTTATCCCCCCCCCCCCGCAGTGGGCTGGAGGAGAGAATCAGGAAGAAAAAAAAAAGTAAAACTTATGGGTTGAGATAAAGTTTAACAGGAGAGAAAAGGAAGGGATAATAATAACAACAACAACAGAATATGCAAAACAAGTTATGCACAAAACAATTGCTCACCACCCGCTGACCAATGCCTAGCCAATCCCCAAGCCAACTTCCCCCAGTTTATATGTGATGTCATATGGTATGGAAGTCCTTAAAATTACTTTTGTGCAAATGAAAACATACAGACTAAAAAGAAAAGAAGCTCCTATGATACTTCAAAAATTCTCACATTAATATTCAGTTGAAAGCAAAACATCTTTTGAAAGAATACAAACTAGCCCATTTTAGACTAATTCTTACCTTCCCTCTTTTAAAAGGAAAATTAAAGGTTGTCCTGGTTTCAGCTGGGATGGAGTTAATTTTCTTCCTAGTAGCTGGTATAGTGTTATATTTTGGATTTAGTATGAGAAGAATGTTGATAACACACTGATGTTTTCAGTTGTTGCTAAGTAGTGTTTAGACTAAGTCAAGGATTTTTCAGCTTCTCATGCCCAGCCAGCAAGAAGGCTAGAGGGGCACAAGAAGTTGGGAGGGGACACAGCCAGGGCAGCTGACCCAAACTGGCCAAAGGGGTATTCCATACCATCTGACGTCATGCCCAGTATATAAACCGGGGGGAGCAGGGCTGCTCAGGATCGCCCTTCGGGGACTAACTGGGTGTCAATCGGTTGGCAGGTGGTGACAATCCCGTTGTGCATCACTTGTTTTGTATATTCCAATTCTTTATTATTATGATTTTAATATTTTCTTCCTTTCTTTCCTATTAAACTGTTCTTATTTCAACCTACGAGTTTTACTTTTCTTCCCCGATTCTCTCCCCCATCCCACTGAGTGGGGGGAAGTGAGTGAGCGGCTGCGTGGTGCTTATTTGCTGGCTGGGGTTAAACCACGACAAAGGTAAATTAAACTTTTTGACAATTTAGTTTTGTTACCAGCATTATATGTCTATACACCACAGATTCTCTCATAGAGCTCCTTTCTCTATTAAAAGACAGAGGTGACACAAATACAAACTAGTAGCTGAATAACAGAATTTTCACCTGCTAGGTAATGTGAATATTAAGTTGAGTAATAAAGACTTTTTGTCTGCAGTCTCTGCACTACCACTGACTGTCACCTCTGCTGCCCATTTGAACACTTATGCTACTACCAGCTGCATTTCCTAAACATACTTTGTCTGTGAAATGCACTCACTTAGCTATATAGCACAGCTTCTTGGTCTGTCTTTGTACGTTCCCAGACCCACTCTTGTCAACGTACCCAATAAAAATCATTAGTGAAGAACCAATTTTGTTTCTGAATTTCACTGTAAAACTGAAAAGCATACCTCTTGACAATACACAATCTACAAAGGAGATTAATTATTTGTTAAATTTGTGTAACATGCATTTTGTAACTTTTATTTTAAATACTGCATGTGTAAAAATCTGCAAACCACTTCTTTTAAATTTATTTTTTTTCTGTCCAAACTATATTTTTTCTGAAACAAGTTATTGTTATTGTCTATTTAAATATTGATACTTCTTGCAAAAAGTTTACAGGTTAGTAGGTAGTATTTAGCTTAGAAGAAAGACATTTCATTGCAAAAAGCTGTCATGCTGAAAATTGTCATATAAAATGTCGCATTTTATAGCTGCAGTGGCTCAACTTTTCTATCTAGTTAAGCTGTCAGTCACTTCATAAACATGACATTAGGTACTGTCACCCAAGCACAAAAGAACAGATTCAGATTCTAAAATTAAACCGTCTTCTGTTTTAAAGAGTTAAATCTTTATGTAAGACATAATCTTTACTCAGAATCCCAATGAAGTGCTCTGGGTAACTGTATTAGATTTAGATTTATATTCTTATTTCCTGTTTTCCCACAGGGAAAAAAGTGGGAAACATTTTTCCATGTTGTATGCTGCTGAAGTAGTAAGAAACATAAAACCTTCTTCATATGTACATACAGCTTGCTCTTTATGTCCTTGTTCAAATCAATAGCAAATCTTCCATTCATCAACAGATTTGACATACACAATGAGGAGTGGGCAGGTACACGTGATGGAGTACTGCAAGTTCTAGCCTGTAAATACTGACAACAAATTTAGTTCCCTTAGCTCTGCTTTTTTGCCATTTAAAATCAGTAAAAGTTAAAATGTTAATGTTTGTTTTACTTGCACTTTTCCTCTCAGCCCTCTAGTTTCTATCATCAAAGTTTTGCTAATAATGATTTGCCACCTTCTACTTAAAGAAGCACTGTTCCAGAAGGTTTTGCACCCCATACAGTCTATAACACCATAACTCAATACCCCCACAACTGCATCGTACTATAAGACCAGTGTGATGGACTGCAAAATAGTGCTGTGCTTGTGACCAAGCCAACCTGTACAAGACAAGATATAGAAGTCTGGGCTCACTTCATGTGGTCTCCAGAAAGAGAACAGAATCGCCATAATCTTTTCTTTTCATTTTAGTGATTCAGATCAGAGCTCAAAACCATAAATAGCTGAACAGGTAATGCCAAAGGAATTGAAAATTGCAACTCATGAACAAGTAGTTCAGAGCAGGAATTTCTTGAATCTGAGTCATCATGAAAGGGATTATATCACTGCGCTACACCTTCCAACAAATATTCTCAAAATAGTAGTGAAGAAACTAACTGGCTGCATTTACACATCACATATCACAGTACTAACTGGTAATCTTTTTCAGTTAAATTTTCGTAATACAAAGTAAAAACTAATTTAATATCTTTGAAATGGCTTACTCACCTCATCTAAGTCTTTAATATAAACAATTTTCTCTTCAATACCAATAGGCATTGGTTCACTATGGGGGATCTTCACCTCTTCATACATTTTATTGTTTTCTCTCTGAACTGCCTCTGGTAAGAACACCTAAAACAGTATTACAGGAAAATTAACTGAAAGTATGAAAACAGAAAGTGTCATTACGTATAACCCACTTTGAACAATGGTTTATTACTTTCCTTCAAAAAATGTATCCAAAATAAAAGCAATTCTCACTGATTCATTTTATAGATAGCACTGAACCCCCAAAATGGAAAATAATCAGTTTTACTACTCAGAAAACAGTCCCCAAAAGACAAAAAAAGGTAACTCCATTTTATTAAATTTCAAAAGCCATTAAGTCTAGAATTTCATAAAGCATTCATTTTGTTAAAGTCAATTCAATGGTTTCCAAAAGACAGAAAACCAGTATTTTAATGATTTAAGTGACCCTAGAAATAAAAACAAATACATTAGTTGAGAACAAGATTATTTCTTCTAGAGTCAAAACAAAACCAGAATATATGAAAGTGCTTAAAACCCTCTGCAAAGAAGCACTGCTTCATGCATTGGACTCTGATAAGGAGAAGAATCTCTAAGGGAACAAAGGGAACCCTGCCGCACATTATTCACTGGGAAAGATGTACTGTTCAAGAAGGGTCATGCACCAAACACATACCTTTGCACCACCAATGAATGCTGATGTTTTCATAGCTTCAGCTCGGGAATCATAAACATGTGGATAATGAATTTTTTCGAAGTCCATGTCTCTCTGTCTACCTAGGACAGGCATACTTCGAGCATTCGAAAGTGCTAGTTCTCTGTGAGCAGAAAAATAACTGCAATAATTCTACCCATTTTAGGCAGCCATCACAAAAACCAAATGAGGTATATTAAAGTCAGAGCAAGAGTTGTAGAAATTTAAGGAAAACAACATTGCATAAAATAATCAACAAAGGAATTTTACAGTGTTATTGTCTGGCAGCAGTTAAACCAAGTCCTTATAACACACTGTTTAGATAAAAATCTAAGTGCAATCCAATAAGTGCAAGGCTTTCCTAAATGCAGTTTTGCCTCTTTTTAATCAATACGGCAACATGTATTCACAGTTAGATACCAGTCCCACTATATTTTTCTAAATATGAAATACAACTGCTTATTTGCTCCTTATCCTCTCCCTCTCCTACTCCTCCCACTACCTTTAGCTGACAACACGGAAAATACTACCCATTAATCTTGAGAGAAAAAAAAAAGATAGATAGTTCTGATAGATTTAGTACAGACTTCATAAAACTTAAGCAAGTAGTGTGCGTACAGGAACTAAGAAAGATAGCCTACCTCTCTAATCTGCATTTCCAGCCCACACAGATGTGATCAAGAAGATTCTCATTAAGCAGATCACTGCTTGCTTTCCCTCAAAATTAGGTTTTCACATTAAAAAAAATTCTACACTTGTAATAAAACGTGACTTGAAGTCAGAATCATGAAAGCAAAGTAAAAGAAAATAAACTATTATGGTATGTTGAAGTAGGAATTAAAATAGAAGCATTTCTCAACTTTCGGCATTTATTACCTTTGCATTCGCAGCTCTTTGGGATCAAAGCACATTAGTCCTTCTCCAGAAACCTCTCCATCTTCGCCAGCTTGTTTTTCTTTTCTGGCATTTCGCTTTTCTTCACGACGGTACTGTTTCATTAACAGTCTTTCTTGTTCAGACTGAATTGTAACTTGACAACCATAATTGGGCTTAATATTTTCTCCTATAAACTTCTTGCACTGTTCTGCAATATGATAACAGGTATGCATCTCTGTTAAGTACTGGATTCCATCTTTGTTTTCCCCAGTTTTCTTCTACAGGTTTGTTTTTTGAGGTTCAGGTTTTTTGAGGGTTTTTTTTTGGGGGGGGGGGTTGTTTAAAGATAGTTTAGCTTTATGTAGATGGCCATGCAGCCCTTGGCCTCAAGAAATCTAAAATAAGTACCCGCTCATTTCCCAAAGGTAGGATGTTTAATGCTACTGTTGTTAAGCAAACAAAACTCCATCCCAAAGCAAGAGGATGGGCTAGGAGTAAAAGGAACGTCTTTTTTTCTTTTCTGTATTTATGATAACTTCATCAACAGTGGAAATGCCACTCACCTCTCCTCTTACATGTATACACTGATGAGTAGAGCGGTGTGAAAACAGATTAAACAGGCTGGTTTTTTTAAACAGCCTCTTCACATAACAATTAGTGTATATTTACTAGATAACATGATTGTATTGAAAGCATACTCACAATGTAATTTCCCTAAACATATGAGAAAAGAAATCCTACTCCATACAACCACAAGGACTCCTTCCATTTATGTGGATAAGCAGCAGGATTGAATCAAGAAGAACCAGAACCACAGAACAATTACAGTAAAGAAATCCAGGGGAGCAGGGAACCCAAAAAAGCCCAGTCACATTCACCCTTCCAAGGCCATTACTGGCCCAAACCAGACACAACAAAGTCTTTTATATGCAATGGGGTGGCGAGGGGTTTTTTTGTTTTGCTTTTAACTATATCGGTGTTTAAACTTCTATTTTCAAAATTCTGCAGTTTGTTAGTTTATGTAGGTTTGACTTAATATTATATACTTAATTCAATTATGTTTCATATGTACTTCTGCAGTCAAATTCTGAAGCCGAAAACTTGAAACTTTTTTCATCAAATAAACCCACTTGACTGGTGTTTTGAACAATTTGTGCCTCTTAGTTTTCCTCTACAGTAACAGTGAAACTCTCACATCTCGCAGCATGCATACTGGATAAGGTGACTGTAACTTGTTAAATAGCATTGAAAAAAATCTAATAAACTGTCAAAATGTCCACATTAATACCATCATGTCTGTAGCTTTAACTTGCTCTCTCTTGTATTAAAAGGGGACAACAATGGATGCAATTTCCTGACTAAATTTAATTCAGACTGAACACACCAGGGCAAAGAACTGTTACTTGATTTGTCTGATAAGCACAACAATCATCTTTACTGCCATGTAAGTAAATTACATAAGAAATAGTCAAATAATACAGCATGCTACAAAAATGCAGTACACGTACAGTTTCTTGACTTCTGCTTATATTCTCAAGACACAAATTACTCAAAGTCGACTAAATTTCTGCAGACACAAATGATTCCCTTCCCCAAATGCAATTCTGGAAAGATAAACCTTCAGTCTTCATTAGAAATGCCAACTAAGTGTTTTTAAAATTAATAAACTGAACTTGGGACAGAGCATCTTCAATCTCAGAGGAGATACTCAAGTATGATTGAATTCTTTACCACAGTGAAAGAAGGATTCTCTCATCAGTGAAAAAAGCATACAGTCAGTAATGCTTTCCTACTGTCTCAAAAGCAAAATATTGAAAATATTCTTCCTCCACATTCTAGCAGAAATTACCATGATAGATTTAACTGATGGCATAATGAAGAATAAATTCATAAAAGCTTCCAAAATACTACTTCTGTTCAGTGAGAAGAAAATATTTGTGTAACTGCAATCTGCACATAGGAGAAAAACTGTAACAGTTCAGTTTATACTGAATGTATTTTTAATTTTTTATTATGTGATTATCTGAGAAGGGAAAAAACACCAGGACACAAAACCTTGTTATACTGACAGCAAGACATTCTGCTTTGAAATCATGAACAGATAAAACTAACAGTTGTTCTGATGAGTTTAGACTATCAGCACAATAAGAGACGAACTTCTAAATGCTTGCTTATATTTCAGTTAAGATAAATGTATTAAAAAAAAATTTATTTGCATTTTAAAATTATTGTGAGGATACATAAGTCCACCCTTACTAGTTTTATTCACATTTTTCTAAGTCTGTATGCTGTGAACAGGCAATGGGCTGCATGGTGTTATGTCCTTGTAAGATTTATCCCAAATCACAACCTATTCACAATCAGATTTATTTTTGTCAGAAGAGAAAGTGAGAAGACTTGTTTTTAAACAGCAATTTGTAAAACAGGTTTTAAAAGAATTACTCTGTGTGGGCAATTTATCTTATAAAAACAAAAATCACAGTATAAAACCTGAACCCCTTTTTTTTCCCTCTCACTTATCTATCCTTAAGCTTAACTTTATTTTTTTCAGAAGTGGTTGTTACTGTGCTTTTTCTCCCCAAGACCTACAGTTGACGATAGTACAGAAGGAGAGATTAAGCAGGAAAGCAGATGAGGAATAACCAAAAGATCAACTTATTTCCAGAGTAATCCACTAAAATAGAAAAAGTGCAACTGTTAGTATATTTAAGAGTTACACGTGCCGATAGGCAGTTGAAAAGTAAATAAATATATACAATATGTATTCGTTTCCTCTGTATAACCAGACCACGATTTCTTTGTTTAAGCCCATATAAACATCCCTCCCGGTGCCTGGTTTTTTTTTTTTGCTTGCTTTTTAAACACACATAAGACAGTACTGTTGTTTGAAATATAATTGAACAGTTAGAAAACTACTTTTGATATGGCTGCTTACCTTGCAGAGTCTGGAACCTGTTATCATTTGGACAAGTCAAAGATCTTTCCAGAATAAGAGATCTGTTCTGTAGGAGTTTCTCTATGAGTTCAAAACCTTCAGGGCCTAGCAGTTCAAATAACTACAAAGAAAACAAAGTCATAAGTCATTAGGCAAATTAATGTAAATTTATAAATAGGACTGCAATGTTTCCATCTACTAGGAAGACAATTAACTCCTTCCCAGCTGAAACCAGGACACGTGGCAACAGCATATCTGTTGACAATGAGTTTAAACAAATCAGTGAACTTCAACTGCAAGTAATTCAACCCAAAAGGTATCATTGCTAGTATTCAGCCAGATTCTCTATTACAAAAAGTGAAAATTACAGGAAGTTTTCAGCTGGAAATATTTAAAATCTGTGAATTTTGTCTATTAAGTAAAACTCCATTTCTCTTAGAGATTCTGCATAAAATTTAACTCTTCTCAAGACTAAACTTTACGTGTGTTTCTTTATGGTTATTTTCATAAACTATGCTGCAAATTTATTCCTCCACTATCTAAGCAGATAAATCAAGAGAACCAATGCTTTCTCATAAAATTCAGATAAATAGGAAGTTATTCCCATTCCAGTGAACAAGAGATATAGCCTACTGCATTTTCACAGTCACGTCCTACAAAAAAAAAAAAAAAAAAATCACAGACGTGGACTAGAGCAGGAATTTGAAGAAACAATTAAGATGACACCAGTATCGACTTCAGTATATAATACTTGCACATATAACGCTGTGTGTGTGAGCATGTGCAATTCAAAGACATGATGTAGGTGATATACACCAGAACAGAATTCCGTACCAATAAGCAGTATTTTGGCCCAATGATTCTTTTACTCAAATGATTCTCTTGTAGCAGGTTAGGTAAACAGTTCCTTATTTAAAGTTGCCTTTTCCACATAATACTGGGTTTTAATGGAAAAAACCCCACCCAAAATATTAAAAGCACGTCCCTATCCATCTTTTCTATAATTATTTTGTCAAAAATCAAAGCATTACAGTACAACAGTGAGTTACTCAGAACCCATTCTTGATTTCTAATACTGCTTAAAAAAATTTTTCTCCATTTTTTTCAATTTCCAAAAAGGAAAACAGGGCAGTTTCTCCTTAATGCTCTTTAAGTTTGCTGTTAATATTATTTGTATAACTTCAGGAATCAGGTAAGAATAAAAGTTATGAATATACTTCGATGTGATGTTCTATGAAAGAGTAAGACTTTGGCACTGTAGAATTCAAGTATTTCTGTTCTAACTATAAAAAGGAGAGAAAGGTCTCTTACTGTCCTGTATTTAATTTGCCAACTCCTTAACAGAGAGTTTTTCTGTGGCTCTCTGTGACTACTGCCCTCTGAGAACACCTTGAAATAACTTTATGCTGCCTCTTCACGTATTTGTGAAATTTTGAACAGTACCAAGGGCATCAGATCAATGATGCCTTTCTTCAGGCCAATCTGTACTTGATAATATAAGCTGTCGTTTAAAAATAAAAAAAGAAAAAAAGAAGCGTTACTCCTGGCCCTCAGGGTTTCTACAAAAACATGAGGTTTGTGCAAATTAGTACAGTGATGGCAGAGTTTGCAGAGACCATGAAATAACAGCTCTGAAATGTATAAACTCTTGTATTTCTTTCAGAGTAACCAATGATGGCAAATTAGAGAAGCAGCACCCCCCTCCCCCCCAAAAATCCAGAATGCAATAAATGTGGACAAATAGAAAATTCTATACTCTGATAGAAGGAACAAACTACAAAAATACAGGACAGGGAACTGCTGGCTAGATGCCAGTTCTGCTGTCAAGAATCTCAAGCTATGACAGATTTCTTTTTGTCCAGCCTTCACTAACAACGATCATTAATTCTTATCTTTTGCATAGGTATTCACTGTCACTTTACTGCCACATTTTAGCTAATATTATCTAAAGATATAAGACAACCTTGTTTTTATATTTCAAAAGAAAGTGACAAATTAGTACTGGTAAATTTGAAGAGTAGGTATTTTCCAAAGGTAAATGCTTAAGGCAGGAAGGGAAAAATTATTACAAAAGCAACAAGAAAAGGAGTGTATTTGAAATAGCTTAATTGTATAAAGAACTGAATACAAACTTGTCTCAACTTTGCTAACGTCCTGTTGACCGTGGAATACCAGCAAGACAGGGAAATGAAATGCTTTCAGTTCAACCAAATCTGGGCTTAAACACTAGGTTCTCATCAATGCAGCACACACAATCTAAGCATATTCAGACTTACCATCTTGCCGCCCTAAAAGTCCCCCAAACCAAAACAAACACACACCACCACTCCCAGAAGGCAAACAACACATTAGTCCTAAAACATCCAATGCAGGCCGCCAGCTCTGCAGAGGACTCCAAAGCATCTCTATCACTGGAAGCTGTTAAGAACAAGCTAGAAAAGCATCAATCAGAAAAGGTGGGGTTTGCTGGGGAAATAGATGACACCATTTTTTGGAACAGGGAGATACTTTTCCACTCTTATTTTCCCAATATATTCTGAAACAATAACCATCCATATCAAAACTATTTCAACCAATTAGACCAGTAGAGCCATTCAAAGAAGCTGTAATGTTACACGATGCATTCTACTTCATGGTCAGAGGTCATGAAGTAAAAACAGTATCACTTACTCCATCCCCAGTGAGCTAGGGGCTCAAAAGAAGAGTACCAAGGTGAAACTTCATATCCTACTCTCCAGACAGCCCACCAGTCAAAGAGAACTGAACCATACAGTATTACACATGATGGACTCTGCAATGCTTATGTGGTAAAAGTCCCTCCATTTTGCCTTCTTGATCAGTGGACAGAGTGTGGCATTCATTTGCTACCAGTAGTTTGAGAACTGTCTATATCACCTAAATAATCTTGCTGCTGTCTGAAAAGGAAGGAGGCTTTCAGAACATTTTAAACAGCCAAGACAGACTGAGCCCATTGTTCAAGACTGAGGGGAAAAAGCTAAAGAATACAGAAGACCAGAAGCAATGACCTGTTCTTATTGACAAAACGTCTCCCACACCCACTAGAAGCTTGCCAGAGATCATGGGTTGAAAACAACCATTGAGAGCTAAATCAAGATGGAAGTAGAAGTGCTGAGAGATGGAGAATAAGTTCAAGAGCAAGATCTGTCACCACCTACCACTGACGGTAGAAATGGTGACAATGGTAGACAAAGTTTGCAAAGAGCAGAAATAACTAAACTTGAGGACTTGCAAGACCAGTATGTTATTAACCATCAGATTTGTTCATACTATAGGAGTGATCCACTGCTTCCTAATTAAGGTATTAAGAACTACCACAAAATGCTGCTGTTCCAAAGGGCAATTCTTTATCTTCTCATTTGTTTAGACTTCCAAAACCACATCAGGGTCCATCCAGAAGGCTTTCTACCATTTCAGAAAAAGTTGGACATTCGTTGGAGTTTTTAAGCCTAATTTTCAAAGTAATCAACAAATTAAACAACCACCTGAACTTCTATAATGACAGACATCATTAAAGATCTAAGCAGCAACTGCACCCTATGGTAACTCATTAAAACCAGCATGAGTTGGAGAGAAAAACACACTTGTTGGGATCCAACTTCAATAAAGTGAATGCTGAGTCTGACATTTTCAGAAATAGCACATAATTTGATTTATTAAAAGAACGTTTCCACTGTAAGAACTACATTTTTAATATTAATAATCACACTACCCAAATAATCTTGATCAAAATTTAGTGAGTAAACATGAGTTAAAACAAAACCCCACACAGTTTCTCTTATTCAAAAGAGGTGCCAAAGTTTGTACAAAGTAACAACCTCACTAATGCTATCAATCCTGCACTGGAAAGCACTTACACTTTATAGTGACAGGTTGACTGTGTAAATCAAAGAGCAGGAAAAAGAACATTAGAAGCTGTGTTGCACTGCCTTATGCCTACTAGGAGAAGTGAAGCCCCAAGGCACAGAAAACATCTGACCAAGAAATAAAGCAGCCTTCTTTTGCCAGGACATATCTTTCCTATAATAGTTTTATTTTTTGATGGTATAAATTTAAGTTATCAACATAGGCTGGAGTGGCTGAACTGGCTGTAAAAGAGCAAAATCAACAACACCCTCCAGTACCTACTAAATGCTGATGTAGTCCTGACCACCACAGTTCAGTCTCATGCCTGGATGGATGTTCAGCTGGAAGCACAATGCTGAAGTGACTGCTTACTAAAGTTGCTTTGCATGTTGATTTACAAAATACAAACGTATTACTTGCCACAGGAGGCTGTGTCATTTTCTAATGCACAGAACAGGCTTCCTCATGATGATGTTTAAGGTGATTGCCCTACTACTCTGCAGAGTATGTCCATAAAGAATCAAACTCCACAAACAGTAGTGAAAGAAAAACAAAGTAACAATTTATGTAAAATGGAAAGCTTAAGAAAGTTATGAGGCAAGTTGTCAATCCTATCTACTCTTAATCATCTCCAAGTGATGAAGCACTAACCCCCCATGAGCTGCATTGCTCATTTGGATAAGTATCTAGTATAAACTGCATAGAAATTCCTAGTATTCACTACAGAAAAGGAGAACTTCTTCAGAGGTTTTATATTGTTGAGAAAAGAATTTCAGGTACAACATTTTGCTTCTAAAGATTTTACTTTCTCTTCTAGAGAAGAAAAGGCAAATTGAAAAACTGTGATGCACTCCTAGCAATTTACATAGCTTAGGAGGCTGATTATTAGATTATTATGTTTCATTCCAAATGAAATGCTTTCCATTAATCAAATCCAGGAGTTAGCAAGGTCATATCCAATCCAACAGTCCGCAGCATGAAATTTCTAGTATTCAAATGCCAACTAGAAGCAATGAATCTTAGAAGGACAGTAAGGCTGGGGACCATGTTGATGACAGCCTATGGTAGCTTTTAATGAAGAAACTACTAGAGTAACCGAAGTTCATGGAAATATTTTCAACACTTTCATAGCATCATACTTATTTCTAACATATTGAGCTTCCACCACTCATCTCAAGTGCTCTTTCCAACAAGGGGACAACAGGGACATTTATGCTTAAAATAAAGATGGTGCAGGTTTGAATGGCAGACACATGTTCCAGGCACTTGAGCCTGTAACTTGAATGCTGTTAATGACATCACATAGCTGATGGGAAAACATTAAACAATGTGTAATACTACATGTAAGAAACCCCCCAAAATCCCAGACAGTTCTCAGACCAATAGGTGCTCAGGTCATGACTCTTTCAGGGCAGCCTGATAAGAAAAAAACATCTCTGCAATCTTCTTTGCAAAAATCTGTAAGAGTTCTGACACAAAGTGGCACAGGGGCATAATTCTGTGTTCAGTGTAGGTGCCAGCATTTCAAATTTGATACATTATTATATATTCTGGCCTGAAAAGTCAACATCCAAGACCCTGAGAGCAGGCAAAGGAATCTGGTGAATGTTCACAGCTACCTTTTTATTAAGTTATAATGAGATAAACTAGATAGCAGGCAACAGTTGGAGAGGCTGTGTGTCAAACAGTGGTTTCTTGAATACCAGCCAAACTATTACGTTCCTTGAAGTCAGTAACAGATTGTGCCCAAAAGGCAACCCTGACTGCCTTCAATAACAAAGGTCTCAAATGACTTCAGCTACTACTCAGTGACCATAAAGACATAGATGAGTGTGATATACAGTCACTCATATTTGTTTGAATGATTTTTACATTTCATTTTATGTGCATAGCCTTAATATCTGGAAGAAAGCGTAATGAGTAATCAATCTAGGAACAAAAGGACAAGATGTGTCATACTGCATTAAAAAGGTGAGGCAAGGTCCCCATGCTAATGATTTCTACTGAATATATGCTAGTTATATGGAAAAAGCAAGGAGACACAGACAACAGTCTTGCAGATAGACAGCAGTCTATCTGCCAGAGCAGGTAACAAGAAAGAAGCTGAACCCCAATGAGATGCATGACATAGTAAATTTTTTCAAGTAAGACTCAGCCATAAAAAGTACATCTTTATTGTTGAACTCACGTTCAAGACTGAAACAAGATTTTACTCTGAATGTTAAATAGCTAATACTCACTTTTCAATTCTATAAGGCACAATTTACAAGGAGCCTTGTAGGTCCTTAGTGTGACCTCAAATATAAGGTACAGAACTGTGAGCATTACTTTAACATCATAAACTATCTGCCATCACAAGGGCATTTTCTTGATTTCTCCATCTTCTATGAGGTGGGAAGAGATCCTATAAATCTCAGAAAATATTTTGTTTTTCAAATGCGAACAAAAATAGACTAGGAACAGTCCTTGTACATTGCTTGAGTACTGTTCTGCAGCAATAAATGAAACAGAAAACCAAATTTGGTCAACCAGTGGTTGTCCTCTGTATCTCTCTACCTTTATAGCCTACCAGCTAGTCTAGGTTACAGAGTACCACCTACACAACTAATTGCTATGCCTGCACTTAGTGGCTTGTTTGCAGATGATAGTGCTTTACAAGGCACAGTTTTCAAACAATCACGGAGGAATCATCTCCATAGCACTATCTCAAGTTTCTTCTGTTCTAGTAGCTCTTAAGTAACTCAAATGATTGCTTCATTTCAAAAATTATAGGGAAAATAAGACATTTTCTTGGGCTACAGGCTTACTGCAAAAGCTGTCTGGATATAGTAATCAAGGAGTACCAGACAGAAAAACTCATATTAGGTTTGGCAAAAACGAAGACATTAAAGATAGAAGGGGTTTTTGCATGAGAAAATTCAGCACAAATTTCATGGATAGAATATATACACTGATTGCTAATTACTAGTGTGCTGAAAAGTAGTGGACTGTCACCACCTCTAACACCTACAGATTATAGAAGCACACTTGTTTTAAAAACAGATCTCAGATGTTCTGTAATTTAATCAACCTGTAAGAAACATGAAAATAAGACAAGCCAGACAAAGCATAATTTCTTACCATTGTTATTAAAAACAGATACTAGGTGTGTGAGAAAGTCATTCAGCTCTCAGATCTGCTTTTCTTTTTTTCAAGCCTGGCATTTTTGAATACACAGCCCATCACATTAAGTCCACCTATACAGAAACGATCTCCCAATCCTAGCAGACTTGCACAGTCTTAGCGAGCTCTGCTTAACCTCACCTGCCTCACAACCCAAGGCCAGGCACAGCAAGTGGCCAGGCACTTCAAGCACTCTGAAAGAGAGTTGCTGATAAACTATGTGTATGCAGAGTGCACTTCTGATGGCTATTCCTCCATACAGGGGATGGAGAACTCTCATATTGCAACCTTATTGATCACTGGGATCAGATATGACAGAACAACATGTCCACGGACAGGCATTTTAATGGGACAAGGAGCGCCTGGCTCTCAGGCAGCCTCCAGTGGAATCATGTGCCAGCTTCATGAGGATGAATGAGAAGTTACTGCTTGTCATCAGAGAGGTCTTGCAGGTCTGTCTGTGAAATCAGTTAGCTTTGAATTTTTGGCGTTTACTTTCAGTTGGCAATCAGAAGAAAATAATGAACTAAATACAAAGTTAGAAACAGGCAGATTAAAGAAAAGCAGCAAAATTCTAGGAATTCTCCCAACAAAAACTTTCAATTTTACTTAGGAGATAGAAGAAGGCTGAGTAAGGAAGCTGATGGAAAAGTTTTCATATAATGTTGTTTTTGGGAAAGACATCTACATGAAGATAAAGCATTCATGACAAATTCTTATACAACATTCAACTTTCGGTTGCTTTTCTCATTACTACATCTGCAGTGCAACAAGAAATGCTGGAAATCTGGTCTTCAGCATGGGACACATTTTTAGTCCAGGAGTACAAGTACAAGGTGCAAATAAAGACACAGCCAATTATGCTTTTTAATACCATCTCTCCTCAGCACATCAGCATTACTCTCTATTTTTATATATTTCTGTATCCACAGATCACTATACAATTTTACCTCAGCTGCACACTAGTACAAGTATATGAATCACAGCAAGAAGAATTCCAAAATTAGTATTAAAACATGAAAACTAATTTCTTAGAAGACTCAGCCTACAGGTACCAGGCAATACTTCTTTTAAATCAAACTGAAATCTAAAGTTAAAATACTGAAATTGATCAGTTACAGGAAAAAAAAAAATAATTAAGATAATTATTTTTCTTATAACAAGACTCAAAAAACAGACTATCAGATTGAAAGTATATGTAAATGTTGCTTAATAGGCCTAAACCAGTCATCTTCCCTATTTAATTTCCTGCCAGCTTTGATTACAAATATCTCTTTAGCATACTTCTTATATTAAAAAAACACCATAATCTGTCACAGCATAATTCTAGAATATTTGCTGGAAAGCTTTCTCCGGCTCCTTGGGCAATTCCATACTAAAACAGCCTACCACACTTGATGACGAGACAAGCACAAAATCACAAAGCATCTTAACAAATTTTCATACTATTTTTAGGTGAAAATAAGTAGACTGGAGAGATCACCACCATCATCAATGTTTTAACACTGACTAATTAGAAACTTACACAGAAGCACTAGTTTTGAAATTTTCAAACATATAGCTACAAGGCGACTTCCACCAGTTTATTTAGCCTAAAGACTTTGGCAATTAGAAATAATGTCAAATAGCAGCTACAAACAGCAGACTACTGATTTGCCTTATAAAAAGGAAGCCCTGAAGACTGACTTAAACATAGAAAAACTTGCTGTTACGTGATTCCTTAAACTGGTATTTATCTTCAGAAGTATTCTGGGACCAGCTGCTAATGAATTTTGAAGAAAAAAAATTTCTAAAATAATTTCTGCACTTGCCACTTTTCTTATCCATAGATACGAGGGTAAGAAATTCTGACTTTACCCAGCAGAAACCATACATTCATAGAATTAGTTTCTGTATCAGAATCAAACAATTTTTTTTTTTTTTTAGGGCTAAGGATTTAAGACAGTTATAAAAAGGTGATGGTTGGCACAGAATTCTTTCCTGCAAAGAGAAAAACCTGCAGGTTTTCTTATAGGACAGCAATTCCCAAACCTGACCATTTCAGGAGGACTTGGCTGAGTGTCAAGCCATTCACCTCTAGTCCAACACTTCCACTATCCCAATGTGTACTGACAGCATAAAAGAAAATACCAGCAAGCCAAGGAGTTTGTTAATGTTGCTTAACAGAGGTGGATGATGAAGAGTAGCAAGGGACTCTAATACTGAAAGCTGGTT
The DNA here is from genome assembly GCF_026419915.1 of Harpia harpyja. Lineage (NCBI taxonomy): Eukaryota > Metazoa > Chordata > Aves > Accipitriformes > Accipitridae > Harpia > Harpia harpyja. The sequence goes on along the minus strand of NC_068942.1, from coordinate 14,225,462 downwards.
TTATCCCAGTTAGGATAGTAAAGTCAGAATTTTAATACCCTCCATGAAAGGCTGCCAGGCCCAACAGGCTTCCCCAGGGAAACAGGCCGAAAGGCCCGACGCCTTTGCTCATGTCGACCAGCCCCAGGCTGCGCACTCCAACACCCTGGGTTGCCATACGCCCAAGTAGGTGAGAAGGAAACAAGGCAAGTTTTTGCCTGAAACATAGCCTTTTGTATTCTTTTAGGGGTGTGTAGAAAAGAAAAAAGGCTTCAACAGCAAAAAGATTAATTTTTAGCCTAGTTTTCCAAGGAAACAAGGCCTACCAAATCACTCTCTGCATTTACCAGTGTGTGAACTAACAAACAAGTTTTAAGCCTCTTCAGTAACTTCCAGATTCAACAGAGACAGAAATGTTTGGGGCCAGCAGAGGAGACCGATGTGAATGACTGCTCTTCGTGCATCCTGCTCTTATCCTCTGCACGGCTGGAGCACGAGCACAGCGGCATTAGCACGCACCAGTGAGCCCACCAGTAGGGCACCAGCACAAATTCTTCTTCGGCCGGCAAAGCTGTAGCAGTCACACTGCAGCAGACAAGGGGTAATAGAAACCACGCAACGCAGAGAGCCACAGGAGACCAAGCCCTGTGACTTCTGCAGCTCAAGCAGCTGTGGGTTTGGGATTTTTTTGTGGGGTTTCCCCCCTTCCCACCTTGCATATAAAATTATTTGGAGGAAAGTGATTTTGTGTCTAGTTAATGAGTGAGCCTTAATCTTTCAGGTGCCATCTGACTGCATTTCTTGCAGAACTTGTAGTTCCTTATGTCTCCATGTGGATGTGAAAAGAATGTCTAGGCATCAAAAAAAATAAAAAGGGAAAAGTTCTATTAGTTACAGACTGGCTTGCTCTAGAAAAAGATCTCATTAATGATATATTGAAACTGATTCAAAAGTTATCATGAATAGATCAAGCCTCATACCACCTCAAAGACACAACAAGCTTTCTCTCAGTACAAAACTGAAGTAAAGGGAGCTGACAGGAAAGAGGAAAAGTTACTGACAGGAAGGAAAGCAACCAGCTCAGTGCCAGGATGAAGCCTAGCATCTCTTGGCCCTCACTGTGGCTCTTTCATTATTTCTTAAGTTCTGTCCTCAAAAACCAGCACTTGAATGCCATTTAATTTGGTTTCTTATGAAGGGAGACAGCACAGCTCTGTTTCCACAAAAAGACAAAGTTTCCTATCATCCGTGGGGTTTCAACAGTCCTTGGACATCAACCGAGCTGTATACTTCTGATTTAAAAAAAGAAGGCCACAACTAAAAAAGGAGAAAACTGTATCAAAAATGACTGGATTATTTTCTCTATATGAAAGGGAAGCAGATAAGCAACATGGTCAAGAATAATGAGACCCAAGCTTTGTATTGTCTGAATATAAAATTCTTAGTAATTTTAATAAAATTACAAAGAGAAGAATATGAGCTTGAAAAGCCAGTCTCATGCCAAGTTAGAAGCTTTGATGATAAGATAAAACACCACAGGGGTGATCCATATATGCCTGTACTTTCCCAAAATGGGTACTGCTTTTATGAACTAGGTAATGGAGAATAAGCTTTGTGATATGTTAATTTGTTAGGGCTAGAAAGCCCTTTTACTGAACAAAAGGAAGAGCCACTTTGACGCTTAAAACCAAACATGTTTTATGAGACAAGTTGCTTTGACATGAAAATATCTGTGATGCAAGGGTACACACACACAAAACTAAAAGCTAACATTACAATTGCACGATACATTAAGAAAAATGCAGATTAAGTTACATCAACATAGTATCATATTCCAAGTTTTCATGTGCTGTTGCATATACATAGCAATGAACATTTAAATTAGCTGGTTTTAAGTCAAAATGGATGTTAAACAGTAGCTTTTTGAACTGTTCTCTCAGAGGAGCCTCACAACAAGAGCTACCCCAATTCTTTATTGATTTTTACCAAGCAATAATCTCTAAGGACAGCTTGAATTTTATTTTTATCTTCCTATAGTAAACTTGTGTGTGACGCTTATTAAGAGACAAACCTAACAAATTAGCTTTTAGTAAGCAGTTACGTGAAAGTAATACAATAGCAGCAAAAATTCAGTCTGTCCTCAGAAAAGTTCCCTCACAAAAGTCTTCTAAATTGTCCAAAGACAAAAGAGGAGCCATACTGCATTCAGAGGTTTTAGAGATGAAATTTTGGCACGACTTCAGGGGGGATATAAGCAAATAATGACAGAATAGAAAGTAAAAGGAATGTGAACTACTACAAAACTACTTTGGCTATGAGCACTTCTTTTTTATTATGTCCCAGATACTTGGAAAAACTACTAGATATTGCTCTTCCATGTTTTCTAACAAACCTCTTAACTATGATACTGAAGCGTAGGATTCATAACCATTTGTAAACATTCAGACAAGGATCCTAGATAGGTTTCCTAAACTTACAGCTAACTTCATGAACACCAGCAGATCAGTAACAATCACTAGCAGGGCTGGTTGAAGAGTTCTCCAGAAGCAAAAGATGAACATTTCTGGAAGTCAGATGAGTACTTCCATGTCCTTCTGTCACCAAAAATAAGCCATGTATAACTTTTGAAGGGCCTTATACAGTTTTTAGGTAACATTTTAACTACCACTTCAGACTTCGTTCAATATTGCAAATAAAGCTACCAAATGAACAGTGGTTCAGTAATAATGAAGAACTAGTACCAATAGTAGAAAGTATGTAATATGTACACAGACATACCAGTACAATCTGTGACAATTCCCATTACTAAAGAGCACTGGTAGTCTAGCTATGTCCTATATAAAAATGGATATTAAATATTTATTGAAATAATAATAATCTACTCCTGATTCTCAGTGTCTGCTTAAAGCCCTTACAGGCAACAGAATTTCTATGTCCAAATGGAGCAATTAGGCAACTTACAGCATCCTGAAGAATGTCTCACAAGAAGTAGACAATTGCTCTGTGTGTAACAGTTCTGAGAATTGATGCTCACACGCATTTAACAGTGAAAATTGCTCGGTTACTGCAAAAGCTATGCTAGCACTGGAAACAAACTTGCGTAGAATGTGAAAGTTAACTGAAACTCTTGGTGAGAATTTTCCTCACTAAGAAGAACAGCCAGTATTTACAAAACGTTTGTTTTATGCTGCCAGCCTACTGCTACTGCTATCCCCTCTCTCTCTCTGAGTGCCTTTTCCTGCAAGCCACAGTCCATTGATGCATTACTCCCACACTAAATATGTTTGTACTACTGCTGCTTCTTGACATCAAGCCAGACTGGCAATTATTTTTTCATATTTCATTTCCTCAGTTTTCCATGTTTTATTTCACATGCTACCTTCTATACGATGGACCTCCTGTGAACCCTTTTCCAATTATTTTTTAGCACCTCCTATATATAGTAATGACGAAGTCATCTTCTGAAACTCCTTTCCCTGTCAGTAGGCAGTCTGTATTACCACATTCTCCACTTAAGATCAACTATGAAATGTAGTTGTAACATTGAAAGTATCTGGCAGTGCTTACAACGAAGGTCTTTAAAGTATTTCCAATGGGATATAACCATACAGATGTTGACATCTTTGAAATATGTTCAGTCAAAATAAAAGTTTCTGGTTGTGGATTTCTGATTTTTATTTAACTATCTACATACCTGGATGAATATTTTTATGTTTTCAGCACCTGCATTTTTTTAAAGAATGCCAATTTAAGTAGCATGTCAAGATATGTAACATTTAATTTGACTACTTTGAGTAAGGAGAGCCAGTAGACTCCTTATTCCAAAATTCCACTTGCAAATTCCTTCACTCAGCCAACTTCCGCAGTTTTGTTTTGTTCTTTAATGAACTTAACATTAATGAGGAAAAGTTTAATAATGACTTCTACGTAACAAAAGAAAGTACCATGATTTTTTGCTCTTCTTGCATGTAGCCTCCACAAACCTAATCTCCACAAACTTAGGGCTTCAATAAACATTGCCGAGTAATACAAGATAGTAATATATAACTATCTATATGATATACTATACATAATATAGTATAATATAAGATGCTGAAGCACAGAATGCTTTTGTTGCTTTTCTGCAGAGTCCATGCCTAGCTCCAGCAGGGCATTAACATGCTAAGTTTAGAGGTCTGGAGAATTTCAGCAGCATGACAGAAATATACTCCTGAGACACTCAGTTTTGGCATCAAACATCCAAGATTTTCCCTGTATAAATGCATTTTTGAAAGCTGTTTCACAACATCTTTTGTCTCTTACGATAAATAACTAAAGTAATAAATACGATAGCTCATTAAAAAATAGTTCATGCTCTAAAACAAGCTGTTTAGTCAAAGTTTTTATGACAAAAACCCCTATAATGTAATCTATTTTCCATTTTGAACAAAAAACTTGCAGTATGACTATCCTCTGTTCACACAAGCATTCGTTTTTTGCTAAATGTTTTAGGTAGTTATTACTACATCTGCTTATATCAGGTATTCAAGACCATTTTATTAACAGTCTAAAACTCATTGGATTAAACTAGTTAAAATCAATAAAGAGTAGTTAACCAGTGAGCATGTAACCAGATATCCAGTTCCTCTGTGGGAAAGTCTCAAAAATGCAATGGCACCATAACATTGAAGCTCTTGTAAGTGGCAAAAATTTCCCAAGCCACACAGAAGTACATATTAGTGCAATCCTATTTTGTAATGGTGCTATTTTGCTGGCTGTGCATGTAAAATATCAGCTATACATATAAACAGTTCAGAAATCACCTCTGTAAAATAAATTAAAAATAAGCACTAAGACAAGTAGTAAAAACAAAGCCCTCTTGAAACCAAGGAGAAACCTCCAACTGATTTTAATGATGCTAGTATTTTATCCTAGAGGTCTCGTCTTTGTAGTTACAGATGTTTAATTATTATTTCAAAATACATTCAATTTTCCTATTTCTTTCACTTTGGAAAATCATGTCAGCCATTTCACCACTGACTTTAGTTTCTGGCCAATTTAATTTTCTCATTCACTAACAAGCTGTACTGTTTACTTATGCCTCAGTAAGTTATGCTATTTGTTGTATTTGAAAAAGCGTGTCCCACTATGTTTTCTAAAGATTATATACTAAAACTACTTTTGTTGGTCTCAAGTTCTGCCAAATTGCGTTTTGACACCAAAGTTGTCTTTCTCCACCGAATAATGGCTCGATGAAAACCGTGCAGGGAAAACAGCAGCCTTCCACTGGGGCTCTCAGAGAACCTTTGGTTCTGCTTCAGATGAGTTAGAAAAGCTGCAGCTGGGAGTCCTAAGCCTGAAGAGAAAAGCAGCAGCTTACACAGAAAAGCCAGGCTTTGGCTTTGACAGGGAACAGAGAACCTTCAGGGATCAATGAAGCACGCGCAATTAGACTGATGTGCCAAGCTAGTGACAAGTAAAACTGAGTATCCAATAGCAGAACATTCATGTTTGGTATTTGGAGGAGCTAAGCATTTGCAAAGTCCAATATCTGGCATTCTACAAAGCAACAAAAAGCTGATGCTTCATATTTTGCTTAGGAAAGAAAAGTACACATCTACTTTCACACCTTCACACTGCACTTTTCTGATGGGGAAGGTCAGCTTGTAACTAGAGGAACAGCTATGCAGCATATAAAAACAAGCTCCACTTGCCCACTGAGCCAAGCAGAAGTATTAATTAAATATTGAGCCAGAGCCAATTGCACTGTGCACAAATAACACAGCCTGTTTCTTTAAAGCATCTCTGTTGGAGCCTGCACAGTATGTCAGAAGGAACTCAACACTTGCACCTGAGCACCACACAAGTCTGCTGAAAATGAAATGCTGAAGCACTTTTCACAGTCAGTATCATAATGTGAACTGTGAAGAGTTCAGAGTTCTTAATATAAATTCCATACTCAGAGCGCCCAGGGAATCACTCTCCCCACAGACCTGAGAATTATTAAACTGAATTCAGGTTTAGAAATGCAAGTTAAGTGTTTCTCAGGTCATCAAGTTTTTGGATGCTAATAGTTAGAACATATGTTTTTCGTTTGTGAAACATAACACTAAAGTTCTGACTATTGAAAACAATGAGCAAGAAGTAAATACAGTAAAGACAGTGTCTGCAGTGTGTGCTACTGACAAACAGCACACTAAGTCACTAGCAGGAAAAAAAATCTACACACACTTGCTTAGTCTTATTCTGAAATAACGTGATATTGTGCAATGCTGTATATGCTCTTCCATTCGTTACCTGAAGGAGTGAATAAGTGCGTGCAGCCCGTTGGAATTCAAAAATCCTCTTGTAGCTGGTTTGCATTATGAGCTCTAAAATAGGCTGTTTCTTGTCGAACTGTGTTTCAATGTCATTTCACATTACATTTGTCTTAGCTTACACATTGAAAAAAATTTAAACGTTCATATAAATAATGTTAGGCTTTTAAAGGGTATCAGAAATTTCGTCAAGTAAATTAAGACTATATGTATTCTCTTTAAAAGAATAATGACCATTACAGATTCCTGTTTAATGCAAGAAACTAAAGGAATGATTTCTCTGAACAACAAGTGTCCATTATTTATAGATACTTAATTTAGGAGACCAATTTAACACATCTGAAATTAAGGTCACCTTAAAACCTAATTGAGATTACTTGCAACACAAGGACTATTTCCTGTATACCATAATTTATTAAGTTACACATAAGGTTAAATTACAAGTATTTAAAAGGCCCACTCCACTTATTTATTATGAGATTCTACCAACAAGGAACTTGTTACAAAAGAGGAAGCTTTTTAACTTAAAAAACAAGAACATATGAGGGTAAAAGATAGTTTACACTTGATTTTAATGCAAGAAATCCATCAGAAGAAATGAATATTTAAGTTAATACAGAATTAGGAGTAAAGGTAACAGAAGAATTTTCTCCAATTACTTCTATTTATTTAATTGAAATGACAGAATCACAGAACAGTTGAGGTTGGAAGGAACCTCTAGAGATGGTCTAGTCTCCAGAGCCGGAGACTCCACAGTCTCTTGAGCAAACTGCTCCTGTGTCCAACCACCTTCACAGTGTCAGAAATTTTTATGTTTCCATGGAACATCCTGTTTTTCAGTTTATGCCCATTGCCTCTAGTCCTGCCATTGGATATCACCGAGAGGAGTCTGGCTCCATCTGCTTCACTCCCTCACCATCAGATTCTGATCAGATCAGATCCCCCCGAGCCTTCCCTTCTCCAGCCTGAACAACCCCAGTTCGCTCAGTCTCTTCTTGTATGTCAGATGCTCCAGTCCTTTTGTCACCCCTGTGGCCCTTTGCTGGACTCAGTCCAGTACGCCCATACTGGACACGACCCTACACTTTTCAGATTTTAGTTGTTCATCTTACTGCTCAAAGCAGCGCAATAAAATGCATGAGTGTGATGTTAATTAAAAAAGCCTAACATTTAAGTTATTCCTTAAACCAGATAGTTTTCATAGCTTTTGCTCTGTGCTGCTTGCCTTCCTCTCCATTTTATAAGCAAAATGAAGCAAGTACACCTATCAATAAAATACTACTAACAATAAAGGCAAAAGAAATGATGACATGTATTCTCCAGAATAAGAGGCAAGTACTGATCAAAGTCAGTCTAGACACACCTTTTGTCATGACCAGACTATCATGTGAAATGCAATATCAGCATTTTTTAATTAGAACTTTTTCAGCTTGGGGGGGTGGGGGGCGATGTAGGAAAGGAAGCTTTGTTCAAATAAGAGAAGACAGCATCAGATAAAGTAAGTGATGATAATCCAAGAACTGTGGGGCTTTTTGAAAGATAATCAGGATACAGGAAGGTGATATTTACCCAGCTTCACAACATATTCTTTCCTTGTAGCACGTGAAGCTCCGAGTGGAGAAAACACAACGGTTACCATAATCCAGGAAAATTTAAGGCATCTTATGTCCTTTATCAACCCATCAGTTCATAGGCTAACATACTACCCAATATTAATATGCATATCAGAAATTAATTCAGCACCCAATATTAAAAACAAACAACACAGAAGCTATGTTCTAAAAAAATATGCATATTTTTACAGTATCCATGAGATACATCATAAAAAACTGTCTAGAAAAAAAAAGATTAAAAAAATCAACTGTAACTAAAAGGCTAGGGAAAAAACATATTATCTGTTGATTGCTGAGCTCTACAGTTTCCATTCTGATCAGAATTAACAACACGGACCAGCCCTGCTTTACTGTGAGTGACATGCCTTGTGACTTGCAAGCTGCGGCACGAGGCTGCTACTTCTACTACCAAATCTGTCCATTATGTTTTAGTTTAGACATAAAAAAAATTCTAAAAAAACCCCCAACAAAACCAAACAAACTCATTGCTGCAGGCTGAAGGATATACAGTTTAGAAATACAACTTAGTTTTCAAGTATCAAGAAAACACATGAAATCCAAGTTTGCCTAACTCGGGGAAAAGACTTTATAATTTGTGAATACCTTTTCTTCTCCTTATTTAACTGCAAATATCATTTAATAAGAGTTTCAAATGCAAATTTCCTACTTAGATGGAACTGTGTATGCTTCCAGAAGGTGGTGATGCTATACTAGATTTGACTATGTAGATTGGAAAGACTTCTTAAAAGATGACTACAGAAGACAAAAACCAAACCAAATCAAACTCATCTCCTGCTGTGTGTTTCTTTTATTTGTCTTCACCAGCACTGTTGTGCCCCAGGCCTCGGGAACAAAAATCCAGTTTGATGCAAACACAGACCCACCGTCAGGGAAGGAAGAGTTGGTATGTGAACTGTTACAGGAGCTTGACCCCTACAAATCGATGGGCCCTGACAATCTCCACCCAAGGGTGTTAGGAGAGCTGGCTGACGTCGTCGTTGCGAGGCCGCTCCCCTTAATCTTTGGGAAGTTGTGGAGATCGGGGGACGTCCCAGAAGACTGGAAGAAGGCTAATGTCACCCCCATCTACAAGAAGGGCTTAGAGGAGGATCCAGGAAATGACAGGCCCATCAGTCGTTCTTCAGTCCCTGGGAAAGTTATGGAACGAACCCCCCTGGGGGCTACCACAAGTCAAATGAAGCACCTGATTGGGAAAAGCCAGCACGGATTCACCAAGGGGAAATCGTGCTTGACAAGCCTGATCGCCTTCTACGACAAAGTAACCTGCTCAGTTGGTCTGGGCTGAGCGGTGCACATCGTCTAGCTGGATTTCTCCAAGGCTTTCGATACGGTTTCCCACAGCCTCCTCCTAGAGAAACGGATGCGTTACAGCCTAGACAAGTGGTCTGTGCGGTGGGTGGGGAACGGGCTGACAGGCTGCACCCAGTGAGTGGTGGTAAATAGCTCCTCTTCCAGCTGGCAACCTGTCACAAGTGGGGTCCCCCAGGGATCGATACTGGGCCCAATGCTGTTTCATACCTTCAAAAGCGATCTGGACGATGGGATCAAGCGTACCCGATGAAACCAAAGCGAGTGGGGAAGCGGACGCTTTGGAAGGGAAAGCCACCCTGCAGGAAGACCTGGATAGGCTGGAAGAGTGGGCTAACAAGAACCTCATGAAGTTCAACAAGGACCTGTGTAAGGTCTTGCACCTGGGAAAACATAACCCAGGAGTGCAGCACAGGCTGGGATCTACCCGCTGGGGAGGAGCTCTGTGGAAAGGGACCTGGGGAGGGGGTCCTGGTGGACAACCGGCTCAATGTGAGCAAACAGTGTGCTGCTGTGGCAAAGCAAGCCATCAGGATGCTGGGTTGCATCGACAAGGGCATCCCCAGCAGAGAAAAAGAAGTCGTTATCCCACTCTACTCGGTGCTTGTCAGGCCACACGTGGAATACTGTGTGCAGTTTTGGCCCCCGCTATGCAAAAATGATGTGGGCAGGCTGGAGAGGGTCCAGAGAAGGGCCACAAAGATGATCAAAGGACTGGGAAGCCTGCCATGGGAGGAAAGGCTGGGAGAACCGGCCTTGTTCAGCCTTGAGAAAAGAAGGCTTAGGGGAGACCTTGTCACCACGTTCCAGTATTTAAAGGGTGGCTACGAAGAAGATGGGCACTCCCTTTTTACAAGGAGTCGCATGGAAAAGATGAGGGGTAATGGGTACAAGTTACTCCTGGGGAGATTCCAGTTGGATGCAAGAAGGAAATTTTTCACAATGAGAACAACCAGCCATTGGAATGATCTCCCCAGGGAAGCGGTGGATTCCCCAGCATTGGACACTTTCAAGATTCATCTGGACAGGATGCTGGGCCATCTTGTCTAGACTGTGCTTTTGCCGTGAAAGGTTGGACCACATGATCTTTGACGTCCCTTCCAACCTGGTATTCTACAATCGTATTTATTGGCTCATATTCCTATATCAGGGAATAATTTTAGTGTGTTTTAATCTGAAAGCATCCAGGTGTGTTTCCTATTCTGAGTTCCACAGATCAGCTGACTGCATTATCTAGGTCCCTTATTGTAGCACAAAATTCCTTTTTGAAAGGGAAATTTTGACTCTTTATTATTTAATTACTGACCTGTTACTTTAATTAATTTGATTTTTAAAATTAAAATACAAACTTGTCTATGGTTAAAGAAAAAATTTTGGATATAAGGATAAGGTGGTTAAAGAGAAGAGAGTATGGATATAAAAATGATCACATCAAAGCTAGAAACAGCTTGAGTGCAAGATAATCTTCATAAACCTTCAAAAACTAACACATGAAATTGTAGGTCAGGGAGCACACATCTACAAGTGCAATAACACTGTGGATAAGAAAAATATTAACACGATTGGAGAAGAGTTAAAAGGATATATTTTGAAAAAAAATCAAAAAGACATGCAGGTAACTGGAAAATGGCATAAATGTAGCATGTACTTACTAATGATACATCACTTGGTCTAACACTTCATTAATCTAGAAAATGGATAAATAGCAGCTGTCTCACATGTGGACTTCATTGAAAACATTGCAGTTTTCCACACGAGGACTTGTTAAATTCATGAAGATGAGCATTAATAGAAGAATTAAAAGTTGGCAAGGAACTGCCTGAAGGGTAAATGAAAGGAAAGGCAATGTTGAAAAGGCATAGAATCATCTGGAAAAAAAAAAAACAAACAACTTACAAGTGCAGTTGTTTGATGCTCATGTTTTAAATTGGTAAAAAAAAAAAAAAAAAAAAGCAATAACTGTAGCACAGGAAAAGTGAAAGTGATCATAAAACCAGCCCTGAATAAAGCCAGAAAGCAGAAGATAACAAGGGTTCATTTGAACTACCCAGGCAACAAGACTCTGGAGCAGTGTTCAGGGCAGAAGTTCGGACAAACTATGCCACATTTTTTTTATTAGTCTTCCTTAGTTTAAGATATTGTATCACTGACAGAAAAGGTCCCTTCTAGGTTCTGTGAAAGTTTAGATTTTGCTTTTCTTTACTCTTCTGTACTTTTTTTGCAGAAAGGCTGGTGGCAGACACAGAGGAGCTTCCTGCCAATTCGTTGAATCGACAAATTAGTTAAGTTCCCTTTGTTCTTGATCCCAAGAGCATTTACAGGTTCGACCAATAAAGCATATTGGCAGACATTTGTGGTGGGATTTGGATAGGGCAACAGAAACAATGTAGATGAACTCAAGTGGAAAAAAAAAAAAAAAATCATTATATTGCCACCAGTGCCGAAGGCAGCTAAAGAAAAGTTACAGGCAGAAGCCTGAGAGACAACAGAGCTCCACATAACAGAGCCTGGGGAAAACTGTCTGCTACATCAAGCATTCAGAGACACACAAACACCACACTGAAAAAAAAAGTCCTACTTAATGAAACAACAGAATAATCTATTAAGTTCCATTCTGAAATAAGCATGAAAAGAACTGAATTTCAGTAATAAAGCTGTAACCTTCTGGCTCTAATGGTGAGTGTATTACTGGATGGATCTATTAAGGAATACATACAGGAAGAGGTGCTGCCCAACTCTCGACCTTTTTTTTTTTTTTTTTCCATCGTTTAAAACGTATATTCCAGAACTTGTACTTTTCTGATTTCAGGTCTACTTTGATTTGAAAGGAATGTGTTTGACCCTGGAAGGAAGGATTCAGCACCTGCAAACTCCATGTTACTACCCTTTGGTCTCTTACTGTAGTTTTCGTTACCTGAACGTGGTGCTTATAACAACAAGGAAGAAGCCATATCTTACATTTTTGGTAGGAATGATGAATAATGAATTATTCTTACAAATGAAATAAAAAGGAATGCTTGTTTCCCACTATGACAGTTTGCAATACAGCCGGATTGTATTTAACTGACGGAAGCCCTAGATTCTATAGTTCAAGTATGTGTATATGTTACTTCTAATGCAGAGAGCTGGAGGTAGTCACAAGTATAAAGCAGACAAAAGAAGTCTAAGCAGTAAACTTCTTGTGTCTTATTTTATAGGCAAACAAATGTACCATATATAGAGATAAGTAAACATATGTACTACTCGCATAATATGCGAACTACTACTTACAGTGTAATTTTCTTGAAACAGTTCTGCTGTTTCACATCATAGCCTAGTGTTCTTCTAGTCATTTACACAGCATTTAACTTGATTTTGTCTGGGAAGCACCATTTAATCTAATATGCTGAATGACATTAATGTTTCTAAATTTTATTTGGGCAAAGTTCTTCCCTTGGCTTGAGATGAATAAATTGCATAATTTTTCATAATTATGCAGTATAAACTAGATCTTAACACAATTCTGATTGCATTTCCTTTTTTACCTCTAGTTATTTTATCGCTATAGGAAATTTCTTCCTGTTTTGTTGTGATAAAGGGATAATGCACCTCTGCATTAGCGTAAAAATAGAGATAGGTATCTCCAAAATAAAATTCAGAAAAATACTGCAGACAAGCTATGACAAGTTCACAGAAGAAAGAGACACACTCTGAGAACAGCACGGTGTAACCAAAGAGGGACTGAACTCCTCCAAGTTTTTCCTAGTTACCTGGGAGGGGTTAGGTGGCAAAGTTGCTAAAATGATCTCATGACTCAAGTCTTCATTCTGAAAACATCGTGTACTAGAAACTGAATACTCAAATTGAGGAATGCACTGCATACTAAGTTTTAGTAAAAAACAATAATAAAAAGCACGATGGTTATCGGGCAAAACTCTACAGTTTGTCATCAGCTTTTTCCTCCTGTTTTTAAATAATGGTCTTGTTACCGCATCATTACCATTTCATGCTCATCAACAAAATCTGACATACAGTGAAAAGCATGCTTCAGTAGCTGTCATTTAGCTTTACCAGACTTTATGTCCCCAATGAAAAGCACATGTCCTAAGCACTTAGAAAATAAATTATAACTCCCATATCACTCCAAGCATAAGAATCAATTTTTGTCTAATTAAGAGTCACCAGTAACGTGCCAGATAAACAAACTGTCCCAAAGGAAGTGTGGAATGTTCTTAAATAGTGAAAACAAAGAACAAAGTATTTCTTCTACCTCACCGACCACTTTAAACATAAACTATACAGTGCTGGAGAAGGAAGCTCATTTCAATTCCTTGTAGAGCTCATTAAGCAGATAAAAACCTAAATAGCATACATGTGTGTGCCTATACATACACTACGAAAGAAACAGGATGTCACCCCTGAAATGGTCTAAAAATGCTCATATTCTTAATGTGATCTGGAATCTTAATAAACTTTACTTAAGGATCAAATGAAATTGTCTTGGAGAAGTCCACTTGCCAATATCCTCACCACCAGCATGATCTTGTTTTAATAATAAACAGGCAATAGTATCTTCCTAAACAGAAAAATAGACATGGCCACTGTTTTAAAATATGAAAATGTATTTTACAGATCTCGATTTTTATTTATCCTTTCATATCAATTGTTCTTTTCCTCTTGGTTTATAAAGAAAAAAAGAATTTCTTAGAGCATAGAGACCTTAGCATGTATGCATCACCCCAATTAATGTAAGATTTTCAGTATGCATGATCAATCACATATTTTTTATACCATCTCATATGGCAAGTCTACAACCTAGTTCTAGAAATAGGTTATCTTCAGGTTTAAAAACACCATCTGCTCTTAATGATGCCACCAGCAAAATTGCTATAATAAAAAAAATAATAATCCCTAAGTGATGGTAAAATCCAAAGCCCAGAAGAAATTTTCAAGTCACTACTACTCTACAGGGAGCACAATACAAATGCCAGCTAGCTTTTAAGAAAAAGTGATCAGGTTCAAATTAGTGTTACCTCCTCCTTGGCCTCCACATTGTGCAATGAACAATGAATTAATAAGATTGTTACAAGGAAAGGCAACATGGGGCCAAAATAAGGAGAATGGGGAGATAATTTATTTTTTTTATTACCAAGAGTTCTTAAAAATCCAAAATAAGATACAGGTTTCAGATACTTAAGGGAAAGAGTCCTTTTTCTCTCTAGTAACACAACGAAAAAGATTTACTCTTGCTAAATAATCTTCAGAAAGGTATGTGTACATTGGCAGAGTAAACAATTTTTTCGTATTATCAAATTAAAACTCCTGTGAAGCCATCAAAACAGAAATTTTGCCTGAAAGTCTTTGTTCCAAAAACCAAAGGAAAGAAAGTCTTTATTGGCGATCTACACAAAAACTGATAGCTTGAACTTTCTGCCAATTGATTTAGCAATCCATTAAGACCATAAAGTTACAAAATAAAAATAAAGTTATTTCTTCTTACTTCAAGTGAAAGGTTTCAAGCATTTCCTTTAACATTTTACAGATTAAACTTAGGCATTAACTAGGCATTATGCAGAAGTATGGAATTATTTCTGCATACCCTGTGACTATATTGGAAAAGTCTTTCACTGATCTAGAAAAAAAAAAATTTCAAATCTTTATCTCTGTACAATTAATAAACTTCAGCTCCCTGTGGCAAATTAAGGTATTCTTTTTTATGTTTCATTTGACATGCAAGTTTCTTTATCCGATCTCCTTCTCCCTCTTCCTGTCTTCCCTCAATCCAACCACCCAAACTATGAAACTGTTTGCAGACATGCATAAAAGTGTTATTTTTCAAATACATATTAATGCAGTAGAAATTAGATCAGCTTCCCTTTATATTCGTATTTAGGTTCTCAAATTAGAAGTTCATAAGAAAATCTTTAGCTCAAAGGACTGCCAAAATGTGGCCTACTGACTACCAAACGAAACGAGAATATGGCTTCAGCAGCTATATCATTATGCTATAGATATCAATAGTTATCTAAACCCAAAATGAAATATTCAGATCCTCTTCTCTCTCACTTCATGGTTTTGTTAAGAAGAATAAAATCTGCAACTGTAATGGCAAAATTCCAGTAAATTTTCATTATACTGTCTTTCACAGGATTGTCTATTCCTACCATCATTTATATTTCTGTAGTAAATTTTCAACATTTAAAGTCTTTCTGAAAAGTCAGTTTGAGAATTTAAGTACTGGCTGTTTTCAGGGGAGGAAAGCAGGGCAAGTTAGGGAAAATAAAGTAAACGTAACAGAAACATGCACAGGAAGACTCAGTTAGCAAACTGTGGGAATTTTTTCCCAACCCCATTCAAAAACAGTTCTCTCTTGCCTAAATTAATCTAATTGTCTCTCCTGCACACACCTTGAAAGCCTCTTCACCAGCCCTTAATCATGCTCTTTCCCCTTTCTACCACTATGTTTATCCTTCAACTCCAGCCTCCCAGCAACTGTTCTCTCTCCCTCAAGCTTTCTCTGCCCTTCTTGTAATAAACCCATCCCCTTTCCTTATTGAAAGAAATAGAAGTGATATGACAAAGTTTAAGTAGCACCACCTGCACAGTTCTCCAACTTTCCTTCCAGCAACAGGAGGGCTCCGAAACTGGAGATGAAACCTGCCCAAGAAAGTTAACTTTGGTTTGGCTTTCCAAGTTCTCACACTTTTATATGGTAGCTTAAATTGCTCAGCTTCTCCGTACTTTTCTTTTTAAGCAGTAGCCAAAGGGACAGAAAAAAAGAAATAGCCTGTCTGTTATGGGGAAAGGAGACTATTCACATAAAATTCATGCTGCATCCATCTTCGGCCTGGTAAATTAAGATGCTACCATGTAATTTTTCTCAAGACAAAACAAACCAACCAACCAAAAAGCATAGATGACACATGGATAAAGTATATAGGCATAATCCAATATAAAATAATTGTGTATTTCTGCAACATTCAAATACAGGCAGTATAGTAGATACGCTACTGTACCTCATTTTGAAGTTCATCACCACTTTTGGCAGAAGCAAGCATCTCGTACAAAGTACAGCAGAGGTCTTCTGTTGTTGGCCCTCCAGGGGTATCCCCTTGAGATTCATTCAGATACTTTCCAACTTCACACCATAGAAAAGAATCATCTACTTTTTCCAAAGACTTGAGATCAGATTTCTCATCACAGTAATTCTGTAAGTGATTCAGCTGGTTATTCAGAAATTTGTTATAATCTAAGCTTATAATTTTCTGTGCATCGGCCTCACCATTCACAGGCAGCTCCTCAGAGTGATCCAAATCATGCATGTCAAATGAAAACACTATATTTTTACCGAAGAACACTCTGTTATCACCATTTTGCTCTTCAGCCATCTGTATGAGGGCTGTAAGCTGTTCTTCAGTGAAGTGAGAAGCAATCCGATATGTGGCATTACAAGCTGCAGTAGCAGATGACGATGGAAATGGCCCAAACACCTGCTTGATCGCCTTTGTCTCATCACAGCCAACACATTCTTTCCTGTGAAATGTCTTAAAGAGAAAAACAGCTCCGCTTTCAATTGCTTCTTGTCCATTTTCAGCTCCAACTGTTAACAAAACCAAAACCAAATGTAACTGTATACACTTCAAACTAATTCTCTTTCATTGCCTATAACATAACTGTATTCAATTTCTTGCTGCAAGTCTCATCAACAGAGATATGAAACGAAGACCGTAACAAGTAGCAATTGTTGCAAGGTACTGAATTATAAAAGGTATACAATAGTAAAGCATCTGTCTTCATTATCCTTCTATTTACTAGAAATTCATATTAAGGATTACCAATGCTTTGTTATTTTTCAGAGTTAGAGGAAAAACTTGCCTGAAGTCTTAAACTCACAATAGTATATTTGAGTTTTTTAAAAGGTAACAAATTTCCACTTTGTCTCACTGTTTATTCACTGCCTAATCTGAATATTCATAACAGACTAAACATACAGAACTCAGCTGGGAATTACTACATTCTTATAGTAATTCCCAATAGAATTACTACAGAATGTGCATTAGTTAGAAAAATTGCCCAAAGAAATTAAAGCAAATAAATGCATGAATTTTTTTCTGTAGATATTTTGTATCTACAGAATATCGTGTGGTGCAAATAAAAAACTTATTATTAGAGAAAAAAATCATGAATTTACCTCTTACACAAATATTCACAAAGGTACTCAAGGAAAACATAAGCAAAAACACCATACAATGAACCAAACCAACAAATTTCAAAAGTCACCAAGCATAAACTAAACAAAACCAGCCAGCATAAAGCAAACTAAAAAATCCAGTATATGAGGACAACATGCAGAATTTTTTTTTAAGTTTAATAAATGTGTTCTAAAAAATTGGGTAGGTTACTCCAACATTTTTAGTAGAATTAGCATTTCTTACAGGACTGCATAATTTTTAAAACATCTTAAAAGCTTACTGGGGAGATTTACAAGCTGCTATTGTCAAGATGTCTTTATCTGGTCAATTCTTTAGTTATATTAAGATCAACCAGCAGAACTCCAGCAGAAAACAGTACAATTTAAGTGATAACACTCATGATTAACCCCTGGTATGGCTAATTCAACTAGCCATTCAAACAAACTATTTATTTTAAAAGGAACAATATTACTCATTTTCTAAATGCCCCAAATGGCATTTCTGGCATAGTAAATGTGGCTGTTCTCTTTTCAGTAATCAAAACTGTCTTGTGCCTGCCTCTGTATACCTCTGCTATTCAGTTATGGGCCTATGTATTTGCTCTATTATGTCCCCATTTGCTGCCTGTTAAAAAACTAACTGAAATCAGTAAGAAGACTCTTAATTACTTTGACAGTGTTACTTGTGACTTGAATCAACTTAGGTTAGGTTTAGCCCCTGCAAGAGCAAGGGCTTTTTTCCCCACAATGTAATGGGAAAGAGCAAAAGAAATCCAGCATAAGCAGATGTAACAAGGCTGAATAACTAGAAGTTTAACATATAAATGGAGGTGCCTAAAAATTCAGTATTTCTCTTGAATTTCCCTATGGTGCACTTCGAAAAGCTGAAAAGTTCACGGAGAAGACTGGAGGTGCTATTTACAGGATAATTAGATACCTACATATGGAAGATACGTGACAAAGATACACACATATACAATATATATGTAAATATATCTCAAAGGAAAAAGGTGGTTCAGCCTCCCTCTCAGCATTAGCTATATAGGAATCACAGGAAAAAAACCCCCAACGTCTAAAAACTTAGAGACCCAAGTGTGGCTGCATGAACCTCACTCATATTCCTAACATACAAACACACATCATTATTTATACTCACTTGTGTCAGAACAGAAGTACACATTACTAAACCAAAAGAGCAATTGTACTGAAGGATTTGAGAAAAGGCTTTTACGTTTATTATGTGCTAATTCTCCTTTATTATCAACGTCTCCTATTCATGGAAGCACCTCTTGAAAAAACCTACCCCTCCCCTCTGAATACCGTAAGCCAGCCAAGATAGCCAGAGATGCATTACTTGAAGCCACTCTTTCCTTTTTGTTTTTAAGCCAATCAGATCATTTCAGTAAGCGACATTTTCCCCATAAAGTAAATCAATATTATGGTATCTGTTGCCTAGGCTGAGATTGCATATCCTTGACATTAAAGTAAAAAGGCACACAAGCAATTCCCTTTCCCTACTATACGTTTCTGATGATGATGGTTGGAACATTACTGTCAGTTCAGTTTGTGCCTCAGTCACCGTAATCCATTCTGGTTTGTGTCTCCATAACATTACACATCTTTATTCAGAATTGTCAAAGCTGGCGGTTTCTTTCTAACTTGTTCTAACTAAATAACCATGCATTTGTTTTCATTTGTTTTGTCCTCTCCACTCCAAAGAAAAATTTACCACTATTACTTTCAAGTCTTTCAATTTGCTCTACCTACCCACCACACTGGGCCTGCTATTAAAATGGGGGGGGGGGGAGAAAATAAATAGAAAGTTTTTGCAGCCATCTTTGACAAAAAGTGAAAATTAAAAAAAAAAAATCACACAGCTAATACTCACTTCTGTCATTAGTACAGAAAACACAAGTCTGCCAGATAATTTTCATAGATAACATTTTCAGCTAAGCAGCTAAGAATGGCAAATACTTATTTTGCTTACAACCTTTTTTTTTTCCCCCATCATCAGACATTTTTTCCTACTTGGTATACTACATGTGGTCTTTCTTTTTATATTACAAACTTTATAGCCATTACATATGTCAGCCCTAACTTGTCCAAGATTTTACTCCAGTACCCCTTATGATTAAACTATAACCAGTGGATATTTAAAACAACTATGTAGATCTCCTCAATCAATACAGATCTATTATCAATATAGACTGCACCTTCTCCATATTAACTTTAGGCACTGGCAGTTGATGCAGACTCACTCCCCATCTTGCACGAGTTTCCCCCAAACCTTGTGTATCGCAAGTGCCAGCTGAAATCTGTGCACAGAAGCAGAGGTACTTGAGTTGGGGCAGAAAGGTGGCCCTTCCTAGAGGCCTGTCTCAGAAAGACAGGCAGCCACATGTTTAACTTCTGGCCTGAAGACGTTAAAGTCTACTAACAGCACAATCTCTACTACTTGTACTAGAAAAAATAAGATTTAAAAAAAAAAAAAGGACCAAATTGGTAAAAATAACAGAGTTATGTCGCTAACATGGAAGGAATGAACCACAAAGCAAAGTTTAGAACATATGTATTGTCATCTAGATGAGTTTAAAACATTTTTGTCAGTGATTTGAGAAATACTCAACATTTTTCTTCTAATGACTCACTAAAGCAATAGCCAGTACAACCATTAACAGCTTTAACAGACATCATCTGTGCAACTGTACAGCACAGCCAATTACTACATGCTGGACACAACTAACTTGTCTAGCCTTTTTTGAAAGTGTGTGTTTAGATATTTGGTTTTTTCTCAATTTGCTAGTTATTTCCAAAAGAACTGTCGAGAAATAGAAACACAAGTGAGGCAGGTTAACATTTGTATTGTGATAAAAAACTCTGGTCTATAATGCCAAAAAAGGCAAATATATTAATTCTCTCAGTCTTTTTAATTAGGGTTCTACTCAAGATATTTGAAACACAATCAGAAAAGGAAAAAATATCCCTAATAGACTGAAATGAAAAATCTTAAATATATGACAGTTAGAGCTTGAGCCACGTGCTCAGTTTATGAGCTGATGAAGTTAAATTCTGCTAACAGCACAAGCTGAATTAGTTTTAGTCTGTTAATCAAAAACTTAAGTTTCCAATCAAAATTATGTTTTCACACTTTCTTTGCCATAATGTATTTCAGTTTTAAAAGCTTAATTCTAGATGAGTGAAACTTATTATTTATTACTCTCCTCAACACCAAACACTTTAAGCAGAAAACATTTTTATCTGCCTAAGTAGCAGTCCAATTTTTCATGATACCAATCATGTGGAATTAAAGCAGATAACACCAAGACTGTTCTTTTCTCAGAGTATTGCCATTCCAAAAGAAGCTGTTGCTTTTGCTTACTAAAGGTCGATCACAAACACACTACACAACAATACTATCAAAAAGCAGGAATGTCCATATAACAACAGAATATTTTAAAATAAAACAGAAGACCAAATTGTGCATATACATATCAGATTAACTGGAGTTTCAAAGACATTCAGGGCAAGCCTGGCATCAAGGTAGAATCAAAATTGTATGAGTATGCAAAATAGGCAGGCAGAAAGCAGCTTGGAAAAAAAAAAAAACAAACCCAAACAACAAACCAGTATATTATTAGACTACTAAAGAATGAAAACGTACCTATTTGTTTTGCAGCTTGTAATATAGTTTTTAAATCACCATTTACAGTTTGGCGTTCTTTTTTGTCCAAATTGTCATCAACAAACTTTATTATCTTCTTCCATGTAAGATCAGACTTCAACAACTGTTCATGTAGTTTTGATCTTTTAGTCTGAAAATACAAAATATTTGGGTTTTTTTAATTTATTTCAAACTACTATATTGAGGTTTCTTTAAAATTAAAGATCAGATAAAAACACCTCTTTCTAATTGCATTCAGTCAGTATGTAGTAATGATTGTAAGCAGTTTCCTTATTATGTTTCTTTACACCCTTTCCTGAGTGTAAGGAAGGAGCAGGATACACACACACACTCTCTCACTACTTTACTCTTCCCAAAGCAGAATCCTCTGTAAAGCCAAACTCTTGCAACTTGAAGAGATTTACAGCTCCCAAGATTCCAAATTCATTTCACATTACAGGTTCCCACAATGCATCTATTGCTTTAATGCATTAGTTCTTGGCAGGAGGTGGGGAGAAAGTACCTCAATTCAGTATCACTAAATTTATTCTAAACATCCCCCAACAAGAATCTGAGGTGAACTTAATATTCAAAGGGAAACGTTTGGCTCCCCAACTCTGCATAAGCTCAGAGCTAAAAACATACCAGCCCAGCCCAACTTAACTTCCTGAAAGATGAAGTAACAGGGCTGTGCTGTAACACAGCCAAGCAACCCTATCCATGTAGCACACCGTGATTGTAAGGGCCTAGCATAAATCACAAAGCTACAGCAAATCTGAGTTTGAGTGAGGACACTCTGAAGGAATGCACAGGAAACTAGACACACTCTGCTCAGTTTCGCTTGCCTACTCTCATAAAATAGCAATGCAAATGTAGAAAGCAAACCATTCTTACTATATACACACTAACACTTTACAATTATGCTTTAGAAAAGAAAAAATCTTTACCCTTAAGTCAGCTAATTCTTCACTGTAATCCTCATGTTTAGTGACATTTGAAAAGGAGCGTAAAGTGCCTGTAAGACGAGGCAAGGCCATCTGTTACTCATTCAGTGATCCATAGGATGAGAAATCAAATCCCAGTTCAAGCACCTAGATGAGAACAAAACAAATAACATGGCTTTGTTAATGCTATAAATACAAACTCACATCACAAACTTGAAAGACCTTTTTGAGCAAGCAGAACTTGGCTGGCACTTCAATTAAACAAGTTTAAAAAAATCTCAAAATGCTGATATCGAGACTCAGTAGAAGAGAGGTAAAAGGCACAAAGCATAGGCAAGACATGGTAACATGCAGAGGTCACTCAGCAGGTTCTTCTTCTGTCTCCTCCCTAAAGAAAAGTTACCAGCAATGAGGCAAAATGACAATTATCCTTTAGTGCCACTAACACAAGAGTATTATAGTGAAATCTATGTAACTGAACTTTAGCTCCCAACAGCAGTACGTGATTACAACCTACACGAAGATTTCCTCTGAACCAGCCCACTCTGAGAGCTTTCAGGTCATTAACAGCTTCCGGCGCTGATGCAAGGGCATCCTCCTTGACAACCGCTTAGCCATTTTTAACCAGCAAAACAGGCAAAGGAAATTACGTCAGGAAAAAAAGATCATAATACGCATAGCACTGAACTATTGTAAGACATAAAGGGAATAAAAGGGCTACTGGAAAACTGAAGAAAGTATGCCTCGGGATGCTTTCATCTCACAACTGGGAGCGTGCTCACATGCACACGTGCTTACACAGCGCAGGGCGCTTTCCAGGACTACAGCCTATTTCTGCATGGTCTTATTTCCTCTGTGAAACAGGCTCATATCTATACAGCAAAACACAGCTGTTCTCCATCTGAACTTGTACTCATTCCAAACCTTTTACTGAAACCATTCTCACAGTTGTTTAATTTCAAAAGGTGCCCACAGCTGAATTGTTTAATGAACTCTTAATGCACAGCTACAGTTTCTGATGGTAGCAGATAGATACAGATTTAGGTGGTTTTTGAAACAATTAATGATACCATTACAAACCTAATAATCTGCATCATTCTTAGCATGCCCAAAGACCATCAGCCATCCAGAATTTAAATAACTTAAAAGAGAGTTAATAAAGTGAGTTCCCCCCCCCAGTCATATACTGTACAAAACTCCCTGCTTTAATCCAATTATCCTTAACATTTTCCTTCATTTAATGACTGCATTTGTATTTTAGTTACCAACTTTGCAATACAGCACAAAATCAAATCCAGAGGCAGCGTTCCAGTCACAGAGAAATGTCACTGACTTGTCAGGTCTGCTTGCTTTCCTACCTCGCATTAAGATGCTTTTTGAGAAAAGCTATTACAACAGCTGATATTTGAGAGACAAATGTTATAATGATGAAGCTACAAAATGTGGAAATATAAAATCTTTACCTGTGAAGGGGATAGAGAGAACATGTTCAAATTGAAGCCTAGAAACAGACAGAGCCAAGGAATACTGCAGCTTTTCAGATGTTCAGTGGATATATGACATGTAATTCATATCAGCATAGCTCCTAGTGAAAACAGCCTGTGAACATTATAGCCACCATTATAGAAAGGAAGTAACGTGTCCAAAATTTGACACTCTAACCCAACCTTTTTTGTTTGAACCCAACAAAAAAGGCAGATCACTCTCATACTGCTCCAATGACAGCATTGCCATTAGCTGTTAAAGATCACTCCATTTTGCCTATTTATTTTATACCTACACTTGAATACCTTCTTCTATAGAATTATGGTCCTTTACAACACCATATAACAACATAATTGTAATATTATTATCTTAATTGTCCTTTCTGAAATAACATGCACGGTAATCTATGAAAGTTCAAACCCACTGTTAAAAAGTTCACTTTTCACACACACTTTTAGGGAGATTTTAAAGCATCTCAGGCAGGCCCTTTTGTTAGGAAATTGAATTTTAAAGGAGGGTTTCTTCCTCCTTTATTCATCAAGTTATTAATAATTTCTGAAATAAAACACCTGGAACCCCAGAGGACAAGTAAAGGCCCACCTCCCTGACCACAGGCTTGGCCAGAGAGCCAAATCCAGCCCCGAAGCCCTACAGTTCAGCTCATACTAATAATGCTGCTCCACGCGTGCCTACATGCTTTCAGAACTTGCTGGTCCCCGAGGGGGCTGGCTGAGCAGCCGCTCAAGGCTTCTGCACCTCATTTATAGGCAAACCCCACTTCTGGTCCATGACACCCACACTTACCAGGGCACCACAAGAAAACAAAAATAGCCAGCAATTAGAAAGCAGGGGACAGGTGCAATTACTCTACTGTTAACATGAAAAACAAGGTAAAATTCATGAACTTACACTATTATTCTGCAACATACTAGAGCCAGCTCTAAACGCTGGGTCAAAAATGCTATGGCCCTATGAGATACAGCATAAATTTACATTTGTTTTAAAAAAAATAAGTTACCTGCTTTCACATAAAGCCTGCTGATACAGATACCTGCCTGCATCACACTGCCTTTAAAGTGGATCAGCTACTGCTCGTCTTCCCACAGCCACCATAAGGGTAACTAATGCCTTCTGATTTAACAGAAATATATCCGTTTGCTCACAGCTTGATCTAAAATATCTATACTACCAAATGAACCTGCTAAGATCTGCTGGTTTTGGAACAAGGACCTAAAAGGAAGCAGCGATTAAATCCTATTTACCAGGGCCCACATACAGAAATGCAAGATGAACTTTGCCATTCTTCTGCTCATTTCCCCTCGAGAAAAAGGTATGAGAATAAGTACCGCCTTATTTCATGTTTGTAGAGGGACAAGTGGAATGAGAATTTAACCTTAAGATCAGTGCAACTTTACATGGTAAAAATATCTCCCCCCCCCCCCCCCCAATCAAGTAAGGACAATTTGGGCCCATTCTGCTAAAGATTTTTAGGAAAAGGAACTGAAGTTTGACGATTCCTAGAACTTCCGCAGATTTCCTGCCTCTTTAAAAAAAAAAAACAAACCACCACAAAAAACCCCCTTAACTTTACACCAAGCTTCTGTTTGTAAAGCAGAAAGAGCAATACCCACCTTTCTAAAGCTTTGTGAAGAAGAGAAGAAATAACTTTTAAAGCCTATTTCACTTCTTTTAAAAGCAAGCGTGATTTTAACGTTGACACTTTTGATGAAAGTAAAACATAAAAGCAGATTATACTCAGAATTCAGGCTTGAAACCATTCAAACTTTATTGTTTGAAAGTAAACCTAACAGTAAACATGGATCATAATCTCAGCAGGTTTTTATTCATTAAACTGAAACATTTAAAAAAATTGCTAGCAATATTACAAAGGTAACAAACATTACTAGACAAGTTTTCCACTTCATATTTTCACCAACTAAAGCTCTCCTCCCACTCCTGGCCCTCCTATACTTTTTTTATATAAGCAAATAACAGAACCATCTCTTTCTCTTCTTCACTGAAACTTTACAGAGGTTATGGTCAAAGAGATACCCCTTTTAAATTTACTTAATTCCTATAATCTCTAACAAAACAAACCAACTGCCCAGTAGGACTAAAAGAAGGGGACTGTTCAAATCTGGTACCTCAGTTTTCAAGTTGAACACAAATCCTTTACTTACAAATGATGGAATAACATAGCGTTAATAGAATCACAGGTAAAATCCGCAGTTATGCTGTCCTATAGTACCAGCTTCTGTAGCCTCTAGTATTTAACTTGTTATAGGTCCCTTAAAACCTCACAGCAGTCATTTTGTTTAAATTGTTTAAGGAATATTAAGCCATGTTACCAAGTTTTGCCTATATTGCCTATAATTCTTTAAACTATTAACAAGTTTCTCGCTGTCTATATAAACTTCTCATTAATAAAACCTGAAGAAGTTATTACCGATTACTAATCTAATCAAAGAACGCTATAAAGAGAAAGAGGCTTTAGACATTAACAATTAATAGCAGGTTGCTATTGACCACATAGTATTTGGATCAAATAGCATTTTCACTTTCACTTGTAAAAGTGGAAACATTTCAAATGAAAAGGAAGCTAAAAAGGCAAAAGATATCCCAGCCATAAGGGAATACAAAAAATAAAGGGACAGTACAGTAACTTTTTGCACTTTAAATACATTTAAAAAAACCTTAAAATAAATGTTAGCACAGCATTAAAGCAGCAAGACCATGAGGGCACATTAAGACATTTTAAATATATCCACACAGAGAATATTTTACTTCTTTACACTACTATGCAAGAGGAATAAAAATAAAGCAAGCCCTAAGTATTAAATTTTAGTGACATGAACACATTTTAGAATTGCTACAATTAATCTCAGCAGCTTCATTAACACAAAGGTAAGCTTCGTATTTTATTTACGAATAAGTTTCAGTATTTAAAAAAACACCACATTCTATTCAGTGTGTATTGCTCACTGCCATTTTAAAGACACAAATAAAAGCATTAGATGAAAAAGCTATTTCACAATGAGGACATATGTATTAGATTCACTTAAACTTCTTATCCAAGCATGTTTGATGCAAACAGTACAAATACAGCACCTAGCATCAAAGTTGCCAGCCAGGGATAATAGGGGTTTAACAACGTCTCAGACATTAATCATACACAGCAGGCCAAAGCAAGATACTACAATATTAATGTTTTCCAACTTCATATGTTGCACCTTTATACGCAGTGCTATATGATATAGTAACAGTTGTACACTTTCAGACATCTGATTTTATGCAAAAGGCTCAGACATCACACTGGAATTCTCTCAAGTTGTCTGGGTTGAATACTGACCCAGTCTTGACTGGAGATCAGCAATCTTTGAAAGGGAGATGTCAAGATTAAGGAATATGTACTCAGAAAGAAATAGTGGCTGTCTCATACATGGTATTCATCTCAGTGAATACCAGAACTAAAACAAACATTTCAGCATAATGAGGAGGCATAACAGTGCCTGTGTGTGCCATCCTTCATTTAAGAGACAATTTCAGGATCTTAATTACATAAGTCACTAAACCAAAAAAAACCTCTAAAAAACAAATAACGGAACTGCAAGCCATGCATTCAATAGAGTATTAACCCTTTCCAGATTCTCTTTCTCTCACAATTTTAGCCATGCACATGGGATTAAACACCAGCTGCTTAACACTGTTCCTGCTAGCATCAGCTGGAAAGGCGTTTCGTGTGATTACACCCAATACTGTTTTGGTGTGATGCCAAACATGTGGCTTGGCCCAATAATGTGTTCATTTTAGATGTGCTTTGAAATCACTACTAAGGATAGCCATCACTTCTACAAAAAAAAAAAAATTTAAAAAAAATCAAACAACCCTTTTTTCAGAATAACTCATCGTTCTTTTCCAAGAACATAAGATGTAGTTCAATTGTTAGACTGAGAAATGTCTGCCTTTTTACACCCCATCACCTTAACTTTTTCATTCTCTGCAGCAAGACAAACTGCATCCAAAGCAATAGAGACTTAAAGACTTGCCTTAGATGTGGAGATGTACTATAAGCTAATCTCCTCCTTCAACATACATAACATCTATGTTCATTTAAATGCTAGGCATGGGGGATGTGTGTTGGGTTTTGCTTTAGCTTAATAGAGGACTCTGTGTGCCTCTCTCTTTCACACTGTGCCATCAACAGAGGTTGAAAACAACCCCAGGCACTTCATCTTACTCTGTTCCAGAAAAGTTTGTCACTAAAAGAAAAGCAGGAGGTGTATGGAATGTAAATATGGATGTACGTGTCCAAAGGAAGTAAAGGGAGGATGAAAAACAATAGGTAAGTGAGAGAAAGAAAAAATGTTTGAGCTATTGACAGCTAAGTAACACATGTTGCATCTCACCGACAATGGCTGAGAGGACATGGGATGCACTTCAGCAAAAATAATAACTGCTGTAATAATACACACATAATACGTAATTGCATAAGTGCTGTGATAAGACCATGCTAGAGCACCTGTTCAGATGAGAGTAAGAAAGGCTCCATAACACATTCTTGTAGCGAACAGCAAGCACACAGAAGGATAAAGGCTCCAACACTAACTACTGGCCACAGAGATGGCATTGCTAGGTTCTTCGCAATTCAGCTTCAGGAGGTAAAAGAATTGCTTACAACAGTTGCTAAAGATTCACAATAAAATTTTAATGGAATAAACAACTTGAAGTTACTGCACAGAAGTAAAACTGGGCAACTACCTGTAAATGAAAATTTGTACAAGTAATAATCAGCAAGCATAATACGCTTACTGTAGCAGAAAAAAACACTTACAAAGGCTTTTATCTTTCTTCTGAGCTCTAATGGGAAGGCAAGAACAGGGAAAAAAAAAATAAAAAAATCGGTATTTATCTGCTGTTCATAGTCTGCTTTTCAAACAACATTGTGCAGATCTAGTCAAACCTTCAAACATTACACAACCTGTGATAAAAACTAACCTTCATACAATACCAGGTTGGAAGGGACGTCAAAGATCATGTGGTCCAACCTTTCACGGCAAAAGCACGGTCTAGACAAGATGGCCCAGCATCCTGTCCAGATGAATCTTGAAAGTGTCCAATGCTGGGGAATCCACCGCTTCCCTGGGGAGATCATTCCAATGGCTGGTTGTTCTCATTGTGAAAAATTTCCTTCTTGCATCCAACTGGAATCTCCCCAGGAGTAACTTGTACCCATTACCCCTCATCTTTTCCATGCGACTCCTTGTAAAAAGGGAGTGCCCATCTTCTTCGTAGCCACCCTTTAAATACTGGAACGTGGTGACAAGGTCTCCCCTAAGCCTTCTTTTCTCAAGGCTGAACAAGGCCGGTTCTCCCAGCCTTTCCTCCCATGGCAGGCTTCCCAGTCCTTTGATCATCTTTGTGGCCCTTCTCTGGACCCTCTCCAGCCTGCCCACATCATTTTTGCATAGCGGGGGCCAAAACTGCACACAGTATTCCACGTGTGGCCTGACAAGCACCGAGTAGAGTGGGATAACGACTTCTTTTTCTCTGCTGGGGATGCCCTTGTCGATGCAACCCAGCATCCTGATGGCTTGCTTTGCCACAGCAGCACACTGTTTGCTCACATTGAGCCGGTTGTCCACCAGGACCCCCTCCCCAGGTCCCTTTCCACAGAGCTCCTCCCCAGCGGGTAGATCCCAGCCTGTGCTGCACTCCTGGGTTATGTTTTCCCAGGTGCAAGACCTTACACAGGTCCTTGTTGAACTTCATGAGGTTCTTGTTAGCCCACTCTTCCAGCCTATCCAGGTCTTCCTGCAGGGTGGCTTTCCCTTCCAAAGCGTCCGCTTCCCCACTCGCTTTGGTTTCATCGGGTACGCTTGATCCCATCGTCCAGATCGCTTTTGAAGGTATGAAACAGCATTGGGCCCAGTATCGATCCCTGGGGGACCCCACTTGTGACAGGTTGCCAGCTGGAAGAGGAGCTATTTACCACCACTCACTGGGTGCAGCCTGTCAGCCCGTTCCCCACCCACCGCACAGACCACTTGTCTAGGCTGTAACGCATCCGTTTCTCTAGGAGGAGGCTGTGGGAAACCGTATCGAAAGCCTTGGAGAAATCCAGCTAGACGATGTGCACCGCTCAGCCCAGACCAACTGAGCAGGTTACTTTGTCGTAGAAGGCGATCAGGCTTGTCAAGCACGATTTCCCCTTGGTGAATCCGTGCTGGCTTTTCCCAATCAGGTGCTTCATTTGACTTGTGGTAGCCCCCAGGGGGGTTCGTTCCATAACTTTCCCAGGGACTGAAGAACGACTGATGGGCCTGTCATTTCCTGGATCCTCCTCTAAGCCCTTCTTGTAGATGGGGGTGACATTAGCCTTCTTCCAGTCTTCTGGGACGTCCCCCGATCTCCACAACTTCCCAAAGATTAAGGGGAGCGGCCTCGCAACGACGACGTCAGCCAGCTCTCCTAACACCCTTGGGTGGAGATTGTCAGGGCCAATATTTTCCTTCTGTTTCTGCTTGTTGTTTACCTCCCTGAAGAACCCTCTCTTGCAGTTTTTGACATCTCTGGCCAATTTCAATTAGAGCTGAGGTTTTGCTTTTCCAACTGCCTCTCTGCACATCCTGGCAATGCCCTGGTAGTTCTCAATGGGTATTTGTCTGGTTTTACATCTCTGGTATGCTTCTCTCCTGGTTTTGAGCAGACTCAGAATCTTGTCACCAAGAGGGCTTAATTGTACCTCCACAGTTGATTACCATACCAAAGACTGCAAAAGTTCTGAAGGTGGCCACAAGAAAAGCTTACCAAAACAAGCTTTCCCATTCTAGCACTGCTTCTAAACCATGCTGGGGAGCTGTTTATTAGTCATCCATCCCCTCACCTTCTCCCAGGAGAACAGTTTACAGGTATATTAGCCCCTTCAGAACATCAGAAGGTGGGCTCCCACAACACTTCACTTTAAAACATCACTGAAATTGATCTGGGACAGCAAACTGACCTTACATTACATAAAGGGAGAGAATGGACACATCTATATGTCAAAACCCTTCAGCAACCCAAGAAGAAAAGCAAGAAGCAGAAAATAATCATACTGAAAAATGTTCTTGCAAAGATATAGCTAATGGTATTACACAAGAAGCATCTAAGTGTAACTTAATTGTGCAAGAGGTAAAAATCATCACGTTACCGCTCTTCTAGAAAGATTTGTTAAATACTATCTATACAAACCTGTCTGAGCACCTTTATGCAACCAAGGCAGATTAACGTGAGGAATTATCAGGAATACATCAGCTTCAGTGTGCAGTCAGGTCCATCTCTCACAGATAATACATAGCTATGCCTGGACATAGACAACTATGACATACGGTGAAAATCCAAATGTCTTTTTGGAATTAGCTAGTAACATGCCCTGCACAGAAGAAATAGTGACTGAGATTAATACCACTGAAGTTAATAAACTGGACCTCTACTTTGGCGGGGCAACAATATTACTTATTTTTATTAACTTCTTTTAATAATAAAGCTATAATAAGAAGGTCACTTTTGGATAACACAAAATATCTTTAACTGAAATACCAATGCATATAATAGAAGCTTACTGTTGGGATATCCAAAGTTCAGGAAGCAAGTAAAGTTAACTGAATAATTAGCCTCCAAAAGACAAGATAAATTACACTTGGCTTATGAGTTTGGTGTACAACTAAGATCAGGTTCTGCTTCTTATTTTCTTTTCAGAAATGTTATGTTTGGTACACAGAAGAAAAAGTCCAAAGGACTCTTCAAGGGAAATGGGACTAATAGAAGGAAAGCAATGCTTTACCTTCCACTTCACCTTCCAGCTTCTTCAACAGCATACAATGAATAAGACCAAAAGGAGACATTTATTTAACAGACACATACCTGAAAGTGCAAAATAGCAAACTGTGTATCTAATTACTACAATTAGGATACCTAAGTCATACTGTTCATGGTAGGTACATCTTATTAATAATTTAGTTAATTCTGCTTTGGAGTTCTCCACAGAAGGCAATAACTAACTAGATTTTTTATATTTGAAATCAAGCTTGACTAGCATGGGTTTGCTTAAGAAAAGGGACAAATGTAACTTCATTTAAATAATAAACCTTCAGCAGATGCTACAGAAATATTAAAGCTACTGTACAGCTTCTGTTCATTAGCAGTGAATTTGATTGAAAAATGTGCTCAAGAAACAGAACATGCTTAATTTTTCTCCTCTCCAACGCTCCCTCCCTTCCATCTCCGCTTTTACAACACTAAAATATTCAGTCCTACAAATACACCTTGGGATAGTCTGGAGCATTTGACCACTTCAAACTGGGGGCTGAGATATGTCTTCTTGCCACTGCTTCTTGTGAAAGCAGCATCTGTCCATGCCTGCTGGAAGAAACTATTCCCAAAAACTCAGCACTCACACCTGCCCTTGAACCTTAGGAGGTGGTGGGGGGAAACCACCTGATCCTAATCCTGGTCCCTAAAGCATAATTGGAGATACAAACCCTACACATACTCCCAAAGTCTGCCTACCTTGCCTAGATTACTCTTAAAAAGTAATGAACGTAAAGGCTGTTTTTAGCCAGGCCTAAGGTTGAGCTCCTAAACAATCGGAAACAAGACCGGAAAGCAGTAAACAAAGCCTTCAGCTCCATTACAGAATAAATTTTACAAATTGTTTGTTAGAAGGTCTACTATTCTCATCTTGATCCCCAGCATCCCAGTCATGTTACCAGGGAATCTGTACAGGAAAATTTGCATTCTGAATACTCCCCTGAAGAACTCTATGGACTCATACCTATGTAATTTGAGAATATCTCACATGTCTACTGTGGTTATGTTTACAACACACACATAAGCAGACACTACTATGCTTATAGACAGAAAAGTACCACACAAAGCCTAGAGCCCATTTACTTCAAGGTATTTAGGCATGTGCACTGACATTTTTCTCTCCAAAACCAGCTGTGATTTTGGATGGAAAATGAACAGTGTGAAAACATTTCTGAAAACTTGTGCCTGAATCAAGCAGGAAGATTCAAGCTTCCCTTATGGCAGGCACCTGGGTGGGATTTAGTCTCTAAGCACAGTGTCTAGTGGCATTTGAGACCCTTTATAATATCAAAAATATTTGCATGGACCAGTAGATGTGACATAGGTCCTATGAAATGTCCACATCCTCTGAAACAGCAGCTGGATACACAGTGTAATTCTGTAAGGTTTTTAAATTGGCAACAGATGTGTGTTCAAGCACCTGAATCACCTCCCAGATTTACAGACAACTAAACAAATGCCTTAAGTACTGTATTATCTCCCAGTTCTAAATAACTGGTTGCTTATTATCCATTCAATACCATTATTATCCTTCATAATTAACTCTGATTTCCTTCAAAATACAGTTTCAATAGGCCTCATGGTTGGAACTGAATCATTCTGAATTGGAGCATCTCCCCCAAATGCTTTTGAAGGAAGCACAAACCATCCCTTTTGAGAAAAAAGTAACCTATTTTAGCTTTTAAGAAGGATCTCGAATGCAATAAAACAAAAGACTAAGCCAGGTACGCTAATCTTTACGACCCTGCCTGTACACTATTACTCAAGTCATGAAGGAGAGGTTGTACGAGTACAACTGCTCCCTTAATTCTCATTAACACATCCTGTAAGATTCCTGAAATAACTTTGGGAAAGTTTTTGAAACAGGGTAGAGCTAAAATAAGAGAGTATTATGGTAAAGTCTAGAAAATAGTTTTTAAGAGGCATATAACCATCCATTATATATCAGTTGCCATTATTTTTAAGACTACTGCATTCATAATAGACAATAAACAGGACATCTAATGTAAGTGTCCCTGAAGCACAAAGCTTCCTCCCAGACCTAGGGACTGCATAGCCATGCAGCTAATGCACCCCTGTACAAACATGGGAGGCAGTACCAGTAGCCTCAGGAATCCAAAGCAGCAAACAGTCTATAACACCTCTAGTCAACCACATTGTTGCATATATATGTACGGTATCACAAGTGATTTTTACAAACTGATCTGAAAGAAAAGAAAATGAAGTCTTCTGTGTAAGTGGACAGTCCAGCTATATCACTGGCAAAACTCTTACAGACTTGGAAAATATATTTCTGAGATTCATTTGACAATAGTCAAGTTAACCATGGGAGAATGTCTTTTTGAAGTTGTAATACTGACTGGATGAGTTGTGTTGCTATTAGCACTACCAAAATCAGAATCAAGGATTCATTAATTGGTTAAATAACAGTGTCTCTGGTACTTTATGACATTACTATTTTATACTCTGCTGAATTCATTATCAAAAACTATGTCCAAGAACCGCACTGACTTGTAAGTAAAATGGCGGATGTCATCAGCATCAGAAGAAGTGGATCACAAAATTTTTGCTTTATTCAGCATGGTGTAAAATGAACTGTTCTTCACAGAAAAGTCATCGGCAACATTCATGTCACCTGGAAAGACAGGATGTCAGTTCTGAATTACCTGTCTTCCAAACATCAAGAGTCCTTCTCGAGGACTTCTTTAGTAATTGGTTACGGTTAAGTAAATCATTGCATCTAGCAGACAACACACAGTAGCTGTATAAGCACAGTACAACCTAGGCCAAGATTCACATTTAATCTTAAAGAACAATTATTCTATGAAAGCAATGAAGCAGGATTTCTCATTTAGAGAAAATATTAAATATTATTTTGTGTTCAGCAATTTCATCAATAAAACTGGTAATAATTAAGGTAATGCTGGCAATCTGAAACAAAAAAATCTGCAAATACTTAAAAATAAACTACAGAATTATTTCTCAGAACAGAAGTATGCAGAATTTTAGACCACTTAAGAAAGAAGCTATAGATTCTACAGTGCTTCTGGTAACATACAAGAAAACCAATTTAATTGTCACATACTAAAATATGGAACTGCCCTTTGAAAGAAACAAGGATTCTGGCCAACTTTGGCTATCACTAAATGAAAAGTTCCCAAAACTATCAGCTATAAATAAGCTCATCCTATTTCCAGCAATTTTTGAGAGTGTCAGAATTTTTATCAATTGGTGGCAATATATAATACAGAAATATGTAGAAAATGACCCATTACATAGAAGAAAAAAAAATAAACCAGTTGTCATTGCCCACACAAATGCATCAATTTCATTAAAATAATGCAAGTGTATTGTGTAATTTTCAATGTTTCCTATATTTAGCAACATTTGGGTTTATTGCATTCATTTAATTTTCATATTAATGTTTGTAGTATTTTCTAAAAAAAGTGTCCTTACCCTTTTTCTACCATTCCATACCTTGTTTGAAACCTGTCATAGTTTGAGTAGGGAAGGAGTCAGAAAGTCATGACAAAGTTTTCCTCAAACTCTCGAGTTAGTAACATCCGTGAACACTCAAGACAATCAAGACTATTTAAGTAGGGCAAGCCTTCTGATGAACATCAAGGAGAACTCTCATCAGGACATTATGATCACATGCACACTCCATTGCAAAGATACAGTAAATATCCTCACAATAATACACAGCAATTGGGAGCTGAAAGCTGTGCATCTTATCCACAATTCATCTCTCTGAAAAGTATTTTAATTCTGAGTATACCAAGATGACACTAATAAAATGTCACAGATACGCATCCCCTGAATATTAGTTACTAGGCTGCTGCATTTAAGTCCTGTATCAATACATTAAATATACATATTTAAACTTTGCTAAGTTTGAGTAGATTTTAGCACTATGCTATTCCTCAACCTTTCTAACATCACTCTTAAAAGTCTCCATCAGCTTTTCTTACCAATGTGGCAGTACCAAACTGCCACAGACTCTCAGTCCCCATTAACTCCTAATTTCCTGAGAAACATCCTGATTTAATATTGTGGTTCAAGCCCAGCCGGCAACAAAGCACCACAAGGCTGCTCGCTCACTCCTCCCGCCCCCAGCGGGATGAGGAGGAGAAAATATAAAGAAAAGCTCATGAGTTGACACAAGGACAGGGAGGGATCACTCACCACTTATGGTCACGGGCAAAAAACAGACTCAACTTGGGGAAGAAAACAAAATCAGTTTAACTTGTTACCAATCAAACCAAAATAAGGACAATGGGAAGTAAAACCAAACCTTAGCACACCTTCCCCCCAACCCTCCCTCTTTCCTGGGCTCAACTCCACTCCTGATTTTCTCTCCCTCCTCCCCCACAGCAGCACAGGGGGATGGGGAATGGGGGTTGTGGTCAGCTCACCACACATTGTCTCTGCCGCTCCTTCCTCCTCAGGGGGAGGACTCCTCACTCGTCCCCTGCTCCACTGTGGGGTCCCTCTCACAGGAGACAGTCCTTCACAAACTTCTCCAACGTGAGTCCTTCCCACGGGCTGCAGTTCTTCGTGAACTGCTCCAGCGTGGGTCCTTTCCTCAGGCTGCAGTCCTTCGGGCACAGACTGCTCCAGCGTGGGCTTTCCCATAGAGTCCCGGCCATCTTGGGGGGCATCCGCCTGCTCCGGCATGGGCTCCTCTCTCCCCAGGCTGCAGGTGGGCATCTGCTCCCCCACTCCCCTCCGTGGGCTGGGGGGGGACACAGCCTGCCATCTCACCACGGACTGCAGGGGCAGCTCCTCCTCCCCCGCTCCTCCTCCCCCTCCTTCTTCACTGACCTCAGTATCCACAGAGGGGTTTCTCTCACATCCCACTCCCCTCTCCGCTGCAGGTTTCCCCTCTTAAATCTGTTCTCCCAGAAGCACTGCCACTGTCACTGATGGGCTCGGCCTTGGCCAGAGGTGGGTCCGACTTGGAGCCGGGGAAGCTTCTGGCAGCTTCTCACAGGAGCCACCCCTGCAGCCCCTCCCCTGCTACCAAAACCCCACCACACAAACCCAAAACATTTAAGAATACACAGAACTTCACACTTTTTAACAAAACTCTCTAGGAACACAAAATAACAAAGATAACTTTTCCCAAATCCCCAAAACTGTAAGGCACACACAAAACATACAGACCTACACAACGCAAAACAAATTCTACCAGTTTTGTTTTCTGACCACAGCTTGGCATTTTGAGGGGGGTATCAATTACTGGATAGCTTATTCCTGCTTTCTGCATAAAACAGCTAACAAGAAATCCTGACATGCCTTCTCGTTCAAAGTGACTTCTAGCTAGTCTTTTAAGTCAGATGACTTGCCAATCATCTCTGCCAATGACCAATGTCTTCCATAAGACAACTATTTATTTGTTGGCACTATGCTACCCCTCAGTCTTTCTAACATTCCTCCTAAAAGTCTCTGTCAGCTTATTTAAATACTTTTCAAAGTTATGTCCACATGACTGAACACCTCATGGTCTAGCAGCCCTCCCTTACTGGATCCACGTTACGGCACACTGAGGGTTCAGTCCAGCTCGGGGGTTAAAAAAGTGAAAGTTTGTATTTCCTATCAGAAAAGCAAACAGAGCCACAATCAAAATAGAGCTCAGTTTGACATAACATGGTCAAATACTGAAATGCAGAGAAAATGCATACAGATTCCCCCAAATCAACCTATCAAGATGAGCATTTTCAGTTGAGGAAAAGCTGAAAGCACAGTTCAAACCACCCCGGCCTTCCAGGTACCTTTGGGGCTGCCTCCCCCTTCAGACCTTCCCCCTACTGCCTGGAGGCAATACTACCTCCTCCCCTGCAAAGAGAGTTGTAAAGAAACCCAAGGTTGTAACAGACATATCAGAAGCTATCCCAAGGCAGACAACTGTCCACTTTCGATCTGGCTTAAGTATAAATTATTCTAATCTCTTATTTAACACTGGTAGGATGTAGGGAAAAAAACCGCCCCAAATTTCAGCCTAAAAATCTGTGGAAAAAAAATGCAAAGAGCACCTTTTTAAGTATACCCCTACAGCCTGAAAACATGCATACTTCCTTTACGGTAGGCCCTTCTACCAAGAAAAAAAAAAGTTAAATTAATAATACATTTAAACAACACTCAACTACTGAATAGACACATAATCCCATAAAGTAATATTACTAGAGACAGAGTCCTTTGTCTTCTCTTCAGA
The DNA here is from genome assembly GCF_026419915.1 of Harpia harpyja. NCBI lineage: Eukaryota > Metazoa > Chordata > Aves > Accipitriformes > Accipitridae > Harpia > Harpia harpyja. The sequence continues at coordinate 14,187,923 of NC_068942.1, read as the reverse complement.
GCTCACATGCCACGCAAGCACTTCAAATGGCACATCAGCTATTTGATGACCAGCAAATAACAGCTTCCTCATGGATAATATAATTATTACAGTTTAGAACTAGAACTTAAGAAAAAATAAAGCAGTGCTGCATTCCTGTAATATTACAATGCATGCAAACTAGAATCAAAACTAACAGCTGCTGCCCACCCTTCCTGGGCTGACTGCCTACAATGTTGGCAATACATGCAAGAGGATACTTTGAGAAAGACACCTGTATGGTTTCCAACAGTGAGGAAACCCCTAACCATCTTTTCACAAAGCTTGTAAACATCAGAAATGAGTGCTTATTCCATGAGAAAATGGGGAGGAGAACAAAAATTGAGGCATTATGTTACTATTCTTGGCTGATACAATGAAAAGGAAAATAGCCACATTATGCCTCTAGTAATCTAAGGAGGTTAAAGCAGGATTTTTTCCAGTTGTGCAATTTTTTAAATGGTTACATTTATAGAAATGTAGTTATATTCTGTTAGAACGTATGTAAAATTTCTTAAAACGTGTTTTAGTAAAATTGTACTGTAAGCTAAGAAAAACACACATATTAGTCAAGATTCTCCTATTTAAGAATTAAAAGCCTTTGAACAATTATCATGAGTATTTAGCATGGCAGATATACAAACTGTTCGGATTTATAAAGTCAGCTTTTAAACACTCCCCATAAACAAAAATGCCACACTAACAAGAAAAATATATAACCAAGCATTTTATTTATATTCATGCTTCAGAGGCAACACAGCTCAATGTCATACGATGTCACGCTCAGTAATAAAAACTCAGGGAAATGAGAAGCAAGGGCGGGGCGCATTCGTGCTTATGGTGTTTGTCTTCCCAAGCAACCATTACACATCTTCTATTTTTTCCCTGTCTCACAGCAGAAGGGAGTGAGTGAGAGGCTGGGTGGGCATTTGGCTGCTGGCTGGGGTCAACTCACCACAAACAATAAATTTCCTGGAAGAAATGGAAGTGAGGACTTAGAGATCCTCTTTACTCTTCCCTAATCTTTCAAGGACAGGACAAATTGTTCCCCCTTAGAGTAGCAGCTAAGAACAATGCCTTCACATTTCTTGAACAAATTAATCAGAATCCAGTTTCCAAATACAGACTGACTAAGCAACTCAGTTCAGCAATCTTCACCGGTTTCAAAGAAAGGAGTGGTTGATATAAGTTTCTGTCTATGTTTTAAGAAATATTTGAACACATGCAAGTCAGTCACTACTCTACAAACTCATCTACTTATTCTCACAACTTCCTCAGAATGTTTTACAAGAGGAAAACTGAAATTTACTCCACAAATCACGTGATAAATGCTTCAATCAGCAACCCATCATTCCATGATCATCTATTCTTACTGTATGACCAGCTTATGATTAAGATTCAGGCCTGTACTATCAGATTCAGTTTATTTTTCAGGCCAAACTTCCAACATGCCTTTGGGCAAGCAAGAGTAACAGATGGCTCAGAGTAAATACGTGCCATAGAACAAATGATGGGAAAGTCTAGGGAGATGTATAATCCACATCCCTAAGCTATGATCCTAAACTCGGCATACAATGAAAAGGGAGAACTAGCAACTTTTCCCTCCCTAAAATATCAGATAGGTAAAACATTCTCTGCCTTCCTGTTAAAGATATTCTTCTCTAGCATCAACAAGATTTAACAAGCCAGAAAAAGAACACTAGTTTTAATTTGCATCTCAGAGAGTTGCACTCAGCTAGAGGCCAGCCACCAAACTCTAGTCCACACATTAATATACTGAATAAAACACAGAAAACACCAAGTGCCCTTTCAGCAAGGACAAACTGGTAAATGCTCAAGCAGTCCAGCATAGCCACTGTAGCCTAATTAAGTCTTTCTTGGTTTCTCCCTAGCCAAATGGATTTTCAATAAACTATACAAAGCTGTGTGCAACTTCAAGAGGAATATTCTATACCAAGTGACTAGAATAACCTCAAGAAACACAGGGCATAGGGATCTTTCACACCACTGGTTAATTCAGTGAGCACTGTTACCACAGAACCAGAGCACGCTGCTACTTCTTGCTTCAATCCCATTTTTAGGTGTCTGTGCAAAGTGCTGGGGTGGGCTGACCCTGGCCAGCAGCCAAACAGCCACAGAGCCACTTGCTCACCCCACACCACAGTGGGACAGGGGAGAAAACAGAAACAATAGAAGTACGAAAACATATGGGTTGAGATATAGATGGTTTAATAGAGGAAGGAAAGGAAAAAAAAAAAAAAACCACCCACAAGCGAAGGAAAGGAAACTGTTCACCACATCCCACAGGCTGACCAATGTCCCACCAATCTCCAAACAAAAGACACACTGGAAGCAAAAAAAGCCCTTCTTCCTCTACCTCAGTTTTTATTTCTGCACATACAACACACAGTATGGAATATCCATTTGGCCAATTCAGGTCAGCTGTCCCACCTGTGTCCCCACCCAACCTCTTGCCCACTTCCAGCCTACTCGCTGGGCAGGCAGGGTGGGAAAAAGAAAGCCTTGATGCTATGCAAGCACCGCTCAGCAATAGCCAAAACACTGGCGTGTTACCAACGCTTTTTTAGCTGCAAATCTAAAGCACTATGGCTATGATGAAAGTTAACTCCTAAACCCAATACAAGAACATACTTGCATTGCTTTGTGCAAACAGAAGCTATCAAATTCCTCAGAGAGAGAGGAGCGCAAAGAATGCCCTGACTGTAGATCCCATAGGGATTGTGCTTGCAATAAACACAAAATTGCTCATTTCTGTGATGTGATGAGGTGTTTAAAAAAAGCAAGAATGGGTAAATGCAGAATGACTGACTATTGCTCATAATGTAAGAATAAGGAGGTACATGATAAAACTGAGTATTAGGGTGAAAACAATACCAAATGGAATGCCTTTCCTATGTAGAACATAATTAAATCAAGGAATTCAGTGCCACAAGATGCCAAAAATACTGTAAGTTCAAGCATGCTCAAAAAAGAATTAGATTAATTAATGGAAGCCAGATACCTTGGTAGATACTGAACTCAACAGCTTAGAAGCAGATCATCAGTTACTTAAATCACTGACTACTGAAAGGTAATACAAAAGTGAAGGCATCACTGTATTTGTTTTGCATTTTTTTTTTTCAGTATATCGCTTAAGCGCCTGCTACTAGCTGCTACAGGAGAGAGACACTAGACAAACATTATTTGAAAACAGAGCTACAGGGTGAGATGACAACAGAGATTCTGAGGATTACAATCTGGGATTTAGGAGCCTAAAGTGTCTAAATCTATTTCTGGGTCCAACCCTTGTTTCCTTCTCTACTTGGTTCGGACATCAGCTATCATATTTCTAACAAACTTCCAACTACACACTACAGGTCATTTATTAAACTGCTTTTAATTAGGTAAGTTTTTCCAACCTAGAGAGATTTTGCTTCTTCTTCTTTCTCCAAACATTAAAGCATGATTTGCAGCCTATGCATTTTTTTTAAACCAAAGTGTTCAACATCAACTTCAACAATTGGTACTAAAAAGATTTTACCAGGAAAACATCAAGCTGTTATTTGGAGTAATGAGGACTTCCAGCAAATTTTGTAGGCAGAAAGAGAAACCTGTTCGGTACTCAGAACACTAATATGAGATAGAATTAATCACACATTTAACAGCTTCCAAACAAACTTTACGTTATAACTATCCAGCGAAAAACATGTGCCCTTCTCTCCCCCAACCACCTCCCCACCCCAACAGCAGCTCCTATGACTATGTAAGAGGAATGAAACACACAGGAAGAACATGGACCAGCCTGAGCTCAGTTCAGTATTTATAAAGGATAACTTTTTTCAGAGAAGGAGTTGTAGTTTAACAAGAACCTGCAGAAATACACACTGCTGCTTTACGAAAGACAAATTTTATATTAACTCTACAAGAAAAGATTTTTCAACTCTAAATGTTCTTCCTGACAACAGAATTAAGACTATACTTACTAAACCTGTAACTGATACAGAGATAAAAGGGACTGCAACTATTTTAGGGGCCAAGTTACAATTTACAATTATCTTGAAAGAACTATATCCAACATGGATAGTAAACCATATTACATTAAACCAGGAGTAAGAAACTGCAAAAACAGAGGATGCCAAGAAACAACACATTAGCTGCAGTTTTGCAGAAAAACATCTACAGACTACAGCAAGTGACAATCATCATGTCATTTGTCATGCTGGAAACACTGAAAGACATGGAAAGACAGGAAACATTAATATTTAAAGACAAGAGTGAGGGCTTAAAATATACCAAGTTGTCCTTCCACTAGTCAGTATTAAAAGACTCCATTAGAGTACTGTTGTCTTTGTTATGCACCCTGTCTCTAGAAAGACACATACCAGTTTAGAAAGATGTAATGGAAGATAACAAAAGTGACCAGCAACGTAGAAGACATTACCTACTAGGAAAGATAAAACAAACCCAGGTGAGATACGTTATTGGGAGGAGAAACACGTTGATATATTTCAAATACATACATGTCGGCTGCAGGAAGGAGCAAGAAGAAAACAAAAGGGTGAAAAAGAGCAGTGTGCGCTCCTCTTAGTTTCAAGAGGAGAAAGCCTGCCTAAGTATCACTTCAGGTTTAGCTTCAAAGCAAGCTCCATAAACACAGAACTACCAGAACAAAATATTGCCATTTGACAATTTCTTACCTTCTCTCTGATTCAATGGAACTAGTGATCTCACCTCTTCCAAAGGCCAAGCTAGCTTTTAGAGAAAACTGAGCAGGTCTAATATTTAAACTAATTTATACAACACATAAAGGCCCTAGTTGGGAGTTGGTCAGTGTTCCCATAAAAATGGGAAGAGAGTTCTTCCAAATATCTACACATCTAATTCCAGGGTGATGCAAGTTTACTCTGTAATGGCCAGAAGCAAGTCAGATCCAAAGCAAATTATTTCATTACGGCATCTGCTGAAAAGCACTGTGTGTTTAGACTCAGCACCTCACTGATATAATTAATGTGTTCTTCAGATGAAAGCCAACTTGCACCTGAACTGACGGCTGATTTGGTTTTCTTCCTCCTAAAAATTTATCTCTGCAACCTACCACGTGGATATACATAATCCTTGTTGCATCTTCTCTGGAATTTCTAACATTTTTTTCTACTCAATGACTAGACTCAAGTCAAGTCAATCCTCAAGAAAATAACTCAGCTTGACTATTAGATCTTTTCTCTGCAAAAGTGACAGCTACCGGTTCCATTTCAATAGCGCTATTTCACAGTCAATTCTTTAAAAAGCCTAAAGATTCAAAAGGGTCTACAAAAATGTTAGTATGTTAAAGACAACAAAATACAATTCAGAACTCATAAAAGCTTTCAAATAAAGGTATTATTTTAATTCCAGCATGATACACTCTCCCAAAGCACCTGAAGGGTAAGCCTTCACATGCTAGAGATCGTCCTGCATTTCACAAGCGAAGCCATCAGTTTACCATTACCAACGGAAACGAAGCAAGTAGTATTCGAAAGGGAAGACACTCTACATGATCGCCTGCTGGTTTTTCATTCTTCATTTCTCACTCTCCACGTTTATTAATACCAGTACTAAGTACTGAAAGTGTTCAGGCGCGTTCAACACCTGTGCCGTTTCCCACGTGGCAACACTCCTGCTATCCCCGCTTCAAGAAACACACGGAGGCCAAGACCAGAAACAGACCCAGAGAAGACCGGGACCCGGCCTTTATTAGTGACCTCGTACCTCCCGCCGAGGTGCGCGCCGGCCCCGGGGCACACGCACGCAGACGGCCGGCCCCGGCCCCGCTGCCGGGCCAGGAGACCCCGCCCGACCGCCCGCCGCGGCTGGCCCCGCCGCCGGGACCCCGCCGGGAAGGCAAGGTCTGGCACCGGCCGGCGGCCTCGCTGCCCCGAAACAGAGACCCGCGCACCGGCTGGAGGACGCAGACGGCCGCCGGGGCAGGCCGGACCGGGCGGTCCCGCTCCTCACCGAGGGGGGGGCCAGACCGCAGCTCCGCACCAGCCGCGGCGGAGAGCGACCTTCTCCCCATCTGCCGGAGCGCGGCGAGCTCCGGCCGCCGCCGACGCCCGAGCCCGGCGAGCCCCGACCCCCGCCCGCCCGAGCCCGCCGCGCACTTGCCTTCCGGCCTGCCGGTTCCGCTGCCGCGAAGAGGCGGCGTGGCGCGACGCTGCCGTAAAACGAGCAGGCGGGGCGAAGCGTCGGCGCGGGCTGTGGGCGGCCGTGCTACGGCCCGGCCCGCTCCGGCCGGCTCCGCTCTGACCCGCCTCGCCGCGCTCTTCACCGCCCGCGGCCAGGGCGTGCCTCTGCCCCCCGCCCTCCTCCCTGCTTCCGCGCGCCGCGGAAGGCCGGCGCCGTGCACAGGCCTAACCCGGCTACAGGCCGCACCGCCGCCACCTGTTTACCCGCCCGCGCTAGCGCCGTCCGCTGCCTTTTCTGCGTAGAAAAAGGCGTCCCGCCGAGGTTCTGCGGCCGCTGCGCCGCCAGGTGCGCTCGCCCCAGTTGTTCCCTGCGTGAACAGCTACACCGTGGGGGCAGCTCCCGGCAGCGTTTCTGCTCCCGCGTCAGCGCCTGGGGCTTTCCCGGACACGGGTTTCCGTGGGTTTCCGCCCTCTAGGCTCTCCACCGGCTCGTCCATCACTGCTTGCTTAGTGCTTCCCAAACCACGGCTGCACGCCGGGGTGTGCCTTACGTGCTCTTCCACACTTACTCCGTCTTCTGTGTTCCTGAGCAGTGGGGTTTCTAATCCAAAGGCGACTTAGTAAAATGAGCTGTGCAGAGAGAGGGGGAAAGAAGAATGAGCAATGTCAGATAATTTGGGGACAAAACTTAAGTCGCAAAGAAAAAAAAGCTCACTCTAGAGTGCTTGGGTGCCTGTACACAAATACATCTGGACTCTAAGAGGCCTCCAGCTGGGTAACTCTCAGCATTCAGATGATTTATTTCTGACTTCGGTCTTCTCAAGTGGCTTTTCTTGTGTTCTGTCTTGCAAAGCATGTAACGGCACTATCTTTGCAGATCACTGAACTGCTTTCATCTCTGCCATTCTAGCAAGTATTCTGCTCACATACAAGAAGGCAAGCGCTCATGCGTGTATATGCCTGTGTGTGTATTTGTACGGTTGGAAATGTTCAAAAACACACTCCCAAGAACATAGTAACATACTCCATCCTTTGCTAAAAGGAAGGAAGCGTGCACAGTTTAGAGGAATCATAAAGCGTGTGTATCATGGGTTTGGTAGATAGTCATGTGGAGCTGGTTATAATGTTTCTAGACCACTTACCCTTAAAAGTGTTTGACTAGTCTCAGCACTGGAAATCCTGAATTTTTGCCACTTCTATTCAGTTGTCACGTTATTGAAAATCTTCATAGGGGACTAGCAAGGAGTAAGTACTGTAATTAAGCACGTGTAACTTCATGCTAGATACCTCAGGATTTCAATTTTTGTAACAATTTTACAGCCATGGTCTCAAAGCAAATGGGAATGTTTTATAAATACAGTATTTTATATTTCTAATGCATGGATCTGTCAGGCAAAGTTAAATATAATTACAAAAGAGAGCACCTTCATGTATTTAAAAAAGAACAATCCTCTTATGAATTCTTCTAATACTCTTCACTTTTTAAGGAATGTTTTTATATTCTTTCTGAGTACAAATTTTTAATGGAGAGTAAGGACTAGTCATTGCCATATTACTTTCCTTAAGGTAGGAGGAAATTCCATTATAGACTTGTGGGTCAAAGCTGTCACTTAACAAATACTACAGTTCTACCTTTCCTTCCTGACTTCTTGAAGTATGTACGTCACATAAAAGCAAGTTTCCAGCCTGACCAAACCAAGACTCTTTTTCTTATCATAGAGGAGAGACAGGCAATACTGAAGCAATATGTTGTTGTGGTTTAACCCCAGCCAGCAGCTAAGCACCATGCAGCCGCTTGCTCACTCCTCCCTCCTTCCAGTGGGATGAGGAGGAGAATTGAAAAAAAATGTAAAACCTGTGGGCTGAGATAAGAACAATTTAATAACTAAAGTAAAATAAAATACAATACTAACAATAATAATAACAAGTAATGATAATAATGGAAAGGAGTAGAACAAAAAAAAGGAAAAAAAAAAAAAACAAAACCACCCAAGAAAAGACAACTGATGCACAATGCAATTGCTCACCATCCGCTGATGGATGCCAGAGCAGCGATCTGCCCCTCCCAGCCAACTCCCCCCAGTTTATATACTGAGCATGACATTCTATGGTATGGAATATCCCTTTGGCTAGTTCAGGTCAGCTGTCCTGGCCATGCTCCCTCAGGTCCCAGCTTCTTGTACACCTGCTTGCTGGCAGAGCATGGAAAACTGAAAAATCCTTAACTTAGAATAGCGCTACTTAGCAACAACTGAAACATCAGTGTGTTATCAACATTATTCTCACCCTAAATCCAAAAGACAGCACTGTACCAGTTACTAAGAAGAAAATTAACTCTATTCCAGCCAAAACCAGAACATATGTATACTTCCATTTGTAGACCACAACTAGTAAAATTTGCGTGTTTTCTAACAGATAAGCAGCAGTACAGGGATCCTTAATAATGAAGGGTATCTTTTTTTTTTTAATAGACATTCAGGATGAATTCTACAAAGCTAGGCTTTGCAAGGAATAACTTGGCTTTGCAAGGTCATGTTACACATGGGTCTCCTAAGATCACAGGCTTTGTAGCTTTGTCTATGTTGCACTCAAATTTTTGTTTATGGGCAATATATATTGCAATATATATATCTCACCATATATAGGACCAAGAACTGACTTTCAGCCCAATTAATGTTTTAACAGTCTAACAGTCCAAGTTACCTGCTAGAGAAAAGTCTCTTTTCTGTAATGCAGCTGAAACCTTCCTAGTATCTACCCTTTTGTTTTGTGTTACGGTCACCTTTCAAATGTTCCTCTGGATCCTAAGGGACCTATCTGTCCCTCTCAAGAAGAATGCAGGAGGGGCTTACAAGTTCTCAGCATCATGAGGTCTTCCCTCAGGATAATGTTGCCATTGGGGGTTTCTTCTTTTTGTCAGGAGGAGCACCAGGTTCCTGCTTTCCTCCTCACATCTTGTAACCTGATTGTGTTTATTTTTATATGTTTTCTTACACAATCTGCTTCCTTCTCATTGGCTCCCCACTCAAGTCTGAGAGTTGCCCTACAGCCTTCCCAGCCTCAGTTGACAGAACTGTCTATCATTTTGTACAAACTGACTGCCTCAGTTTGTCAGACCGCTTACCGTATGTGGTATTGACCAAGCTTAAGATAAAACATACCATGCCATAGTCACTTGACCACTAGAGAGCTGTTAAAGCAAGCTAAAACCAGCTCAGGCTAAGACAAGCCCAGACAAATTCTGAGACCCTGCACTGTCAGGTCAATACAAAGCCTGAGGTCTTCTACTAATGGAAAAAAAAAAAAAAAATCACATTTACTGGGTACATTTGTTTCCTCATCTTGGAAAATGTTGAAGCTTTACATTTTTGTAGCTCTTTGGTTTTTCTTGACATTGACTTCCCAGCAGACATTAGGATTAGGAATATACCACAGCCTTACTATGACCTAGCTTTCAAAGATCTTAAATGCAAAAACAGATGTACATACTACTGTTCCAAATTTGAAATAATTTTTGAAGCAATTTTTTTAACTAAAAGTGCCCTATGTCCTCAGTTGTATTAATGCTGAATGTGTACAGTGATGTTGTACAATAAAGATATTATCTGCTAGATTTTTAGTGGATCAGAAGTGCCAGACGTTGCATGGAATTAATTTTATCAAATACGGATGACTTAATATAGACTTACTAAGTATCTCAAGAAAAAAAATCTGATCTTCTTCAGTGTGTACTAATATTTTTTGGAACACATATGATGTATAAAAGTGATTAAAAAAATTATTCATAGAGAGGACTTTGTCTTAAAAATTTTACATTCCTGCTACACAGAAATCTATGTCTGTGCTCATCTGCATTTGCTTAAGAATCGGTAGAAGCACACAGGTTCTGTCCATCTCACCCTAAAAATAGATGAATCGTACTATAAGAGTACCAGTGCTTCTCAATTATCAGTAAGGGGAGCATAAAATGACCAGCTCACATGTAGATGTGTATATATTAATGTAATGTCTAAAGTTAGCTAAAGGAAGATATACAAGGTGAGGACAATTTCACCGTATTTATGGACTAAGATGGACAGAAATATAAATTATGAGATGAATTTAACAGGAATTTGCTCCTCAGGAAAAAAAAAGTCTTCCTATTTCTTCTTACTTCATTTGTTTGATGTCCACACCTTAAATAATCTTTTGTTTATTCTCTTTCGTATAGTACCAGATCTTTTGTAGCATTTGAATATTCTTTAATATCTAAATCTGCAGTTCACTGTATCTTGTCCTTTGTTTGACTGTTATGCTTGCAGGTCCAATAAAAAGGTGTAAAAAAGTCTCTGTCTTTTGCACTAAGTCCTTCCAGCATAACCATGTGAGAAGTTCTAACTTGAATTTTAGAAAAAGGTTTCAGTGAAGTAGGACCAAAATTGTAGAATCTGGGAAGCAAGAAACATACCTGATTTTAAGTTTGCGTAATACCATGCAAATTTACCTGAGTGAATTCACTACTGTATTTCTCACTTTATGTGTTTCTTAACTAAGCAATATTGCATTCAGAGTTAAACAAGGGTTTTTCACATGAAGAACAATGGGTACTCACAAGACCTGATCCCTAGTTTATGGTCACTGCGAGTACTGCCAGCTGGTGACACTTGAATTATTATCTGCAAATGCATTGTAATTTATGGGCTATTGAATTGACTCTTTTGTTTCTTTTTAACAACTAAAAACTAATGCTACTATGTGAACCATGAATTTTACAGTTTCTTGAAGTGTACTTCAGACTCAGAAAAGAAATGGACTAGTAATTAGAATGACCTTGTCTTTACTTTGACAACAGAAAACTTACTAAATCACTGTGTTCCAAAAAATTCAACCAATTCAGCCTCTGTTGAAGTTGTAAGACAAACCTGACAGACATCCTTGACTCACTGTTGATCTCTGCTGTGATGAGAGTATCAAGCATTCAAAACTAAACTGCTCCCTGCAGATGCCACTGTTACCAACACTGGGAGAAGAATTTTAAATCAATGTTATTATGTGAGGATAATGCAGCTTCCTCAGAAAACATCCAAAATGTCTATTGCCCGTGCTTACACAGTAATCATATTGTGCATGGCCACAACTACAATGCTAGCAAAAGTCAGTGCATTGGAGATGCTGTCATTCAAATGAGCTATAATTCTTTACAGTCATCTTGTTCATATGGCTTGTAATACTTTATTTAAAAGACGCTATGGCGGGTTGACCCTGGCTGGATGCCAGGTGCCCACCAAAGCCACTCTATCAGTCCCCTCCTCAGCTGGACAGGGGAGAGAAAATATAACAAAATGCTCATGGGTCAAGATAAGGACAGGGAGATCACTCAGCAATTACTGTCACAGGCAAAACAGACTTGACTCGGGGAAATTAGTTTAATTTATTACCAATCAAATCAGAGTAGGATAATGAGAAATAAAACCAAATCTTAAAAACACCTTCCACCCACCCCTCTCTTCTTCCCGGGCACAGCTTCACTCCCAGATTCTCTCCCTCCTCCCCCTCAGCAGTGCAAGGGGACGGGGAATGGGGGTTGGGGTCAGTTCATCACACGTTGTCTCTGCTGCTCCTTCCTCCTCAGGGGCAGGACTCCTCACTCTTCGCCTGCTCCAGCATGGGGTCCCTCCCACAGGAGACAGTCCTCCACAAACTTCTCCAACGTAAGTCCTTCCCATGGGCTGCAGTTCTTCAGGCACAGACTGCTCCAGCACAGGCTTTCTCACAGAGTCACGGCCATATTCAGGGGCATCCCCCTGCTCCAGTGTGGGGTCCTCCCCGGGCTGCAGGTGGATATCTGCTCCACCGTGGACCTCCCTGGGCTGCAGGGGGACAGCCTGCCTCACCATGGTCTTCCCCACGGGCTGCAGGGGAATCTCTGCTCCGGCGCCTGGAGCATCTCCTCCCCTCCTTCTGCACTGACCTGGGGGTCTGCAGGGCTGTTTCTCTCACATGTTCTCACTCCTCTCTCCAGCCGCAGTTTCTGTTGTGTGGTTTTTTTCCACTTCTTAAATCTGTTCTCCCAGAGGCACTACCGCTGTCGCTGATGGGCTCAGCCTTGGCCAGTGGTGGGTCTGTCTTGGAGTCGGCTGGCATTGGCTCTGTTGGACAAAGGGGAAGCTTTTGGCATCTTCTGACAGAAGCCACCCCTGTAGACCCCTGCTACCAAAACTTGCCATGCAAATCCAATACAGTTGCAAAGATATTGTAGGTGGTCTGCGAGTTCTTGAGAATTAATACACAGTGTATCATAAGAAAATACTGCTGAAGATACATGTAAGAAAATATGTAGCCACTGCTGCATAAAAATTCATAATTCAAATATGTTCATCGAGACCTGAGCCTTTTTTAATGTAATGCAGGCTACATAAAGGGGATATATCATCTCTGTTATTAGTGGTTCTTCTGCATTGCTCTCTGACTTCAATCTATTCATATTATCTTCTACCGGATATGAATGTATGTAGGTTTAACACCCAGTTGCTCTTCTTTAACATAGTGATTTTTCAGAGCAATCTTATATTTTCTGCAGGGTTTTTCAGATTAAATAAGCAGCGTGATATGCCTTCTGTGCTGGTGAATATCAATGTAGCTAGAATGGAAAATATGTTTCTTATTAGTCTCCATTTATGATTATCTGTAATTTCTTAAATTTATATAAAAGTGCAACAGCATTAATTGCTTCACCAGTATGGATAAAGAGTATAGAAACATCACACACATTCTCATAATTTAACAGGATTCTGGAGTGGTAGTGGACAAGTTTTCTTTCAGTTGTTGAGCCTAAGTTTAAATAGTTCCAAATTTCCTAGTAATCTCCACTGCTATGATTTCTTTAATGCTAATAGAGCTAATCATCTCATCATTGTCGTGGTTTAACCCCAGCCAGCAACTAAACACCACACAGCCACTCACTCACTCCCCCCCCACCCAGTGGGATGGGGGAGAAAAATCGGGAAAAAGAAGCAAAACCCGCAGGTTGAGATAAGAACAGTTTAATAGAACAGAAAAGAAGAAACTAATAATGATAATGATAACACTAATAAAATGACAACAGCAATAATGAAAGGATTGGAATGTACAAATGATGCGCAGTGCAATTGCTCACCACCCGCTGACTGACACCCCGCCAGTCCGCTGAGCGGCGATTCCCCGCCCCCACTTCCCAATTCCTATACTAGATGGGATGTCACATGGTATGGAATACCCCGTTGGCCAGTTTGGGTCAGGTGCCCTGGCTGTGTCCTGTGCCAACTTCTTGTGCCCCTCCAGCTTTCTCACTGGCTGGGCGTGAGAAGCTGAAAAATCCTTGACTTTAGTCTAAACACTGCTGAGCAACAACTGAAAACATCAGTGTTATCAACATTCTTCACATATTGAACTCAAAACATAGCACTGTACCAGCTACTAGGAAGACAGTTAACTCTATCCCAGCTGAAACTAGGACAATCATGAATGACTTTTCATATATAACAGCTGAATAAAGAATGCATTATTATTTTCCTTTTTTTTTCTTTCAGAAACCTATGACCTTTTATTTGCTTTTTAAAATAAATACATCAGAATCTAATAGAAAATTTATATTACTATATCCAACAAGGAGCCTGAACTTAGAAAACATAAAAAATATTTTAAAAGATTTACCAGTATTGTTTTAGAGAATTATATTTAAGGGTCGTCTTTAGCCATAGTGTTTCTGTATCTTGGTCATATGCCTAGTCTGATCCATGCTTGCATAATTTCAAGATGACTGCACAATATGTCATGTTTCATGAATTTGCATTGATGTATTTGCCAGCTCTGTATCAAAGGAGAATGAAAAAAGAAAGTAAAACAAATGGAAGCATCATTTCATTCTGAACATGAAACAAACATTTCTTTTGTGAAAAATCACCATATGCAACTGTTTAAAGATAGAATTAGAATAGAATAGAATAGAATAGAATAGAATAGAATAGAATAGGACTATTTCAGTTGGAAGGGATCTACAACAATCATCTAGTCCAACTGCCTGACCGCTTCAGGGCTGAACAAAAGTTAAAGCAGGTTATTAAGGACATTGTCCAAATGCCTCTTAAACACTGGCAAGCTTGGGACATCAACCATGTCTCTAGGAAACCTGTTCCACTCGGTGAAGAAATGCTTCCTAATGTCAAGTTGAAACCTCCCCTGGCACAGCTTTGAACCATTCCCACGTGTCCTATCACTGGATCCCAGGCAGAAGAGCTCAGCACCTCCCTCTCCACTTCCCCTCCTCAGGAAGATGCAGAGAGCAATGAGGTCACCCCTCAGCCTCTTTTTCATAGAATCAAAGAAACATAGAATCAATTTAGGTTGGAAAAGACCTTCAAGATCATCGAGTCCAGCCATCAACCATGCCCGCTAAACTCTGTTCTGTAGTGCCTTGTCTACGCGCTTTTTGAATACCTCCAGGGATGGTGACTCAACCACTTCCCTGGGCAGCCTATTCCAATGTCCAACAACCCTTTCAGTAAAGAAATTTTTCCTAATATTCAATCTAAACCTCCCTTGCTGCAACTTGAGGCCATTTCCTCTCGTCCTATCTCCAGCCACCTGACAGAAGAGACCAACACCCACCTCACTACAACCCCCCTTCAGGTAGTTGTAGAGAGTGATAAGGTCTCCCCTCAGCCTCCTTTTCTCCAGACTGAACAACCCCAGTTCCCTCAGCCGCTCCTCATAGGACTTGTGCTCTAGACCCTTCACCAGCTTCATTGCTCTTCTTTGGACACACTCCAGCACCTCAATGTCTTTCTTGCAGTGAGGGGCACAAAACTGAACACAGTACTCGAGGTGTGGCCTCACCAGTGCCCAGTACAGGGGGACGATCACCTCCCTGCTCCTGCTGGCCACACTGTTTCTGATACAGGCCAGGATGCCATTGGCCTTCTTGGCCACCTGGGCACACTGCTGGCTCATATTCAGCCGGCTGTCAACCAGCACCCCCAGGTCTTTCTCTGCTGGGCAGCTTTCCAGCCACTCTTCCCCAAGCCTGTAGCGCTGCATGGGGTTGCTGTGACCCAAGTGCAGGACCCGGCACTTGGCCTTGTTGAACCCCATGCAATTGGCCTCGGCCCATCAATCCAGCCTGTCCAGATCTCTCTGTAGAGCCTTCCTACCCTCGAGCAGATGAACACTCCCGCCCAACCTGGTGTCGTCTGCAAACTTGCTGAGGGTGCACTCGATCCCCTCATCCAGATCATCAATAAAGATATTAAGCAGAACCGGCCCCTACACCGAGCCCTGCGGAACACCACTTGTGACCTGCCGCCAACTGGATTTAACTCCATTCACCACAACCTTTTGGGCTCGTCCATCCAGCCAGTTTTTCACCCAGTGAAGAGTGCACTTGTCTAAGCCATGAGACGCCAGCTTCTCAAGGAGTATGCCATGAGAGACAGTGTCGAAGGCCTTGCTGAAGTCGAGGTAGATAACATCCACAGCCTTTCCCTCATCCACTAGGCGGGTCACCTGATCATAGAAGGAGATCGGGTTGGTCAAGCAGGACCTGCCTTTCATAAACCCATGCTGACTGGGCCTGATCCCCTGTTTGTCCTGCACATGCCATGTGAGCGCTCTCAAGACGAACTGTTCCATAATCTTCCCCGGTCCCAAGGTCAGGCTGACAGGCCTGTAATTCCCCAGATCCTCCCTCTGACCCTTCTTGTAAATGGGCATCACATTGGCAAGCCTCCAGTCCTCTGGGACCTCCCCTGTTGACCAGGGTTGCCGATAGATGATGGAGAGCGGCTTGGCAAGCACCTCCGCCAGTTCCCTCAGTACTCTTGGATGGATCCCGTCTGGTCCCATAGATTTCTGAGTGTCCAGATGGCATAGTAGGTCACTAACTATTTCCTCCTGGATTAAGGGTTGTATATTCTGCTCTTTGTCCTTGCCTTCCAGCTCAGGGGGCAGAGTACACTGAGGATAACTGGTCTCTCTATTAAAGACTGAGGCAAAGAAGGCATTAAGTACCTCAGCCTTTTCCTCATCTCTGGTGGCAATGTTCCATTCTGTATCCATTAAAGGATAGATATTCTCCTTGGCTTTCTTTTTATTGTTAACATATTTGTAAAAACATTTTTTGTTGTCTTTTACGATAGTGGCCAGATTGAGTTCTAGCTGAGCTTTTGCCTTTCTAATTTCCTCTCTGCATGACCTAACAAGATCCCTGTACTCCCCCTGAGTTGCCTGCCCTTTCTTCCAGAGATGATAAACTCTCCTTTTTTTTCTTGACTCCTAGCAAAAGCTCCCTGTTCAGTCAGGCCGGTCGTCTTCCTCAGCGGTTCATCTTGCTGCGCATGGGAATAGCCTGGTCCTGAGCCATTAAGATTCCTTCTTAAAGAATGTCCGTCCCTCCTGGACCCCTTTGCCCTTCAGGACCGTCTCCCAAGGGACCCTCTCAACCAGTGTCCTGAAGAGGCCAAAGTTAGCCCTCTGGAAGTCCATAGTGGTGGTTTTGCTGACCACCTTCCTTGCCTCACCAAGAATTGAAAATTCTATCATTTCATGGTCGCTAAGTCCGAGACAGCCTCTGACAATCACACCTCCCACCAGTACTTCCCTGTTTGTAAACAGTAGATCTAGCAAGGCTCCTCCCCTGGTTGTCTCACCTACCAGCTGTGTCAGGAAATTATCTTCCACACACTCCAGGAACCTCCTAGACTGCTTACTCTCTGCTGTGTTGTACTTCCAGCAGATGTCTGGAAAGTTGAAGTCCCCCACAAGAACAAGGGCACACAATTCTGAGACTACTGCCAGCCACTTGTAGAACAATTAATCCGTCTCTTCAACCTGGTTGGGTGGTCTATAACAGACTTCCAGCACAATATCTGCCTTGTTGGCCTTCCCTCTCATCCTTACCCATAAGCACTCCACCTTGTCATCACAGTCGTGTAGCTCTGTACAGTCAAAACACTCCCTAACATAGAGAGCCACCCCACCACCTCTTCTACCTTGCCTGTCCCTTCTGAAGAGCTTATAGCCATCCATTGCAGCACTCCAGTCATGGGAGTCGTCCCACCATGTTTCTGTGATGGCAACTAAGTCATATCTATCCTGTTGCCTCAGCCTCCTTTTCTCCAAACTAGACAAGTTTGAAGTCCCTAGCCACTCCTCATAGGGCATCATGCCTTCCAGCCCTTTCACCAGCTTTGTTGCCCTACCCTGGATGCATTCAAGGACCTTCACATCCTTCTTAAATTGTGGGGCTCAGAACTGCACACAGTGCTCAAGGTGAGGCCACCCCAACGCTGAATACAGCGGGATAATCCCCTCTTTTAACCATCTGGTTAGGCTGTGTTTGATGCACCCCCAGATGGGGTTTGCCCTCTTGGGTGCCAGGGCATACGGCTGACTCATATTGAGCCTGCTGTCGACCAGCACCCCCAGATCCCTTTCTGCAGGGCAACTCTCCAGCCACTCCTCTCCCAGTCGATACTTCTATTAATGGATAGAGTAAAACTTTGTAAGAAAATGACAACTGATGTTTGAAGCAGCCACGTTGTTGCCAGGTTTTAGTCTTGGTGACAGATATTCACAGGTTTGAGAACTTGTAACTTACCTAAGTGTTGATTCCACAGTATCTTGCCAGAGAGAGATGATCTGTCTGATAATGTTTTGGGTAAACAGTCGTGAAGTATAGAACCATTAAAAGCAGCTAAGCCCAGGGAGAAGGCTAGAACTGAATCCTGTGTTTCATAATTTGTTAATTTATTTTAAAAAATTATTTATAATGTAAGAACTATGTGTGTGGTCAGGAATGGGACCTGCTCAGAAATACAAACCAGAAATTATGTTGATCTGAGGTACATATTTGGTGTCCTGATTCTTGTTTCTTTCTCATTCTTTTGTTAGTGATTTTGAAAGTCTGCACATTAAAATAATTCTTGTATATACATAATTTCACTGTGGTGTTGAAGTGACCTGAGCTGAAATATTGAGTCATCATGGTCAACAGGCTGCACTTCACACCCATTTAGGCTGATATTGATTGCTAATACTGTAGAGCCAGATTTGGAACCTGGCAGGCAGACCTTACCTGTCATCTTATGTTTTCTTTGATCTTTCTTCATATTTCTATATGCCCTGGTCTATATGGCACATAAAAAAAGTGGTAAAAGTGGTTCTCCATCACAAGTGTACTACTGCAATGATTCATCCTATTTATATTTCCTTTAATGAGTTGTCAAAGAAAAGCAACTGAGGAAAGTAGTTTGTTGAAGAAGGTATCAATATCTTATCTCTAAATGCTGGATAATGCTGAAGAAAAGGAAATGTGATTGATTCACATGAGTCTTGGAAAAAAATTACTGGAAAAAGCAACATCATTACAGCCTTCCCTTATATTCAAAGAAACTTCTTAGTTTCAAGGCCAAGAATGCTGAGATCTAGTCTTCAGTATTACTTATCTCAGGATATAAGCACTCTGTGTTTCCAATGATGTGATGCATTCCTCAAAAGCAAGATGGTTGTAGTTTATGTGGTCTGAAGGTGATACTTACTTAGACCAGATGATATTCATCTAGAGTCACCTCAGAATACCAGCAAAATTTTCAGAAGAAAGAAAGAAAAGGTTGTTCTTCTGGCCAGACACAGACAGAAAAATCCCTTTCTCATTTTAACTGATAATTGATCCTTTAAAGCAAGATTTGAGTGATCAAATGGCAAGAAGAGCAACAGTATTCTCGCCAGATTCTGAAACTGGGACATAGTCAGAATTCGCTCAGTCAGCTACAGTTGCAAATGTCATCTCAGCGCCTTTTTCTGCTTGCTTCTTCCAAGTCCCACAGCCTCGTGGCAGGATGCTGGATATCCCTGTGAGCTCTGCTGAAAGTGGAACATCATTTTCAGTGTCAGGCACTAGGTTGTCAGTTATGCTGCTAGTTGTTTGGCATTCTGGCTCATGTCATTGAGTGTAGCACCATAAAAAAGAAAGGTTAGATTTTGATCACAGGGTTGTTTCAGAAATGAATATGTAAAAGGGGTTGGCAGCTGTGAGAAACTGGCAAGGGTCCGCTGTAGCTTAATGGTTCACTGCTTACACAAACTGCTGACATATGTGTGTGTATATGTATATCTAGGTGAAGAGAGAAAAAGAAATTCTCAGGATTTTATACAAGTTTTTATTTAAAAACTAATTTTGGGTTATATCCAGATGATTGTTGTGTATTTTTTTATATTAGGAGGTTTCTCAGAGGCCTATAAAGCATCTAAAGAAACCAAAAATATTGCTTTTGAAAGCTCTGCTGACACAAGATGATGGGATAGTGCTATAGGGATTCATCCTGCATGTACTGCAGGGGTGGAGGAGGCCGTTCCTACCGGCAGCAAAGCAGAAGCACAAGAGACATGATAGAGTAATTTCTAGCTAGGACTTTTTAAGTCCTGCTTAGTCACTAACTTGGAGAATGATTTCAGGCAAATAATTTCAAAAGCTATTAAAAAAAAAGAGAATATTCCAACATATCTAATCAGACACAGATGTCAGCATTTACCCTGTTTGGAAAGGGAATTGTCAATGAAAAGGAAAAACAGAGTGAAGCTGGGAGACACTTAGAAGAATGCTGCCTGAGGACACTAAAGGACAGAGCTGTCCCAGCACGAGATGAGTAATATCTCTTGCTTCGCAAGTTGCTGAAGCTGGTGTGCTCACTTCTGACTTAGGATGGTTGGAATAAAGTAATCAATAAATAGTTTTGAATAGTAAGTCTTTTGTTATGGACACCACAGTTTTTCACCTATTTATGCACAGGGGAATTGTATTAGCCAAAAGACTTTTTTAAGTACTTCTAGTGAAAAAGATGTTGAGATGTTCCTGCTGAGATTATTTCTTTGTACCTCATAAAGGATTCGTAAGAATTGTCCAGGTGTCCTTTAACACACATAATAAGCATGATTACCCTTTGATGTGATTGTCGTGCCCCTTCTCCCTTTTGAAGACTATTCAGGGAACCAATTACTTGTATTGGAGGCAATTGTCCTGTGAACTGAACAGAAAGACCCTTTGACAGAGTGGTCTTACTTAAAATGTGAATACTTAGTTTGACTGGAGGGATATGATGCTTTTTTGTCACATGGCTCACATGTTTCTGTTAGGTTATGTGATAAAAAGCTTGTCTGCCCACACAGAACGGAGCACA
This sequence comes from Harpia harpyja, assembly GCF_026419915.1. Taxonomy (NCBI): domain Eukaryota; kingdom Metazoa; phylum Chordata; class Aves; order Accipitriformes; family Accipitridae; genus Harpia; species Harpia harpyja. The sequence continues at coordinate 14,167,552 of NC_068942.1, read as the reverse complement.
GAGAGACAGCAGCCAGCAGGCAGGTACCTGAATTACAGACTTGGAGGACGCTCTGACCAGGTCCCTGCCAGGGCATCCCAGGAGAGGCTCAGCCATGGGCCAGGGTGACATCCATCAAGATGAGTCTCAGGAGCACCTTTCAGACGGAGGGGGTCACTGCACAGGGGTGTGGGACACATTATGGGGTGCAGGGGAAAGAGCACTTTGGGATTGCAGGAGACCTATAATGGGATTTTGTCACTGTTTAACCCCAGCTAGCAACTAAGCACCATGCAGCTGCTCACTCACTTCCCCCAACCCAGTGGGATGGGGGAGAGAGTGAGAAGGAAAAATGTGGAACTCGTGGGTTGAGATAAGAACAGTTTAATAGAACAGAAAGGAAGAAACTAATAAACTCCTCATTGCTGGGGTGGGGTGAGAAGCAGAAAAGGCCTTGGCTTTGTGTAAGCACTGCTCAGCAGTAACTGAAACATCCCTGAATTATCAACCCTGTTTTCAGCACAAATACAAAACATAGCCCCATACTAGCTACTATGAAGAAAATTAACTCTATCCCAGCCAAAACCAGTACAATGCTTCAGGGACTGCAATGCCAAAGTTACCTTTGCACTCTGGCATAGGTGCACTGTATTATACATTACTTAGGTGAGAATTACATGGGTAAAAACTGTTGAAAACATGCCCTATAAATTGTTAAGAATTTTGTTTACTACTTTCTATGCCTAACAAGCTATACTTTCCATCTTATCACCTTCTGCTGTTATCACATCAAGCTTTAAAAACTAACTCAGGGTAAGGCAGGGTAGACCTAGAGGGCTGTCCATTAATTTGTTACATTCGACTACCATTTCATTTAAACTGTGTGGTCTGTCTGCTGGAAATCTGCAATAATAGTATGACCCTGTTAAGTTCTAGCTAGTACCATGCCATAAATGTTTATCAGCCAAAGATCAGCTAGGTGGTATTTAAAATACTAGAAGAGGTAGCTTTCTTATGACTCCAGCAGATAAACTTTTGATGCCTTACCTCCCTAATGCTACAGTGCAATTCCTTAACTATAATCTTATATTTCTCCACAAATAAACTACTTCACATTTTTATAAGAATGCGTGTATCAGTGATTAATAACACTTCTGAAGTCACGATTATCGTTTGCATTATAGTATAAGAGGTGTTAATGTTGTTCATAGCGTGCTTCCTTACTTGGAAGGACATTCACTTTCCTCTACAAGTGTCAGATCATCAGATGATCAGCAACTTGTCCCTTGTTTCTGGAAGATAAGAACAAAAGCTGGTTGAATATTTTGACTCATATCCTTTTTACATTAAGTGAGCAGCTAGAAAAGAGTTTAGATACCCCAGGAAGGCAAGCAGTCATCACTGATGACTCTGTGTTGAAAAGAGAGGACAGAGAATCCACTAGATACTTATGAGATATTAGTAAGGGATGATGCACATTGAAATTAGTTACATGACGTTCATGTGGAACTATGCACTTTAGGAAGCTTCAGTTATCTTGAAGAGAGGCAGAAAACAAAAGACCACATAATCTTCTTAGAGTCATTCTAATAGCACTGAAAAGGCAGAAGATACTAGAGGGGACCACTATTTGCATGCCTGGTATGAAAGGGAAGGTTTCAGTTTGTCAAACATTTATCCTGAGAGATGGTTGGATTTGTAAATACCGCAGCTTACTTCTCACAGAAAAAAAGGTGATAATCTTCTCAACTGGAGATTAGCTGGAGCAACTATGAGGCTATTAACACATAAATAAAAAAGGAAACTTAACAAGAATGCAAATGTGGTATAAAAACAAACTCAGGATGTTGTGATCAAGGTTAACAGATGTGGAAAGAATATATTTTTCAATCGCTATATGCTACTGCTTGGAGGCAATAAGCAAGAGGAGTTGGAAATTCTCATTGATTAGAAGAAATTTTATATAACTGGTATTCCTAAAAGCTGATGAGTTGATTTGCATGATTAGAGCATTAAAATCAGTGGTTATTACCCACTTTAGGAGAACAAAATAGGCAAAAGAGGTAATAGGGTCTATTGAAGAAACACCATCGTGCTAACTGGTATGGTCCAGAAGACTGAAGAACAGCATAAATGAAAAGAAAAATAGGTTATTGTCAGTAATACTGTAATCCTTAGAGACATATTAGAGGTCTTATACAGCCCTTAAAAAAGCATCCTTAGTTCTTTTAAACATTATAGATGACTGTTTTTTAACATGAAAGATTCTGCTGCCAGTATGCTGTTTCTCTATTTTCATTGTCATTCTAGCAGATAAAGATGAATTAATCACCTGGGCTGAATCAAGACTAGTCATTATGATTATATACAGTGTGGCAAACAAGTGAGTGTTTTCCATTAATCAGAAATAACTGATGAAAATTTGCTAGAGGACCAAAATTATTTGATCCCACAGTCAAGGCGAGCCCCCTCTGCCTCACTGGTAAAGTGGAAGTTAGGAATAAAATACAATATACAACACATGAAATAATAAATAGATACCAGAACCTGCTTGCTAGAATTATTATAAAAAAGAAGCTGAAGGAAACTAACAACATTGGGAAAAGATCCATAATGGCTTTGCTAATAATAATAGAGTAATTTTTTAAGGATATGAAAAAATATTCAAGCAATATGAATATACCACATTGCCCATTGGTGACTGTCATTGGATATTTCTCTCCTGCGTTTTCAAAGTGCACTAAAGTGCTTAGTTCACAGGAGAGCGATAAAGTATTTTCCATTAGTAACCAAGAAAGTTAAAAACATCTGCTGTGACAGACGGTTCTGAATTCAGCAGGTCTGGATAGAATTCCAGAAGACATGATTGAAGGAATGTCTGGCCAACTGATGTGCATTCTTAAGAAATCTTGGAATAGTGGATAAATTCCAGAAGACTAAACAAATGGATAACTTGTGACATGACCAAGTAAGAAACTTTATCTTTGAAAGAAAAATTAATAAAAAGCTGCTTTAACAGTGAATTATTTAAAATATTAATGTGTGTCACTATGGATTTATAGAAAACAGGTCATGTCAAACAAACTTGATTTCATTCCTTAAGATTACAGATTTGATTGCTAAAAGGAACTGCTTGGATTTAACATACTTCCATTTTTATAAGTAAGTCATTTGACTGTGTCTTGTATCATACCTTGATTACAAAATGAGCACTACGTAATATTGACAAAATATGCATTTAGTGGTCTAATGAACTGGCTAATGAATAACCTATGAATAAGTAGTTATCAACAGAAAATCACCCCCCGTGAAGGGTTGTGCAGGGATTGGGAGTGGGCCCAGCACTATGGGACATTTTCGTCACTCCTCTGAAACTGAAAATTTGTCAGTGTTAAATAATGAGAGTTTAGAATTATACTGTATGACATAAATTTCTTGGTAAGATACATTCCATCAAACAAAATATATTTAAATGCAACCAAGCGTGAAAGCTATAAATCCAGCCAGTGTCAACCCACCACACACCTATAGTCCAAATTACATACAGTTAAAACAGTACATACACAAGCTTTCAAGTATCTACCCCTTTCTGTGATGTTATGCTCAACCCTTTTACTGTCCCTCTGGGTCTTACAGCAAGTCATCAGCTTCACAAGTCCCTCACTGAGAGGAGTGTGATGATGGTGAAGTCTTCTGCCTCACTCTAGGATCCACCTGGCATCATTTTTATGTGTTTGCTAAAACAGTCTGCACACAGCTCTTTCTCCATTGGTCTTCAAGTCAATGTTTCATCCAAATTTACAGTAATTGATGTAATTTACATACCTTAGATATTTGTTTGTTGCTCTGTCACCCCTAAAACTGGTTTTGCCCGGCTCTGAAGGCTGCATTACTTTGATGACCAGTAATTGATGACCATTGCTACTTATTGCCAAGTGGCCTCTTGGTGTCACCTGTGCCTGTACTTTCAAGGCTTCGACTATCGTCATATGTCTGTGCTCCTCTATGCAGCATTTCACAGTAGGGTCATAGGTAAGTCGTTGCATATAGCATAACTACATGTTCTGACTATTTATTAGTTACAAAATACATATAACAATAGGAGCTTTTTGTACAACTGTATGAAGCTCAGCAAAAGCTAAAACAAAGTGGGTAGTAGCGACCTGGTCATTGGGTAATTTCTGTTACATGCTGAAACAAATCTCCAGGCAGGCCAAGACTAGGCCAGACCCATCCTGATGCCTGTGCTATTAACGCTAAGCCTGTGTGGTCTGTTACAAGTAATGGCAACGCCGTATTTGCTGGACCACAAAGGCTACAATATTGTTCTAGAAATTACAAGGGAAAACTACTTACAATTCAATATTACAGTTTATATTCAGTATGATTTCCATATTTCACATTACGTTCTGTTTGACTGAGTCTAATAATGTTTATTTTTAAAGTAAATGATGTAGTTTGTTTCTTCAACAGGAAGAGCAAATTTAATGGAGAGGTTTTGCTTCTTGATAGATTGAGATATTGTTTCCTTTTGTCTTGGGATGCTTTCTTCTGCAAAAAGCAAGCAAGCAAACAAACAAAAATGGTAAAAGATTTTTTGAATGCATTGTCTAATATTGCCATGGCAACATTAAAAACTCCCTGCTAAGTTTAGTTCTGTGAAAACAGAAAAAAGCAATATAGTTACCTAATGACTTGGCTCAAGTCAGTATACCATGATTTTAAATCATCTAAAGAGAAAATTACCATGAAATGTCTTAAAGTCAGTTGTCTGTGATTACATGGGTGTTACTGAAACAGAGAGGTTCCAAACATCAACTTTTTTTGACACAGAGGCAACATATTGTAACAGTGTGTTCTCTGGTTTGTGCCTGTGTGCAGTCAAGGTGTTGGATTTGACCATTACTCCTCTAGTTGTTCAGGTTGGAGCAGCCTCAGCTGTCACAGTTTTTATTCTGGAGTATCTTCGTAGATGAGTAATAGTTAAATAGTCTCAGGTTTGAGTGGTGGAAGAACAGTGTCTGAAAATGTTCCTTAATTCTGGATGTCATTCTCCCTTCTGGTGTCAGTTGCCTGAACTTGACTTATTTCAAGCATTGCTGCGTGAAAAGGCAGTATGTCAGTTATTGTTTTTAAACTGTATAGCTGATACATTCCACTTCTAAAAGCTGATTTAGTACCAGCATCTTTTGGAGGATAAGGGACAGCTGCTTATCTCTGAGTAGTAACAAACCAAGCTTTCAGCAGCAATTCTAGGAATGAAATGACCATTAAGGACCATACTTAAACATTATCCAACGATGTAAAATAAATGATAAAACTAGCCAAATTAAAAAATAAATAAATAAACACAAAAAAATGCAAACCCCCAAACCAACAAGATTTTATTAAAGTATGTATTGAGAAATGAAAGAAAACAAAACAAAACAAAAATCAACATAGAATTAGCATTCTTTTTCTGTTCATCCATCTGTCTTGAAAGAAGAAAAATCCTTTTGGTTTTATTATGCATTCAGATTCTATGCACCTAATTTTTTACAGCTTGCTTTTTTTACCACACTACAGGGAAAAACACGTAAGAATTCCATTTGCATGCAGTTTTTACTGAAGAATAAGGTCATTATGCTGAGATCGATCCCTATCATTCTTTAAATGTTTCTGAATAGTCTGTTAGGAGGTGCTAACTGTTTTATTTGTCCTAAACCCCTGTCATATGATAAATCAGACCATGTCATTTTGTCTTGTCATTCAGAAATCTTTTATTTGGTGTATGTATAAAATGCTTATCAGTCATTAGTTTTCATTCTTTCTTTTTTCTGTCGGTGAACCTCTTTTTTTCTACAGCTCATGTTCTTTTTCACTGGTAATATTCATCAGAGATGCTCAGGGACATAGTTCTCTCTACCTGTTGCAGTAGTCATGGGAATTAAATGGCTGTATACATTTTCATGTTCAATAGCAGCATTGTCATCATTAGAATCCCAGGTCTTCACCATGAGACTTTTTGGTTTAACTGATAAAGATATTCATTATTCTTGTTTTGTTTCTGCCACTGCGTGCCACCTCATTTTCCTGCACGACAACTGAGCTGTCAGCATAAACTTTTAAACATGACAGAACTCAGTGTAGCAATATCCTTTAAAATGGTTGTTGACATCTAAGTAGCAAAACTCCTTTCTGTAGACTGGTGCTTGTCAGTCAGAAGCGCTGAAAGTATTATCAACTTCATTTCACGTATTCTTGCTGCTGACTCCACACAGTGATTTGTGAAATCCAGCATAACTTCAGAAATCAACAAGTTCTGACTTTTGCTGTCACTGGTGCAGTAGATCAGTTTAACTGACATAATTGGCTTTACCCAAATGACCACCTACTGCCACTTAGGAATAGAGGTGCAAATTTAGCACTATCGATTTTTGCCAGGTCGTATCAGTGACTATTTGGCTCAGCTGTTCCAGCTTCCCAAATACAAACTGAGTTATTTGATTAGCTTCATTATAAATGTAACAAGCACTCCTGAGGTGATCAGCTAATCAGTGCTGGTATCTATGCTCATCAGGTCATGAAACTAATTAATGGATACATTTAGCTTCCTACCACTGTTGACAGGATTGACTATTTCTTGGTGCCTCATTTAGCCAAACACTGAAAAAAGAGAAGTTTCTACAGATCAGATATGGAAATTAAAATAAATATGTTGCTTCATGTTTAAGAATAGGGCTATAGATAATTAATTTACTCTTAAGTTCCGTAAAATAAATTCCAATTTCTGTCGTAAGAAAAATGTGTTTTCATTTTTTTAAATAGCCTTTTCTTTTTACTTCCAGAAAATAAATGGGGTCACGCTGTCATGTTTTTTATACAGTTTCTAGTATGAGATGGAGTTACTGTTCACTGCACTGCAGTTTGTACTTCTGACACTCATTTGCTGAAGCACCTACTCATTTGTTATTTCTCAGCCTTAGGAACATGTGAAGATGTGGCAGTATTACTGGAAAGACTGGCAAAATGAGTAAGACTTTGGTGGCAGTTAAAGGTAGCAATACCCTGAGTTGAGTATAACTGGCACCTTCTTGCAAAGGGCAAAATTCTCCCAGGAGCTCAAGCAGCCCATTTGCAATCATCCTGTTTCAAATTTCTACTTAAGTAAAGTCATTGCATTCTAGCGTGAATGGATCTTTACTACTGCTTGAAAAAATGAGGGCACTGAACTCACTCTGTGGTAGGAATATTAAAAGCACAAGGCATTAGATAAGTATCCTTCCAAGTTTTCAAACCATCCCAGGCTGGATATTTTAAGCAATTGAGTATTACCATGTGAATATAGGAAAGTCATTTTTCCTTTCTGGTTTAGCACAAGTTTCTTGGAACAATGGAGGCGCTTTTCTTTTCATAACAAGTAATACAGTGGTTTTAATTACTTTCTGAATATCTGAACAAATGAAGGAAAAAAATTGATTCAGTTACCAATGCACCAGTATGTTTCTTGCTTACAGAGTATAATATTTTTTGTGTTGTTGTTTTCACAGAAATAAAAGTCAGCCTATGAATTGCGTGCAAAGGTGTAACTCCTGTGCAATTAATATTGGCTGCATCTGTACTATCTTAATTAGGCTCACCAGGTATCCCACTGTTTTTTACTCTATTGAAATAATCTCTTCTGGCAAGCCTGCTTTGCCTGCACCAATCCTGTCTGCTTTGACCTCTCAGCATCTACTCTTCCATCCTGGGCACCGTCTTAAGAGGTGGCCTCATATTGTGGCTTTCAGGTTGTACCCCCGCAAGCTTGTACTTTAGAGCATGCTCTTAGAGATGGCAATGAAGACTCTTAGTACCTGGTGTAGCTCTGGATGCTTTTGTGGCCCAGGGTTTGCATGGGGCTTGTATGCTTTTCTGGTATTGAACTGGACTCACTAACACCACAGGTGATCAGAGATTGTTCAGCATAGAAAGCCCTTACATACATTTTATAAGACTACGCTTTTTTTTTTTTTCTTCCTGCATTGGGATTTCTTTGTTTGGATACAGGGTGTCATACTGCAGGTGGGCATCTGCTCCCCCGCTCCCCTCCATGGGCTGGGGGGACACAGCCTGCCATCTCACCACGGGCTGCAGGGGCAGCCCCTCCTCCCCCCCTTCCTCACTGACCTCGGTGTCTGCAGAGGGGTTCCTCTCACATTCCAATCCCCCTACTCGCTGCAGGTTTCCCCTCTTAAATCTGTTCTCCCGGAGGCACTGCCACTGTCGCTGATGGGCTTGGCCTTGGCCAGAGGCAGGTCCGACTTGGAGCCAGGGAAGCTTCTGGCAGCTTCTCACAGGAGCCGGCCCTGCAGCCCCTCCCCTGCTACCAAAACCCCACCACACAAACCCAATACACAGGGACATAACATCTTCCACAGTTTAGTATTGTGGCCTAACTGGGTTAGGATTTTAAAGAACATCTCATCAGACCGTAACCTTAAAAGCAAATTGCATTACAGCATTTTCGTTTTCTTTCTTGGATCACTTGTATCAGGCTTTACGGACCATCGGTGTTACAAATAAATTCCCAATGGATTTTTGTGTACATTCATCACTCAAAATTTTATTTATATATCTTCTTCCATTTTTTTTTAGCTATGATGTCTAAGTCTTTTCTTTTAGAGAACTTAAAATGCAGAAGTTTATGAAAGGTTATGGAAAACTTGGGGGCAATATGGCATTTCTGCCACCATCTTGTGTTACTCATGTCTGAGCCTGAAAACCAACAGCAGTGCAATTCTCTGATGTTGCCAGAGGAACTACAACGCTTTCAAATTGCTTAAAGGTGACAATTATCATTGTCTTATTCTTTTCCAAACTACAAATACAACTGTCTTATGTGTCTTATATACAAAAAGCCATTGTAGATACAGATATAGACAAAATCCCTAGGAACCATAGCAAGCTAGACAGACACTCTGCAGCAAAAATCTGCTGTTCCTTGGCTCTCTAGACAGCATTCTGCTGATTCTGAAGCAACTCTGAGACAATCAATTAAAATTCACATATTCATTTAGCTAATACGTAAATAATAGCTTATGTCAACTGTTATGCAACTTACTCATAAATTTACTTTTTTCAGTCTCTGTTGAACATGTAGTACATGTGTACTTTTAATTTTAATTTAATTTTTAAGTGTACATGTTCTTTTAATTTTAGAGAGTTGTTTTGTAAGGAAAATGTTAAAAATAATTTCCAGCTTCTCTGTAAGATGCTTTGGGGCAATGTGATCACAGCCTTGCAGATTTAAATTAGATTGAAGGATAAAAGCAAGAATTAGTTTACCTTTTTAAAAAAATTAAATAATAATAGTAATAATAATAACAGCATATGGTGGTTCCAGTTCCGTCTTTACTGTCTGTTGTTTTTTGCCTCCCCCAAGATCTCCCACAAGAAGTTTCCTTTTCTTCAAATGCATGAAAAACGAAATCAGATGTCTGAGCACCTGCATTCCAACTGAGGGAGCAGAAGCCTTTCTTGGAGAAATAAGGGAAAAGAGCAGAGAAAAATAACCATCTTTTTATCCTTTTTTTTTTGTTTTTCCAGATTGATTACTATTTTCACTTACAAGGCAAACATAATAATCTTAGTTTAAACTTTGATTCTTCTGGTCAGACTATTTTATTATCTTCATATCATTTTGCCATTGCTGTCATGATCCTAGCTCTCTCAGGTCTTAAGGGATTGAAGAGTTATAGTCAATACAATTTAAATAACAAAAAATTACTTTTAGAAATGGCTTGAACTAATTTTCTCTTCCTAGTAATATCTCAATTTCAAGCACAATAGAGGAGACTAGAGGCAAGACTGGAGGCACATGGCTCTGTATGTCACTGGAATGTGAAGATTTTGCTTTTCCAGTGGAATAAAATTGATGATGTAAGATACAAGACATTAAAAAGAAAGTATTTAAAGATTAAATCTTCTTGCAAATGTAAAACTAAACTGGGTCATGGGACTATTTACTAAGGAAGCAGAATTTTTGTACTTGGGAAAAGTAGTTTGGTTATAGATGAATTGACTGAGTGTAAGTGACAAAAAGCAATACAGTTTTATCCATGAACTTTTGTAGACATCACCAACACACACACACAAAAGATAACAGGTGCTGAAAACATTTTCCATATTCACTTTCTTTTGGTGAAGAGTGAACAGTAAAATTGAATATGAAATGAAGATTCATCTAGTTATTTTGAGGAATATCTATGTATTCCTGCATCTCCCTGGAGTAGCAATGAACTTGCTCAAAAATCAGTGATATTGAATGGTGCAGAATAACTGTTTATGATTACCTCTGTTTCCGACTTGGAGGAGATGAGCTATCAAAGTGAAGAGTGCTGTTTGTGGCCTGCAGCATCCCTGATGTCTGTCCAGGATACTGACAGGTGACAGGAGACACTGATTGCTTGTTTCTTGATTAGCTTGCTTACAGAAGATTAGGTGCTGGCAGTAGTTGATGAAGTTGCTAGTGTCTGCTAAAGATTTATTTAGTCCTAGACAGACTCCTGCATGTTTTAGGATGAGTGATCAATTTTCTGTCAAAGGAGGTGTTGGTCATCTGCCTAGTGGGAGGCTCAGCTCTTCATTCTCGTATTGCCCTGGAAGGTGATCAGGGTCCTAAGGGCCACTGTTGGCAATTTCTGTGACTGTCAATTTGAATGAGCTGAATATTTGGAAAGAAGGTACAGTTTCTCATCCCAAACTCAGAATTTTTTTATTGGACACTCATAAAGCTGTACTATTAATTTCAGTTTGTTAATCTCAGGATGAGATTTAACAACAGTATGAATATAATTTAAGAACACTGATAGTATTTAACTGAAATGTTCACTATTTCAGTCTTCTTTCCTCATTTTGATGCAGAATTGATCATTATTGCCAGACAGTAATGTATTCTGAGTATAACAATGTTAATAGGAATAATAGTTTAACGAGAATATGCATACTGAAGATACAGACTCTTTTCCACTAGTATAAACTATCTATCATTTAATTGTTATCAGCCTCTTCAGCAATGCTGCGTGACAATGTATTGCTTGAAAGGTGATTTAGTATTAACTTGAAATTATACATATTGCTGGTAACATATCTAGTATTTTGTGCACAGAGTGGGCTTGTGTAAACCTCAGGTTTAAAGACGCCAAGTTGGCTCTATACATACGCTCTATGTACAAGTGTACAGAAAAACCCATGTTAGCTCAATATGAGACTGATCAGGTCTAAAGTAGGATATACATGTGTTCAGGACACTCACTGTACCTTCTCTCTGTTTTCAGAAGTTAGATAGGGTACTGCCAATTCCTGCATTGCAGTGTGTCCTAAATATGACTGCAAGTTTTGATAGAAGCAGCAGCTGAGGACCATCATGTGACTGGTACTCAACTACATGCGACAATGTGTCCACATAATGCATTTGACATTACAAGCAATCAGCTTGGAGTTAAGAAATGGCTTAGGTATGTTCTTGACTGGAGAGCTAGTCAAATCAGTGGTAATGAGTCATTTCATCATTTTACCATTTCATCATATGGATTTTCATGTTTTCCTTATTAGAAAGAACAGTCAGAGCACTAGCTCTGTGATTTAGCTGGAACTCACTGAATTTTTCTTTCATTGCTGATGAATTCCACACAATTTTTTGTACTCTTTCTTATCTTCATGGTAATGGAAAGGAAAGTCTCTCTTTTTCTCAGTATATAACTTTCATGGACTGTATATGCCACTATAATTACAGAACTTGCGAGCTGCTGGTTTAGATCTAATGGGTGATGACAGCTGCAGATTTGACAGAACACTGACACATTAGGTTGGGTCACGCTGGCTCAAGGTCTGGCAGAGCTTTTCTGTCTAGACAGATGAGAACATTTTCTGGATATTTTTTATCTGTCATTGAGACCATGGAGGATGTGTGGTGGGATGAAGAAACTTGGGCTCACAGAGACCCAATGAATTATTATCTAAAATTGCAGAATTGCCAAATTCCTAAATGCTCTGATTTCCATTGTTGTTGTTCTTATGTATAAATTTATATAAGAAGTAAGCCATTCCTGTTTTCCCTTTTCCCCTCAATAAAGGAGCTATCTATAGTTGTGTAGGGAAACTGAACCTATACTACATAGCATAAATGTCTGGCAAAAAGGCTATCACTGGAGTGGGTTTCAGTTTGTGGTTAAAATGTAGATGTCTACTGGTGGCCATATTCTAGTGAGTCAATGAAGATATATTCAATATAATTAATGAAACCCAGAGAACAATTTAGCCCTGTATAGGGCAGTCGCCTAGTGGCTCATCACCTGAACCACACTCTACAATCCGTATCTTCTCAATATCTATTAATTGTAACAGGGGCTTAGACAGCTCATGTGCCTTCAGGAAATTCAATGAAGTTGTTTAAATGATGAACTGAATCTTATCCTGTATGTTGAGGACCTATTATCTTTACTAGTGGTCATCAAAACAGAAAAGCATACTTCACTCATACAACTACTCCTATATAGATGCTGTGGTCAGCTCTCATACATTTCTCGTAAGGTAATCCTCTTAAATTTGCATTTCCTTCTAAGTGTATTTCTCTTCATGGAAAGACTCCCCAGATTGCCTTGGCTCCTGTTTTGAGAGGTTAGATGTAGTACTGGCTTATTGCATTCCTCATATAGGGAGTATCAGAGCCTCAACTTCCACTTTCTGGCCTCTGGAAACTCTGAGTGTTCATACATAGCTTGTTTCATACTGATAACTTATAGCAGGACTGGATGGTTGCACGCTGGGGACAAGATGCAGTGAACAGCTTCATACCATATGATTTAAGGCAGTGCTACTTTCTTCCATGTTACTGGAATACATGCTGTTAGTGTGTGGGTTATCAACTATGGGTGGCAAATGTTATTTTTTTCCCCTTCCACCTTCACCAACATCCACTACCTCTACCAAATTTTCATTTACAGCTTTGCCAGAATAATATCTGGGAAGTGTTACAGGATCAGTTTGGGGCCATTTGAAAATTTTCCAAGTGTTTGAGCCACTTTTGCTGATACCCTACAGCTGAATCTCTAATATTTATTTATTTTGCTCAGTGATGGAATCAACTATGTCGCTTTGTTCTCCTCGTCTCTCTGCACTGCAGTGAGCTGACACACAGTACAGTGTTAAGATTTGCAGAGCTGCCTTAAAGGGAAGCTCTGATTTAACTGTAGACTTGTGCTCCAGTAACTGTGTGGCACATGCCTGCAGCAGCCATACAGCCCAGAGGCAATTCAAATCCAAGCTAAATGTGGAGGCCAGAGATGCTCATAACTCTGTATTTCAATCCATAGAAATATTGCATATGCAAAATTAAGTCTCTGAACAGATGATCACTGGAGATTTCTCTGAGTTTGTACTTCTGATGTTCAAGACCAAGTAGCTGGTGTTAACAAGTACAAAAGCCACTCCCCAAGTTGCTTTTGGAATTAATCAGTGCTGTTTCAGTTCAGATAACATTTACTCATTCAAAATTTATATTGCACCTATCTTTTTTTATCAGGAATTTTATTTTAGATCAGAGGATCTTATGTTCACATGATTTATGACTGCTTTAATTTTTCCAAAGAACCTGTTTCAACAAGAATTATGAATATAGAGAAACTGATGTTATTCCTCTGAAAGTGATAAAATTATCTGTTTGGCATGTGAGACAAATGCTCTGCCCACCTTTTTTATTTATTTATATGTTATTTAAATCTTGCTCGTTTCAATCACATGATGGCAATCATCTATCTATAAAAAAGTGTTAGCACTATTTCACTATAAAGATGTTCTCCTTCAGGCCTGTCAATGGAACTTCTTTAATTTTTCTCTCTGTAGGCTTCTATTCACATTTAGTTTATGACTCTAATGTAGAAATTCACTGTGTTTTTTTCCCCACTTCTTTCATCCAGGTAATATATAATTCTAATTCACTTTGTCTGATCTTGACTTCAGTATATCTGTCTATGCAGGGAGTAGATGTCATAGCTGCTCCTGTCAATATTTCCTTCTTGCAGGTGAAATAATGTGGTTGCTATCCCTGATGAGTCAGTGCCCTTGCAGTGCCAAGACATTGGATTTAAGAGTCACTGACTAATTGGATAGTCGTGTAAGTAACTGATGTTCTTTGTTCTATAGCTGAGCCCCTCCTTCCAAAAACCACTTTTTAAAGCATAAACTAGAGTGGGAATCTGTCAAATTTAAATCATCACATTATTTGGCTAAATAATAATTTGGCTAAATAATAATTTGGCTAAATAGGGTTTACATGAAACCCTAGAATATTGTGGTCAGTTTTCTGGACACTGTGGTTCTAGAAAGCTGCTGGCTGACAGAGGAAAGATGCTCAAGCAAAGAGCAGTAAAACTGAGAAGACAAGGGCAACTGACATGAGTAATGACTAACAACTTGCATATTTATATTAGGAATGCCACCTTCAGAACTTACTTCTCCAACTCAGGTTCCTGAAACAACCAAGCCCTGTAAATCTGTTCTGCACAGAATATTCTTTTGGCTTAGTAGAAGCTCTGTATGTTGAGGATTTCCAGAAGTAGGTTCCAAGTTTATCCCTTTCTTTTCAAACGTTGGTAATTTCAATTTACTTTTGCCTGTATGTTAAAGGGACATAGAACTGTTCAGATGCTGAGCAGCTAAAATAAAAATACTCTCTCGTTTTGCTGTGGCCAGTGAATTCTGTGTGTGCTGTACACTAAACAGCTATATTTCAGCAGTTCAGTAACAAGTTTTTCATAGTTATAACAGTTGTTTTATGCTTTAAATTAGAACTGTTTCAATAAAGAGGATTTTTTTTTTTTTTTTTGCATTGAGTGGTATTTGTATATTGGAAATACAAAGCAAGATTATGAGAAACTCCCATTACAGACCTCTAAAGCACTAGGGAAGAAAAAAATGTAGTTGTAGATTTGGATATATGATCTTCTAGTCAGTTTAGTTGTATACAAGTTAAAGGGCTTTGCTATTTGCTCATTCTCTACAAAGTTTTATGTCCTGGGGAGAATTTTTGTTGACCTAGTCTACATAATCAACTTTTTGTGGAAAAAGTAGTGAACAAAATAGAGGATAAAAACATATGGTTTCTTTAGGAACACCGTGTATGTTTAGAGAAAATTCTATAGGAAAGTGGACTGCATGGATAGATTCTTAGCAGCCAAGACAGATGATGTGTACTGAGTGAAATGCATCTTTACTGGCTTTAACACTGCTACATCCACCGCATACTGTCTGATCAATGTATGGCTGAGGTATTAAACCTGTAGGAAGAAAACATGTTTTCACACCTGAAAGGTTACATCTGAATGCAAATGTCCCACAAGAAAAAATACGGATTAACTTTAGACTTTCTGACTCAAGCAATTCATTTTATAACTTGAAAGTGTAATGTAGTTTATATTTAGTTTAGGTTGTTTCCCTATAATTTACTCTAAAATGTAGATGGAATAAGATGAAAAAATATTCTCGCAAGAAATTTTCGCAAAACCACAGAATGTTTGAGACTGGAAGGAACCTCTGGAGAACATCTGATCCAACACCCCTCAATAAGCATGGTCACCTAGAACCTGTTGCCCAGGACCATGTCTAGGTAGCTTTTGAGTATCTCCAAGGTGGGAGACTCCACCACCTCTCTGGGCAACCTGTGCCAGTGCTTGGTGACCCTCACAGTAAAAAAGTGTTTCCTGATGTTCAGAGGGACCCTCCTGTGTTTCAGTTTGTGCCCATTGCCCCTGGTCCTGCCACTGAGCACCACTGAGAAGAGCCTGGCTCTGTCTTCTTTGCACCTTCCCTTCAGGTATTTATAAGATCCCCTCTGAGCCCTCTCTTCTTTAGGCTGAACAGTCCCAGCTCTCTCAGCCTTTCCATGTGTGAGAGATGCTCCAGTCCCTTCATCATCTTCTTGGCCCTTCACTGGACCCTCTCCAGAAGCTCCATAGCTCTTAAATATCTATTAATTTCTATCTAGTACTGTATCTATCAAATTTTGTCATTTTATTCAGGGTATGTTTCTTCTGTTTTGCAGAAGGTTGCAATGAGCTCTTGTATGTATTTTTTTTTACATTTACATACAGAAAGATGCAAGCTATAACTAGAAAATATTTTTCTGGTGCTCCTATCTTGATAGTTCTTCCATGTTTTTTCTGCTTCTCTGTCACCTTACATACCAGTTTGGTCTGTGTACTGTTATGCTTGAGTACAGGGTTTGCCAGCAGATGGGAAGCTGAAACTATCCTTGCACTCTTCTCTCAAATATACCAGTGTGAATCCTGAACTAATATGGGCTCTGTGGGACTACAGCAGTCCCCTACCGTTTGTACTTTATATAGCAATTGGTATAAATTCACATTGGCTGTGTATTTACCTTATACAGGACTCTATAATGTTTTAACTGTAATTGCCCTTATTAAAAAAACCGCACATAATGTTTAAAGATATATAATATTTATATATGGGGATATTTATACAGGTGATTTTGACAAACCAGAACCAATCTGTTGGCCTATTTCACTCATTTGCTCTAAAAATGCTAATAAATAGCTTTACAAGTAGAGAGATTTCTGGGAATGAATGACTAAGGAGAATCTTACAGGAAAGTAACTTATTTTTAAGGGATCAAGGCAGCATCAGGAAATATTTTTCTAAAATAAAATACAGAAGTTGAGATTGTTATAGGATCTGGCAAGCAAATATGCTTATGGTTTTCGTTAGAAGACTGTTCTCTGCTGCTGCTATCATTTCCAAAAGTTTTTGCTGCTAGCAAAAGAATTATGAGACTGCTGTCCATTCACCACATAAATGATTATAATTTTGGGCAAGAAATGAACATGTGCCACATTAAGAAGTTTGTCCTTCCTAGATATCTTTATCAGAGCATGCACATGGCTTCCCCCTCCCTTCCCTCTGTTGCAACCAGCTACAGTTTTGACAGGGCAATGATACGCTGCGTACAATGAATGCATTCCACACCCTGGGTATTATCTGAAACAGCTCTGGCAGGACTGCAGTTTATCATTCTTGCATGGCATGAAGCTGGTAAAATACCAGCTGCAGGCTCTGCCTTTCTTTTTTTTTCCCTCCGCCCCAACAGCACATTCTCTGTGTGGCTTTCTCTTGACCTTGCATGACGCTTAAGTTGCAGGACACATCCAAGGCCCACCTGCACTGGAAAACAGTAAATTTCTGACCATAGTTCTGGACCTCTCCCACCCACAGAGAGTCCTCTCACTGAGCGGGGTCTGCATGGGTTCAGGCAGGAAGAAGAGCTGGCAGTACACTAAGGTGCAGCCGGTGTACCTGGCTACCCTTCAGAAAAAAACAAGACACTGGATTCTTTCTGTGTGGCAGGCTCTGGGTCAGGAAGGAACAGGGCAATTTGCGTGGTCAGGTGGAGAACCTTTTATAAAAGTTCCCTGGGACTTTGGACTGAGCAGTGCCTTACATGCCTACTACCTGCAGATCCAGGCACACAGAATTGGAGGAATATCCCACAGCTGACAGTCTGGGCAGCATTCACTTCTAGCATGATTCTGCAGCTGCCAGTCTGAAAGATGCGAGCTTTCTCCAAGTCCCATGAATATCTTCTAATGTTGTATTTTGGGTCTGGTAGAAGACTTCAGGTGACCATAGACACACGTATTTAGGAAACCGGATTCTGCCCTTCGGTCCTCCTGAGGCTCAAATGACTGCACAGATTAGATCTGCATTCACTGTACTGGAGGCATAGGCACTTTTTTCACATGTCAACACCTACATTTGAGACACCAAAAGTTAGATGTCTGGAGCTGGAACTGAATATTATTGCAAGAATCCTGTTATAATATTTGTAATAGAAAATGTGTAATTTTGTAGTAATTTTGGAGTTTTGAGTTGTTGACTTTGGATTGAATCATGTACTTTTTTTGTTGCAAGGAATTTTGTTCCTTTTTGCCCTACATTCAGCTTGACCCCAGATTTGCCAGGCTTATTAGTATCATATGAACTTTGCAATTTAAACCTTTTTTAATCTTTTTTTTTAATCTTTTTTTATCTTTTTTACTTAGTACTGTTTTCATAAGTCAACTTTCTTCTGTGTAAAAATTTATGGATGATTGTCATGGTTTAACCCCATCTGGCAACTAAGCACCATGCAGCCCCTCGCTCACTCCCCTCCAGTGGGATGGGGGAGAGAATCAGAAGGGTAAAAGCAGAAAAACTCATGGGCTGAGATAAAGACAGTTTAATATGGAAAGCAAAAGCTGCACACACAAGCAAAGCAAAACAGGGAATTCATTGCCCACTTCCCATGGGCAGGCAGGTGTTCAGCCATCTCCAGGAAAGCAGGGCTCCATCACGCATAACGGTGACTTGGGAAAACAAACACCATCCCCCCGAACGTCTCCCCTTCCTTCTTCTTCCCCCAGCTTTTATTGCTGAGCATGACGTCCTATGGTCTGGAATACCCCTTGGGTCAGTTGGGGTCAGCTGTCCCGGCTGTGTCCCCTCCCAACTCCTTGTGCCCCCCCAGCCTCCTCGCTGGTGGGGTGGGGTAAGGAGCAGCAAAGGCCTTGGCTCTGTGTAAGCACTGCTCAGCAAGAACAAAAACATCCCTGTGTTATCAACACTGTTTCCAGAACAAATCCAAAACACAGCCCCATACTAACTACTATGAAGAAAATTAACTCTATCCGAGCCAAAACCAGCACAATGATGCACTTGCTAAGTAAAACTAATAACTAGGGGGAAAAAAAAAACATCCCTTTTTTCAGAGGAAATGAAACTATATAGTGAGGCTCATACAGATTTATCATGGAACAATGCTTCTTTCTTGTGTTGTCCATTTGTAAGTGTATCAGGTTATGGTGACCACCTTGGAAGGAAAGTTTTGATTTTTATCAGTGCTAACTAGCTGAACAGAACTTGAATAATTACAATAATGATTCCTTCATTTAACTGTTTAAAATAAATACTGTATCAATAATGTGAAAAATTTTGAGACCCTAAAAACTTTCTAAATTAGAAATTCCTAATTCCAATTCAGTACCTTTAGGAACTACTATGTGTGATTTTCATATTGGATATAGAGGTCTAGCCTTAAGAAATCTTTGATTACAATATATAGCACTACTGTAATAACAAAAATAAATCTTAATTTTTAGTCAGTTTTTCTAGTTTACTTTTTTTTCTGAAAATATAAATTTCTGCAGTACAAGATCATCATCATTAATAATAAAAGCCCAGCTTACAAAAATAAATACAGCAGGAAGTTTTGTCTCGATCCTGTCTCCATTCCTCCCCAAGACTTCCACCATAATCTTACAATAGGGAACCTCTAATGTTTCATCTCCCCTTTCCTGTCTAGATCTGTGTTTCTGAGGGACCAGGAGAACACATCATTAATTTGTGGTAATGCATCCCATCCAGAGCATGCTCCCCTCCATTTCACCTTAAAGGTGATCTTCCTAGGGCATCTTTCAGTGGAATTACCACAGCTTTGAAGTGCAAAATACAGAAAACATTAAGTCCAGCACAGAATGGGGAAAGTGAACAGGCTTCCAAACAATAACTTCAGAAAAAAATGTGGGAATAACTCTTTGTTCACTCCTTTGCAGAGTAATGTTTCAGTAATATGACAGTTTCTTGTCTCCTGATTACTGCCGGGCATCCTTTCCAACAGGACATCACTTGAATTTAGATGAAATAAGTTGAACAGCTCTAGTTTTTACAGGTAGAATACTGGGTAAAAAAAAAGAAGCCTGCAACAGCTGCAGAGGACATCTGTGGTTATTGGGTCCTCTTCCCAATGCCTGAATGTCCTTTCTGAGGCATCTGCTACTAATGATCAAAACACATCATCAAGTTCTCAAGTTGCCTGTTTCATGAGATTCCAGGAGTGGTTTTCAGACTTAGAATTAGGATTTTTATCTGATCAATTTGTTTAGGAGGCTTTTTACACTGTGAACATATTTAAAATTCCACACTCGTATTAATATTACTTATATACTGTGTGAGCAGTTAATGTAACTGCCAGATCTGTCATTTTTCATTCTCTGCTTGAATTGCTTTGAGATTTGTAGCCTTTACTGCACCTTTTTTTAATGTTTAGCTTCTGAGTTTATGTTGAATATCTGTCTGATCACTACTGTTTAATAAAAACTAGACATAAAAGAGCCATCTCAGTAAAGAAAAAACAGCTTCAGGGTTTGGTAGCTGTTTTTCACAAATGAACTTGTATGTAATACAATTACTTTTAGACAGTTTTTCCTAAATATTATGAAATGATCTGAAATAATTACAAAATCAGTGATGGCAAACCAGTGGCATTTCAAAGTTATGGAATTGCTTTTTAAATGGATGTTCAGTGTAGTACCTTTGTTCCTACAGGCTACAAGCACTGAGCTGAAACTAATGACAGTGAGTTACCAACGGCTTTACCTGACAAGTGAAGATTTACTTAATAGTGTAATAGAATTGGAACCAGTGATATTTATCATTTTATCTGTTCCTTTGCAATCAGCGGTGGCTTTTTTTCAATCTAGAAGGCAGTACATTCAAAGAGGGAAGATAACTGACTTCTTATTTCCAGCTTTGCCAATGACTTCTGCTTGCTAAGTCACTTAACCTCTCTGTCTGAGCCTCACTAGCTGTTAAACAAAGATAATGATATTTTTCTTCTTTTGTAAATGACCCTTCTGGGCATATGACAGAGCAAAACAGCACTCCCATAAACATGGGTACAACGTATAAAAATTACAGAAAACAATGGCTGTCAAATGAAAAGCAGCTTTGGGAATAAATCCAAATGGATGACAGAGGCATGAATGCACATAAGCACATAGAAAATGCAAGCAACCATTTCTAGAAGAAGGAGTGTGATATTGGCTTATTAGAACTGGTTTGAACAAAGTGTGGTTATAGGAAGGGAAAATTCAGAGCTCTCTGGAGGCGTAAGGAAATTCGGCTGCTGACTAGGGTGGCAATACGCAGAGAGCAGTGCACTGCCTGTGCTTCAGATGGGGATTGGAAGAGCTGGTCAGTCCCCATCTGCTCCCTTCACAGGCTGCAGCCACTGCTGGGGGGGGGCAGGATGGAAAGTACGGGAAGGGACTGCTCCTCCCTCAGCAATAACTTGGTTTTACCTCCTTCATAAAGGTAAAGTCATGCCTTCCAAGTGTATTCTGCAGCCTTTGGCCTGGCTCTGCGGGACATCTGGGAAGCTTAGTGGGGTGATATAAGGTGTAGATGTGAGTTGGTCAGGGGAAGTGACTGCATGAGGAAGGGAATGGCCAGAGAGGTGAAGTTTGCCGAGTGGGGAAGGAAAGGGAAACCTGTGGGGTGGCCTTGGCTGCCCCTTTCCTGCTTTCCTTCCTTTCCTCTATTTACCCCCCTGTGACTTAATCTGTTATTGTAAGATTTTGCTGGCTGGCTGAAAAGCCTTGAGACATCTCCGAGATATTCACGTGGGGATTAGAAATTACTATGTAGAAATTAAAAAAATAAATTTTAGAAAAGTATGTACTAGGTGATGGAACAGACAGATCGAGGATTATATTGTCCCTTAGGAACAGAGTATACACTGCTGTTGTCTCAGTATAAACTTCTTCTCAGACTTTGGAGTATTTTGCTTTACTGATTGTATTTGTCTGATGAATAATGAACAGTAATTCACAGAGTTTTATGTGCTGCACATTAGTGAGATTCAACAGGAATTTCATTATTTAAGTTAGACCGGAGGCTGTCTGCACCATTGCCATCAGTGCTCTGAAAAAATGACTTACCAGGTGGGTTAAGTACATTTATGGAGAAAGATGGAGCCTGTCCTCAAGGACTGTTTGAATTTCACAAGGTGAAGTAATACTAGCACATATGTAAGAGGAACAGGATATATATTAACATCACTGTTGAATATCCCTTTTCTCCAGCCTCTCAGAGCTTGCCAGCTGAAATGAATTACCTTAATAGATTTTAAGGACAATGATGGTTTGTGATTGCCTGGTCTGGCCTCCTGAATAACATAGCCTACAGAATCTCCTTCCAGTGATTTCTGCATCAAGCTCTTAACTTCTGTTTGTGCTATATACTACAGCATAAAGAAAAATACGAAGACACCTCCCAAACACTCTCCCCCCAGTTCAAAGATAAAGGTGGGGGATTTCCCATAAATTCAACAAGGCGCTACAGAGTATGGTAATAGTGACTCACTAGGTGGCACTCTTACTTCTGAATCCATACTAAATGAAATCCCAGGCATCTATTTTAAGGGTTTTGTATTAAGTAAAACACTGTTTTTTGGGGAAAGATATTATTCATAGTCCTCAACCTCCTTACTTCATATGATTTCAAAGTACTATTTAGAAGAACTTGGTAATCTGGAAGTCCATTATCCTTTCACTCTTACGCCTTTTTTTGCCACAATCTGTGGCATTTTTCAAACCTTTAATAACTACGAAAGTTTAAAACTGTAGAACTCAGCTAGTTAAAATTTGCTGCATTTGGGCTGAGTAATAGGCTTAAAAGAAAGGAAACCTGATTACCAAAGCGTAACCTGTCTTTGAATGGAAGCATTTTGCATGTGGGAATTCTGGCCTCCTTGATAAGATGAATTAGATATGACCTAGGTAATTGCTTCCCATACTCTTCAAAAGTAGGGGACCTGTGGGCTATAGAAATTGGCTTCTCTGTACTGAGTGGGTTAAAATCTCTTCTGGGTCAAAGTCTTGATCAAGGAATTCAGTTTTGACCAAGTGTACACTGTCCCTCTGGGAGAAGAATGTTACACTTAAAGTGGAGGGATAATTTCTACCTCTAGTGAACCTTGTGAGGAAACTGAGGCAGGATGATAGCATTGCACGATGATAATGTCCTTCAGGAGCATGTGCACTGAAATGGCGTTTGTATACAAGAATCTTCCCCAGCTTTTCTTTGTATGGAAGCAAACTGATTTCTTCTCAGATTGTAACTTAGTCTGTAAAATACTTTAGCATGTCTAAGGTATGCAAAATACTGCAATTCCAACTTTGTAAAGAGCTGATTATACTAAATAGGTCATTCCAGTAGTACCACTAGCACTATTTGCAAAAGTGAGCACAATAGGAGACAGGCTTTCTATCCTATCATATTATTAATGTTTCTGGTTTTAAATTTGCAGTGTATTGGCATTCCTTACAGAACTCTTTAAATGAACATGTAAGGGGTTGCACTTGTGATTTATTGTTATATAATTTATTGCGACATTATTTTAGGGCCATGCAAGGGTATAAGAAAAGAAATAGGTAAGTCTGTGTACCTCCCTTTTGGCTGAGAGTACATCCGCATGAGCAAATACTGCAACTGGAGCAGATCAGAAAGCAAAGGAGGTGATGATAAGGACCCAACATCCACATAATATTCATCTGCAGGGCATTGTGTTACTTCAGGCTAGCTCTGCTCTGTACTGAATGCCAGTTGTTGGTTTGAATGCAGTAGGTGTATGTCACTCTGGGCACAGCTTCTGTTTTAGTTTCACCTGAAAGCAATCCAACTTGTGTGCTCCAAGACTGCTCCACAATATGACTGTAAGCAGGGATCATCAGAAATTCACAACTGTCCTGGGTTCAGCTGGGATAGAGTTAATTTTCTTCCTAGTAGCTGGTATACTGTTGTGTTTTGGATTTAGTATGAGAATAATGTTGATAACACACTGATGTTTTCAGTTGTTGCTAAGTAGTGTTTAGGCTAAGTCAAGGATTTTTTCAGCTTCTCATGCCCAGCCAGCAAGAAGGCTGGAGGGGCACAAGAAGTTGGGAGGGGACACAGCCAGGGCAGCTGACCCAAACTGGCCAAAGGAATATTCCATAACATATGACGTCATGCCCAGTATATAAACTGGGGGGAGTTGGCTGCGAGGGGCACATTGCTGCTCAGGAACTAACTGGGCATCGGTCGGTGAATGGTGAGCAATTGCATTGTGCATCACTTGTCTTTCTTGGGTTATATTTCACTCTCTTTTTGTTACCTTCCATTTCATTACAAATATTATTATTGTTATATTTTATTTTTTATTTCAATTATTAAACTGTTCTTATGTCATCCCATAAGTTTTACTTGGTTTTGATTCTCCTCCCCATCCCACCAGGGCAGGGGGGAGGAGTGAGTGAGTGACTGCATGGTGCTTAGTTGCTGGCTGGGGTTAAACCACGACAGCAAGAAAAGGCATGTTCTGAACTGAAACTGTAATGGAAGAGCAGCCTGAGTATCTTAATTTTTAGTCCAGTGGTAGCATCCATAGGAAAGTACTATGCACTAATGGAAGAGTGGGTAGCCAACTGCTTTAGACTGACCTGATTTTTTTTTTTTTTTGAAAAATCCTTTTCAGCAGGAATAACCTGGTGGTCTTCTGAAATTTAGAGGATTTGTTTTCTATTTCTCAATAATTTACTTTTACCTAAAAGGAAACTTTTGATGGTGAAACCACACCTTGTGATTCCACTGTTTAAAAATACTGTTTCCCATTAGAGGGGAACATTGCACCATTTTCCTTAAGTTGTAGTAGGTAATGAGATCCCAGATCACACTGTGTTTTCTATTTTGACATACATGTCTTTTTAAGTATAAATAGTTGCATATTCCCAATGACTGGCATCAACTTCATGTATTTTTGCTGACAGTTTTTTTGCTTAATTAATGTCAGTAGGTGACAACCATGTTTTGTAGATGCTCTTATGTATTACAGTGATTTATTTGTTCAGATATGTCTGAACCCACAACGTGGTAGGACAGCAGCTTTGTTTTAACATGCCTGATGCTGCAGGGATTCAAAGTGACAGATACAGCTCAATACCATGTACCCTGGGTTTTCCTAGAAACCTCTGAAACTTGTACCTGCTCAGTTATAGCCCACGAATCACTGTTGACACACTGGATATATAATTTTTCTTTTTGAAAAAAAAAAAAAAAAATTGATATAGTCTACTTGAGCAGAATTACAGTATCTTCTAGCAAAGGCATCTAAGAGAAGCAAAACCACTAATATAGGAGAAATAAGATGTTTTTCCAATTGGAGAAACTGAATACATACAACACCTCCTTTATAGATAAGCTGTTGTCATTGGCATGTGACTGATTTTCTCCTTTCCTCAAAGGTAACTGGCAGAACCCACTGATACACTGAACAGGAATTTAATTTTTGGCCAAGTTTTGTGGTTGGTAATACAGTGACTCTAGTTTTCTGTTTTCCTTTATTGGAGAGATTGTAAGAGGGCATACTTGGGTGCTATATGCCCTGGAAAAACTTGTGGTGTTTTCATCTTTTTCACTTTAACAATTGTGATGTTCTGTTAATAAAATGATAGTGAAAACCTTGTAGGAGACTGAACTGTTTTATGCAAATATGCCTGTTTCAGTCATTGTCACATTCAGTTCATAGATTCTTGTGGATGATTTTGCCCCAAGGTTGGCACCTCACAGTCTGCCCTCTTCTATTTTCTTTTCATCAAGCTCTTTTCACAACAAAATTCTCCTTAAAAGAAGAAACAAAATAATCATGAAAACCTACATAATGAAAAAACCATTCAGCCGGTAACATTTAAGTCATTTCATTGGAATACTGAAACTGAATGAAACCTTCTTTCTTCTTTGCTCTATGCCTGCCTTCAAAATAATGTTAGATATTAGATGAAATTCTCCTGGGCAGCCATTGTTTTATTCTATTGCAGAGTTCCTTGCATAACTAGGCCATAGGGACTTCTCTAGGGAATGTTACTAGGATAGTAGGTCTTGAACTCAACGAAACTCTAGGAATTATAAATTAGGTTTCACACATATGGAACGCCGAAATGCGAACCTGTTCAGAGCCCTGAACAAGATTTTATCTTGTGCGTTTTGACTCCTTGGGCTCACCAGTAAGTTTTAAATGCAGCATGGGCTCAGACTGGTTCCCTGCTTGGAACTGTGTTCCACGACCCATTCTGTGCTGTTGGCTCACCCTGGGTTTCTTAATTGTTTTTTTCCTCAGTAACCTATTAGGGAGTAACAATATTCATGTGCCAAAGTGAAATCCCCACAGAAAATTATTCTGACCTTCATATTATCTCCCTCATCCTCTTATAGTGCTTTGATCAGTGGCCAAGTAAGTAATGTTGACAAGTTGATCTTTCAGTTATTATCAATGCACATCTGAGTTAACAACCCATTAAGCAATTCACACATCCCAGAGCGCTAACTCATGCAGATGTTAAAACTGTCCATGTTCTGACCTTGTTTCATCCGCAAGGATTAGAGAGGCGTGCTTGTTCTAATAAAAGTTTATAATATTGAAGAACATAACAATAGTACCCAGGAAACAAAAGAAACAGACCTTACTTAATTAAAGCATTTGTTATTAGTAACTAGTTCCTTCTTTAACTGGATCTCAAACTGTCCCTTGAGCCATCCTACTGTGAAAAAAAGATTTTACTTCTTTATGAGGAGTGCTTTAGGCCATGTTTTGAACTCAGCTGGGGAAAAAGAGAGAAATTATGTAAGAGTTGTAATGAAATGTGGTAATTGAGATGTCATTTGTGCTAGGATTTATTAGGAGCAAAGAACTAAGCAGAGATCATTATTATATTATGTCAATGTGTAAGACTGCAATTTGCTTGTAAATGTTGTGTGCAGGTCTGCTAAAAATAGTAATTACTTTGTGTCAGAATAAAGGTCGGTCAGGCTCACCTGTCCTGTCTGCAGCAGTGGTCAACAGTGGCTGCCCACAGCAGGGGAGAAGAGGGAAAGCGTATGTGATCCTTCTCTGGAATTCTCTCCCATCCTCCAGCAATTTCTGCCACAAGAAATGGTTGGTAGATATTCAGAAGCCTCTGGTGGCTTCCTCCTGAACTTGTCCAGCCCAGGTGTGACTCCCATGACACTAGCATTTACAGCATACTGTGACATAGATTCTGCATACTATACTGTACTGGTTTTGGCTGGGATAGAGTTAAGTTTTCTTCATAGCAGCTCATAAGGTCCTCTGTTTTGGATTTGTGACCAAAACAGTGTTGATCAGCATCAAGGCCTTTTCTGCTTCTCACAATGCTTCACCAGTGAGTGAGGAGGTTGGGAGGGGACACAGCTGGGACAGCTGAGACCAACTGACCCAAGGGACATTCCAGACCATATGATGTTGTGCTCAGCAATAAACACTAGGAGGGGAAGAAGGAGGAAGGGGGGGATGTTTGGAGTTATGGCATTTGTCTTCCCAAGTAACTGTTACACATGATGAAGCCCTGCTTTCCTGGAGATGGCTGAACACCTGCCTGCCCATGGGAGGTGGTGAATGAATTCTTCATTTTTCTTTGCTTGTGCATGCAGCTTTTGCTTTCTTTATTAAATGGTCTTTATCTCAACCCACAAGTTTTCTCACTTTCACCTTTCCGATTCTCTTCCCCATCCCACTGTGGGGGAGTGAGTGAGCAGCTGTGTGGGGCTTAGCTGCCTACTGGGGTTTAACCATGACATATAACTATATATTGTGTGAAGAAACACTGCTTTTTGATTGGTTTTAGCCTACTGTCTGTTAGATTAACTTGTTGCCCCCTAGTTCTTATAAGGGAAGAAATAGTGAATGATTGATTAAAATCCTTGTCTTTTTTGGAGGCTGAGTACTTGCATCATAAGCCTTTATGGGAGACTTTTTAGGCCTTAGAACGTCTTTGCTCCCTTGAAAGTTTTGCAGATATACTAAAACCTTTTGACCACGAGGGACTTGCACACAACATTCCAGAGATGGGTGCCCTGGGAGGTTTGTAATGGCATAATGTTATTCTCTCTTCTTAACACTCTGAATCCTTTGCCACCTCTTCTGTCTCCAACAAAACTCCCTCAACAGACAAAACAGTGTCTGAAGTCTTAATGCAGGCCATGCTGAGAACAGTGGAACAGAAGACTGGAAGGGATGTCTGCTTGTGTGGTTGAGTCTAGGCTGTTGTCAGAGTAAGCAATTATGCAGTTTCATAAAATTCTACAGATCATCTGTTTTACATGGTGCCACCCTGCCAAGGCCATGTAATCTTCCCCAGCAATATTTAACAAACATAGGACTGATAATAAAAACAAAAGTCCATAACCGTGTTGTGCCACTGGAAGAAAAACAGAAAAGAACAAAATTGGTGTGTCCTATTACTGCATGTTTTCATAAAGGTTATGGGTGACTCTTGTCAGGCTGAGCCAATGCATAAACATAATTACTTAACTAATTAGCTTAATTTTCTGTTTCTTGTAATTCCAATTTTGTCATGCAATCCTTTCTATATGCCACCCAAGCATAATTCTAAAGCATTTTAGCTCCTTTTCTCATGCTGTCTAGCTTGGAAACTGCCCTAGAATTAATTTCTCAGTGGCCAGAAGCTTTATTCCAATTTTCTGCCTTAGATACATTTTCTGTTAATTATTATTATTCCTTAAACTTAATTTAATCTGGGAGACATTTCATTATTTTTTCAATTTACTGGGCTGGAGCTATGGTGAAAATTTACCTACAGATAAATTTAAATGTTAAAAATACTCTATATGTTTTCTCCATTTCACATTGCTTTTCTGTTTGGGTAAGTATTTCGACAATTTGGTTAGCTGTCAAGTTTCTGGTTTAAGCACTTTAACAGGAACATGCTAAGGAAAAATAGTATATACACCTTTCTTTGGTACATATGCACAATGCAAAATGTGTTTTATAGAAAAATTTCCAAACCCAAATCAATTTGACCAAAAGCTAAGACAAAACATATGGAAAATTCCACTCCTAAAAGATTTTTGGAAAATTCCACTCCTAAAAGGCTTTTACAAAATTTAGTAACAGAAAATCAAGGTTTTAGACCTGTTAAAAGAATTATTAGCTACTGCCAAACCTTATAATATGTATAATATTACGATTTTTCTATTTCAGTCTTTTTGTGCTTGCTATAGCTGATTTCTTAAAGAAAAAAAAGAACTGTTTTTGAATCAACAGGATGCTTAAAAAAAGTCTAAAATTCGAACACTGCTAGCAGAGTATTTCATGAATGCACTGCAGAAACAAAAAAAATTGGTTTGAATATTTTACAAGCTTCGGTTGTGAAATTCTTTGATCAAAGACTCTCAACTGTGTCATAGCATTAAGCCAAACTTTCTGAAGTGCTATGTGAATCTAAGGAATTTTGATTGTTTTCAAAGGATAATTTTTGCAGGCTGGCTTTGAAGTGAGGAAAACACAATGAGGCCTATAAGTAGGTGATCTGTAGAAAACAAAGCAGTTATAAAATCACATAAAGACACATTTGTTCACTGATAAGCATGTGAATATAGGGTTTTACA
Source organism: Harpia harpyja (assembly GCF_026419915.1). Lineage (NCBI taxonomy): Eukaryota > Metazoa > Chordata > Aves > Accipitriformes > Accipitridae > Harpia > Harpia harpyja. Next base: position 14,138,260 of record NC_068942.1, on the reverse strand, counting down.
CTGAAAAATAGTATTTGTATATTAAAATAAATGCACAAGTTTGTAGTTTCACAGCCATAATCAGGAAGTAAATGATTGAAAATACAGTGCTTCAAAACAGAAATCAGTATTGCCTTTTCCTTGTGTAGACAACTGCTGGTAATGGCTGGTCCAGTGTCAATACAACCTGGTACAGCATCAAATTAGACTGACGTAAGTTCTGTTATTTCAGTAAATAATCAAATTTTAAAATCTGTTCCGGGATTTTCAGGTTTGGTTTGAATATGTTCCAAAATACGTCTAGCTGACCAAAATATGCTGTATTCCAGATCTCACTCTTACATATATAATACTGAAGTGACTATACAAAGAATTCTTTCAATTTCCAGATGGTACTAGGTAATGCAGCTACATATGAACTACATTAGTAGATGTATACAAATTAGTAAAGGCTAATACAGATTTATTCTAGGATAAATATAACAAATTGTTGTGGAATTGTTGCATTTACTGTACTATAACCTTTTCTGTCACTTACTGGAAGTCAGCTGTTGCTTGGACTTCACCTAAATTTCAAACAATTTATTCTATGATACTGTCTGACTAAGGCAGAAGAAAGTTTGCTTGATGGAAGTGAATTTAACTGTATGTATACTGAAGCACAGAATTTAATGTTTTACCTGTTAATCTGTTAAAGTAATCTCATTTCACTGGTTAGGAAGAAAGAAGAAGGAAGGTACTTCTGTTAAGTTAAAATGTTTGGTCTGCTGTTCAGATAGTTCTTTTTTCTTCTTGGAGTAACAAAAAAACTCCCCAGAACTAGATGTTCCTAATTTACTAAGAAATTTTATAAAAAATAAGGTGTGATAGATCCATTTCAGAAATTGGATTCTAGCTTCTGAAAAGAGACATTTGCAATGTGTCCCATTCAACCAGATAATGGTAAACTGATGCTTTGACATAAAATAGTTTTGAGTCTTGCAGTAAGAGAATGTTAAGTGTGCTCCATTATTTCTGCTGAAATAAATCCCTTACTGTTTAATAGCTTTAACATGAAAGAACAAAATGTTCATGTTTTCAGCTTTCCTGCATTTTTACCTCTGTGATACTTGGAGCTCTTCATCCTAGATTCCACCCCTCTCCTATTCCTAAGGTATCCCACCCAGCTCTACCTTGTTTTTGGTCTAAGAACTGAGAAACAGGAATTAACTGTCCTGCGTGATCTAAGTAGCGTACGGACAGTCTTCATCTAAGAGAAAAAGTGAGAGGTGCCCCCCAACCAAAAATGTCCCCTGGAAGCCCTGCCCCTACTGGCCATCACATGACCTCCTTGCACCAGAAGTCCCTCCCCTCTTCCAGTCACGTGGTTTCTTTACTCCATCTCTTTCTGCCCCTGTGGGGTCTCCATTTTGTAAAACATCATTCCCCACACGTTGACAGAGTGCCCTGTGTTTGGCTGGCAGGACCAGCTGCCCCATCCAGTTTACCCGAAGTACCTCACAACAGGAAGCCCCTTCCCGCTACATACAGAGGAGCCACCATTTTGTTCAGCCACCATTTTATGGCAGAGAGCTGCCATTTTGTAAGGTGTTGTAACCCATGTTTTCACACTGCTCTGTGATTGGCTGATGGCTTTTTGTGACACTATCATACTCCACGTGTTCTCAGGTAGCCCTGTGATTGGCTGTCAGGACAAGCCTCCTCTGTCTGTGTATGCTGGAAGAGCATCATCGCAGCAATTCTCCTTTCACTAAATATACTGGGTCTGCAATACTGTTTCAGCTGTTTTATGGCGGGGACCTGCCACTTCTGACAAGGTCATGACCCTGTGATTGGCTGCCCATTTGGACCACAAAATGCTAATATAGAGAAAAATATACATTCATAAAGAAATTTCTATTTCTATATATAAATTTACATTTAAAAGAGTGTAGAAATATGCATAAATATAGATGTTGTTTATTTAAACATGCACTTCATACGTATATATATGTGTGTATAGATAGCATATAATTATACATACCCATGAAGGTACATACATTAAAAAATATATATATCTAAAAGTGTAGGTATATCATGTACAAAACTTTCTTTAATAATAGCTAATGAAATTAATAAGTAAAGTTTTAATGTGAATAGAAAGAAAACAGATAAAAGGTATAAGGCAAGTTTGAGGCCCCTCATTTTACAAGGCTGCTGAACAAGCCCTCCCATGGCGGGGGGGGGGGACGGGACACCAGAAGGGTGGAGGGCCACATCACTTTGGAGCATGCCCAAAGGCTGTGGACCCATCCAAGGAGGCCACCAAGGAGCCCCCGTACAACCCCTGCCACATGCAAAGCAGAGACCTGTGCAGTGAGATGCTCCGAGAGGCCCTGCATCCAGCCCCAGACTGCTAGGTTGACTATGCACTAGGGTGGGCTTTGGGGCTTTGCACCCTGCTGGAAGACACAGGCAACACTGCCTGCGAAATCCCAACTTCAGAAGAACATGTGTGTGGGGACAATAAGAGAAAACTCCAAAGTGATTCCTGAAATTCCCATGTGAACCAGAAAAAAAACAGCCAAGGGCCTTTGAATCAGAAATTGGTATTTTAAGTTTCAGACAGAGCGGGTGGGTGGTGGTGGGGTGAGCTCCCTTTCCTCATGGCTGTGGGGGAGCTTACAGCTACCTGTAGGACCATTATGGGGTACAGGTTGGTGCTATATGTGTTTCCTTATCCTTAAGCCAATAAACTTATAGACAAGTGACTGAGGTGTGCCATGGTCTATTCACCTTTCCGTCTGGGTCTGCAGCAATCAAAGGAAGGAGAACATGCGTAGAAGAGACAGCAGTGTTTGAGGCAAAAAAGGAAAAAAGCTGGAGAAGCCTGACAGGCAATCAACTCCCCTCATACCCTGTTAATAAAGTTTCTTTGTGCGTGACTTAAATTGATGGTCCAGTGTTTCCTTTCTTATGTGTATGTAGTAGCTGCTGGTTGGTAAACATGTCTATGCCACCACTTCTGTTAAAAGTTAACTATGCTCCTGGGAAGGTGGGAGGCTTTGGGGTTATAAATCCTCTGTTAGAAGCTGCTAAAAGGCAAATAGAAAAGCACAGAAGCCAAGTGGCAACGTGGCTTACAAACCAGGATGCTTACAGCTTACACAAGGCAGCAAGAAAGCACTTTAAAAGAAACATTGACTAGAGTTGAAGAAAACATTGACTCGTAAATATTAAAGTTTTTCATATATTTAGAACTACTGAAACTGTTTGTTTAAATTATGTGATTATTTTTCATTTTGTTTCTTCACATTTTAATGGTCACATAAAAATGTCACTGTTTACATGGCTAAACATTATCAGTGAATATTTTTATCATTTTATAAGATTTATTTGAAGTGATTTTGGTCTGGAAGACTTATGATGAAACCTAAACAGAATTATAACTACTATTTTGCTGAAAATAGTTATTAGAACACATTCTCAAACATGTACAAATTCTTTACTTTCATACTGTTGACTTCTGAAGAAGTATGTATGAATAAACTTCTAAACTATTCAACAGTTTAAACTTCTTATGTGATATTTTGGTTGCTATGCAGTTTACCATTAAGTGCTTTTTCCCTCCTTAGAATTTTGTGTTGTATAGCAAGTAATGAAGTACTAATTTCTTCCTCAGTGAACAAGGAAATCGTGTCTGGCAGAAGAGAAGGTTGTGACCAAAGACATGATGGAATAAGAAGCTTTACATTCATTCTGTCACATTGGTGTGCCTGCCTTGGAGCAATGTTTTCCTTTACCTGGCTACCTGATTGATAAGATTCTATTAAGATACAACAATCCTGCGAAATGGAATTTCCTTTTGTCTAACAAATATCTCTGGTTTTAGCTTTCTTCTAGGCTGTAAGGTACAAGAGTGTACTAGGGACATGCAGAAGCCTGTGGAACACATTTTAACTATATATTTATTTTACCTTTATGTGAACTATAGTATCTGGAACTGGATGACATTTCAGGACTGCTATGGAAGACAACAATTCCAACCAATACAAAGGCATGGAGAGGCTGCTTGATCTCTCCTTAGTGATTTAATTTATCTGTTTTTCAAGGCTTATATTCTTACACTTTTATCAGTAGATTTTTATGATCATACTAATGTTTCTGAAACAACTTTCCAAATTATCTTTATGGTCTGATGATTAAGTATTTAAATAGTTTCTTTTTTTCCTATTATGAAATATTTTTTCTCCAGCTGAACAGTACTAACAATTTAAGACTAAAGATACAAACCTTGTGGGCTTTTTGAGTTACTTTTCAGTGTTTACTATGGTATGAAACATGCTCTGTGGTAGAATCATGTGCAGAAAGTAAGTTTCTTCTTATTAATATGAATTCATTAAAAATGTCTGCCTGATTCTTGCAAAGCTATTTTCCCTTCAACATTCTGACTTTCTCATTAAAGGAATCTGTGAACTAAACTTTGTATTTACTATCTGCCAGTGATCACTATGCTGCTAATCTAAGGAGAGAGCCAGCTGCCACTCTTAACTATAAATGCTGCATATAGCACTTGGGTCAAGATCTTTATCTGATATTAGGTGACATCTCTATTATAACCAATAAAGTTCTGCTTAGCCAATAATGTAGACTTTGACAAATATGTAGCAGGACCATCAGTGAAAGGGTATTATGACAACTCATAAAAGGAGTACTTAGAATATTATTTAAAAATGAAAGAAATACTTTTTCTGTTACCCAACAGACTTCTGTCTGTTCTATCAATGGTAAACTTTTTTCCAATTTGTCTTACATAAAAAGGGATAATGTAATGTGGGTGATGGAAGATGATAAATTATGAAGGCCTACCATAAAGCTTACCAGAATCAAATAAAATAGAGATAGAATATGAACACTGGATCAGATTAGAATTTATAGACAAAATGACTGCATAGAACAAAATGAATTATTATCTTCTTTTCTGATTCTGAGACAGGACAGTGGAAAGTTTACTATAATATAATGCTGAAATACTGAGGGGCAGTACCAGAAGCTTGGGAGACTTTTTGGAGGAAAACTTAAGAATCATAAAAGGCAGCTGTCATTTTATTGCCAGCTAGTACTGAAGTGCCTACAATGTATTAGAAAAGAGAAACCCAGGAATATTCTAGGCTTATGGAAAATCATTAAAAACATTTATATTGATATGAAGGGAGAGTGAATGTGAACACTGCGTGAAAATGCCCCTGGACGTACCCCTTTCCTGACCGTGAGGGAGACGTGGGGACTGAGCGCCTATCACACAAAACCACAATGGGATATCACAGTCTACAAAATGGTGGCTCCCAACTATAAATTGACGCCTGAAACAAAACAGTGGCCCTGTGTGCACAGTGGGAAGGGACTTCCCATGCTGGCATGCTTCTGGGTAACAGGGAAGGCGCAGCTGCTCCTGCTGACCAATCACAGGGCGGTCTGTGATCACGTGGGGTATGACATTTTACAAAATGGCAAACCCTAAAGGCAGAAAGCAGAGTAAATAAACCATGTAACTGGAAGAGGGGAGGGACTTCTGGGGCAAGGGGGTCATGTGATAGCCAGCAGGGGCGGGGTTTCCCCAGGAAGTTGGCTGGGGGGTGGGGCACCCATCATTTCTCTTGGAGTACCCGTGTTCTTACATGGCTCCTCCAAAGCTGCCATGTGCCGTTCGGTGAGGCTGTCGTCAGGAAATAATTGCCAGCAGCTGGCTAACAGACAGAAGAAATAGAGGCTGAGTTTTCCTTCCCTTTGGTGCATGTGAGTTTTGGTCTCTCTCTTTAGCTACGGAGTTTCATAAACCTTGAAGTAATTATCTGGCTACTCTTAAATGTCAGCCTTCAGATTTGACTGAAATTGGCAAATGTACTCAAACCCTTTACTGGCAGGTGGCCAGAGTAAAGACAGACGGAAAGACTGTTTTGTTTGACATTGAGGCTAGCAGAGGTTAAGATACGAAGAGACAGAGGTGAGCAGCTTCTGAATGTCACCTAATTGTTTGTGTGAATGTGCCAAATATAACCTAATGTGGGAAATAAGGCAGAGACAGTGAAAATGGACAAGAGCACGTGGCTGAACTGAACTCAATTTATAATTTCTGTTTACATTGGATAACAGGATGATTTGCAGAAGTTAGCTAGGCTATATACTTCTCTAGATCCAGCAAAAGTTGGCTCCTGGAGGAGGGTGGATGTTCAGGGTAGGGGGTAGATACGGATCTCCAGACAAGTTACAAACTGCAGGAGCTATATTTTTATATAAAGCTGTCTTCTTACGTGATAGATTTAGGGAAGTTAAGGAGGTCACTAGCAGGTAGTAAGGAAAAACTGCAGCAGTGAAACTTGTTCATCCTTTGAGTCTTCCTTCAACAAAGTATAAAGAATGTCAGAAATGGGTAAGAAGCTGAGGACCTCCTGATTACCAGCCCTATACATGTTCCCCTGATTGCAGTAGAGGATTTCTTTTATGTTCAGGGACACATTAAATCATGTATCACACTATGTTTTAACACAGCTCTTGGATTCACATTTTTTCATTGCATTTTGGAAGTCAATATTGTGACAATCGGTTGTTTCTGTCAGTATTGCACATTTGCAAGTGGAATGAACAGATGTATATGTCACAGATGATTGAATGGGTAACTGTCCTGGAGGATTCTAATAAGAGTTGAGGAACAGAGTAGCAGAAAAGGCATTGAAGGTGGCTGAGATGAAAGATGCAGCCTCTGCTTTTTGCTCTGCATATCCATGTAGCTTGTACCAGCTACTTGCAGTATATTTAGGGCAAGTCGTATGTACCTGCTCTCCACTAGGACTGCCTTGGGTTTTTGTTTCTTTCTTTCAGAGATTCACGTTTTATGTCTCTAGTAGACTGGAGACAGTGGTAGGATAGTGAAGTTGCCATGCTAGAGAACAAAAACACAGTCCTCAGCTTTGGTCGAGACTTTTGAAAAGAACTGTCTGCTCTAAAGTGGCATAACTGCGATTATCTACTGGGTTGCTAAGGCTAAGAAGTAATCACATTTTAGTGTGAAACCTGTGGTTGAGGTGGATTTTCAACATGCTTCCTTTCTTGTCAAACCATTCAGAGGCAATAGAGTCTTTTCTGTCCTGTTTATCTAATTCAGGAGGGAGATGTGCGTACCAGTATTTTGGAAATAATGGGGAATAGAAGAAGTCCTTCTAACCTTTTTGGCTTCTTTTGCACCATTGGTGCAGTTGCAGTAGAAAAGACTTGGCTCTGTGCTGCTAACTTCTCAAGTTCTCCAGCAAGATGAACACCAGAGTGATGAGAAGTTCTCGGCCACTAGCAGCAAACTACAAGCAGCCAAATGCCTGCAGCTGCTCAGCTGCTGCTCCACCTGTCAGCCTCTTTGTGGATGGAGTAAAAGTTGTCAGTTCAACATGAAAAGAAAAAGAAAAGGCAGAGCTGGCAGTATACTAAAATGATTGCTTTTGAACACTGAGGAGCTGTGCTGGAAACACTTTTTTGTTTCTGATGAGACACAGAGGTTCCCTGTTTGCCTTTTCTTATTCCCCTTGACTGAAAACCAAGGCTTCATTAAGATAGAAGATCCACTGATTCTTTGTAGGGCTGAGAACAGATTTCTGATTCATTTTGTATGTTGCTGCATCAATTCAGTCTGTCTTTAGTTTGTCTGGATACTTAAGTGATACCAGGTTTGTCATTACAGTCTGAACAAATCCCAGGAAAAAGCAATCAAAGTAAAAGCTTAAGAATAGTAGGAAGAGAGAGAAAGGAAAATGTCTCTTTTTCACGCAGATGTTAGTATACTGACAGTAACAGTTTTGTAATCTTCTGTGAAACCATTGCCATCTGGCATTTATTATTTTCTTTACAATCCCTGATCATTGTGACATAAGGATATCTATGCTGTGGACAGCTGTGTAGTGAAGAGATGTGCAACATAAGACTATTAGGATACTTGAAGAATTGTGTCTGTATAAAGCTCTCCAGATCAAATTATCTCTTATGGAGATCTGTGCTGCCAGGGTTAGACTTCTTTCAGTAAGTTGTCTCTTTATTGCAATTCACTAAACTTTGGATTTCAACTTTTTTTAAAGCCTTCATTTCTGTGGGGAAAAAAGCTTAAATAGAAATGCTACAGAACATCACAGGAAAAAAAAAAGAAAGAGAGAAAAACCTTACCTTTCTAAGCCAGTCCTGTAGGGTTTATTGAGATCAAATTTGTGAGTTTCCTAGCTGAAGTTGATAATATTGAACATAAAACTGGGCAAGCTCAAAGTTGATCCTATATGTATGCAGTATGTGTAAATAAGATACTCAGAAACACAATAATGTGTGTGCTGTAGTTGAGATTATCCAGTATGTAGAGTATGTATGTACATATAGTATGTAGTAGTATGTATATTGCGTGGTTGTGTTAAAGCTCTAGTGTACTGAGGCTTTAAGTGCACAGATGTACAACATGCTGTTGCCTTCTGCCAAGCAGATGTTAGTGATGTACTAGTACATGTGGTAACAAATGCAGGACTCTTTGTCACTTGATCAAAACACAAGGTCTATGAGAAGGAATGACGAAGAGAAGGAATCTAGGAATTAATCCTGTCTTAATTTGCCAGGATGGCATAACTGAAATGAGAAATACTGTCTCTGCTCTGGATAACTGTGAAATTCTGCGTTACTGAGTTGTGGAAGACAGAATAAACTAAAATTATTAAACAGGTTTCAGGTTTGAACTCTTTCAGGGTTTCAATCCTATCTTTCCTACCAAGGCAGGGTAGCATCAAGTGAGCATCACATTTGCATCAAATTGGCCCTTGCAACTCTTACTATACAGAAACAATTCTGCAAGGACAATAATAATGTTAGTTGCAAAGTTCTTTTCCTCAAATAACTTATGTGAAAAGAGATAAAAAAGCAGAGAAATGTGGTTGTCATCCACTATGATAATACCGTATGCTACCAAGCAGCATACTACCTTTAAACAATGCTATAGGGTTACTATTAGCCTACTTAGCTTAAAAAGCCAATACACTTTTAAAAGATAGAGTCAGTGTAGAGAGAAATAATGAGAATAAATGCTACAGTTCATAACTGTATTATGTATAACTCTATAACTCCCACTATTCACTGTGGTGGGAGAGTTGACAAAAAACAATTTCTCTAGATTAACACCCAGTAATGAAGCATGTGCTATAGGAGTGCCTGAAACAATTATGGACATTGATATGCATGAAATTATTCAAAATAGCTCAACATCCTATGAATAAATGTGATGTGGTAGAGGGTACTGGAAGTTGTGCAAGTGTTATGAACAGCTTAGTGTCGCCGTTCAAAACTGTAAAAGACATTTGAAAAAGTTACTAGTAAGCATATTCCTATTTAGCCCTATTGCATATTGATTCACCTTTAAATCATAGACACTGGAGCAAATACAAATATTTCCTATTTTTTTATGCATAGTATTCTCTTTATCCTGTGAAAATAAATAAAACACATGGTGACTGAAATAAAACCAAAGGCAGATGTGTATATGAAAAACATGATTTTTTTTCAGGGTGTTCATTAGCTACACACCTCCCCATGAGAAGTATCCCCTTCCCCCTGCTCCCTCAAGTCTCCATACCATATTTCAGTGCTTGTAAGAAATTTCTCTGAAATTGCAGTCAGCTATTCCTGTAAAAACTGTACCGGGAAGAAAGCTCTTGGTACAGTTCAAAGTAAAATGCTATTATTGCTCAATGTCTCTTTCTAAATAAATGATATTGGCTGGATACATGTTCTTTTGTATCAGATGCTTTGTGTGAGTCACAACAAAAGTCCTTTAGCTCTCCAAAATTGTGGCCATTTGAAGCACCAGCGTAAAATCAATTGCCGGTGCTTCACAGCTTCTCCCTGGACCCCATTAGGATAGCGATATGTTTCGAGTTCTGGCTTTTGGAGTTGGATTCCATTTCTCACTGCCTCCTTGAATTTTACTTTGGTTTTATACATCTCTTTTCAAGCAGTTTACTTTTTCTGCCCTTTATTTTCTGGGGCTGACAGTCTCTTCTGAAACTTTCAACCAAACAACTGAACTTCTTATCATTGCCCCCGGAACCACAGTTCACCAGTTTGGGTTTGGCACTGTAGATCACTAACCTCAGCCAATGTTACCAGTGCTGACATTATGTCTATCCACAGTCATTCAATCGCCTTGATGTTTTCCTGCTGGCCTCCACATTTGTCAGTGGTCGTAACACATTCCTTGAAAATGTTTTCTATGTAGATTAAGTTCCTGTTTACTTCAAACAAAACATAGCATGTGTTCTCCCTACAGCTTGTATCTCTGGACTTCTAACAAAACCTGATCCTAGGAAAAGAAGGGATTACTTTACTGTGTTACTCTGTCCTGGAGGCTTCACTTCAGGTTACCTGAGGAAAAAGGTTCACTGTATAACTCCTGAGCTCTCTGAACAAAATTTTCCTGAGGTTGGGCTATTCTCTGTCTAGGGTGTCTGCAAGGTGCATTTTCAAAGCAGATCCTGATGTCAATATAAAATTGCAGCCTTACATCTCTACCTGGAAAAATGACTTTGAAAAAAGGAAGACTTCAAGACATGATGACACATCTGTCCCTCAGACTAGTTGTCTATCAGCTGACATAAAAGCAGCCCATTAGCACTGCTCTTAAAATTGATTTCAGAGCAGGATTGCAAAATCACAGTGGCAATATAATTAATGTTATGGAAATAGTTGAAAAAATGTCTGTGAATCTTTTGATTGCTTCTGAAATAGAACAGCATGGCATCGTAACTAATCTGTTGTAGCTGGTACACAGATGTAGTGCAACAGCTGTACAGGTGAAAATAATTTTAATAACAACAGAGGGAGGGAAAATAGGGATGAGCTTGCTAGGGGTAAGTGGCACTAAATTTCATTAGTAAAGCTGCAGCTTTTGCCTTGCTGCAGGAAACATGTTGTAAAGCATGAGTTATAAATTATGGTATAATCCACAAATTACACTCTGTCTATATATAAACACATACTATAGTGTGTACAAAGAGAACTTTTTCTGGAGCTAAAATTGATCCATTCTCCACTTCATTTTGTGGAGTATAATTTTCTGCTGATGTCCAAGAACAGGAAAGATGTTTTGAAATCATGAAGGAATCAATAGGAATTAGGTCGTTATCTACAATAATGCCAGAATTTGCCCCTAGAATACCTTGTTTATGTTTGCTTTGTAGTGCAAATAGGGAAAACAAAAAATATCCAGATGCAGTTTTTCCTAAGTGTCACTTTGTAATAGTACTTGCTGAAGCCCTAAATCTCTAATCATTACTGCATATGACTTCTTGTGAACAAAAGATTTTAAGCTTCTGCCTTAAAAAGAGATGGAAAGATGTACCTGTGAAAACTGATCAGTGTCTAAAAAGGAAACTTTATAATTAGCTCTGGTTGTATTCTAGACACCAAGTGACCTGGACCCATTATTAATTTACTTACCTGTTCAAACTCCAGCTTTTATTGGCTTTGATAGAATTCTGTAGCTGAGATATATAATTGGAGACACAGATGATTCCTTATATTAAATAAAGATTGATTATTATTGGTGGTTAATTTGATTTAGCACCAATTCAATACTGAGAGTCAATGTCCTGATGTATTTCTAGTTTAATTTAATATTGATAGAGGGTAGGGCTGGAAGGGACTTCAAAAGGTTATCTAGTTCATCACCTTGTACCAAGGCAGGAACACCATACCCATGTCATTAGTATTAATAGTAACTTAGCTTTGATGTAGTATTTTCTTTATTTCTCAGTGTTGTGTTAGAACTTCTACAATTTGCATTAAATCACAGTACTTGCAATAAACCACATCAATCCAACCTTTTGTATTTCAAGGAGTCAGTCTAAAACCTAAACTTGCCCTCCTGCCCTTCTGATCTTCATAGGGAGTCCTGGCTTCTCCTGCTAATCATAGGAGTATTTTTAGGAAAAAAAAAAGGATAAATAACTGCTTATAATTCTGCCTAGAATATAGATATATAAAAATAGAATCAGCAAAATAAGTCAGATACTCTCTCACCTAATCTTGTCAACCTTTAAAACAGGGATGTGGATAGCCTCCTTCTTAGAATAGGCTGATGGAGTATCTTTACTCAAATTATCCCATTTTGCTCTCAAGGCCAGTTTTGCTGCATCCTTTTCTCTCATTTTTTTGCCTATTAAAATTTTGTCTCTGTGTGTGTGGAGGGGGGTGTCGCTGAGGCTGGTGCTAATGTAGTGCCTTTGTGATGGGTTAACCCTGGCTGGACGCCAGGTGCCCACCAGAGCCGTTCTATCACTCCCCCTCCTTCTTCAGCTGGACAGGGGAGAGAAAATATAACAAAGAGCTTGTGGGTCGAGATAAGGACAGGAGAGGTCACTCACCAATTACCATCATGGGCAAAACGGACTCGGTTTGGGGAAAATTAACTCAATTTATTACAAATCAACCAGAGTAGGGTAATGAGAAATAAAACCAAATCTCAGAACACCTTCCCTCCACCCCTCCCTTCTTCCCGGGCACAACTTCACTCCCGGATTCTCTACCAACCCCCCAGCGGCACAGGGGGACGGGGATGGGGTTTACAGTCAGTTCATCACACGTTATTTTCTGCCGCTTCATCCTCCTCAGGGAGAGGACTCATCACACTCTTCCCCTGCTCCAGCGTGGGGTCCCACCCACGGGAGACAGTCCTCCACGAACTTCTCCAGCGTGGGTCCTTCCCAGGGGCTGCAGTTCTTCACGAACTGCTCCAGCATGGGTCCTTTCCACGGTGTGCAGTCCTTCAGGCACAGACTGCTCCAGCGTGGGCCCCCCACGGGGTCACAAGTCCTGCCAGCAAACCTGCTCCGTGGGCTCCTCTCTCTACAGATCCGCAGGTCCTGCCAGGAGCCTGTTCCAGCGCGGGCTTCCCACAGGGTCACAGCCTCCTTCGGGAACCCACCTGCTCTGGCATGGGGTCCCTCCCACAGGCTGCAGGTGGATATCTGCTCCACCGTGGACCTCCCTGGGCTGCAGGGGGACAGCCTGCCTCACCATGGTCTTCCCCACGGGCTGCAGGGGAATCTCTGCTCCGGCGCCCGGAGCACCTCCTCCCCCTCCTTCACTGACCTTGGTGTCCGCAGGGTTGTTTCTCTTACATGTTCTCACTCCTCTCTCTGGCTGCCGTTTTTCTGTGTCCCGCAACTTTTTTTCCTTCTTAAAAATGTTATCACAGAGGCGTTACCACTATCGCTGATTGGCTCAGCCTTGGCCGGCGGCGGGTCCGTCTTAGAGCCGGCTGGTATGGGCTCTCTCAAACACAGGGGAAGCTTCCAGCAGCTTCTTACAGAAGCCACCCCTGTAACCCCCCCCGCTACCAAAACCTTGCCACACAAAGCCAATACAGCCTTATACAGTGTTCAGTAACTGCACAGATCTGGGGGACTGCAGGATTTTTTGCAGGTAGTTTAGAGGCAGTATCTTGCAACAGTACATGTTACAAGCTTGCAGACAGTAAGGTTTATATGCTACACTACAGGTGTTTTAGAATAAGAGGATGTAGATAGAATACAGTTTCACATAATCTTGATGTTTGAACTCAGAGACAAATTTCTTTGGAGACCTTTGAGCTGCACTTTGTCAAGGCAAAACAAGGTGTTTGAGTTTTTCTGTGTGTGTATCTCTTAATTTTACATCAAGAATGAAATTTGTTTTAGAGTACAAGATAAAAAATGGAGCAAGGATTTATGTAGTTCATGAAAATCACTGAACAGAGAATCTTTGGCTAACACAAAGAATTACTACCACAAAGAATTCCAGTGGACAGCACTTTGTCACAGCAATTGCTGTAGTTGTACTGCTCATTTTGTTTTGGATACACTTTGTACAATATTCTCTTTGTGTCAATAAGGTTTTTCAGGAGTGACTTTTCTGGGAAAATCTTATTTTACAAATATTAATCGGGCAACAATTAAAGTTTGAGGAACTTTGCTTCTTGCTCATTGAGGCACTTGGAGAGAGTACATTGCTGCTTGGCTTTTTATGAGGTGGAACTGAAGTACAAAGTGTTAAGGGACCAATTTTTCAAACTCTGTCCTGTCTTATGTTAGGCATGCTCTCCATCCAAGATTAGGAATCCAGTGAATCTGGTATTTCCCGAGAAGCAGAGCTACAGGTAGATAATTACTTCTTTTTAATAAATTTGAAATAAAAATATACATAATTAGATGTTTTATTAGGTTCATATATAGTAGTTTCTGTGTTATATTAGCAGCTAACTAAGGTACCTTGTTAACGAGGCCAAAATCATGTATCGAACTCAAAGAACGTGTACATCAAACACATAGCAACAAAAATTTAAAAGAAGGTCAGTTGCCCCAGTTTCTTTTTTAAGAATCTGTTTGAAAAAACCTCCTCTTCTGTTCTGTGTTTATTTATTACAGATGTAGAGATAGTCTAACAAGAGCTGTAGTTCTACTTTGCCTTTATTACACATGTGGAGATAGTTAGAGTTTGCTGACAAGAGAAGGACTTTGTGACACTTGTGGGTGGTGGGTAGGTTTGTGTCTGATTGGTATACATTAATAAACAGACAAGTTACTGATGGAACTCATTGGGTAGATAAGCTTTGGTTACTATAAGGAATTATTGCATTTCAGCTGATGATGCAGAGACTCAGCTAGCACAAACTGTAATGATAAATGTCCAGGTTCTCCATCCTGTTTTGTTGTGTACTCAGTGCACTGAATAAGGTTTCCTGCCAGACTTGTGATCTGTGTAGGTTGATGCATCCCAGTTGCATAACACATAAGTCGCATTATTCTTATCAATTTCATACATCTGATTTAATCTACGGTATGCTATAAACCTTGTGATGCCACTGTTTTAACCTTGTAAATATTACATTGCCATCAAAAGTTTCTGATGTGTGGATTTTGAGGGTTGAAGCTCAGGGTATAGTCTGACAAGGAGAGAAGGTTTTGGTGGCTGTCTCTGAAGATGTAAGAAAGGCTGTTGTTATTACTGTTGTTTTGGTTATTAATTTAAAATATTAATATGGGAGGGGTTCTGCCATTGTTTTATAGAAACATTTGGTTTATGAAAAGAAATAAGGAAGTGATCCAGGGTCTCCTCAAGAAAATGAAGTCTGGAAAGGCTTCCTTGTGAAGTCAGCTTGATTCCTATTTGTGTACTTTCTTGCAGTAAAGACTAAGAGCATTAGAGGTTTACACTTTCAATGTTATTGGAAACTGTGTGTGGATATCTAATTTTCTAAGATCTGTCATGAAGATACAGGTATTATTTGTTAACTGTGACCATCAAACTTGGTGTGTCTTACTAATTGTAACTCAAAATGAGAAGACTTACAGAATTTAAGCAAAAGGGGAGAGCCTCTCTTTTCATGAGCGATCCTAACAATATCACTGAATGCAAAATTTAGACTGAGATTAAGCATATATGAAGTTAGGAGAGATGTTTTGCTCAGAAACCCATCAAGTATTTGGGGGAGATTTGGATGTGAATTTGGTCCTTTCTACAGCCCATATTAGGGCTTCATCACACTGAGTGCTGAACTTGAAGCTGTTCCTGATATCTGTATCCCTAAAGTAGAGGAATACTTGACATCTGAAATTGAAGCCAAAACTAAGACATAACCAAAGGCAGAACTTCCTTTGACTTGTGGAGTATGAGGCACTTTCCTCAGAAGTGATGAAACATGAAAAGTCATTTCCTTCCATTGCAGCTGTAAAGAGAAACTCCTCAACTTTGCTTTTGTCAATAACTCTATCACTGCACATCATAAATAAGTAAAACAACAACAAAAAAAGTTCCATGTGAGGAAAGAAATGAGGGAAAAAGTAACACTTGACAACTATAGTCATGCTGCTCTTCGGACTCCAGAAAGAAATGTTGCTATTAGAGTGGTGAGAACCTGCATGAGATAGGATTGAACTCTTGTTGAGCTAAATAAAGAACAGTCAAAACAAATAATGATTAAATTATATACTTCACTGAGAGAGGCTAAGGAGCATGCTGATATTATCTGCAGTTTTTTAGTGTGTTCTCAAACCTTTATGGTTGAGGAGGGATAAAGACTTTTTGTAATAGACTTGGACATATTTTGAGGAATTTAACTTATTCACTCAAACAGAGCATTTAATCTTCATTTTTTGAAGACTGTTTGTCATCTTTGATTCTTTATATGTATGAGCAGCTACAGTCCTGCAAGAATATTTATGACATGCTGTATTTTAAGGACTTCAGCTGTAATGAAAAATATGTTTATCTTATGAAAAAGATAAACATGTATTTAGGTATTTATTGTATTTATCACATGATTTACAAATAAGAAAAACAACCCAAACTTTCTTAAATCTGATACACTCTGCATTGTACACCCAATTACTAAGTTTTATTGTTTTTCAATGCAATCACTTACATGTTGTTAGCTGGCTCTGAATATTCCCACTGATGATAATGTAAATTCATGAGCTGTAATCAGCTACAGAGTAATTTTGTTCAGATCATTCTCAATGAATTTTTATAAAGAAAAATCATAATTACAGTAATGAGCATTTTAATGCTCAGCCAAATTTATCTGGTGTGATAACTTGTGACAAGTTCTGTGACGGTGGTGGTGTTATGCTGGGGATGAATTTATTCCTTAATGATTAGCAGCCTGGTCAATATTTGTGGGTATTCTTCGAATGGAAGTATTTAGCAGTGTAGATGTTTCTATGATTAACATGATAGCGTTTTATTGTTCTCTGCATAGATCAAGCTGTAGGTGTAGTAGTATCACTGGGTAAGTACAACCAATTCACCAGCTGCCCTATCGCCAAAGCTGGTAACCAAACGTGTAAATTATTTGGGTAGATAAGCTGTATGTTATGCTGATTGGTCTTACCTGATGGCTAAGCCTTTGAAGGCTGAGCATCTGGTATATATCTGTTCTGTAGTGCTTGTTACATAACATCTGTTTACGAACTTACTACATAAGTGTTTTCTAACAGTTATATTGCTCGTGTCTTATGTTGCTTTCAGGTGGACCGATTCGAGATGCCTGTATTGGAGTTGGAGGTGACTAGTTGCAAGAAATGGTAAAGTCCGTATATTCTTTTCCTCTGAGCAAATGTAATGCAGCTGATATTTTAATGCACAGGACTTCACTGCCATATGAGAAGTGTCTGCATGATGTTTCTTTGACAAAGAAGGATCAGATCTAAAGCTTGTTAGCTTTGGTATACTATTTGGCTCTGTTGCACTTTATTTGGTGGTATTTCTTTCTGTTCGTATCAATGCTTCAGGCAGGGAACATATCTTACTCTATAAAATGCCTGTCACTCCCTAATACTATTGAGGGTCAAGTCTGCTTTCCCTCATTTCACAAGTACTTGTGGAAGTTAATAATGAAGAGTCAGCAAAATCAAGAATACAGTAGAACATGGAACATACATCAGAACATGGATATATAGAAAGTGTATGTTTTGACAGATGAAGGTATCGTAGGTGATTGTAAAAGTAAAGGCTTTGTTTGCCTGTTTGTTTAACCACTTCCTGATTAACGTTTTAATCTATTCCTGAATAACAGTTGACTGTAATGTAAAAGGTATATCAGAAGGGCAGTTTCTGATTGTCCTGATCAAAGGTGGAAGTTTGTTATTCAGAAAGGGAAGTCCAGCAAGTCATCTAGGTTCCTAGCTTGCCAGTAAACTGCTAATTTCTGTTTCCTTCACTTACATTCATGCTGACTATGATCTGTGTTTGCTTAGAAGTGTTTGTTCCATTTATCCTAATTTTCCCTCTTCATCTTGTGGGAAGTGATCTTTGAAATGGAGACTTTTCAAATAGACGATTTCAATGCAGATCTGTAGACTTAAGATACGTATTTTTTTTTGGCAGAAAACGTTATGGCAGGTTTGTCCACTCTTCCTTATGTCTGCTTTGAACCATTGCTATTCTTGAATGCTTACACCTTTTGTCTATTCTTCCCCAGAGTCTAAGCGTATAGGCCTCTAATATGGTATTACCATTGCTAGTAACAGGCCACAGGTTTTGTGCTAAGTTTGGAAGGCCTCAGGACTGATGCTTGTCAGGCTTGCTCTGTCTGAACTTCTTTTGAGATACCCGAGCTGTGTTTTACACAGCCTACGTCTAACAGCAATTTTTGTTTTGGTTATGCCTACTTTGTTTCACTTCTACTTATCTTTGTATGATACAGCCATAGGTTTGTATAGATAACAGTAACAAGCAGTTATTCTGTGTAGAGTGAGATGTGCACAACTCTAACATAATGGTGTATTACAGAGTGATGCTGGTCTGGTGTGACAGCAAAGGGCCTTGGGAAGTGGAGGCCCAGGATGCAGCATAGAGGAGTACAGGCATGGGGTGTCAAGAGATGGGGCAGAGGCTTGGTACTGCAGGCCCCACTTCTTCAGACCCGTACTTTCTTCAGTATGTCCCTGGCGCTCTTGTCCCGGGGAGCCCAGAGCTGGACCCAGCCCTGGTGTGTGTCTCGTGGCCTGAGCGGAGAGGAAGGATCGCTTGCCTTGATCTGCTGGCAACAGCCTTCCTAATGCAGCCCAGGACACTGTTGACCTTCTTAAATGAGGAATGAGCAAGGCATAAAAGCATGTTAGTAAACATATAAAAATCATCCCAAGTGGATCCTAGAGGGAGGAGGATGAAGTCATGAACATCATACTCCTCCCGGTGAAGAACTCGCATATGCCGACAGTTTGTGTAACAGCCCCTCTCTCTCCCCCAATACTGGTTTGAAACGACAGACCTCCTTAGGGCCCAGAGGAGCAGGGGAAGGCTGAGCATAACACCAGGGGAAGGGATAGAAACTAGGAAATGTGTTTATTTTTAATGTATTATTACTATTAAGTCTTCTTCTGTATAGAAGTATTCTTTTTCTGTAATAATTATATCTGGACGAATAATTATTCTTGGAATAGATTGGTAAGATTTTGACTGTACTAACAATAAATTTTTGGCTTTATATGTAAAGAGCATTTCCGCTTTTCCTGTAAACAAAATTTTGAGTGTAAGAAGACCACAAGAAAGGTGAATTGTACAGTTAAAATTGTCCACTCAAATTAGTATTCTGGAAAGAGGTGTTCTTTTTCCTATGGAAACTAGCTGAGCAATTTAGGATTTGGACTGAAATTCCATAGCAGAGAGAAGTAGGGTAATCCTGAAATGAGAAATATGATGTACAGCATTTTTCAGGGTTAGGCTGACTGCAGGACTAAAGGATGTCAACTTGACTTTTTTTTATGCAGTTATGAACAAATTGCAAATCTCCTCTTTCTTTAGTCAGCATTTTGCTTTGGAAGTTTTTGAGGGCAAATACAAATGGAAAAGAGTGAGTTTTGGAAAGGGATCCCTTTTTCTCCTGAATGTTGTAAGAGATAAGTGCATCTCACTGTTTAGTTGATAGCACCTGATTTGAGCCAGGGCTATTACATGTCTAGCACAAGATTGCAAAGGTCCCACTTGAAGTTGGAGTCCTGGTGTGTTAGCTGCCATTCATGCACACACTGCATAGCGTACTGAGTGATGGATCATGCACTAAGGTTTTGAATAGGATGCAGTCAAGTCTTGTTGAAACAGTGACATGCTAAGTAGACCTGTTAACATTTCTATGTGGCAATAGCATTGTGCCAGATTCCATTACATGCTGTAGTATATTTACTGTAAGTACAGCGTAATTATTACTACAGTCATCCTTCACCCTTTTGCTATTCTGAGATCAAAGCAGGAGAGAAAAAAGTATAAACTTCCATATTTGCAAAAAATAAATCCTGCTTCCCTTCATGAATGTTTTTGACAAAGTGTTTTGTCTTGCAGCTACTGTAAACAATATTTATGAACTACATGGCTCTGATGCACTCCATCACTGTCCAGATGAAGATCTTTGGGGAGGGGAAAAAGATTTCATACTCTGCCAAGATTAACACAGGGACATTCCACATTCTTACTGGTGTTGCAAAATTCTTTTTTAAAAATCATACCTGAAAATTCATATGAATAAAGAAAAATCAAAATGAATATCTGCACAGATGGGAAAAAAATCTTTTAATATTGTAGATCATCATACACCATTGTTTGAGAAACTCTTGTTAATGGCCTGTAAAGAGTTGGCCAATCGTGAGTTCCTGTACTCTCAATTGTCAGAGTACATTAAATGTGTGCATTGTTTTTGTACATTCTTCTAAAAATAGAATGTAAATCCCTGTCTACTTCAGTGTATGTTACATGAAGTTATATTAGTCTGCTCCATTTAATAATTTGTTTGTCTTAAATGAACATTCACATGGCAATGTACACTCTACTATAGCCTGCATTTAATATTTTAGTCTTACTCAGAATATATTGTAGGCATTGTGTTTCTTTATTGGGGTTGTTATCCCTTGATAGTGTTTGTTTTTTAGTTTGGAACTAAAAAAAGAAATTCAGGAAGCTTTATGAATCTCACAAATAGACTTATTTGTTATTCTGTAATATTAATAAGTAGTATTGCCTCAAAAGTACTGGCAGGCATATAATAATTACATTTAATTTGTAATCATTAAAATATCATCCCTACAAATAGAAAACATATAAATGATTAGTGAAACTTGAATGAATACTATAAGTAGAAATCATGGTCTACTCTTAATGATATAATCTGCAACATTTATGAACGACATGGTTAAAACTTCCTATATGTAACACTTTAAAGCCAAACAATTACTGTTGAATGTAACAGTTTAAAAGAAGGTTGAATAATGTGGATATTCTGAAGTTATGATCAACTGCAAACATACTACCTATGACTGAGTTTTCATTAAGAGTTTACTGTAGTGTTATATGATAAAATAGACTGTAGTATTTTTTCCACATACAGTGGGTAAATGTACTTAGTTAAAACTAGAAAATTGAAGGATTAAGAAAGTCAATTTACTTTTCATATGGAATCTATTATTTTTATGTTAGTCTTACTACACTTAATAAGGAAGCACTCTGGTTTTTTTGGTTCTTCTGATTTTTCACATACTGGTAATGGGCATAGACTGATGTTTATTAAATTCTTTTCCCTCTTTCAGAAGTTTATATTTTGTCTAGGAAGGAGCCCATGTATAATGAATTACAGAAAATTACAAGTAAATAAGAGATGACAGCAGTCCGCCTGCTCAGTGTATGCACAGGTAACAGAAAACGGATAGTACCAATATGCTTCTCTTGTAAGCACAATCCTGTTCAAGGTCATAGTCCTGTTTTTTTGTATGGCTAATCCGTACCTATTTGAAAATCACCTTTTTCCTACCATGAAAGTTTCATTCATAGGTAAAACACAGCATTACAAAGATAAATAAAGAAGTACTAGCCAAGAATAAGAAAGAACACAGTGTTTATGATCTGTGTCAGTAAAATAGCTACTGGAATGTTACATCCATTTTTTCCATCCAGAAAGTAATACAATATCTACTAACTAGTACAAAGTGATTGACTATGGAATTACAGTATAGCTAATTATGGTCTCAATAATTGGCATTTCTGTAAAATGTTATAGCCTCAAAATGCCACATAAACAATTGATCAAATAATTCACTTAATTTTTCATCCTCGCTGCAGTTTTCATTTTTAACTGAATTCTTTGAAATAGCATATTTTATTTTTAATAAAGGATTTCTCTTATTATTCGAAACTCATTTACAAGAGTAGTTTTGTATTCTAATTTCCTCATGTTCTTTACATAGAAGAAGTATAAAACTAGAGGTTTGACCTTGTACTGTGATTTTCATAGCAAGTAATATTGCTGATTTAATATGGGACACATCTATGATTGAAGCTTGCAACTACTTCAGCAACTGAAAATCCAAGTGTGGACTCCTGTTCATGCTTAGACCTATGTGGATTTTACTGTTATAACTCCAGTAACAGTATACTAGAGTATAAATATATACTGTTATCACTGTAGCTATATATAATTGTTACAGACTCCACATCTGTTTTAAGGTCCCTTTATGTTACTGGTGCAGTGTAATAAACAGTTTCCAAGCATAGCCATGGGGCAAAGTTTTGGCAGTTTCCAGGAACTCCCAAACACTTAGTTTATCATTGATAATACATAGTTTTCAGACATCAGGCTACATCTACTTGTCATCCTTTCACTGTCTTGGTCTCATTTACTATTTGAGTTAATGGACATACTTTTAGAAAGACTCCAGCATAATAGAAATGAGTGGGAGCCTTGAAATTGCAGAATCAAGCCCCAAATGTATATAATCTGCCAAGATTTACTGGAACACTCTTTGATATGATATTTCATAGGCTCGTGTCAGTATTATTTTAAAACTGCTTCTGGTTTATCTGAAGTAAAATGTATTTACAGAAATTAAAAAAGGAATAGTATTTTAAGTTAACATATACAAAAAGATCAGCTTTGCTTAGGTGACACAGCTATAGCATTGCCTGTAATGTATCACGTGATTGTTTATGATCTGTTGAAAATTTTTCCTTTCAGTGTGCTAGGGTTATGAGATGGAGGTGGACACTGATAATACTAAATGTGTATAGTATTTGCTCATTTTGCATCCTTTTGGAATAAATGACACCTGAAGTTAATATCTAAGGTACTAGGTCAATAAACCCAAGTATTGCAGCAGTAGTAAACCCAAGTTAAGTATTGCAGAAGATGCCTAGTGAATTGGTGAATCCCCCCCTTTTTTTAATCCAACTATCCCTTGGTTAGAATACCATAGATCATAGAATCATAGAATGGTTTGGGTTGGAAGGCACCTTAAAGATCACCTAGTTCCAACCCCCCTGCCATGGGCAGGGACACCTTCCACAAGACGAGGTGGCTCAAAGCCCCATCCAACCTGGCCTTGAACACTTCCAGGGATGGGGCATCCACAACCTCTCTGGGCAACCTGTTCCAGTGCCTCACCACCCTCACAGGGAAGAACTTCTTCCTTACAGCTAATCTAAATCTACCCTCTTTCAGTTTAAAGCCATTACCCCTTGTCCTATCACTACAGGCCCTTGCAAAAAGTCCCTCTCCGGCTTTCCTGCAGACCCCCTGTAGGTACTGGAAGGCTGCAGTAAGGTCTCCCCAGAGCCTTCTCTTCTCCAGGCTGAACAACCCCACCTCTCTCAGCCTGTCTTCATAGGAGAGGTGCTCCAGCCCTCTGAACATCTGGCACTTTGTGGCACTCCTCTGGACTTGCTCCAACAAGTCCATGTCTTTCCAGAGCTGAATGCAGTACTCCAGGTGAGGTCTCACGAGAGCAGAGTAGAGGGGCAGAATCACTTCCCTCCACCTGCTGCTCATGCTTCTTTTGATGCGGCCCAGGATGCAATTGGCTTTCTGGGCTGCAAACACACATTGCTGGGTCATGCTGAGCTTCTTGTCAACCAACACCCCCAAGTCCTTCTCCTCAGGGCTGCTCTCAATCCACTCATCGCCCAGCCTGTATTTGTGCTTGGGATTGCCCTGACCCATGTGCAGGACCTTGCACTTGGCCTTGTTGAGGTTCACATGGGTCCACCTTTCAAGCTTGTCAAGATACTGTAAATCTAAGTTCAGATCTGGCTTTCTAAGGCCTAGATTATTAAGAGGGCTTAGAGGACACTTTTTCAAAACTCATGGGATGTACCTATATTAGTGTTTTTGTTCAGAATAGAAGTTCACTTTCATAGAGAATTTCCAGATAGCCCCCACTTGGATACACACTGCCCCCTGGCCCCAGAGAACATAGATTCAATTCTTCTGGGGTGAAATGAAACTGGGCTCCAGCTGAAACAACCCTGAACCACTTCTGGAGTTAACACTAATCACCAGCTGTTCTTGGCAGATCCATTCCCATAGCTCTACACTACTTGCTAAGGTAGTGGCACATCCTAACCGGGCAAAATGATAGTAAGATAGGCTAAGTCCTAGTTGTTATGCTGAAATACCATTGTATAATAAGAAGGTATGAAATGCCTTATTAGGTATTGTTAGATAACTTCATTTTTTTTAGTAAGAATTTAGCCCTTTCACTGTTAAAGTTGATATGGGGAAAATTGGGGCCTGTCACTTAATCTCATTTTACACTGTTTTCTTGTCTTCCTTCTTCTTCTCATTTATGGAAAATCTGAGATAATAGCAGAATGACATCTAATTTGGTTTTGGCAGTTTTCACGAATGGAAAACAAAGTTCCTTGCTCTTACCACCTAGTAAGTCTAGTTAAAATTCTTATATGAAAGAAAATAGTATTAAGATAAAATAACTGTTTGATATTGTTTCTCTGTATTTTCAGTGATGTGGATTAAGAGGTGTATACAACCGTGTTATGCCACTTTTGCAACACCATTTTAAGTCCGTATGCACTGGTCTGATCCTCTTAAGATAGTATAAACCACCCTTAGGCAGTATTAAGTAATTTAAGTGCAAAAGCCATTAGAATCATTGCCTCAGAATAGGTAAATCCTCTTAAGCTGCCTCCAGTAATACAGGTCTTGTGATACATCAGTTAAAGCTGACTCTGTTTAAATATTTTGTTTGTGTGTGAAGCATGACACTAAAGAAAGTAGGTGGTAAAATAACAGTCAATGCTCCCTGTAATTGACTTCTCTTTGGGCTATATAAAGAGGTGTTTAATGTCAGGCAGTGTTTTGTAAACCTCAGTATGCATTTATGTAAGTGTACTCCAAAGAGTATAAACGCAGAAAAAAAAAAAAAAAGATTAATCATTTAGGATGATATGAAAATGTGTGAGTAGGTATAATGAAATATGTTAAGTAGCCTGTGACATATAATGCCACTGGTTACATGCTTTTAAAGATTATTTGAAATTGTAGATGCCGTAGATTTGATCTACATAGTACCTGAAATTACCAACCCCTCCCTGACTGTTATGGAGCTAGTAAGAAGTTTCAAGAAAGAGAAAAAAAATTATTCTTGGTAAGTAGACTGCTTGAAACTACTTAACCAATTTTTTCATAAAAATGACTGTAATTTGGGGAGATTTTTTTTTTTAAAGAACATTTTTTACTACATTTATTTGTGTAGAATGAAGTATTAAATACTTACTGCTTTTTGGCCATAGAGTAGATTCCAAAGGAAGCCACATATATTGGATGTTTAAAACTAGATGAGAGAAAAGCAAATGAAACTCTGGGATGTTAAAATATCCATTAGTGATACAAAAATGCATACATACAATAGAATTATGCTGGGTTTTAAATGCAGTTTTTCTAATTATTATTTCCGTAGGACAGGCCTCTCTATACACAGCAAGGAGTAATGCATAATGACAAATATTAAGTAGGTGATGCTATATTCTTCAGGTTCATTCCTCTCGCTCCCAGCAGTTGTGCTGTTCTCAGAACAGTAGGATAATTTTTTTTTTTTTTGTGACAAAAAAATAGAGGTAACAATATCATCCTTAAATAGTGTAGTGAAAGCATGGTGCTGGTCTGGCTAAATGTATATCAATAATTAGCATATTCAGTGGTATTTTGACCTTGAGGGGATGGTTGGTATTTTCTATAACTAGCTTCATAACTGAGATTTTATCCTTTTGTTAAAGGCAATCTATAGTGCCAGAATAACTTCTTTAAAAGAAGTACTAACTTGTCTACCACATGGTGAGAATATGGGCGCTTTGGAAAAGCTTCTCAGTGTTGAAGCATCGCGTTCCCTTTAGCTGGAACATTTGTACATACTGTTAGTAATACAGATTTTCAAAGTTCCAGCCAATAAGGAGAGACTAATTTTTTTCACTATTTACAGCTTCAGATAATCACTGTTGGGAATAAAAATTATAACCAGAACTGCATGTGTCTTTCTGCTACATTAGTGACTTAATCACCTACAGTGTCTCCCACACTATTTGTGTCAAGTTAATTTAGGGAGGTGATTCTGTTTTGGTTAGTGGACTCTCTAAAACTGCTGACTTCAGTGCATATTCATATATTTTCTTTCAAAACACTTTTGACAATGATATAAGACCTGTACAATTTTATATCGTAATTTTACAAGATCAGCCTCTCAATTCTTCTTTAATTGATGTTAATGGTAATTCTGATAGCGTGATCTAGCTAAGGAATATCTATTAAGAATATAAGATCCAATTCCTTCTAAATGTTTATATACATACTTTCTGCTGAAAATTCCTTTTTCCAGTGGAAGCTAAATATCTAAAAACTTTCGCTATTATTAGCCAAGATCTCTATTAATACTGCATATCTCTGATTGGAGTATGTTGAATGCTTCTTGCAATGGAACATTTGATTGATTTGTGTTAATCTTTGGTAGCATTTCCTCCTTCTGCTACCTCTTTCTGCCACTGGCCAAATCTACTGTATAGTTACTTGGTTATTTGGCCACGTTATACTCAAAATCTTGTTATGGACAAAAAGGAAACATACTTATATAAAGGCAAGAATTTATCATTAGTATATTTGAAATCTTAAGAGTCTAATCTAAGAATCCTAATTATTATGGAAAAAGAAAACAAAGAAAAAACCTGAGTACTTCTCTGTTGAAAAAGTCTTAATAATTTGGTTAAAATTTCTGTACATGCACTTCCTGGTTTCTACCCCATTTTCTTGTGTAATGCACACAGTTTGAATGTGGCCATGGAACATTGTGTCATTCAGGACAGGATAAACTGCTACAGGTGCTTGGCTTTTGTACATTTACTCCCTGCTCAACTGATGAGATGGTGGGCTCTAGGCTTTCCTGTGCAGCCTAAGAGTACTTACCCTGTTTCTGTGGTGGAGAGTCAGGACCCATTCTCAGCACTTGACCCAGATACACCCACATTCTTATTTTGGGGGGGACCATAATTGGGGAAGAGTTTCTATCCATTTGTAGCCCTTGAGTGACTCAAGGAAATTGGCGCCTTTAAGTCTGCACAGAGATGTACCGCTGGGATAATTTCCACTTGTTTTCATGCTAACCTTCACTAGCCTCATAGACATTGGTTTGCCACATCCAATATCAATCGATTTTCTTGCAAAAAGGATACAAGCAATTCCTTGCTCTTTCTCTTCTGGCAGACTGTTAGCATTAGTCTGTACACAAAATGTTCCAGTTCCTCTTGCCACCTCCCTGTTCTTTAACTGACCTGATGGGGGCACTGGGCCCACTTCCCCGTTTTGTTATGCTGATCTATATCAAGTGATCTACTAGGACAGACCTGTTGAAGTCTTGCCCAGCACCTAAGCTGAACACGACTCTCCTTTAGTGAAACACTACTAGTGAACTACTCTAGTGAACTACTACCACAGCTACTTACTGCCTTCGGTCAGATTTAGTCGTCGGGACCTCTTTGTCATCTTTACCTTTTTTTTTTTTAGAAAAGACGTGTCAGCTGACTGTGCAATTGATTAACAACTGCTATGACCATTGGTTACTGAGCACTGTTCTCTTTTAATAGGAGTTTTCATCCTCAAAATGTTTCCCTAGAATTAAAAAGTCATTCATGGTTCTTGCTTTAGTGCAAGCACAGATACATTTTGTTGAGGTAAAAACCCCACAGAAACAACAGTCTTAGTGCTTGGCAACAATTACAGTCATGCTTTGATCTTGGATTTACTAAATATTAAGATGCAAAGGATCATAGCGATGTATCTTTACTTAAGCAATAGCCCACCAACAGCTTGTATACTTAGCCCATAGCTTTTTATCACCGACTTTCTTTGTATCTGATCAATTTACTGAGAACACTTGTCATAGTTCTTTCATTTGAGCTATCATAAGACTGCTATACTTTCCTGCCTGTTTTGCTCTGCTCTTTCTTTTACTTTGTGTAATCAGTTTCCACATTTTTATTAAGATTCTACGAAATCAGTATGGCTTTAGATTATCACATTATATGGTTACACCAGCCAGTGGTGTAAGACTTTATAAAAATATCTATATTCTATAATTAAAAAAAAATTTCCAATATGAAGTACACCCTCCACCATTATTATAAATCTTGTAAGCATGATATAAAGTTTGTGTAGTCATGTTTTAATCGAAACCCTTTATAGTTTTGGTTTCTTACAAACTTAAGAGAACCGATTTGGAGATATGGAGAAAATGGCAAAATCATTCCTTTTTGTAAAGTTTCACACTTCATTTCCTTGTATTTTATGCCATTCTGGCTAATGAAGAGCTGAAAACTGAAACTGTATTAAAAAGGAGTAAAAAGGTATTGCTCTGATCATAAGCAAATAAAAATATGTGGTATATGGTACAGAAACAGCAATTGTCAACACAAAGTAATGAAAATCTGCAACAAATATTAAAATATTGGCTACTTAAACCAGTAAACCATGAATTCATTTGCAACAGAGGTAATGTGGTGGCTCAGTATGAAAAGACTCTATTCACATACTGTTTAGATATCATATTAACATAAATCAGGTATATTTGGGAGTCTTTAAATACGTTTACACTTCTCAAGCATTTCTTTCTTCTATGAGCAATTTTTTCCAATATCTTCTGTTACTTGCATGAACATGTGTTACAGAAAAGGCAAAGTTTTCTAAAATTCGGAGTGATCTGTTGGAAGGACAAATTTGAATGCAGTCAGTAAATTAAAAGTGTATTTAAACATACAGTTAATGTTATAGGAAGGAAATTGTTCAGATCTGGATATATGATGAGAAAAGGACTTCACCTTTCCAAGAAAAGAAATGTGTTATTGAGAATACAGTTGCATTCAGTTGTCTGCCTTTGACAGGCTTTTTGAGGGTTGACCATGTTGGAAATTCAAGCTCCTTCATGCATGCATGATTGATTACTGTTTTTTTCTGAATGATGCTATTGAGTCTTATGGACTATTTAATCCAAAACATACATGCAAATTTACAGTCGCTACAAGGACAACATTCTTACACTAGCATTTCCAGAGATGTGATGTACACAGAGGATCAAATTCAGTTAGGGTGTAGAACACCTCAAACTATGTCCAATTTAAATTTGTCTGTTTACATGGAGGCTGAATTTGATCAAGTCTCTAGCAAACAACTAAATAATTCAGTCCAGTGGCAGCCTTATTTCACATGACTTGTACATCTGTCTTGATTGTGAATATAGCTGTTTTTCCAGGAATGGAGCTTTGCTTTGATGAAATGTCTGGAAAAACAATTTTTAATACATTCAGTAAATAATACTTTGTTTGTCATTCAACCCACATGTTTTTCCATCTCTATAGAACCTCTTTGTTTTAGATTCTGATGACTAAATAATTCAGTCCAGTAGAACCAGGACTGTTTCACTTTGAGATTACAGCTGCTTGGGGCAGGAGAAGAGTGTCTTGTCCTCTCCTCCTGGTGTTGTGGAGGGTCTCTCTCTGATGGATGGCACTGGAAAAAACAAACAAAAGGGATAGATGGATACTTTGGGAGTCTTACAGCCCCACTTTTGAAAAATACTATAGAACTTCTTTGTACTGCCACACAGTGTAGAATTGTTTAGGCTCCATTACATCATGCTGTGCTGCATTGTAAAATGAAGTGATTACAACATGACTGGAGCAGCTGATATATTTTGAATCACTTGACAAAAGGGGAAGTGTAGTGGAAAATCAAATGGATATATATGGGTAGCAGAAGTGATCAGAACAAATTGCTAACATAATTATCTTTGATTGCTATCCCTTTACTACTTTGTAATAGCAGTTTGGTTTGGGTTCACGATGGTATAGAACTTCTCTCAATTTAATTTCTGAGAAACCGTATAGCAAACAATAGTTGAATACCATGATGATATCAAAACATGAGTAGATTATCTTTACTTGTGTGCGTTTGAAGCCCTTTTTGCTCTTTTGATTCATTTAATTGATTGTAACTGTTTCTAATCAACTGGGATAATAAAGCTAGCATCAATAGAGGTTTTTCATCCTCATTTCAGTGGGGGATGAATCTTCTCTACCCTTATTCTCCAGTTCCTCTGGGTCAAATGCAACTGTTCCTAACACATTACAAAGTCTTGGATCTCTTCCAATCTTAATGTAAGCAGCATAGATATGATGGCATTTATTTTGATGGATAGTGTCCTCAGGGATATAGACAAAGATGAAATGTCAGTGCTAGTATTTTTCAGTCTGCTAAGAATCTCTGAAACTCCCATGCAAAATAATCTGCTGATCTGTTGGTGTGACTTAGCACAGGTATCTAGAGTTAGGTAAAGTAAAATCACTCACTGTTATCCAATAAGACTTCCTGGAGCATAATGAAAATCTCTTCTTTCACACTGAGTTTTTCTATCTTTAAGGCTAATGCTGTCTCCTCTCTGATTGAACGTGTACCTGAGACCACTGGGAGAGCTTTAATGATCAAAGCATAAAAAAAGGGTAAGGTGACCAGTCAATGAGTTAACAGCTGGAGAATATACTTTGTAAGTCAGGATTACAGACAGTCTGTTTTTCTTTTCTGGCCTTTTTAATAATTGCTGAAGCTATGCACAGGGCATAAATGCAAGTAGCAGGGGAAAGGTAATAACATACTGATGAAGAAAAGGCTACTATATGTTTTCAAGCAAGTCCTCCATAAAATAATGAAGACAGCTAAGTCAAAATGTGAATGATGAGTAAGTTTGTTGGTTTTGTTGTTTTTTTTTAAATTCAGTAATGCTGGAGCTAAGCAAGCATCTTAAATGTTGTCTGCTTTGGTGATGTGCCATTGAGATGCAACTTTATCAATCTTCTCCAAATCATGAGAGCAAGCAATGTTGTCAGTGGAATTCTGGGACCTCCTCACATTAACAGGGACTCCAACTCTTTTGAAAATTAGCTCAGAGACGTTTGTTTACCCTCCTTAGCACTTGTAACTTCAGCCCTAGAAGGAGTCCCTTTTTTTTGATCCCTCTTTTGTACCTGTAGGTAACTGATATGAATAGACCACCACCAAGATGAATTTCTATGTCTTGTCCATTGTAAGAGCAGTTTGTGTAACACAGATTTAATTCTATGGGTGCTGTAATATACTTTTGAGATACACATTTCTAGCATATCACATATATCGCATTTTATAGAATGGTGTGAACATTGATTTGTATCATTCATCCATTAGACTTACCACTAAGCTTTCAGGTTTATCATCTACCCAATAACCTTTGTTCACTTTGCTTCACTCAGGTCACAATCCAAGACCCCCTTCATTTTTTTTTCAAATGCATTTTTATGTTTGACTTGCTGAACTGAGAACATTACCTCTCAGGAATGCATTCATCCTGAACATCCTTGTGATTGTTTGCTGTGTGCTTTGGCCTTTCTCTCTAAGCCTGCAGGTTAGGCTACAGATCTTTCTTTGCATATGGACCTTGTTCCATTCCCCAGATCCTGGGATTTGGGCCCAGAAATAAGAAATGTCTTATACTTGTCTAAGAAAACGTCTTATACTTGACTCAAGGAGGCATTATACGTTTATGGTGCTGTATAAAGCTTCATCTTTTAATGAACTAGTAGTATATTACTACTACGTCAATTTTATGGATCTCATGTTAGATTAATTTCCTCTTGTAGTTTAGTACCAGTTTGCAGTTATATACGTAGCTATCTGAAAATACAAAGAACATTATATACAGGAATATCTATATTTTATACTCATGTAGCTATTAATATCTTTAATTCCCACACCCTTCCACCCTACTTTGTTTCCCATTTTCTCTCTAATATTCCATCTGGAGATCTCTTTTCATGTTATTCATTATACAATCTATGAAATTATATAAATAATTCTGTTTTTCTGATTCGTATGCAGTTCATCAGCACAGTTTTCAGCAGAATCTTGGAAAGCTCAAAACAAAGGAAATCTGTTAAAGGAATATCAGCAAGTAGCAAATTGAACAAAGTTAGCAGAACAAAGCTCAGGTGCCATTTCAGTATTTAACATTATGACTCATTGCAACAAATTTGTCAGTGCTATGAGTTTCAGTCTTATCAGTGACTCAAACTTACTGTGATGGATGTACATTTCCGTATTATGATTTTGTCATGCTTCAGGGTGACACCTTGGCATAATTATTCCAATGCATGTTGCTGATAGAGCAAATTTTGCAAGCAGCAAGTAAAGAGCATCTCCCAGTCTGTGTTATACATCTCTCTGAAACCTTCCTTTCTAGTGCTTCACTGTAGGCAAGCTAAATGGTAGCCAGAAACTTCAGGGCATATTTTTTTATGAAAGGCTGTAAATATATAGATGGCAAAAATGTAAGTGTTAAAAATACGTATTTAAAAAAAAAAAGAAAATGTGTCATACAATATTTGTCAAGGTCAGAAAATAAATAATGTAATAGTTTCTCTGCAATACGGGTTTTCGTGTCTGATTTTCAGAAAACCAATGCCCTCTGCCTATTACTGTTTTATAATTAACCAATACTTTAGCAAGTGCTGTGCAGACAGTATAAGATCTTTTTTTTACAAATTGCAAAACTGGAACCATCAAAACTAAAACCTCAGATAAAACCAGTAAATAGCAGGTAACTCCCAAGCTAAATGAATTTGCTTCCTTGCTTAATAACTATCTTATGTCAAGGGTGACAAATTCATGTAGATCCTTTGTTACTTAATTTCCTATTTAATACAGTGTTAACTCTTACTTTCCTACATCACAACAGTGTTTGCAGATAAACACATTTAAAAAGTATGACTTCCTCAGGAAGATGTCATGCAAGTGCCTGAGATTAGTCTTTTCTAACTTGGGTGGGTAAATGGGGACAACAAGATAATCAAAGGAAGAGAAGAAAAGGATGGTTATTATAGAAAGAAAATAGAAGATACTTGTTCTGCTCCTTCATCTTTGACAAAAGAAGTAGAGTTTCAATGAAATGGGAATCTGAGGGTTTCCTTGCTCTGGAAACTCACAAAGTTTGTGGTTGACTCCTGGCTTTGGTGTCAAAGATGATTTCTTCCAATGACCTTTGTGTTAGCTGCTAGGGATCTGGTCTAAGCCTCATGAGCGCTTACTGGGAATGCTTGGGAGAGGGCATGCTGAGTTCCTGGCATAAAGAATGTAGGCATCAAAATGTAAAAAGTCCTAGAGATACGTTTACTGTGGGATGAAGAGAGAGAAGACATAAGTCCAGAAACAGTTTCAGGCAACAAACTTGAAACAAAACAAATATTCCCCTCACCCACAACAGGCAAAAGAGGTGTGGTGGGTTGACCTTGGCTGGATGCCAGGTGCCCACCAAAGCCGTTCTATCACTCCCCCTCCTCAGCTGGACAGGGGAGAGAAAATATAACAAAGGGCTTGTCGGTCGAGATAAGGACAGGGAGAGAACACTCAACCAATTACTGTCAGGCAAAACAGACTCAACTTGGGGAAAATTAACTTAATTCATTGCCAATCAAGCAGAGTAGGGTAATGAGAAATAAACCCAAATCTCAAAACACCTTCCCTCACCCCTCCCCTCTTTCTGGGCACAGCTTCACTCCTGGATTTCCTCTACCTACCCCCCCCAGCGGCACAGGGGGGACGGGGAATGGGGGTTGGGGTCAGTTCATCACACGTTGTCTCTGACGCTTCCTCCTCAGGGGGAGAACTCCTCACTCTTCCCCTGCTCCAGCGTGGGGTTCCTCCCATGGGAGACAGTCCTCCATGAACTGCTCCAGCGTGGGTCCCTTCCATGGGCTGCAGTCCTTCAGGCACGAACTGCTCCAGCCTGGGTCCCCCGCGGGGTCACAAGTCCTGCCAGAAAACCTGCTCCAGCGTGGGCTCCTCTCTCCACGGGGACACAGGTCGTGCCAGGAGCCTGCTCCAGCGCGGGCTTCCCATGGGGTCGCAGCCTCCTTCGGGCATCCCCCTGCTCCGGCATGGGGTCCTCCCCGGGCTGCAGGTGGATATCTGCTCCACCGTGGACCTCCCTGGGCTGCAGGGGGACAGCCTGCCTCACCATGGTCTTCCCCACGGGCTGCAGGGGAATCTCTGCTCGGGTGCCTGGAGCACCTCCTCCCCTCCTTCTGCACTGACCTGGGGGTCTGCAAGCCTGTTTCTCTTACATATTCTCACTCCTCTCTCTGGCTGCTCTTTCTGTGTGCCCTGCAACTTTTTTCCCCCTCTTAAATCTGTTCTCCCAGAGGCACTACCACTGTCACTGATGGGCTCGGCCTTGGCCAGCAGCGGGTCTGTTTTAGAGCCGGCTGGCATTGGCTCTGTCAGACATAGGGGAAGCTTCTAGCAGCTTCTCACAGAAGCCATCCCTGTAACCCCCCCACTACCAAAACCTTGCCACACATACCCAACACAAGCGGACACCCATAAATTCCTCTAATCTGAGCAGCAAAAGCTGCCTTTTCTTCCCTGTATATGTAACTAGGGAGGTTGTGAAGTCTTTTCTCTACAGAGAATGCATCTGGCAGGAGGAGGCTGAGGACCGTTGTGGTTTAGGCTGGCCACTGATGTGAAACTGAAGAGAGGGGAAGAGGAGGATGTTTAAATGCAAAGTTATTCCTGAATGTGTAATGACAGTGCTTTTTCCTGTTGAAGACACTTTTCTGATAGTTCTTTAGGAACAGTTGACAGAAGAAGCATGAAGTATTGTGATCTTAATTATAGATCTTATTCCACTCTGAGGGAAGAAAGTTTCCTGGGGCGATCTCTGGTAAGTAATATGAGTAACATGGCTTTGCGTACGAAAAGGAGGAAAAGGAAAACCTAAAGCCTAAAGGTTCTTCCAGGTCAAGATAACTTCCAGGTCAAGATATTTTTACATCTACAAATATGTGCCATGAGGAGCTAAAGATCAAGCTGTTTACATTTATATGGTAATGAAGATCAGTCTGTCTTCCAAATGCCTGCTTCTTTGTTGTTACTTCTGGCACATGTTGCTCACCATGGTTAAAAATCCTCGGTTGAAGCAGTATCAGGAACTCTGAACATAATTACAAACTGACGCTGTTGAGGAAGCCTGTTTGCCTTGTATCAAAGGTGGCTGAAGGAGGGAAGTACAGGGACTGAAAATTGCTGTCACATTAAGGAGTGTTAGGAGGAGGGCAGAACTGTACTTGTTCTGGCTCTACTGTGAAATGCTGGCATATGATAAGTACGCTAGATAGGAAATGAGAAGCTTTGTGAAAGGCAGTGCGTGATAATATGCTATCAGCATCTAGTAGAACCTAAAGAAAATGACCTAATTTCACAATGAGTAGTCATCCAAGTATTCAAAACCTAAAATGTCACTGTTCTCCAAGAGCTGTTTGTGTGGCCTCCTCTAAGCTCTATTTCTACCTCTGTTCAAGTCAAGAGCCAAAATCTAACTGACTTTAATAGGAGCAGTGTTAGGCTCATATTGAATTTTTGGAACAATGTTAACATTGCTGTCAGCAAGATTATGAGTTCTACCCTCATGCTTTCCCCTGACATCTGCCTGTTTCAAGGTATAAATGAACTAACACACAAGGCACACTTGAGGAAGTTTTTAAATCTGCCTGTATTGGCAGCCAGGAGAGATGTTGTAAAATACTGGAAGCTTGACAAACCCTGCAGCTTTCAAAAGTTAGATTGCAAATGTTTCCAGTTTAACCTCATTAAAATAGGAATAATATTAAAGGGACGGCAGAATTTAGATTTCTTTTTGATCAAAGACTGTGCAAGAAGACAGAACAAGTACTTCCTCTGAAGACCTATAGAGTCTAGGAGTACAGGTTTATCTCTGTTTACACAGTGAAACTAAGGGAAAAAAGAGATTAAATGATCTATTTGATGCCTTGCTAAAACTTTCTTTTAAAACAATAGGTTAAGCGTGTGTGAAAATTTATTTTCCACTTTACAATCCTTCTGCAATTGATATGTTACCATTACTTCATACTTTCTACTCTTCTGAACCTTCAATTTTTGTATCTGCTTCTAGTATTTTGTATGCAGACACAATAATTCTGTGTCCTGCATTGTTTGAGTAATATGTAGCAGATGTCTGTTCTGGTTTTGCTGTTGTACAAATCAATATATTTTCTTAAATTGAAAGGAGAAAAAAAAAAAAGGTCATCCTAGATGTTATAGACAAACTGAGTTTGTCTAGTCTGAAATACAAATGCAAAACCCACAAGCTCCTTCCATTGAATGATCAGAAGAGGATTCCTTTTTAAAAATACTGAAATATTTAACTCCCACTGATTTATGGCTCATTAAAATATTTCAACAACTTGTTCGAGACTTTCCAAAGGTACTCCATCTTGACCACAACCAAGAATAAGCTATTTTTTAAATTGGATGGAGCTTTTGTTTTATTGTCATCAATATAAACAACTCTATGTTCTTAACATGCAAGCTACTTTTACAAGAAGGAAACAAGAGTTGTTTCTTAGATATTGCTTTAAGACCTAACAATGCAAAGATATTGAGTGCTTCCTGTAAAGTGACAAACTTCTTCAGCTTTTTCCGAATTTTCAGTGAGCAGGAACTGAGAGCATTAATTATCTCACAGGATGTACTGAACAGCTCTCAGGTCATGAGATGAAGTTCTTCCAAAATCTCTGCTGCTACAGACTGTATTTTGGCTGAAATGTTAGTAGATAGAATGTAGCATTTTCTTACCAAGATGATTTTCTATTTCCACGGTAGCAGACTGTTTGGACAGAATTCAAGCATGTGGGTTTTTTTCTTCTTAGCAAAAGGACTAATGAGAGCAGTGGGATTAAATTGCAGCATCTCTGTTCTGTTTGTTATACAAAGCTGTGGTATGTGGCTGTTCCTGTTAAGAAGATCAAAAATGAATGAGATAGGTATGCAGTAGAAAGGAACTAGAGGTGAAGACGTGAAGTACTTTGCCTGGGATCTTTCAGTCACAGGATTTCTGGGCCATAATTAGTGGTTGTCCACTTCTTGCAGCTTTATTCTATGTTTTTTTATAATTTCAGTTGTCTTAAAGTGTTATGTCTATAAACATGGTGCAATGTGCATATTACATTTAATGATGTTCTCCACACTTGTATTTATCCAGTTCTCTTCCCTCTCCACATTTCATACTGGATCTGAGGTTGGAAGACAGTAATGCACAAAACAGATTGGTTGCTGCTAGTCCTGTTACTTAACTTTCAACAGGAATTTCAGTTACTGTCATGATAAGGGTAGGACAGAGCCTGAACTAATGTTAGATATAACATTCTAAGATCAACTGAAGTTACTTTAAAGAGTGAAGGTGGCCATATATGCCACAGTACTCAACTGTACGGTTTTATGATGCCTTTTTGTTAATGTACTGCTACCTTACTCCATTTCAAAATTTGCAGGTAGACTGTCTTGTGGAACAGAAACGAGAGTATTTGGAAAGAAGATTGTGGATAGGTATCACAGTGTACCTTATCTAAATACTGAGGGTATGACCGCTCAGGAAGGTAGTAGGATAATGTAAGAAAAGGTTACAGAGCCAAGTAATGATATAATAAAAAAGTAGTCCTTCATTCTTGTTTTCATGGCTATTATGTGTGTTAATCCTCTTGGTATATTGCCTTTCTAACTGGCATCTCGGAATTGGCTCGTAATCAAGTTCAAGTGAAAGACTTAACTGCAACAAAAATTGCAGTGAGTGAAATTTTACAGCTGCAGGCACATGCATTTTACTTCAGGGAAGGCAAGGAGAGGAGATGCTAATAAGGAATTGTCAAAAAACATGGAGTACTTCAACTTTTTTTTCTCTATGATGCTTCAGATAGCTGCTATCCAAAATGATTAAATACAGTACCACAAATCAACATAGTTTTGCAAGAAAAACTGTTGCAGAATGGTAGTGTTTTGGATAAATGTCTTCAGAAATACTGTGGTACCAGCACAGTGGCGTTTGCATATTCCTAGAGCTAATGGCCACAAAGACATCAGAGATGGAGAATTGAATTAATCAGATTGTTAATATTCTTTCTCAGCTTTTCAAATTCCCACTTTCATCCTAGTGCATACCAGCTAGGATCTGTTGCTATTTAGGTGTATTTCAATTTCATTCTTTTTATTAAGTTTCCTCAGACCAATGAATGCAAGCCAGAACAGGTCCAGGAGTAAATACTGGGAACCCAGACATGAAATAGTCACTGATACTTACTGTGGTTAAGATGGTCACTTTTTAGACTCAGGTTGAAATCCTTCCCTGTATCTCACAGAACTGGACAATGCATCATTTCTTACATCCCTGAGAACTACTCTAATGATTCAGTTATTAATGATCCTGGGATAAGTGAGGTTCTGTTTTTAAAAGAGAAGGTCTTTTTACATTCTTGTGCAAAACAGCAAGTTTCACACTTCCATTCTGTGGTGAAGCTGTTCCTTCTCTACTCCAACTATAAATACATCTGTAGTTTTGAGATCAGAATACAATATTCATTCTGAGAGAGTTACAAAAGATGTAGATAACTTGCAGATGTAGCTAACAGATCATAGTGCTTGTAGCACAAGCATGAAATCTTCCTGCTACCTGAGCAAAGCTAGGACACTGAGCAGTTAGTAGAAGATATTGGACCTTCAGAGTGCTCAATGGACTTCGATGTAGAGCAGCAGTGAGCACAGAGGATATTAGTGTGATGGAGTAAAAATAAATCAGTTTAAAAGGTCTTACAGAAAAGTGGGGAGAAAATAAGTTTGTATCACAAAGACAGCTTCATGTTAAGGTTTGGTATGTGCCAACTTAGGCTGCTGGTAAGGATGACAAACAGCTGCCTCAGCCACTAACAGTAGTTGTAACGTGCCATAGTTAAAGCCAGCTGTGCCGCTACAAGCTCATGATTGCAAAGTTAAGTCAAGTCACAGATCGTGCTATGTGGTTATCCCTGTCTTGTACTCTAAGTAATAGCCAAAGGTATTATTTAAGTCTGTCTGTGTTAATTATTAGCAGGTGTTGCTTAATATGACCACATAAATGTTTTTCCATTGAAAATTCTTCTTAGAGAATTGTAACCATGTCAAGTTAGAGTCTCCTTTTCATGGAAAACTTTAGCTCATAGACCATGAAATGTAACACAACACATAATTTTGGAATATTCTTTTTTTATCCTAAATGCAAGGCTTTGGATTTTACACTTTCAAATTTTGAACTTTAAATCAAATTTTAATCTTCTTGTGTGGTTTTAAACCTTTCATAAAGTCAAGAGCTACAGTGAGGGAGATGGAGAGTGCCTCTAAGATTTTCCAGTGCCTTTTAGCCAAATTTAATACAGTAGTTGAATCTGACTTAAAGTAACACTTGAAAATTCATAATGCTCTGAATATTGGGTTCAACCAGTGTTTAGTGTTATGATTTTACATTTATTTTTAATTTAAATGCTTAGCCTCATGCTAGATAAGTATCTCATTGTCCTGGTTTTGGCTGGGATAGAGTTAATTTTCTTTCTAGTAGCTGATACAGTGTTATGTTTTGGATTTAGTATGAGAAGAATGCTGATAACACACTGATGTTTTCAGTTGTTGCTAAGTAGTGTTTAGACTAAGTCAAGGATTTTTCAGCTTCTCATGCCCAGCCAGCAAGAAGGCTGGAGGGGCACAAGAAGTTGGGAGGGGACACAGCCAGGGCAGCTGACCCAAACTGGCCAAAGGGGTATTCCATACCGTGTGACGTCATGCTCAGTATATAAACTGGGGGGGAGTTGGCCTGGGGAGTGGATCGCTGCTCAGGAACTAACTAGGCATTGGTCGGCGAGTGGTGGGCAATTGCATTGTGCATCATTTGTTTTGTATATTCCAATTTATTATTATTATTTCATTATTTTCTTCCTTTCTTTCCTATTAAACTGTTCGTATCTCAACCCATGAGTTTTACTATTTTTTTCCCCAATTCTCTCTTCCATCCCACTGGGTGAAGGGGAAGTGAGTAAGCGTCTGCGTGGTGCTTAGTTGCTGCCTGGGGTTAAACCATGACACTCATAAAGGTCTAAGGCTTGTTGAAAATCTGTATTAATGATCCCCAAAACTCCTTGATAAACTCTCTTAAAATTCTCAGGTAAAAAATATCTGAACCACAATTTTTAAACTACTACATTAAGGAAATGCAGTTTTCTCTGAAATTATTGATGAAGTAGAAGGTAATTCTTACTCTATGTAATGCATTTATCACCACATTTTTCCAAAATACTGATAAGCTATATTTGTTACATACTTCTATGTGCTTTTTGTTGCTGTTGACAGTTTTACCATTTACCATTATTAGAATATATTTTCTTACATCATCCAAAATTAATAGTCAGATATTTTATCTTTTGTCCTTCTGTTTCCTTAGTTTTTAATTTGTAGTCATTGATATAAAATTCCAGTCTTCATTTGCTATATGCTACTTTTAATTATTTTTAATGTCTCTTTTTTATAATCCTCTAAGCCAATACAATCATTAGTGTTTCTTAATTACAGATTTTTGAAATATATAATGTAATAATTTTAGTTGGAATTCACATTTTTCTGTTCATGAAATTAGTTGATGTAAGTCATAATTTACTTCTAGACTTTTGAAAATGCTATTTTTAATGCACCAAACGTATATAAATCCTTTTTCTGTCTTATTCCACTTGCACATAGCAAAAATATTCAAAACGAGCACTTGCTGCAAAGTAATTTTAGTTCTGTGATCATAACTAAATAAATTTGGAATTTCTCTTAATTGGGTGAAAATGTTCCTAAGTCAGGAGACTGACATATATGCCATAAATTCTGTTGAAATCAATTGTATCAGGAGGGTGAAACATCTGGCATGTTTCACTGAGAATAAACGTTCCTGTGATACCACTTTTTTTACTTCTTATGTAGGTCACTGTAAGAGTTGGTATCAATGTTCTCTGAAGCCTAGTTACGCATTTGAATAGTGATCCATAATCTTTTCAAGGATCATTTCCTTGTCAGTTATGGGTTATGGGTAACTGTTGGGGGTTAACACCAGTAGGCAGCTGAGCCCCACACAGCCCCTTGCTCACTCCCCCACAGCGGGATGGGAGGGAGAACTGGAAGCGTAAAAGTGAGAAAACTCGTGGGTTGAGATAAAGACAGTTTAATAGGTAAGGCAAAAGCCGCGCACACAAGCAAAGCAAAACAAGGAATTTGTTCACCACTTCTGATGGGCAGGCAGGTGTTCAGCCATCTCCAGGAAAGCAGGGCTCCAGCACGGTGACTTGGGAAGACAAACACCTTAACTCTGAATATCCCCCCTTCCTTCTTCTTCCCCCAGCTTTTATTGCTGAGCATGACGTCCTATGGTCTGGAATACCCCTTGGGTCAGTTGGGGTCAGCTGTCCCGGCTGTGTCCCCTCCCAGCTCCTTGTGGACCCCCCAGCCTGCTCGCTGGTGGGGTGGGGTGAGGAGCAGCAAAGGCCTTGGCTCTGTGTAAGCACTGCTCAGCAGTAACAAAAACAGCCCTGTGTTATCAACACTGTTTTCAGCACAAATCCAAAACGTTACCCCATAGTAGCTGCTATGAAGAAAATTAACTCTATCCCACCCAAAACCAGTACAGTAACATAGTAACAGCTAACACTATTTTGATAGAGTACTGCTTCAATTCCCACTTTGCTTTCTCTGTCCTTTTTAAATAAGTTATATCTTATTTTTTGAATAAGATTATATTCTTCAATTTATGCAATTCATTTCACAAGGATGCTGCAGTAACAATTCTATTAAGTTTGGGCATGTAAACAAACAATTCTGATTCATCTTATTTATTACTCAAGCCCCTAGCTCAAGATCTTCATAGGCTTTTGGTTTTGGATAACTTTTTTAAAACACAACTTGATTTAGTTCTAAGCAAGTGCTTTGGTCTTTGTTAATAGTTTAACACTCTAGTAACTAGGCTAGCAAGCTTTATCAGAGAAGGAAGAGAGCTACTAAGCATTGTACATACCATTATTGATAGAAGCAAGACATGTAGCAGATTGTATTTTTCAGCCACATACCCAAAAAGCATCTGGGAAATATTTGCACTTTTTTTTTTTTTTTTTTAATGTACCACAGTTTGTAATCCTTATCCAAGAAGATTGCCTCTACTGCATCTTAAATGGTATCTAGATGAACAAAACCCCAACTTGTTAGAGGTTACAAATAAGTTTATAATTAATATGAATCATTCTTCAAATGTATTTCAGCTCACCTTTTATTATATATTAAAGAATTAGTGATGCAATAAAAAGAGAAATCTTAATATGTTGCAGTTTTATGTGGCAGTCTTGATGGCAAAATTGACTGTACCCCTTTCTTCAAGCAAGCTATCAAACAATATTACAGGTGTTCCTTGTATATAATATATTTAAAAATGGCAAAAGCACTCAGACAGCCGATGAGAGACATTGCAGTTATCCCATGTGGAGGCAATAAGGGCTGGAGAGACTTGAGGCAGAACTGAGCTTGCTTATTCTGGTATATCTGAAAAGGCCGATCATTCTGTCATGCCTAATCATATCAGCTGTGATGAGTCCTCAAATGAACAGTACTGCCATAATTTATTGTAGATGCACGCAGTACTATCATGTCATATATAAAAGGGTTGTCCAGAGTTGTTTCAGGTGTGAGAAAAATCTTCCAGGCTCTCATGACTCCTGCTGCTTCTGTGGTACCACCCAGTAACCAAACCATCAGGTAGCAGTGGCAGTCAGTGAACTGGGGAAAGGAGGTGAGGAGAGAGGCAGAGAGGGTCATTTCTTAATTTCTTTCATCCTTCTAAGGTACTTACTGTTGCAGGACTCTGGGGGAACTACTCTGACTAATATCTGAATGGCTTTACCTAGAGAAAAGGAATTTTCCAGAGAAAGACACCTTCATAGCGGCAAATATGTATATTTTTAATATTTACCAATGCTGACACTTTTAAGTAGTGACCACATACTCTTGACACAGCTTGAGGGAAAAATGAGGAAATTCACTTATTACACTTGAGGTCAGCAATTCGGTATCAGCTCATTATTTTTAGTGATAAAGTTATTAGCAAGAAGAACATATAAAACGATTTCCAATCTCTTGATATATGTACCTTACCTTGAAGTCAAGGGAACCATAGGATATAAATAAACAGCTTTCAGTGTTCTAACTACTGAGTAAATATTTTAAGTGAAAACAAGTTATTTCAGTGTAAATACAGTAGAATTAGCAATTG
Organism: Harpia harpyja; assembly: GCF_026419915.1. Taxonomy (NCBI): domain Eukaryota; kingdom Metazoa; phylum Chordata; class Aves; order Accipitriformes; family Accipitridae; genus Harpia; species Harpia harpyja. Next base: position 14,095,250 of record NC_068942.1, on the reverse strand, counting down.
CATATTATGTAAACAATATATTATATGGTTGAAAGTGATTTGGACTGTCTTGTTTAGGCTTAAACTGTTGGTATTAGAAGTAATGTGCTTTTTAGATAAAAGACCATAGCTTTCTGGTTCAGAATTTTAGGAAAATGAATAAAAAGGACAGAACAATTTATTTTGCTTTCAAAATTGACAGACATACAATAGCTTCTCTTTAGGTATCTGGAGGTATGTACTGTATATCTGGCAGCATTGTACCTTTGGCTTCTCATCATAAATGATCTTATCCTAGTGACCAGATGATCTTCTTTTATAAGAAGTTATTTCAAGTCAGTGATCCTCCTTGTCAGGTAAAGACTTGAGTGTATTCTTTTATCAGTCCATCAACTTTAAAAGCTTTTCTTTACTCATCAATTATCCTGAATTCATATTTGGCTTGGATTATCTACAATGGACATAAATTCCATTTGAGGACTTGAATGCTATCTAAAATACAAGTTAGTGCTACAGAAGTATTTTCCATGGTATTTCTGCTCCTTTTGCTGTAATTTAAATATTATAAACTTATTTTTCTGTTCTAAATCCATTTTCTGATTTAAATATTTCTCTACACTTGCCCCTGGCAAATCTCTCTTCCTTACATAGTTAGAAACACTTCTTCAAAGTGAAGTCAGTAGCAACAAAAACTATATAACATTTCCTTATCTTTTATTTTTATGTTTTGGAAGTAAATCTTGTTCGCTATTTAACAAATACCAGGATTAAAGTTGGTCAGGATTTTTTTTGCTTTTGTTAAACATGAAAAGCTTAACAAAAATGTTGGGCGCTCAGTAGACTTTCATCAGCATTCTGTGGTGGTTCTGAATGAAATCTACTTCATTCTCCAGCCTCAACCCTGAGTTCCCTACCCTTTTGACAGTCTATATAATAAAAATGCAGCACATAAGAAGTACTGTTTGAGATCAACATCCTTATGTCACAGAAAATGTGACATAGAGAAACTTCAAAGACAGTAAGTGAATGGCTTACCCAAAATACTTTAGGAAAAATCATTCTGAATGATTCGCTTCTGCTTTCATATGGTCCATCATGTATCTCTTAAGCATTGCAGCCACTATATAGTTCAGATACTGACCAATAGCAAATTGTTACAGGAAGGGGGTTTTTGTAACATTTTTCATGTGAAAGTTGCATACATTTACCATGGCCTTAGATTTTCATGCGTTAAAATTCAAGATGTAAGCATTTATCTTAGCAAGGGAATTTCAAGCAGAGAAGGTTGTAAAAGATTTTCTATCTTGTGAAAAATTTTGAAGCCTAAAAATCCTATTCTACACCAGCATGAGGTCAAGGTATTTTGGGAGAGACAAACCAGGTTAGTCAAGGCATTCACTTGTAACAGCGAATCTCATTTCCTTCTCTTTCTGACTGAGATCCTGAGAACCTGAAGTTGCTAAGTGAGTCTATCCACTAGACTATTGATGTGGGGCAAAGTCACTTTCTCTTCTTCTGTTCTGTTAAAAAATTAATCATGGACCAGATTATCTAATGATTTTTTTCTTCTGGATGAAAATCCTATTGAAAATGTTTCCACATAAAGTTTTAGTTGCATAAACTAACTGATATAAAATCATTCTTTTGAGGGTTCTCAGTCAGCTCCAACTCTGATGTTATTATAGCTGCAAAGTATTATTTATTAATTATTTTGCTTCCCCCCATCTGTTTGACTTTGTGTTCTCCAGAATTATTTCCATTTTACAAACAGTAAGGCAAAAACTGTTGTTGAAGCATCTAGTTGCACAATACAATGTTTCCACAGTTAATAGAAGAGTTAAGAAAACAAAACTCAAGAGACCAACAAGACTTCAAAAGATTAGAGAAATCTGGGAGATTATGTCATCCAGTTGAAGTGAAATTTAGCATGCTTCTTCCTTGGAAGGGAAATTGTCATTTACAGTCTAAAACAATAATAAAGATGCTGTTTTATTCATTTCAGATTTGTGTGCATATATATCTGTTTTCTGAAGACTAACAACAAATAAATGTGTAGAATACATTCTATATGTATTATGCTGCAATACAAAGGATTTGTACCTCAAGTCATATATGTGTCATACAAATTTGCTTATACAAAGAGCTGCTTTGACATGAATGATGCTTATGAATTAAGCTTTTACAAGCATGCATTTGGTACATTTCAGATCAAACACATTTATTTCTCATATAATCAAGCAGATCCTATCATTTAAGGCATCATCTTTAAAAGGTTTAAGATGGTTATTGAATGAAGGTTCAACATTTCCAATAATCAGGCAGAGATCAGTAAGGTTTGACCAGAAGGCTCACCATTGCAAAACACACATTTTAAAAAGAAGGCAATAGTATTCTCTCTGAACAAATATTTTCTTACTACCTGGGTCTTTATAGGCAAGATGAAAGGAATTCAGTAAAATCTTCTATAGCTTTTTGGAGACGAGATTCTCTCCAATCTTTTGGTTACTCTCAGGTTTTGCGGAGGCTGACTAGCAAAGTTGTGGTTGACTTCGAGTTTCCTCTTCTATATTTTAAGGAGAATATTTGCTATATTCTTTTAAGGCATTTTTAAAAAGGTTAGTATTATAGTTTCTAAGCCTTAGCTCCTTGCTAATAAATCCATTGCCCAAGGAATTCTCTTGTGTATCCAAGAATGTTTCCATGTTCTACAGTAAAGCTTACAGCTGTTTAAAGATAGATGTCTCAGAAGAATAGCCTTTATCCTTAGAATACTGGTATCTTTATTTTGTGTTTTGTTCTGATCCTTCAGGAATGGATTTTCTTTTCTAATCACTTCATGGTAAAGTACAGTAAATCAAATCATGGTAGAGTAGGAGCTGGTGCATAAAGCCAAAGCTAAAAACTGTATATCATCTTAACTATAAAAGAATTATTTGCAAACACATGAAAACATTTAAAAAATGTTATGCCTTCTGAAATACTATGTATTGATTACAATTTTTTGCAGCATTGCAGAATTCTGATGAGATGATTACCTAATCGAGCACACCAAACCATCTTCCAGTGCATCAGGACAAATGATAGGTATGTCACAATCACACCTAATACATAGTTAAATTGAAAAGCGGTGTGATCAAAAAAATATTCTTTACCCAACATATTATCAATGGATTTAAAAAGTGTCTTTGTATGTTAGTCAATCATGCTGTATCTGCTTTCTAGCCTACTTCCCGCAAGAATATCATGGACAATATCCTAAAAGCAGCATCTATATTAGTGGCAAATGTAACATAAATGTCTGGAAGATTGTGATGTGATTTTTTTTCTCAGCCTTCATAACCAATCAGAACTTTTCTAGTCAGTTTAAAAGAGAACAAAAACTAATTTGTTACCTGAATAAACTGGATACAGAAATTATTGATATGAAAGAAATAAGGACCCCTACAAAGTAATTTATGTCATTGCTCTTCTGAGTGCCTTTTGAGATGGTTTGCTTTGATTTAAAATGTGTGTATTGGGTTATAAAACACCTCTGTACAAATAGAGCTGAATGCATTGGGTAGTATATTATAAAACTTATTTCTATATTTTGGCTTGTGAGACAACATTTGCATTCATTATAGAAGCAAAGATTGAGCAGAATAAATTTAAAGCCTATTAAGTCAACCATATGCAATATGCATCTACTGATGATAATAAGAAAAAATAGCTAGTCAAGTTTTGTTTATTTTATTTTACTATATTTACATTTTTAAAATTCCTTGCCCTATGGAACATTAATAAGATCACATGTGCAATCTTCCTGGACCATTATATTCGTTGTATTTATGGAAGGCAGCTGATGGCATCTGACATGAATTAGGATTTTACAGTTATAGAATGAATTACGAAGCTACAAAGGAGACTCTGAAGAGTTTTCATGGTGTTTCTCTTGTCTAAAATCCAATAGTGCAAAATCCTTTGAGTTTCTCTGCAACACCGAATGCTCTGGAGTTAGACACATTTTATTTGGAGAAAGGACATTTACTGGTTCAAAGAAATCACACCTCCTAGGATTGGAGGCTCTAGGGAAAGGTAGATAGACTAGACAAAGCTTCTGTAAAAGTTTAGTAGGTAAATTCCTAGCAAATATGGGAAGAAGGATGGAGGTTAAACAAACTGGAGAGCAGAAATATTCTTGGGAATGGTTTCAAATCAACTGACCTGCCTTGCTCTTTTGCATACCAATGTGGAAGGGAGAAGGGTTGTTAGACATCTAAGATGAATGAATGGATTTTTGGCTACTTTTGCAGTCATCTAAAGGCACCTGAACTGGTTGATGATTTGCATTGGCACGATGTCTGCTGAGTGTAGGTTTGCATTCATATAGCAATGCTAATTATTAATAATCCACTAGATGGTCCTTAAACTTGCAACCTTTTTGTTACAGTAACTTTTCCAAATAACTCACTTCTAGATTAATAGGCTTTTATAGAAGCTTATTCTTTTTTTTTTTTCCTCTTTTCTTCTTTCAGAATCCTAATTCTGCAATCAGATTGTTTCCTTACTCTTTAATCTCTTGGTGGTATAAAGGTATACCTCCACAAAAGAATGAAATCTGTTTTGAGGTTCTGTGTTTCTTCAACAGTGTTAAGAACAGCTCCTTTATCTTTCTTGATTGACTAAAATTTCTGTTGTTTTAATATTACATTTTTATCCTTCATGTGCTTTAGCAGATTATACGTAATAACTGCAAGAACCATGAGCATCCATGGTTATTGCCTATTACCTTATATGGCAACAGAATAATCTCTGCAGAGTTGTTTGCTATTTCATTTGCAAAAAAATCTGTTGTAATAGTAACTTTGTCTTTTTTTTTTTCATGCTGTATATTCTCGACAATGATGTTTTCCCCTGTTTATCTTTTTTTTCTGGTTAACATTTGGTCTAATTGTCAGCAGTCTCATTTAAATTATTTAACTTTTTTTCACTTGCTTGTGAAAATTTTTGAATTCACTTTGATTCACTTCTTGTGATGCTTTCTATGTTGTTTTTTCATTATTCACTTTGCATGCAATCATATATGATGTGGATATTTGGCAATTCAGTTCACAGGGCACTGTCACATAAATAATGTATTTCTAGACTTCTGCACATGCCTATTAACCTGAATGACCTCAAACCCCTTTCCAATTTGTAAGAAGTTTCCTTCTATAGCAATACTTTATACTTTGCACCTGATCCAGTCTTTTTATCCAGTAGCCCATTTTAACCCTTATTCTTTACCTCAACCACTAATCTCTAGTTTGGAACCTTGTCAAATACTTTTGAAAATCTGAGTATATTACATCCACTGAATTCCCCTTATCTCTTACAGCAGCAATATCTTCAAAGAACTCCAGCAGGCTAGATAAGCATGACAGTTCCCTGCCAGAGTCCTTGCTAGTTATCCTTAATCAAACTATGCTTCTCCAGGTGTTCTCCCTACTACAAAGGCCTGTGTGAAATAGTTTAAATTATTTTCTTCATGAACTACTATTTACAGTTTGCTGTTAAGCCATTTGTGATTACTTCAAATTTACATCTACAGTTTTCCTTGGATTTAGCTAATACTGTTTTCCTTGTAACTGGCATATATGCTATGTCAATATTTTTTGCTCACATTTTAAATATTATTATGAATAGATGATTACTGTTTGAATTGTATCTGGTCTAACCAAATCTGTTACTGTGAGCTATGGTCGTCACTTAAAGAGAAACTTGCAAAGCAAGATGAATTACTGCTTTAACAAATTGCAAAGAGAATCTATTATATTGCCCTAGAAATTTTAGTCAAAATTTGTATTCATTTTTGCTCAGTTTTGGACCACTTTTAAATTCACACCAAATGATGTCATGAGTGTTCTCTCTTGAAAAACATTTATCATTTATATGAGGGATAACTTCTTCTTCTTCTTCAACATATGTTTATAAAAAAAGTCAAGACTCCAGTTACCATAATCTTTAGCTTTTGCCTCTTATTCCTATGTATACTCTCATGACAACTCTCATAACCAAGTGTAAAAATCATCCATATATTTCCTTATTTTCAAATAACTATTCTGTGGACTGTTATGTAAATGTATATGGCTCCACTGGCTAATATATGTATGTGGTAAGAAATATGACAATAAATACAACTTGGGGGGGGGCTCTTCTCTCTCTCCTTCTCCCTCTCCTTCTCCCTCTCCTTCTCCCTCTCCTTCTCCCTCTCCTTCTCCCTCTCCTTCTCCCTCTCCTTCTCCCTCTCCTTCTCCCTCTCCTTCTCCCTCTCCTTCTCCCTCTCCTTCTCCCTCTCCTTCTCCCTCTCCTTCTCCCTCTCCTTCTCCCTCTCCTTCTCCCTCTCCTTCTCCCTCTCCTTCTCCCTCTCCTTCTCCCTCTCCTTCTCCCTCTCCTTCTCCCTCTCCTTCTTAGAGAAATTATGGTACTGCTAAATTTAAATTCTCCTGAGTCTTTCTACAGCATCAGTCTGTAAAAGTCAGTTTTGACTCTGATTGTTTTCTTTATTTTGGTCTGACATTTTTATTCTGTACCTTCCTGAGGAGTCAGTAAACCACATATTAAACAGTGCTTCTGTACGACAGATGAGAAATACCTTACAGGCTCTTCTTCAGTAGCACCTGTCAAGACACCAGAAATGAATGGCTTAAGAAATTCATTCCCTCCTCAGAGCAGTCTGGGGTACAAGGGGATGTGCGTGATACATAATATGATGTGCCTGGCCTATTGATGCACTATTCCTCCACTGCTGACTGCATTGGGGTGAGATTGTCGATACAACCCCACTGTAGATGTTTTTGTTCTCACAGGACCATGTCAGATTGGTCTTCATTTGTAACTAACTTGCCTTTCTGCAAGGTTGTTAGTCAGTTCTGTAATAGACCGGCATTAGATAAAGCTTAGATAATTAGATAATGGAAATGGCAAGTACTTCATCCTTCCTTCCATCCGTCTTTCCTTCCATCTGTCCGTCCTTCCTTCGCTCTGTATGGTTTCTCTAAAAGTTTTCTGCTGAAGCAGTTGCCAGAGACTTCAGTAGACCAATCACTTGAGCCATTGCAGCTGAAGGGAGTATATTGTGGGCTTGTTTCTCAAACAACCCGTATAACTTTTATCAAGCCTATAGCTCTGAAGCATTTACTTTTCTGCCACTCCACAGGGACAGAGTGTCCCATGCACAAAAGAGCCACATAAGGTATCTGTCTGAAATGGAAGATTTCCTCGTCCTCCTGCCGCCTCCATGTTCTGAGCTGCTGTGACTGAATCTGGCTGCAGCTGTTTGATGGTTCTTTTTGCATCTGACACGCTTTATTGTTGCTCTTGATTGAGATAACACTAAGTGCCTCCGCTATCAGGAGAAGCCTGGAAATCAACAAGTGGGGTGCAATTTCTCTTGCTTAACAGTGATGCCTAAATTGCTATTTGCTTTCAGCAGTGCTTAGCTGATGATTTGATAGTGGGAATATTTTTTTTTTATGATTCTCTTTCACCACACTTATAGCAAAAAAATTTGCAGGCGTATAATAATTGCTCTGACTTTGAAAACTGGTTACTGGAAATGATTCATATTTGCAGCTCTCTGATGGACCTATAAGAAGTGATTTAACAGAAATTTCCCTGACAATCGAGGCTGTACCGTCTATGACAAAGTTACAGTAGGTAACTTTTTAAGAAAAAAAAAAAATTCCTTATTTTGATGAGGTTATGAGAGTATGGCTATCATTCATTTGAACTGAATGACAGCAAAATATTTTAAATATAATAATTAGGAAAGAATATTGAGGGTTTGAGGAATAAATCTATAAAATTATCTATTCAATTTTCTTGTAATTTTCTCTGTAACTTATGTTTATGACTTTAGCTCTTACCATGAGGAAAACATCCATTTCTTGTAGCAGAGGTTTGCCACCTCTTGAACGTGTTATTGGTTTGCTCTTTTCATGCCTCCAGCTGGATGCATCAGCTCCTTACCATGTGCCTTAGCTCTGTGCTCTGTTGACTTCAACTGAAAAAGTTCAGACGGCCTCAGAGCTGTCTGCTTGGAGCACAGGCAGGACCTGACAAAGCTGGATAGGGTTGTCCATAGTATGTCCACGAGGTTTCTCAACATGTAAGCAAGGGCAGTTCATACATTTCTAGTACTTTGTAGTCATAACATGTGACTGAGAAATAGGAGTGAGCACTGAGGGAATCAACCTGCAGTGTAATGTTGGTGCTGTGTGAGCATATTCTGTCATGGAGAAATATACTTGCTAAACTGTGTTGTGTATTCTCTGTCTTTGTCTTTGGTGGTTATAACTAAACTCTAGTGATGTAGCCTTAGTGAGGTTTCTGAACAAGTGGCTGTTAAAGGTGCTATATAGCATTTAGTTCTGAACGTAGGCTGGCAGACTTCAGAGTCAAGCACCTTCTGTTAAAGAGTATCTGTATCCAAAATCTGTCCGGATTTTGTACAGAGAAATCCTTTATAATAATTACCCAGTTGACAGCTATTTTTAATTCTTGTCAATTCACGTTTTGACAAACATCACAAATTCAGGATATTTTCTGAAAATAAAGGTATTGGTCTTTATTTATACCATAAAATTATGCTTAATAGAAAATTATATTGCAAAGTTAAGGATTATTTTGGAAGAATTCTCTCTTTAGTGTCAACCTCCATTAACTATACAGGGCAGAGCAGGAGTCTGTGGCAGAGAAGTATCTCTGTCTAAAGGCATGGCTTCACTGGCCTCACAGCACACGGACACACTGTTACGATTCCTCCTCCTTCTTCCAGCTGGTAAGCATTTTAGTCATCATTTTGAAAGCATTTTCTCTGAAAAGAAGAATGAGGATAGGATGACCTCTGAAGAGGAGGATTCTTCGGTACACTCACTTTCATAAAGTATCTGCCTTTCTTAAGCTAGCACTTAAATAGAGGCAAGGTCTGCATCATGCTGAGAATGCTTATTCCATGAAATTCATAAACCAGTAAATGCCTACATGACTGTCATGGTTTAACCCGAGCCGGCAACTAAGCCCCACACAGCCGCTCGCTCACCCCCCACAGTGGGATGGGAGAGAGAATTGGAAGAGTAGAAGTGAGAAAACTCATGGGTTGAGATAAAGACAGTTTAATATGGAAAGCAAAAGCCATGCGTGCAAGCATAGCAAAACAAGGAATCCATTCACCACTTCCCATGGGCAGGCAGGTGTTCAGCCATCTCCAGGAAAGCAGGGCTCCAGCAGGTGTAACGGTGACTTGGGAAGACAAATGCCATCACTCTGAATGTCCCCACCTTCCTTCTTCTTCCCCTGGCTTTTATATGCTGAGTATGACATCATACAGTCTGGAATACCCCTTTGGTCAGTTGGGGTCAGCTGTCCCAGCTGTGTCCCCTCCTCCCAACTCCTTGTGCCCCTCCAGCCTGCTTGCTGGTGGGGTGGGGTGAGGAGCAGAAAAGGCCTTGGCTCTGTGTAAGCCCTGCTCAGCAGGAACGAAAACAGCCCTGTGTTATCAACACTGTTCTGGTCACAAATCCAAAACAGAGCACCATGTGAGCTGCTGTGAAGAAAATTAACTCTATCCCACCTAAAACCAGCACAATGACTTAGATAGAATTACCCTTACAATACTGTGTCAAAAAATCAAGTTTCTAATTTGATCAATACAGCAGAATGTAATTATATTGCTGCCTTCTCATCATACACATACACTTTATTTGTGATGTTTTTTATAATATTGTCCTTCTTGTTATCCTGCCTGTAACACTACTCTGCATCCTTACTGTTTTTGAACTGGATCATGAATGAAAATTCCTCCTCCAACCCTCAGCTGCATTTTATTTTCAGTATGGTTATTTTAACTTGGATCAATTTGCTGATCCAGTTCACTCTGTGGCCCAGATAGTTACATTTACAAAAGCAAGTGAGCAGCACAGATGTGGAAACAAGCATAAGGCAGAGAGAGGAGAATAACTGCTTAAAGTTGTACTGCTGCAGAGAGAAACGTCTGTGGACACACAGACTCAGTTAAACATTTATGAGGAGATGTGTGGATATACTGTGCACATATCTAGGATCAGTGCAATTTTTCTTTCTTTCGTAAAGCACTTGTCATCAATCTTCTGCAAGCAGCAAGTGAAAAGAGAAGCTGTCATCTATGCCATGGTATTTGCCTTACACCCTGCAGGCAACAAATATCAGCTCAGTTCTCTTAAACACCAGGCGTTTCTACTTTGCCTTTTGATAGCCAGAAGATTTGCTTTGTCTGTCGTATAGTCCAGCATACAGATGTGTTCGGTAGATTTTTTCCTTACTTCATTCTGAGGAATCAAAGAACAATTTTTTTTCTCTCAAAGAATGCCCCTCTCTCATCCTAGCTGTGTGTAGTACCTGCTAGGCATAGAAAGACAACAGCAGCTGGATAGCAGTCAGGAAAACTACATTCAGGACATAAACATCTGATTTAACATAATATACAAAACAAAATACAGTAGAGCTACGGAAGAAAATGTCAGTGAAGCATATGGTTTGACTCTGCAGTCTTTCAGAGAATAAAAGTTTTGCCTCAAGAATTACACGCTCAGGCTTTCAATCTTCATTGCCTGAGATGAGTGCATGATATTAAGTATTGTGTTCTTCAGCATCTGGATGTAATGAGATGCATTAAGGAGAGTGTCATTCTTGATATTCTGCCATAGCTCTAAATTGCTTATTCTCTACCAGTTTGCATTACAAATGTGTTTCTTTGCCTAAAGTAACATTAAAAATATATATATTCCTTTTCATTAGAAAACTCTCATTAGTATGTGTGGTTTACAGACTTATGCTTCAAATTATGAAATGAGTATATAAAAATCTTCATGGGTTATTGAGAAAATAATAAAGTTTGTGTCATGTTTGCCAGATAAACACAAAAGGAGAGATTTTACAAGAGGGCTCTTATTTCTGTTCTGAATTCTAACATCCCCAAAGGATCAGGACCTGATAAATCGTAACAGCTATTTTTAGTCTCTTGTGTAACAACCTACTTTGTAGCTTTTAGAAACTTCTAGCTCATAAATTGCCTTGGTGATCTGCACTACCTTTTGTGGAGCCGTTAAAATTGAGTCAGTATGTACATTTAAAAAGTATAGTAGATTTACTTGCTAATTGTTCATTTCTTTAAAATATTTTTCCAGTTTTCAAAAGGCTTCAGTACAAACAAATGAAATGTGAATGTTAAGAAGTGAAGACTGAGATCCCAGTTTTGAACTAATATGAATGTAATACTAAATGTAGAGTACAGAAGAAACATAGGTATTGATTGGGATCAAAATGGCAATCCATATTTTCCAGCATTCTGTCTCCATAAATGTACAGTATAAGATGATGCAGAGACAGATGTAAGAAAGCTTTCAGTAGACGAGTTTTGAACAGCTGTTCACACAGCAAGATAGGGTGTCAAAATAGTGAACAAAAAACTCCATGGCAGTATGCTGCTATGTTTCAAAAAAAAAAAAAAAGAAATTATTTTTTTATCTGGTCTTGCACAGTACATTGGCATTTTAACTGAGCTATCTATACTGACTCTTATGAAAAAAATTTTTAAATCCTTCTGAAATGATTGAAAGCTCTTGGGCTTTCAGAAAAATGTTCTCAACATAATTCTCATTGAAATTGATGGCTATTATAAAAAAAATTAAAATTCTGTTCTGCGATGGCTATATTTATGCTGGAAAATTACAGTGGCAAATACACAGGATCATTCAATGGTATTGAACCTGGCTAGCACAGGGAAACCTACATGCACGCTGTACATTCACTTACTTTCCAAACCACACTGACCGTGTCTGAACTGTCTATCTGTAACTGCTTGTCCTTGTTAAATTCGAGATCATGTCCAGAAATTGTCTGAGAGGCTGATACTTGGACCAGGTTAAAACTGCATTAGTGACCATTCTAACAGTTTTAAAGATTAGATTATTTTGTTCCAGTGCCTGGGAGTGTTCCATGGCACTGTTTATTTTACTAGCACCGGTATCACAGAATCATAGAATGGTTTGGGTTGGAAGGGGACTTTAAAGGTCATTTAGTTCCACCCCCCCTGCCATGGGCAGGGACACCTTCCACTAGACCAGGTTGCTCAAAGCCCCATCCAACCTGGCCTTGAACACTTCCAGGGATGGGGCATCCACAACCTCTCTGGGCAACCTGTTCCAGTGCCTCACCACCCTCACAGTAAAGAACTTCTTCCTTACAGCTAATCTAAATCTACCCTCTTTCAGTTTAAAGCCATTACCCCTTGTCCTATTACTACAGGCCCTTGCAAAAAGTCCCTCTCCGGCTTTCCTGCAGACCCCCTGTAGGTACTGGAAGGCTGCAGTAAGGTCTCCCCAGAGCCTTTTCTTCTCCAGGCTGAACAACCCCACCTCTCAGCCTGTCTTCATAGGAGAGGTGCTCCAGCCCTCTGAACATCTTTGTGGCACTCCTCTGGACTTGCTCCAACAAGTCCATGTCTTTCTGGTGCTGGGGGCCCCAGAGCTGAACGCAGTACTCCAGATGAGGTCTCACGAGAGCACAGTAGAGGGGCAGAATCAACTCCCTCCACCTGCTGCTCATGCTTCTTTTGATGCGGCCCAGGAACAGTTGGCTTTCTGGGCTGCAAACGCACATTGCCGGGTCATATTCAGTTTTTCATCCACGAGTACCCCCAAGTCCTTCTCCTCAGGGCTGTACTCTGTAGCCTAAATTGTATTAGATTACAAATCTAGCCAATACACACAGTGGTTTCATGAAGGTATCTTTAAGGAGATGGCATTTTCAAAATATATTTGCAATTTGCCTTGGAATTTCAAATAGCAGTCTGACTAAAATGTGTTGCATTCTGTATAATATGAAAAGCAGAACCTATATTGACAAAGTTTTGAAAGCCCAAAACTGTTACTAAAAATGAAACATAACAATTGGTTTGATGAAGTCATTCTTCAAATTTATGCTACAAAATTTTGTCTAAACTGCTCAGAATACATACAATTAAGCTTTAAAAGAATTGCATGAGTCCTTTTGTTGCTCTTTTCTGAGGCTATCCATATAAATGAATTATTGTATTCTTTTCCTTAATTTAAAGTCCATTCGTTATCCAAGGTAAATTTCACTTGCCCTCTTCTTATTCTGAGTCTTTCTAGTCATCCCAGTTTTCTGGGAAAATTGTTTTATGTTTGCCTACAAAGTAACTTCCTTTAAATGAAATGTCAGCAGGCAACAGTAATCGATTAAAAATACAGGTTTCACTGTGTATCCTTCTCTTTTATAACATGCACTGTGAAATTCTTTAAAACTTAAAATGATGCTTTTATAGCCTAGACTGAGTCTAAAACTGTAGAATTTAATCTTACTGAAAAATGGTGCTACATAATGTAGCATTAACCTCATACTTTCTTGAGGTTCATTTGATAAAGGCCCTTAGCAGTTCCTTCTCAATAGTATGCTAACTCCACTAATCAGAAATGGTAACATATTGAAAATTTCGGATGTGTCACAGCTGAAAATAAATTCAATTTATATAAAAATAACATACAACTACTCTAGTAATAAAATCTATTTTATGTTTAAATTGTATATTTATAGCTGTGTAGACTTTTTGCTTTAATTTCAAAAGACATACCCTCAGATTTACAGTGTTAGAAAGTATGACTTTAGCATTTGGGGGGGGGGGGTGATAGGAAGAGGAGTGTAATTATTTATTAATTCCCAGGTTCAAAAATGGCCTTTACTAAAAATGACATTTTGTCATGAATTTAAAAATAGAAAGTTTATTTTATAAGGTTATTTATTGCTCAGTCTTTTTTTTTCTTTTTTTTTTTTTAATCTTTTTCTTTTTTCCAATCTTTTTTTCTCAGTGCAAAGAGGAAAAAGAAGTGGATATGTCATGACAGGTGATGCAGAAAAATCAATTCCATGGGACAGACATAAGAAAGCTTTTCCATCCCATCAATTCCATGGGACAAAAAATAAGAAAAAAGTACCCTTTTAAAGCTTTTAACATGCCAGTTTTCCTAGGTTGTTGATACTTCTGTGAAAATATGTTAGAGATAGCTGTCTTTTTAAGCTCTTCTCTTATTCCTGGTAGACTGTTAATAGTTCACAGGAAACAATGCCGAATACCATTCTTAATTTGACTTTAGAAATAATTAAATATTTAGCTCTGGGAAATGTAATGGTCAAAGGTGTATGCTTCCCATGGGAAAATATTTGGATAAGGAGTTGCAGCTTATATCCAGAGGAAATTCAGTTTATTTCCAGAGGTATGAGCATATATGTGGTGAGTTGACCTTGGCTAGCTGCCAAATGCCCACCAAGCTGCTCTATCACTCCCCCTCCTCAACAGGACAAGGGGAGAAGAAAAGATGAAAAGCTCATGGGTCAAGATAAGGATGGGGAGATCACTTACCAATTACCATCATGAGCAAAACAGACTCAACTTGGGGAAGTTAATTTAATTTATTGTCAATTAAACAGAGTAGGATAATGAGAAATAAGAAAAAGTCTAAAAAACATCTTCCTCCCACCCTTCCCTTCTTCCTAGGTTCAACTTCACTCCCGGTTCTTCTACCTCTTCCCCCTGAGTGGCACAGGGGCACAGGGAATAGGGGTTATGGTCAGTTCATAACACTTGGTCTCTGCCACTCCTCCCTCCTCACACTCTTCCCCTGCTCCAGCTTGGGGCCCAACTCATGGGAGACAGTCCTTCATAAGCTTTTCCAACGTGGGCCCTTTCCACGGGCTGCAGTCCTTCAGGCCCAGACTGCTCCAGCGTGGGTCCCCCGCGGGGTCACAAGTCCTGCCAGAAAACCTGCTCCAGCGTGGGCTCCTCTCTCCACAGGGCCACAGGTCCTGCCAGGAGCCTGCTCCAGCGTGGGCTTCCCATGGGGTCACAGCCTCCTTCGGGCATCCCCCTGCTCCACCGTGGACCTCCCTGGGCTGCAGGGGGACAGCCTGCCTCACCATGGTCTTCCCCACGGGCTGCAGGGGAATCTCTGCTCGGGTGCCTGGAGCACCTCCTCCCCTCCTTCTGCACTGACCTGGGGGTCTGCAGGGTTGTTTCTCTCACATGTTCTCACTCCTCTCTCCCAGCTGCTGTTGTGCAGCGTTGTTTACCTCTTCTTAAATATGTTATCACAGAGGTGCTGCCACCGCCGCTGATGGGCTCAGCTTTGGCCAGTGGTGGGTCCTTGGAGCCGGCTGGCATTGGCTCTGAACAACATGGGGGCAACTTCTGGCATCTTCTCACAGAAGCCACTCCTGCAGCCCCCTGCTACCAAAACCTTGCCACATAAACCCAATACATTATGTCAGATGCTACAGAATTTTACTGAGGTTGATAAAATAGTTAGAGAAATTCTTTGAGCCCCGAGAAGTTGAATTCATTTCCTGAAGCAAACTTAAATAAACTAACTACTAACAAGTTTTGTCCAGAATGGTTAAACATACTACCTAGTCCCAATCCAAGCTTAATTTTAACATAAGCAAGAGCATATCTTTTGAAAAGCTGTTGTTTGTAAAGAAAGTTTTGCAAAACCATGAAGTTGATGGATGAGGTAAATGCAGAATCACAAAACATTATTGTACTAGAACTAACTGAAACTAGTAGGAGATCAGTTTGAAACAGATTTTTTTAAAGGTATGTTTTTTAAGCAGCAAGTGGTGAAATGTTGGAATTTGTTGCCACAGAAAATTGTAAAGACAGACAATATTAACTGATAAAAAAGAGATTAGACAAATTCAGGGACTATAAATATGTGAAGAAGGGCTAGAAAGTGATGTACCTCCCAAGACCCTTAATCCAGTGGCTGGGGATCTGAGGGGAGTGTGCACTTTGAGGACCTCAGAGGGTGGTTTATGTGCCTTTCATGAATAGTATCTCTTATGGTCACTCAGCTAGGTAGACCAGACTACCTGTCTGATGCTGTTAGGGCATTTCTAATGCTTGTATGTCTGTCACTGAACATTCATTCACTTATTTTTCTAATTCAGAATGAAAAACAAGTGCAAGATTACCTTCTATGCAAATTCCCTTGTCCTCCATCCACCCACACATATTTCTACCTCCTTACAAATATTTGAATAGAATTTGTCTTGGAAATTTCAGGAATGTTTCAAACAGACAACTAGTACGTCATACTTTTTTTTTTTTTTGGTTCAATAATTCAAGCTATTACACATCATTGGTTTAGTCTGCTCTATTGTTTTATTTCTGGTTCATCTTTTAGGACATAATTTCAGTTTCAACAATGGTGTAGAGACAAGGAGGTACACAATAAACATCTGAACTGAATTGATCTGTGACTGAAATTCCTGCTTTTTGTATATATCTATGACTGTAGCTTCTAAACACAGGAAACTGTGTCTTTCCACAATGGCAGTTAATGTTCATGAATGGTTAGAAAATGGCTTGGATGATGCATGTGATAATGTTACTTTACAGTAATTTACAATGGCACAATAGTCCCATTAACAAGTGATTCACATGAGCTGGAAGCATTTTATTATATTTACAACACAATAGAGCTCTGCTTCTCTTCAAATAACAATGTTCATTACAACTCATTGTGCTAGGGTTTATTTTTTAAGTTTCTCCTTTATTAAGTTTCTCTTTCTGTGGTAGCCCTTTCACATCTTGTCTAATGCAATGAAATTATCTGTTGCTGACAGTGACTGTTAACCACAGTTGCAGCCAACCTGCTGCTGCAATGATTGTAGTGCAAGTGTGGACAAGGACCATGTTCAGTGGTTTGGTTTTTTGCAGGAAGCCCTGGGTAATAGTATAACCACTGACCTTTATCCTGTTCTGTAGTTGTGGTTAATGGTTAACTGCATATGTCTGAAACTCACTCTTCTGTAGAAGAAGATAAAATATATAAAGCTGGTAAGAAAGACAGAAGTTTTGTAGTTCGTACACAACTTCAGTAAAGAGTATGTTTTCTTTCCTTCTCTTTTTCTTTCAAAGGATTGCTGGGGGCTGTGACATGTCCTAAAAATTAAAGACTCTGAATTAGCCAACGTTACATTTAGAAGATGTTAATTTCATTACAGAGTAGGCTTGTGTACTTCTCCATTAATTCCATGAGGGAATCAAAGGGATCTTGAAGGATATATAAAGACAGACAACAGGAATTTATTTCAAAGAAATTAATTTCAAAGCTGTAATATTAGAAGGAGAATAAAAAATTGTGATCCTTGAATTGTATTTTAGACTTATGTGAATTGCTTAAAAGGATGTAGCTCTTTAGCTGCAATAAGCAGTTTGTTTAACAATTAATGTGCAGTTAATTGCCAAAACAATGTCTCAGAAGTACCAGCTCTCTGTATGTCTCATTATGCCATCAGATTGTTCTTGACCTTGCATAACTCGTATTGAGTCATATGCTCACCTAACCATTGAATTACATGACCCCTGATCAGTCAGTCAAAATCAGTCATACCTCTTAGTTGTTACTTGC
This sequence comes from Harpia harpyja, assembly GCF_026419915.1. NCBI lineage: Eukaryota > Metazoa > Chordata > Aves > Accipitriformes > Accipitridae > Harpia > Harpia harpyja. The sequence goes on along the minus strand of NC_068942.1, from coordinate 14,077,788 downwards.
AGGTTTTTGTCTGTTAAACAGATTTAATGGCCTATATTACTCCATAAATGTGACTCTACCAGACAAAAAGTGATGTTTTATTATTAGAAGGCTCATTTTCATTCTTCAGAAGAAGTCTTATCTGAATGTATGGTATTAGCGCGCTCTGACAGAAACATCCTTCCGCAGTTTCAAAGTTACTGTGTGAGCCTTTATCTGAGATATGGGACTTTGGAAAAAAAGATTGAAACTGTATGGTCATAAAGCTAAAATAAGTTTTTGATCCAGAAATTTCATTTTTATTTTTTTCCAATATAAAAACTAGCGTATATGAGTGTATTCAGTTTCAGCACAATAAAGGAAAAAAAAAGAAAGTAGGAAAAGTACCATTTCTCTTCAAGACAGATACTTTAACCAATAAGAACTACTACTATTTCCCTCTGAACACAAATTGTTACAAACATGTTCCTTCACCTACAACTTAAGCTCATAACTTGAATTCTTACTCCTTGTAATGAATAAGTTGAGTCCAGCTTAATGCAGAGTTTTGGGCTAGGTAGTGATTTGACCCATTTTAGTCACTACCATAATGGTGGATATTGACAATATTCAAGTACTTCAGGGAACATGTTTTAATATATGCTGTGGTCCTCTGTGAAGTTGTAACTGTGCTGTGATTGTGGTGCATCACCAGGACAAGAACAAGCATTTATGAAAGCTGCCATATTCATGGCAACTGAAATACAACAAGGCAGAGAATGTTGTGGCCCTACCTTCAAACCAGGATTTAGTCAATGGACTCTTGGTAATATTTTTTCTCATCCTTGAATTTCCTTCACATACTTTTCTGCCCCCTCCTTTTCATCACCTCATTCTAGAACCCTCATCCCTTGAATTTCTCCTCTCCCATATCCCTAAATACCAAATTCTTCTTATATATGTATCTCTCTTATCTTCAGGTGACCCAATTCAGAGCTACAAGTACCATTTCTTTTCTCTTCATATCTTGCAATTTGCTATTGGCTTTACTGTTGTCCTACTTACCACTGCATTCAGCTACACAAAGCTCTGACTCTTGTAAAAAATCATAGATGGTAGGCTGCAAGCATTAGAAAAAAACCTTCCCATGCAATTTTTAAAAAAGCAATGGCGATGGAAAGCTATCACTGATAGTCCAAGTGTTTCTTAGAACAAATATTCATGGGCTTTACATTAGCATATACAATTGGGTTATTAAAGTCTTGTTAACAGTTAATTTGCATTAAAATCTTAAGCCTGCTGTGCTTAGATAAAAATACAGGTTGATTAACAGTGCTTCTGTTAGTCTTGCTTGTTAACATCTGTGTATTTTCCTTTTTTTGCATCTTTCTGAAGATGCATAAGAAAAGATTAGTACCGTATCAACGAGTGAAACTAGGGCTACTGCACAGCTTTAGCCACTCTTATAGCTGCATTCATTTAATCATGCTATTTAAGCAATAGCCACAATTCTTCCATGACAACTGATCAAATGAAAACCTCTCATTAAGAGACAGACATTTTCGTACAACAGTACATTAGGATGCTTCACTCTTACATTCATTTGAGCACTGTTATAATCTCTTACCTCAAGATTCTGTAAAACTGGGTTGATCATTTGGATGCTGTAACGTCAGGTGCCACAACATGGAAAACTACATATGAAACTATAAATCAGACAGTCCAGTCAGGTGCACAGCGGCACAAGATACCCTTGTATGGGTATCTCAACATGCCAGCTCAGTAGAAACTATAATAGTTTTATTTGTGCTAGATCTGATCCTGGCAAGTAGGAGGTAGGGAGAATTAGCATTGCTGTGATTCTGGAAGTAAAGTTCATCTCAGGCACAGTTTTAGCTATTTATCTGCTGTCATCTATATGTGAAGCATTTGTGCAGAAATTCTGTCAGAGGTTTTAAATGCAAAGTTAAAATACGCCTGTGTTTCCTTGATAGTAAGAAACCCAATCAAACAAATTCAGTTGATATTAGATCTATGCACTGTAAAAGTGATGGTAATTTAGGGCTCAACTATAAGAGAGGCAGATGGAACAGAGACACAGGACTGGATTTACCAGATTGATTTCTTCTCCTAAGAAATAGGAGAAACAGCTCCATCTCTAAAGATGAGCCCAGTTCATTCAACGAAGATAGATATCTTAGGGTCTCTACAGTGCCATTCTGAAGTTCTGTCACAGTGCTCATGGCACTGATATGCCACAGTCTTTTGTTGATGTAGCTTAAAACCCTGGCAGTGATAAAGAATTTCCATGTGTTTTCTTGGTTTTCTTGTATGACAGACATGAGAGGTGTTAGCAGACACTGCAGGCAGTCCTTTAGTACTCCCTGGGAAGTGAGGATATGTCAGCAATAGCAGTAACCTTTGTGGAGGCTGGATCTTCTAGAATAATATTGTAACAGAGCTGGAGAATTATGTGGCAGTATGGGGCATCTGCACCGTTTGGGATCAGCTTGGGATCAGCTCTCATATCAAAACTAACACCATTCCTGTTCTGTAGCGAAGTACAAAGTGCACAGTGCTCTTACTTCCCTTAAGGAACTTATTTCACTTTTGATTTGACAGGATTTGTTAAACTTCGTTACATTCTTTAAGGTCTTTCTGCTCGCACAAGCATTTAACTCAATCTTTTGTAGTACTTCAGTACGGATCTTTGAGGGGTACTTCAAGTTTGTTTTTAGGGGATGCTTGTTAGCATCTTGTTAGCTCACTGAACTTCTTTTTTTCCCCTTGTGTGAACTGACATCACTTCATTTCTTTATCTGAGCAAAAACAGATGGGGTAAGAAGGCAATTTTACCACTCAGCGTAACTTGGGTTATATTCTAAATGCAGCCATTTCTCAGTTGGAATTTGCTATTAATAATGATTAAGCCTTAAGAAGTTTTTACAAGTTTAAGCATTTGTAGGGTTTCTGTAGACATAAGACTTTTATTTCTACATAGAAATAATAGACTTTTATTTTCTGGTTAGCAGAGTGCCAAAAAGAATGTGGGATCAGGTCCTTAGCTGATGTAAACTAGTAGGTTGTGAGGTTTTATGTTGTTTTAAGTGAAACTTTTTAACAAATTACTTTATTCACAGTTTTCAGGAAGTGAGATTTTGGCCAATGGAATTTAAGGAAATCTTACTCAGAAAGTGAACTCATTTTGCCCACTTACCCAAGACTGAAAACAAAATCTCCCAGAGCCACTATTCACCACCTTGCTTTCTTTAGCACGTCTTGTTCTTCTGCCTCCAGAAACCCAAGCAGATTTTGGACAATTGTATCTTGATTCTGAAGTTTTTGAGATCCATTTTGAAATGAAAGTTGGCCTATTTTGAAAGGGAAGAGTAGTATGTTAGAATATGATTGAAGAGGGATTTGCTACAGCAAAAGCTTACTGGCTGCAGCTGCTCTTCAAATCTGGCTATGCCTACTTATATTTAACAACTCTTCTTGTAGCCAAATCATCCTCAAGCTCAGAGATGGGCATTTTGGATTGGACAGTCAGTAGCATTAAGCATAAGGTAATTGGGGATAAGAGTGGTGGAGATGGAGTGGTTTAGTGAGAAGGAAAGGGACAAGGAACAGGACAGAAGGAGAGCTTGCCTTGTAGCATCCTTTCTTGCCAATCCAGGCAACTCTTAACTTTACAGAGACATTTTTGTGATATTCATGCCTTGCTCCTTCCTTCAAAACTAAGACCGTGCAGGGCTGTTGGGTGCTCTGTCTCTCCTAATCATTTTCATTTTGCTATCAGATGTAAGTTGAACAGTAGATACATGTGATGTCTGTAAGTCAGGGCTTTTCAGATGGCTAGATCTACAAATTCCCAGAGGAGTTTTTTAAAAGAAGTTCACTCAATTACTAGCTGTGTTTCCGTGCTTCTTTTGGTCAAATGAATGTAGTTCTAGTGTGGTTGTTCTACACAGTCTCAAAGGACTCTATTTTAAGATAGCATAAATTAATGTGAATTTTTGTAGTCATTGATGCTTCTGAAAGAAAAGGATAGTGTGTGCTGTGCATTTTAGACTGTACTAGCTTGACATGAGTTAGTATTTTTCAGGAACTGCTGTCACAAAAATACAGGTTTGCTATTTGTGTAATCCCTTAGTGGAAGAAAAATCATTCTTAGAATGATTTATGAGCACATGTGTTTCAAAGTGATTACTTTAGGCAGTAGATCTGTGTTTTTACTTAAGTCTGCATTAGAAATGCAAAGGACAGCATGGATGGACAGGAATTTTTATCTCTTTTCCTTCATAACAAGGAAACACTTCATATTAAAAAATTATAGGTAGTTTTGGAAAAGTCAGTTTAGAAATATGATGAAAAATTTCATCATTTGTCATTATGGAGAACTACTTGTGGCTAGAGAAACATTTTTTCCTTCAAATCAGTCCAGGCTCGCTACACGCCAGCTTAATTATGGTCAGGCAGTGATGAGAAAACATACAATCCTTAACTGATACAGAAGAGCTAGCATAAACCAGCAGATGGAGAAGTATTTACATTTTAAAAAATCACATTTAGTGATTTGGCATAGTTAGTTTATGCTTGTGGTGGTCTTGATGTCTTAGTATAGTGGCAAAGACATAGTCTATCTTTCCTTAAAGCACCTATGGAGGTGCCAAACTACCCATAATGTTTGAGAGGTCACTGAAGAATAAATGATCCTTTTACGGGGGAGCTTAAGTGCACCCATGATTCTACTAACTATGTCCATAGGTATTGTAGGAATATAATCTCTCTAAATGCTTTTTAACCTAAGCTGTTTTGTTAGGTGGCATAAAACTGGCCCACAGAACTTTATCATTTCAGTGTACAGGAAAGGCAGGCAATTCATGGTAAACACCCAAATAGCGTTGACTGAGGGAGGGAACCCCTATAACTCTGTAAGTGAGAATAGCCAACTCAACTGCAAATAGATATAACTTATTTTTAGCTTTAGTGAGAGGTACATATTTATTTGTTTTTGTTCCCTCCCTAAACTGGTGATGAGCAATGCAGAACGATGAATACAGCTTTTGCATAAGATAATCAAGAAATCAGTCCTTAAGTCTCTCATTTAAATTGCATAAAAGCTGGAGTGAGAAAGCACTGGGGGAAGAGGAGGCAGAAACTTCAGCTGAAAATGAACCCAATTTATAAGCAAGATAAATTAAATACTACGGTTGTATGCCCAAATGCAAAATAGTGAAATGGTTAAGGTGATTGTATTTGTATAATCCTGGGGTTTTGCTACATGTACCCCTACATCTAAGTGGGAACAAATTTGAGATTGTGATTGTGTGAATTGAAAAAGGAGGAGCTTTTCCTTCTCCTCATGATACAGAGAATTATGTGTGAAGTGGTTGTAGTACCTGCTTTTTCAGTTTCTTCTGTTGGTATGGGTGAGCCCTGAGGAATTTTTCACTGAATCTGGAATTTTCCTGCAAAAGGTTGTTTTGAGTATTTAAAAAATGAATCACTTTACATCTAAAAAATTCCTTACCAGTAGGAATATGTTGGTACTGCAATAGATCAAAAGTAGGTCTGAACATACAGTCACAGGCATTTGTTTCCTGTGGAGAATCCCTCCCCATTTAAACTATATATGAATATAGCTGTTGTAGGTACTGTCTATAGTACCTACAAAGCCAAAAGAGAGAGCTGCTATAACTGGCTGGATTCTTCAGTTTGTCTGCAATTTCGTACAGAAAATAGTGTCCAGCATTGAGGTGTGTGTTGTCAGGGCCCTGAGGGTCCTTGCTGTCCTTGCCCACCTTCCTGGGGCTCCCTCCCCACACCGTGCCCAGGACCCCATTTCAGCCCCCCCAGGGCCATCAGTCCCTGCCCCAGTGATGCCACGTCAGGGGTGGTCTCCAGCTCCCCACAGCCCTGCCCTGCTGTCCTCAGGGAGGTGCCCGATGCCCAGGGCTGGGGCTGCCAGCGGTGCCCCCACCCCCAGCTGCCCTGCTCCTGGCTGGGGTGGTGGGTTGAACCCTGGCTGCCGGGTCCTGCCCTGAGGGACCTGGGCAGCCTCTGGCTCCTGCTGCACCTGACACAGGTCATTCAGGATGAGTCTGGTTTTAAGTAAGGGCAGACAACACTTCAGAACAGAAGGAAAGAAAACGCTGCTGCGTCTTGCTTGCAATAGGCTGCCTCAAATACATTACAATTTGGAAGACAGATGGAAAAGGGCAGCAAACTGTTAGTGTCCTGGTTTCAGCTGGGATAGAGTTAATTGTCTTCCTAGTAGCTGGTATAGTGTTATGTTTTGGGTTCAGTATGAGAAGAAGTTGATAACACACTGATGTTTTCAGTTGTTGCTAAGTAGTGTTTAGGCTAAGTCAAGGATTTTTTCAGCTTCTCATGCCCAGCCAGCAAGAAGGCTGGAGGAGCACAAGAAGTTGGGAGGGGACACAGCCAGGGCAGCTGACCCAAACTGGCCAAAGGAATATTCCATACCGTGTGATGTCATGCCCAGTATATAAACTGGGGGGAGTGGGGCTGGGGGGATCGCTGCTTGGGAACTAACTGGGCATCAGTTGGCGGGTGGTGAGCAATTGCATTGTGCATCACTGATACATTCCAATCCTTTTATTATTACTGTTGTCATTTTGTTAGTGTTATCATTATTATTATTGGTTTCTTCTTGTCTGTTCTATTAAACTGTTCTTATCTCAACCCACAAGTTTTACTTCTTTTTTCCCGATTCTCTCCCCCATCCCACTGGGTGGCGGGGGAAAAGAGTGAGTGGCTGCGTGGTGCTTAGTTGCTGCCTGGGGTTAAACCGCGACAGTTAGTAATATTAACGTAGCGCAGCAATTGCATTCATGCTCTACAGACTTATTTATTGAAAAATTAGTGACTATCAAGCAAACTATTCTGTGAAGTAAAAAAATACACTGTTTTTCCCCTCCTGTGTTGATCTGTCTTTATCGTTGCTTGGTGCAGGTGATTACAACAGAAGTGATTCAATCATTCCCCTTTTTTTTCACACTTTAGCTTTAAACTAATGATTTTATCAGTGGACATTTGACCGATATGATAGGTAGAAAATGTAGATGTTCTGCATCAAGCATTGTTGGCTTGTCTTGTACAACTTTTATGAAGATACTGCTGCTGCTGTTGGCATGGCACTTTCTGATGTGGTTGGATAAAATCACTAAGTGGGTGCCAGTACTATATAAACCTGCTATGCAGTGTTGCTATACAACACTGGTATGTTTATGCTAGGTTTCTCTAATGATGTCAATACAATATGTGCATATATATAAAATACAAGCATGTTCACTTCTGTAGAACTTTTGGTGAGTGAGAAAAAGTGGCATCTGAAAGTATAATATTACAGCCTGTCTGACGAGGAGTTTGGCCTTGAAATCTCTTGAGATGGATTTTTCTCATGAGACTGAGTGTTTGAAGTGGTTTATATGGCAAAAATGCATGAATACATGCATATAATATGGATTTGAGTGGGAAGATATGGGAAAAATAGTGAAATCCAGAAATAAATTGAACTGACCTTTTTCAGAGCTGATTGTCTCAATGTTTGCTTGGGATCTTACACTACTCAGTGTCTTACATACTTCAGATTAGTGCATTGCTTGGACAGCTTGCTTTGACTTCCAGTCAGTGTTTAGGGTTTTGGGTTGCTTGTTATTGCTCGTTCCAGAGCTATGAAACTGTAACAGCTCTGCCCGTGCCACCTAGCCAGCTGAGTCCTGAAGCACCAAGCAGAACAACTCTTCTGTCTGTTACAATAAGGTTAAAGGATTTCTTTTTTATTTACACAAGGGGGTTTTTGGTAACTACCTTATTAAGGCTATTTAGCACTTGTGCCCATGCATATGTGGTGGGTTGACCCTGGCTGGACGCCAGGTGCCCACCAAAGCTGCTCTATCACTCCCCCCCCCTCAACTGGACAGAGGAGAGAAAATATAATGAAAGGCTCGTGGGTCAAGATAAGGATAGGGAGAGATCACTCACCAATTACCGTCACAGGCAAAACAGGCTCGACTTGGGGAAAATTAACTTAATTTATTGCCAATCAACCAGAGTAGGGTAATGAGAAATAACACCAAATCTGAAAACACCTTACCCCCACCCCTCCCTTCTTCCCGGGCACAGCTTCACTCCCGGATTCTCTACCTCCTCCCCCACAGCGGCACAGGGGAACGAGGAATGGGGGTTACAATCAATTCATCACACGTTGTCTCTGCCACTTCATCCTCCTCAGGGGCAGGACTCCTCACACTCTTCCCCTACTCCAGCGTGGGGCCCCTCCCACAGGAGACAGTCCTCCACAAATTTCTCCAGTGTGGGTCCTTTCCACAGTGTGCAGTCCTTCAGGCCCAGACTGCTCCAGCGTGGGTCCCCCGCGGGGTCACAAGTCCTGCCAGAAAACCTGCTCCAGCGTGGGCTCCTCTCTCCACGGGGCCACAGGTCCTGCCAGGAACCTGCTCCAGCATGGGCTTCCCATGGGGTCGCAGCCTCCTTTGGGCATGCCCCTGCTCCAGCATGGGGTCCTCCCCGGGCTGCAGGTGGAGATCTGCTCCCCCGTGGACCTCCCTGGGCTGCAGGGGGACAGCCTGCCTCACCATGGTCTTCCCCACGGGCTGCAGGGGAATCTCTGCTCCGGCGCCTGGAGCACCTCCTCCCCTCCTTCTGCACTGACCTGGGGGTCTGCAGGGCTCTTTCTCTCACATGTTCTCACTCCTCTCTCCCAGCTGCCATTTCTGTGCCCACTGCAACTTTTTTCCCCTCTTAAATCTGTTCTCCCAGAGGCACTACCACCGTCACTGATGGGCTCGGCCTTGGCCAGTGGCAGGTCCATCTTGGAGCTGGCTGGCATTGGCTCTGTCGGACATGGGGGAAGCTTCTAGCAGCTTCTCACAGAAACCACCCCTGTAACCCCCCCTGCTACCAAAACCTTGCCATGCAAACCCAATACAGCATAGAAAACCTGACTCTCTAGTAGTAATCGTACAGTGATAAGAGTATTTTTAAGGACAATTTCTGCTGAATATAAGTATCCTATATCTTTTAGAATTGAAAATTTTTAAGTTAAATTATAACCAAAATTTGTTTTTAAAACATAAGCTGTTGTTGGACTATGTGTTACTGTGATAAACACTGGCAATGTGCACAGTCAGTTGAACATTTCATCAGAATAAATTCTTTGATTATTTTGGTAATATTTATATCCTTCGACAGCAGAATAAATAAAAATTAAGATCAATATTTTCTCTGTTGCAGGAAGACACTGTTTAAATTTTAAACTAGACATATTCAATTTTATTATGTCATAGCCTGCCCTAACCAAAACAAAACAAAAAATTAAGATTAGGTAAAGTGTTGGATGAAAATTTCTGTCTTTGTACAGGTGTCACACTCTACCAGAATTGTAGCACTGCAATTAAATTCTTATTACACTTGCATGTTTTTAGTCTTATACTGGTACAATTAATTATATCCTATTTTATGCACAGCTTTGAATAAATGTTTATACCTTTATGATAGTAATCCTTCTATTGGAGTTGAAACCTGTCCTTCATTTTCATTAATCAACAATCCTTAGATAATTTGTCCTTAATTGTCAGAGTCAAATTTCTGCTAATCAGGTTCAATTTCACACGATGCTCCATATGTGCTCTAGCAGAATTATGGGTAAGCATTACTTTGAATCTGTAAGTAAAGCTGTAAGAATGGTCACTCAGTGGTTGTTCACATATACTGATAAGATTGTAAAACAGATTAGATTATTAGATATGTGTAGCAGGACAGAAGACAAAACTCCCTTGGAAAATCTTCAGTCATTTATATGTCAGATAGCATAAAAGGAGGTAGTGCTTTCTAATAGCTAGAACAGACATTGAAGGTTGAACCTCCGAGCAGGGAGGGGAAATTAATTTTGTGCTACAGTTGCTGTGTAAAGCAGTTGTGATGAGAGTGAGTCACCTCAGTCATACTAGGGCTCAATGTGAGGAGTTAAAGGAGTTGAGTTATGCTCAACATGATACAGCAGAGAGAGTCAGGGGACATCTGGGGAGAAAAGGAGGGCCCCTGCTACTCTCCATTTCATCTTTTGCTTTTTTTAAAATTTTATTTTAAATTTGGTTACTGATAAAATGTCTCCCATTGCCCTAACCTCTTCCTTCTACTTTGTGCTCCCTTGTTCTCATTGTTGACTGAACAACAATGGCTCTGCACAACTGCATTCATTGGGAGTTGTTCATGCTTTGCCAGACCTTGTTAATGAAAAGAAATATGTATGTGAAAGATAACTGGAAGTGTAGCATAGCCAGAAAGCACATGGCTGGCAGGCGTGGAGCTGAGGGTAAATTCAATTACTCATTTTTAATTTGGGAAATATTTAGTTTACCCACTTCAGTTCAATGATGAATAAAGAATTCAACAAAGGAAACTTTGGAGCAAATGGGTTTAAGGCCATAAGATTAATATTTAAACATGAGGCTATGAGACAACGCAATAGACGTGCCTCCCTCTTGTTTTCTTTAAGAATGTCATGAAATATTTTCTAACCAAACAAACAGAGACTGGAAGGGAGTGGTGTCTTTCCCCAGAAAAACAGTATATTTTTAAATTTTTTATTTGTTAAGCAAATTAATAAACTTCTGTCAGTATCGCAACTTCAGAAAGAATTCATGGAGAAGCCTTTTGCCTCTTACTACTGCATGTAACTCTCTCAGATCCATAGACATCTATTTTTGTGGGGTAAGAGAGACACCTCCTGAAAAGGCTCATAATTCACATTTTTCAGTTAGATGCTTGAAGCTGAGCAAAATGAAGTTGGGGGGTGAGGTCTGGGGAGACTTTGCATACAACATGGCACCAATGGCCATGTTATCTATTGCTCCATCTGAGGTAGTTTGACCATCAGGCACTAAAATATTTGAAGCCATTAGTATTATGTCTGTGCTATGTCTACATTAAGATGGGTTAAGAATGAGGGGAAATGTTTTATATTTTTAATTTGTTAGGAAATAAGTTCCCAGACTGTGGTATAAATACCATTAACTGTGTGAACTAATACTACATGAACTACTACTTGTAGTAGTGCTTGAACTTTTCCGAAATGTGGGGTGAGGTTCTTCACACAGTCAATTACCAATCCAAGTAAGTGTCTGAGTGCAGCTCGGGTGGGCTCTTTTGTACAGGCAGTTGCAGCTGATCTGTTGGTAACTGCCGGGGCTGGCAAGAGAGAGGGTACTTGCTGAGGCTGCAAGGGATGGGGACTGGTGTTTTACTCCAGGAGTTTGGTGACAGAAAAGTGGAGGTGTAAAATTGGGATACTGCTTTGGCAAGCAGGCGAGAATGAAAGGATGACAAGCCTAATCCTTGAGCCTGACATGAGGCCAAGCTGCAAGCTGTTGAGATATTGTCAACAGTGGCAACTACTTGTTTTCACCAAAGGGAGAATGTGTGTTCTGTCACAGAGTATTTGTGATTTCTCTGAGTGTCATGAATACCATACTTACATTTTCACCTTTAACAAAATATTAGTCATTTATGTTTGAAAAACATTTTTTAATTATCTTGCTTTGCTTGACTTTTTTCACCTTCAGAAACGTAACAGTCAAAGTTGCTTGGAAAAAGCATGAAGAAAGTCAGCTGTCAAATACTGTTTTAAGTAACTCACCATTTACCATTCAAATGCAAAATTTAGCTTGCAAGATGCTGATTTTTTTGTGATTCATATATGATCTATGACAGTCATCTCAAAGATAACATTTATGAGATTGTTACATTGGCATCCTTCTTGTAATAAACATTTGTAGAATAATTGAAATTTGGTAGATGAGTAGTACTTCAAAATATTAAAACTGTTCACTGTGGGATGTTACACAAGCATCCTTTTAGCCTCAGCAGAATGAAATAAAAGCAAAGTTCTTATCAAACAGATGCATTAGTTTTTTTAGTTCCACTCTCTCTTCAGAAGGGAATAGACAAAATAGTGTTCAGGAGCAATTCGTTTTTTCCCATCCATTTACAAATTGTGGGTTTTCAACAACACTGAAACGTGAGCCATAGAACAGTAAAGGGCTATTTCCAGAACCCAACAAGAAGTGTATCTGGTTCTACAAACACCAAGATCCATGCTACACAATTTTTAACTTAATCTCAATACCTAATCAATTGTCTACATGTACATCTGCATGTAAAACATCAGATACAGAAACACTTGGGCAGAAACATTTGTATTGAACGTATTATTCAACTAAAAATTATTTGTGACAAAAATAGGAATAGATTAGCAATTTCCATGAAACTTGTTAATTCTGTAGAAGTTCTTAAGAAATGTGTCTCTTTGCCTTGGAACAAATGTTAGAAAGTGAGCATTTTTTATAAGGAAATGCAATAAGTTGAACTTATGACAAATGGATTGTATGTTGCGACCTGAGCTGTATTTTCTGTGATGCACAGAGCCCTAGATTCCTGTAATACTCTTCGTCTCTTAGTGGAAGATATCTTAATTAGTAACAGGATAAATTGTTTGAAATTGGGGTGGTGAGAGGAGAATAAACTGAGGACTGCTGAAATTCTGGAGCAATGTTTACAAATTGAAATATTTCTGATTGTAATTTCAATTCAATCAGAAAAAAAATGAAATTTTGCTTAGGATCTATGTAGTTGTACAATGCTTTTATAAATGTGTTCTGCAACTGCATCAATATATTCCAGTCTGTCATACAAAGAAATAAGAAAAAAATAAATAAACTATGAAGCAGAAGACCAAACTCTACTTTGTAAGTATTTCTCTAGGGAACAGCTAGTGATGTATAATATATGTGATGGCTTATTAGGAAAAATCTCTTCCTCAGATTTGGCAGGTGGAAAGCTAAAGAGCTATGCATTTGTTTGCAATGGTAGACAATATCAAGAACAGTTAAAACCAAAATCAAGTCCCGATGGACCTGACAAAAAAGAACAGAAGGATTAATTCTTTTACTGTGCCTAATGCATCTTTGAGACTTGCTGTAAAACTTATTTCATTGTTCATGAAGCACTTTGACGTCATCATATGAAAAAAGTTTGAGAAGTATTAGTGGTTGGTTTTGCTCATAAAAAATACATTATAGTCTACTACTATGTAATCTTTTTCAGTGAAATAAAGTAATAGTAAATTTGATTTTTATTATGTTTCTGTTATATTGTAATTATGTTTTATAATTATATATGATGTTCAGTACTTCAGCAAAGAGTTGCTTTATAATTAATTACCCTTGCTGTTGCCACAGATTATAAAATACCAGTATAGGAGTCATATGCTGAAGGAGAATATGTGCTAAAAGTTCAGTGAACGCTTACCATTCAATATGCAAGAATGATCAGCACAGAGGGGAAAACTGTTGCTATATTGTCTCAAGCATATTTATATATCAAGTTATAAATGTTCTTTGACTTTACAACTCAGGAAGTTAAAGTATCAAAGAGTTTCTCTTCTGATTGGAATAAAGACTGTTTTAAATGGATCCACTCTAAAACACTTTAGGACAAGCTTAACTGTTAAGTCAGCAGAAGTACTGATATTCAGAAATGTAAGCATAATCATGTGCAAATTTCTTTGGAAGTAATGGTGGAATACAGCAGCACTCACTGGGAATAAAAATGCTAGGGAATTAGGTCTGTCCCTTTCACTCCTCTCGTACCTGATGTAAGCGAGGATCTAGGATTCCTCTATAATGAAATGAAAATGATGAGAACCCTCAGAGCTCAATTAATCCCATCTGCCTAAAATATTTGATTTAAAATTCGACGGTACTGATGACTAGTTTGGACACACAAAATCGGGGAAGTTCCATCTTAGCCCTTCGTGAAATATCTTCACAATTGAACTGTATTTATTACTGTACAAGATTAAGAGCAGCTACTGCATGATTTTTAAGTAAAATAGACAGATCTTTCATTTTCACTAAATAATCAAAATGAATAAGGGTTAAATATACCATTTAATACCAACATACAATTTTAAGTTCTGAAAGGACTGAAACGGTTAGTTACTGTGCAGAATGACTGATTTCACAACGCAACATGTGAAAATATAACTGTATCAAGTGTCTAATGTAGATTTTACTGTAATTATTATTAATTATAATTAACTTTTATCAGGTAAATGTAGATAATTGTTTAAAGCCTTCTTTTTCTATGATAACCTGTAAATTAAAATAATCAATAACATCATAATGTTTGTCACCATCACATATTAAAATTCATGAATAATTTCATCTAGAATTGGGTTGACCATGTGAGTTCACCTAGATCTTTGTACTTAAGTCATATAATGAATTTGACCCTTGTTATCTTGCCCATTACATTAAATTTACAAGTTTCACTTAATCATTTTCATCAGTCCTCCACCTGTCACATAGTTTCTCTTTACCTTCCTTTGGTTAAGTTGTCAGTCAAAATTACTAAATGTCTTAGAATCATAGAATGGTTTGCGTTGGAAGGGACCTTTAAAGGTCATCTAGTCCACCCCCCCTGCAATGAGCAGAGACAAATTCTACTAGATCAGGTTGCTCAGAGCCCTCTTGCACTGATGATGCTTCCATTTCCCTAAAGAATGAGGGAAAGTGTCGGAAAACTACTTGAAGTTTACAACTTATACAAATGAGGCAGGAAGAAGAGAACATGCAGAGTCTGATGGTTAGGAATAAAAAATAATATATATGTTACTCTTTTAGTGAAAGGTAGCATTGCTTTGTTCATGGACATAATTAGGAAACAAAATCAGCAAATGACTGTGTTTTAGTTAATGTTTAAAAACTGGGCATCTCAAATGAACATATAACTAAGGTTTAATCGTACTACCTTTGGCATATATACACTAGAGCTCATTCTTCCTGATAGGCACTTTTTATTTCTGGTAAAGAATCTTCCATTTGTTTGCAGATTTCTCTCCCTGGCAAGAAGGGTCACATTTAGCTGTGCTGAAGCCAGCTCACCTCTCTGTTAACAACCTGGTGATTTTTGCAAGTATATAGCAAGTTTCAACAGGAATCTTGCCTCATTAAATATAACTGGGTGAGTCTTTTCTGTTCTTATTTTTTTTCCTTCTTTTGGATTAATGGAAAATTATTTACAACCATAAAATGTAAATATTTTAAGTTTAAATTTTGTGGGTTTGTGTTTAAATTTTGTGGTTTACTCCTCTTTTGCTTGCATGAGGGTGGTAGAATTGACAAAAGATCTAATGCTCTCAAGCCATGAAATCATCAGGGATCTCAAGGATTATCCGGTGCTTCCCTACTTTGGAACAACTTTGACAATGGACTTACCCAAGAAAGCACCCCAGAAGGGTGTGACATTTCTTTTGAGTTGATACCTATATTCTGAGTACCATGTGCACTTCATAGCCATGACAATTCCCAGACGTTCAGAGAAAAAGGTTGCTGTCAAGCTTATGCATGGGCAAACTTGCTTTCACTGAGTGAAAAAACAAATGAAGCAACAATAGGTGGTAAGGAAACTCTGATTTTTTTTTTTTTTAATCTCTTGCACTGGGTTTTAGAAAGTGCTGAAGTTGGTTGCCAGTAATAGATAAAACGTCATATTATTTACCTGCAACAACATGATGCCATACATTAGCTTCATGGGAATAGAGGAGAAGTCTTGTTTGGTAAGATTATAACTTCCAAACTCTAGTAAACTTTTTTCCCAGACCTTCATGCCAACCATCTGTTAAAGCATCTCTGCAGAACTAGCCATCTGTTAAGTACTAAATCCTCTCTAGTGTTGTGCTTGTGTATATTTTTTTCAAGAATATTTAAGTTTTCTGTTTCAGCTGGTATTGTACCAACAAATATGAATAAGTGCCTTATTCTTACCATGAAAACTCTTGCAGTATGCATACTGCAGATGGGTAACTTTTGATACATTAGCCACCATTCATAGACAAATGTCCCATCATAACATTAGTGCTTTATCCATTACCTAATTCAAAAAATAAACTCTATTTTTGTTATCTTGTGACTACATAACTCAGGATTAATAAATAGATAATAGCCTTTTCCTGCATTCTGCTCACATTAACAGTGTTAGAGCTAATTTAATAATCTTTAGTTCTCTTGCACTTGTGCATAGAAAACTTGGAAACTGTAAAACAAAATTGACTTATACATCAAACTGGAAAAAAATGTGCATTAAAAAAGACTGCTATATAATCTCATTTGTGCCATTGGCAAATATACTGTATTGTCTGTATTGGACTTATTAAGGGTTTTGCAGTTGGTGGTGCTATAATGAAACTAGATTATCGATATGCTAGCTGGATGACTGCAGAATTATTTGTTGTTGATTTATAAGTCATAGATTTTTATGGTAACTTCAAATATAATTATCATTTGTAATTACCAAGAAAAATAATCATAATTATTCTCTGCTGTGTAAAATTACTAAAAAATTTATCACTTTAGTCAGATTAGTATTTTATTTCTTTGTAGCATAATAACACTATACTGTAAAATAGATTATTTTCTAAAACTACGAATAGTCAGCAAAGCACAGTAAATGTAAGAAACAAGGCTGATTTCAGTCAAGTGAGCTTTTGACATGATATGAAAATCTTCAACAACTTTGTTTTGGAAATAATGAGCATTTTAGAGCATTTGTTTCATTCAAAGGACAAATTAATGTCATAACTGGTAGGATGTTCTCATATAACATAAAGCAAGCATGATTTAAAAAAATTTTCTAGTGATCAGATCTCAGAGAAACAGTCCAAACCTTATAAGTCTTCTGTGAGGTCCTGATGTATAAAAGTGTTTAAGTATCTGCTTAATGCTAAACATGTACTTAAAGGCTTTGCTTTTCTGTACTGGATTGAATAATTCATACTACTTGCACCTTAAAATGGCTTTTGAATAATTCCAGTGTTTGTATAGACTTATTTAAGGTACTGGTATAAAGATGGCATTTACCATAGTAACGAACTTTATCAACAGGTTCCCCTTAATAGTCAAGAGGCCGAATCTGATGGTTGGCTTGGAGGGATCCCTATTGCCTACACAGTGAACCAAAGCCAGACTGAGTGTCCTAATTCAGGCACATAAACTGGACGCTCAGAATTCAGTGTTGTGGTGTGACTTGACAATTCTTTGTCATCGGGACATTTGTATTAAACTCCTGGTACTGAATTCTTTCAGCAAATGTTAAACTATTGTCAAATATTTTCTGTTTGAGGACCAGGGCTGCTGCATATGTGCATGGCATTCAGGCTGCTCATCAGTTGTATGGATGGCATCTTCCTCACCTAGTGACAATACCTAGAAAAGTCCTGTCTTTGCAGAGGGATAGAGAGGAGTTCTCACACTTTCTGCTTTTAGAAGAAAGTAGGGCTTATTTTATGGAATTTAAGATGACCGTGTTCTTACCCCACACCTGCCCCACTAGCTGTTCTGCTGCTTTCCCGTCACAAGCTTTTAAAATTTTTCAGTTGTTCTGATAGGTGTTTGCACAGTTACTGCAAATGTAGTATATGGATCTCTCATTTATGACTGTCCAGAAACTTATTTAATGGATATATCACTTCCCATTTAGCGACACTTCTCTCATTTGTATTTGCAGCTCTGTTTTCACATACCACCCCGCAGGAACCTTCACTATATGCTTCTGATTCTGACTGAATTAGCATCTTATTCTGTACTTAAAAAAGGAATGTGAATTTTGCCATTGATTACAAACCTCTGGCAGTTCACAAGTAAAATTCTGATGGTCAAGGTAATCTGAGACACAATAACTGAGAGATTTAAATAGTGAGATTATAGGCAAGACATTCTCAGGAATGTTTAACTTGAATTAGATTGCTGTGTTCTATAACAGCCACATACATTTCCTTTAGGGAGAATTTATGTCACGTTAAGTTCTTAGTCTTCAGTCTGGGTAACTGGAAGATGAATGCACTGAGGTTCACTATTGCATCTATGGACAATTATTTTAGAATTTAATATATTTTGTAATTGCTATTATATTTTTTACTGGTAGTCTGGTGTGCCTACTGTAGGCATTCTACACTATTTCACATTTGTTGGATCTTTTATTAGATCAAATGATAGGCTATAGTATTTATTTCTCTAAGTCATTCTTAATGTCAGAAGGAGAAGCAACAGACTAATCAAAGATACTACATTTACCTACACATCTTTCCTCATATTGCTCATATCATCAAAAGTATGACTATACTGTTATTATTTCTGCTTTAGATCACATGTGAATATTGTGAATATCCTCGTTCTTGTAGAGAAGCAAAAGTTCAGATGGTTAATGAAATGCAACAACATACAATGTTATAGTCTATTCCTATAGCTTTAATAGTGATCAGTATTTTTGCTGTTTTTAGTGAAATTGTTTAGCCTCTGTATCACTGTACAACATAAGAAAATTTAGCCCCAGTAAGAGTAATTGTGAATACAAAGTTGCGTAGCTTGCTTCAGTGCAGAAGGGCCTAGCAATCTCAGAAATGGCTATGAATAAAGGTGAAGAAGGTCAAAGATAAAATAAGGATAGGGCATACTTACTTACATAGTAAAACACTTAAACTTCTTCAAGTCTCTTTCACTAGTTGTATTTTTCTAGCTAAAGTCCTTCTAGGCTTTTCCGTCAGCATGGAAATTACTTCAGTTTGCAAACACATCCCTGATGTTTCACTTAACCTATTGTTTCTGCTGTCTCAAATATTGGCTTTTAAGCTGAACCATTACACTTTTGATGAGAAATATGTATATTTCACACAAATATCTTGCCGAGAAATTAAATTATATATTTTTTCAGATATACTTAGGCTATGAAAACACATGCTAAAATGATTACTAAGCAGCTGTTGTACAAGGTTATGTGTGGGTGGTGCCTCTGACCTTCTACATTAAACCCAAGCTGAGTGTTTAATGAACTACTGGTTTTGGAGTATCTTACAAAAATCAGGTAAATGACTCATTTAGTTCCCCACAGTCCAATGTTAGCTAACCGTCTTTTGTGGTGCCACGTACTAGATCCCTGCAGTGAGCATATGTGTACTGAATCTGCGTGATGAAAAGTAGGAGCCTGCCCTCTCAGTTGGTCGTAACACACTTTTGCTCTATTCATTGCCAAGGCAAGTGGATGTAGTTTACATGCCACATACATGTACACAGCATGAGTACACCCACAGGATGGCTAAGTCTGGCTATTTGGGAAAGCGTTCAGAGTAATTGTTCAGATACTCTCAGATATCAGAGATTCAATTCCTTTCTTACCAAGATTGTGAGTGTAGAAATATAGCAATGGGTAAGAGGGAGTTTCTTGGTTAGAAAAACCCACAACCTTACTGAATTCCTATAAAAGAAAAAAATGTTTTATCAACTTTGTAAAAGATAACCTTGATTAATTAACTCATTGCCTCTTACTTAATGTCCAGTAGAGGAGAGAATGAAGGGACAAGAGTGACTTTCAATGCCATGAGACTAAGTTGTCACATTTTGACATTGACCAAGTGCCTTTCATTTTAAGTGTTGCCCCCAGTTTACACCAGCTGAAGAAAGAAAAAAAGTAAGCCTGAACTGTGCTAGATGTCAAAGCAGCTGAAAATCAAAGGAACAAAATCACTGGGCTATCTTAGCTGCATTATAACTCTCTAGTGATAGAAAGGGCACACATGGGTCCGATGCCTTTGTCAGTTTGCTTCAGGTTTGTAGTTGCTTTATTTCCAAGGAGTGCAAAGAATTTAGAGAAAAGTGGTGAATACATCACCAGATCTGTAAACATCTGCATACTTCACTGTATGAGTTGGATACCACAATGATATTGATGCAGGAAGAAGACAAGAAAAGCTGCATGGGGATTGTGGGACATGGACTATGTGATACATTATGAGATACTGGCAATGGGGTGAGAGGAGGATAGCTTCCCTCCTTGCTGCTAAATCTTTTTTTGACATGCAATCAGCAACCTTGTTTATGTATTACTCTAGTGTAGACTCTTGATCCAGTCAGTGGCTTCCCCACTTCCTCCCAGTCCCCTGAATGCTCTCCAGGGCCCTCTGTCCTTCTCAAGAATTATCTACCTCTTTTTCTTTGTTGAACTGTCATTCCTGTTTCTGTTCAGTGGTTGTATCTTTAGCCTCCAAACAAGACTTTAACCTGGTTTCCACAGTGTTGTTTCCCTGGCTTAGAGCTGCTGCTGTTGCTTAACTCTTTCCACACTAGCAAGTGTTCTTAGAAAAAATTGCTACAGGCTTCCTTTAAAAATAAGTGGACAAACCCGTCCCAATAAAAATCCTAACATGATAATGCATCACAGAAAAAATCCATTTTTAAGGTCAGAGTACCAAGAAGGAGCACAGACTTTCTAAATAATAGCATGACTATGCAGTTTATAGACTATAGTAATGCCATGTAATACAGAAGTGTAGGTGACACCGGTAAGTAGCCGATGATCATAATGGCCAGTTGAGGTAAATTTGCACCAGTATATTAAAATGCACATCATGGAAGAAAGTACAATAAACTCCTTTTCTCATAAATGTCAGAAACACCATTTTTACAGAAGAGACTAGAAAGATAAATGCCGATGTAAAACAAGCTACCTCTGACATCTTATTTATTATACAAATGTATTTTAATGTAGCTGTGAATTAAATATAAATGAACAAGGGTTGGAGTCAAGCACAGTAAATAGATCCTATAGGCCACTGCTTAACAGGCTGGAACAGAATCAATAGCAAAGCTGCAAAAATCCCAGTGACTTATTTTCAGACATCAAACCAATTGCAACCTAGAGGCAGAAGAATCAGTCTAGAGGAACTGGAAATTGATTCATAATAACCTATTTCCAATGTCCCAGAAGAAATTGCAGACTTCACTACTTTAAGTATATCTGTGAGAAACTTCTTTCTTCACAACAGCTGAAAGAAGTAATCTCTTAATCCTAACATTTCTGAAGTCACTGTAATTTTTAGGTTACCTGTTGATTTTTTATTTGGTCCATTACTGCTAACTAAATACAGCTCTGGGGGATTCCAGGAACTGTGGTTCTAACCAGCATAGCTGCTGGCAGATGAGGAGCCCCCCTTCCATGACTCAAGGTGATCTGGATGACTTGTTACTTGGCAGTCCTTGTCTGTTGGTATAACACAAGTGATGATAGAGGCATCTTCGAAAGTGGAAAAGACTTGATAGTGCTTTCTCAATAGGCTATCACTAGATAGACAGTTGGCAATTCCAAGATTTTGAGTGTGAAAAGAATTTAAAGACGAGGCCAAATTCCCTCAGATCCATTACACCTAAAAATGAAGTCAGGTTTGTGAATTTTGCCCAGCCCTCATGTCTCATTTCAGTGAAGTAGAGGTAAGGATGAGAATGATATGTACACAATCCAAAAAGGACTACAGCATGACAACACCAAAAAGTTAGGTAGCTGCTCCCAATATGTTGGAAGGAGATGATGTACTCTTGGTCAATCTGGTTTAAACTATTTCTAGAGAACACACACAATGGAACAATAATGACTCATGGTTTGTCTTTCATTATCTAGGCTGAGAGAGTAAAGTCTTCCTTGCCCTTTAGTATATTTCTACTGCAGTTCTAGCATTGTTTTTTTAACTAGTTACATGATTAGAAGTTTCTAGAGCATGGCAAAAGATTGAAGACATTTGGTGTATTTAAAACTAGAGAAGAGAAGATTAAGACAAGAAATAATAGTTTTCAAAGTCATAGAAAACTGGTTCAAAGAGAAAGGTAATAATCTATTCACTATGCCCAGGACTAGAAATAATGGGCTCAAACTGCAGCAAGGAAGAATGTTTGCCAGAAATTTCTAGAAATTTACCAGTTAAACTGAATGCTGAAAATGGTTGTCTGGAAGGCCTGAGGAGTCTCCATCACAGAAGATCTTAAAGGAAAGGTCTTTTGTGCATGAACACAATTGGATGAACTCCTCAGATTTTTTTCAGTTTTTGTTTCCTCTGATCCTATGATTTTATGCCATCAAATGGTATGACCAAATCCTCTATGGCATAATGCAACAGAAAAAACAGCAGAGAGACATAAATGTAGAGACTATGGGAAGCTAAGCCTCTGACATTTATGGCTGTCATTGTGTTGAAAAATCAAATTATTTTCTCTCCAAAGAAACAGCAAAAGCTGAATGCATATGCAGCAGATTAAAAAGACATTGGCATCTTCCTGATTGTACTGTTATTTCTGAAGCTTAATTTTGGCCACAAGCCTATCTAATTGAGCTTTGTTATTCTGCAGACTGCTAAATATGAACATACTTATCTCAGTGCAACTTTGCAATTTGCTTTTACCTTTCTACAGATTTCCACTCTTTTTAAATTTCATTGGCCTGTCTCGAAATCAGTAAAAGGAAACCTTTATATTTAATGACTTGTATTACACAACTCAGGTGTTTTGCTATGTACAACTTTGTTGTCAAAAAAACCCTATCCCAATGTCTCTGCCCAATTATGAGTCCTTATTTTAAGACCAGCTAACGTGAGCACTATTCCAAGTCTGGACTTATGCAAGACATCTGCTACTTCCATATTCTCTGTTTATATCAATTAAGTCTTCAAGAACAGGCAAACCCATCTGTACTATTTTTCTAGTTCAGCCTCAGAAGAAGTAACTCTATTCTCTCTTCAAGCCTGCTTCTATTCAGATACACCTGAAACTTCATCTGTGTCACTTCAAATTCCCATTCACTGAAGAATTTATCACCTTGGTGGCAACACTCGTTCTTCTCCAGCTATCCTTGAGTAGCCCTTTGTGATCATGATGATTGATAAGTCTCTTGGATCAATGCTATGAGATTTTTAGCACAGATATTATAATACATATTTTAATGATTGATATGTCTGAAGCCAGATGCATAGTAATGGTATGTTTTGAAGCCCTATTTTGAGATCATTATCCTTCTGATCTTTGAAGGTCTGATTATAAAGGACTCTTATTTCCATGATAAATAGGTGCTAAATTATTCCTGGCTTCCTTTACTTATGGTATCCACTCTGTGTAATTCAGGATGAATGAACAAGAGATTTACTAGTTATTACTGATGTTCTTGCTCATAGAATTACAGGCAAGTAGCATAGAAGTGGGGATAATTTTCTAGAGAAAAGAGCACCAGAGAATAGGGAGCAGGTAAGAGAACACAGATACTTCTGTCTGGGGTTCTGAAGCTGAAGGTTTATCGTAGGGTTAATGGTTGGGAGGTGGGTAGGACAGTTGACATGTTAGGTGCTGTGTCTTAGACCAGTCACTCTTGGAGCATACAACTTCTGGCTAATGTAGGGGCTGAATTTAGCTGTGCCTGACCTGGCCTGTCTTAGGTTTTGCTGGATGGAGTTCCGTACCCTGTGTGCAGGGCGGCAAATGGTGCATACCTAGCAAAAAAGAGAAATATGTTAGTTCTGTAATAAAAATGTTGTGTTTTACTGTAATACATTAGGAGAGTTAATGCATCTCCAACAAAATAAAGACCCTTCATTTCAGGATATCAAACAAATAAATCACAGGATGTTGCACCACAAATTTTTCCTTGCTTATATACAAAAGGAATATCCCCAAGACATATGGATCTCTCTAAAACAACATAGTTGTTCGTTTCTTCTTTGTTATTTATTTATTTGATAGCTTGAAGTGCAAGTGTGTCCCTCAGTGATATAAATATCTCTGTGAGAACTCTGTGTTAAGTTACTTGGATTTTTTTCACTGCAGGAGACCATACTAATACGAGGTTGCCTCCTATCAAACTGTTGATATGCTTAAGCTTTCCTAAAGCAAGGCTGGTATAATTGCTCCCCATTTCACGCTCTTATAACTGCTTACACAGTATGTGAATCAACCATTTATTGTTAATTTTTGTATTTCTGCTTTGTATTAAATGTATATGCCATAAATATACTTTGCTTTTCATCAAGCAATCACCAAGCTTCCTTAATAGCTTTATGTAATGGACTTTATCAAAAGCCTTTATCAGAACCATCTTCAATTAGTTAATGCTAATGGAACACTTTGAAAATGAAAAATGCAGTATAAGTGTTCGATAGTATAGTTATTTAAAAAAAGTCCTTTTATTAACCATTTTGCTAATGCTTTAATTTTAAATGTTTATTTTATTACAAATTTTTAGAACAATCTTATTTACATACAAAATATTCAACATTATAACTTGTCCCAATGGAGAAATCAAATTAAAACCCCAATTTTAAAAAATTGAATTCATGGGAATTTTAAAGCTTAAAAGTCTTCATTTTTTTATTCCCTTAATTCTTTTGTGTGCCTAATTTTCTTCCTTCCTGTCTCAGATTCTTGAGCCTTCACTTGGCTGCACAATAGCTCTCTGCTGTCAATTGAGTTAATAGCTTTCCTCTCTCTCTCTGTAGGTGTATATATGCCAGCTAAACACAACTGGCTATTTCTACTTCACCTTTAAAATAGCACCTAATTTTTAATCTACTATTCAAACTTACTCTCTTCATAATATTTTGTTTTCTGACTCAAAAGAGGTAGTACGACAACTTCTTTGAATTCTTCTATTTGGGCATTTCTTTGCTTAGAGAAGAGATACTATCACTTTATGTCCTATGTAAAACTAATTGGGCTCACTGCCAAAATGTCTTCCTCTTAATTAGCCGAATCTTTGATGAGATAATGGATAGAGTATTCTATGTATACACAGAAATGCATATTGAGCCTTACAATCTGCCACGATTGCACTACCATATAATTTAGCATGGCCTGGTTCTACATTTTTGGGGTTTCTTAAATGATTCCTTGGCTTATCATGCAGATGAGATAAAGACATAATTTTAGAAATTATTAATAGTTTGCAATAGTGTAACAACCGTAAATGATTGTGTTTGCATAATCATCCTGTGGCATTTCTACACATAAGATTATTCGGATTGCTGTCTCTCAAAACTAATCTCTGTTAATTAGTGGGGGCTGTCACAGGTCGTTTCATTTATCTCAGCTGGGCAAAATGAAATTTCAGTTAAATTAAGTCAAAATCCTTACAGAACTTATCAAAAATTGGGTAAGTAAATAAGATTCAGTAAGTTTCTCAAACCAGGCAGTTTCTTCCTTAGACCTACAGAGAGAAAGAGGGACAAAGTGTCATCACATTTTCTCTTCCTGCTGCTACTCTGCTAACTGAAGTTGCACATCTCCAGAGCATTAGTGCCAGAGGCTACTGCCTCCTCAGGTACCCCAGTTCAGGTGCTTGTGGGATCATTTTTGTCCATATAAACCAGATTATCATGGACATATTATTTAATTTTTTTTAAGCACTCCTGGTTTATTGTGAAAAAAAGGGCCTGGGGAATACTCACATGGCAGGTCAGAGAGACAACAGCTGCCTCTGGCGCTGGGGACAATTTTTCAGCCAGTGTAACTGCAGGGGGAAGAAGATTGTGACTATGCGAATGATATGACTGTAAAGACTTAGCTCTAGGTTAGCTTAATGCATAAATGCATTCATGTGTACAGATTAAAGTCCTTGTTAAATCTGTACATGGTTAGGCCTTAGGCTGTGACTAGGACTTGCAGTGTCAAAAATTTACAGTGGGACATCCTAATTGGAACTGCAGTGGTCATAGGGAATTAATTTGATATGAATCTTCTCACAGATTGTTTTTGGCCAGTGTCCCTCAATTCTGCTAAGCAGAGATTTACTAAAGAAGGGTTGGGAGAACATAAAGCCACAAAGAGGAAGAGCCCTCTAATAACGCTGGCTGCTGTGGTGTGTCCTCCTGTGTTAAGTGATGTGGCTGCAGCCATGTATCTGCTCAGCCATCTTTATTCAAAGCAGGAAAGTATTTGCTTTAATTTGTTATGACAGTGGTAGCTTGTAGATGTTACAATATTTAAATATGTTTGCTTTCTGGATAAATAGAGTATTATTGCTCGTTTAGTGGACAAAACTCTTTCATCAGCCTATCGTTATGTATTTGTAAAGTGCTTTAGTCTATTTGGTCATTCATTTACTCTGTAGAAATCCATGATGCCTTCTGTCATATTGTAAAGGCCAGATCTAAAAAGGATTGTATGTTCTAAAGTGATAACACCCACCAAGGTAAAACTGTCATTCTGAAAAATCTCGCCTAGCTACCATGTAAAGACAGCCCGTACTTTATAGGAAGTCTTTATTGTCTTTATGCTCCTCATATGGCCAGAACTGCAACTTTATGAATCTTTCAAGTTGTCCTGGTTTCAAGTGGCTTGTTCGCTATCTCATGATCAGGTCCAGCCATGATGTTGAATTTCAGTTTCACTTCAGTCCCCTGGGAAACCTCAGCCTAGATGATATTCTCAGACAAACTGACAGAACTAAGCTGTAAGGCAGTGGGGTTTCAGTTGCTACTTTCCTAAAAAGCACTGAGAGAAGAGGAGGCTGTGGGTGTATTTTCTAAAATATCTTGTGACAGAATATTTTCTGAGGAAGGTAGGAGGCCCAAGTTCAAATTTCCTTTTCTGCCAGCTTCTATTCAAACTCACATCTCCAATGAATGTGTCCTAATTAGCAGGATTTTAAGTAGAGAAGGTATGAATAGGAAGCCTGAATGCTTAACCTATAGAATCAACAGTGGGAAGCAGGCATTGCGGTGTTGAGCAATATAAAACCACAGCCTGGTCATCTCTTTTTCTGTCATGGGAGAAAAAGCCAATACTACAGGGTCTACCATTCCAGCAAAGAGATGCCCAATGAAATCTATTGACTAGAAGTGAAAGTTTGATTATTCAGAAAAGAAATGAGGCACAATGCACAGTGAGAAGAATTAACCTCTGGAATAAAATTATTTAAGGACAGACCATCAGGTCTGTAAATCAAATTATACTAGTTTCCAAAAGAGAAACTGTTGCCCAAGAACATTAGGGGTTTCCTTTAGAAAAAAACTCATACAGCATGCAGTATGTTATGTGGGATTTTGGAGGATGGTCTTCATAGGTGTGAACACATGGAAAATCAAACTTTCCTTAAAAGCTCACATGAGCCCAATGCAAAGTACAGACAGCAGAAGTGAAGACTTAAATACTTCTTAAGAAGCAGAGCCAAAATACTGACCTGTTAAATAGTACTGTTTTTCATCTCTCCTTTCATAGCTCCAAAGCACAGCTTCTTAGCAGAGATTGGAGTATTTTCAGTTGCTTTCTTTCTAATGGGCAAATATTTTATTGAAATATTCAGTCTGGCACAGGAGTTGATGTTGATCAGGACTCTGCACTGTACATTACGTAAGACAAATCTGCACTGTTTTGCTAGGATGGGTCTTTGTCAGCTGTTCCTGAATTTCTGAAACTGTTGCTTCTGGTACCTTTCTTGAGCTCTGTTTTCTAGCCTTCCTGAGCACAATAGTAAGTGATACTTAGGTAACACTTCTGCCATCAAAGTGCCTTCCATGGAAGTGTTAATTTACATGACATGATCCAGAGCCATGTCCTTGTTATAGAATTTAATGATTGTGATAAAAATGTGGCTTCCACATATTTTGATTAGTTGACTTGGACTCACTTACTGCTTTAGTTAGATATTTGACAAGAAAAATCTCAGTGTTGCTTATGGAGTCACATAGATTGCCATGCCCTTATTTTACAGAACATTTATATAGACTGCTTGCTATCATCCCAGTTCTGCAGGCATTGTGAAAAATTGAATTTTTGCCATCAAAACCTCAGTAGTGGTAGATTGGATCCTATATTGTATTTACTTGAGTGGTATTGATCTTTCACTTTCTATTTCATTAGCTAGAACTCCTTATTCATGGAGGCTCTGAGTTTAATGATAAGCCTAATATAGTACTCACTGACTTGTTATTATTTTGTGACCAAGAATCTTTTTGTTATTTTTAAAATACCCTAAAGCAAGAGAGAGAGAGAGGGAGAAAATTAACAATCATAACAGCAGATCTTGGTAACATAAAGGCAGAGTTTTTCACTGCATAACCATCCATTTGTCATCTGCATTGCCACTGGAGATTCATGTTAATTATGCTCATTCATCTGAACCAGCCACGGGGGAAGTTCTCTAAACAGCTTAAGGCAGTCTGGCTACAGAAGACACTCCTTTTATTCCTATCTGCACATTGTGTTGCTCACTTAACTTGCTGCTACTTGAGCAGTCAAGAGACTAACACCTGCAAAATCAAATGGTAAACTAAATATAGTTTAATAGACATAATTATAGACATAATACATTAATAATGCCAAAATATAGAGGTGCTTTAAATTTGCAAGGTCTGAGATAAAAATAATATGTAATTTTAAATGAACACAAGCATTCGTATAGAAACAAACATTAAAGGAGTTTTAAAGTACTGTCAAATGCCCCAAACTTATCAAGTGCCAGATTTCTAATTCTCAATTTCTCCCCACTGATGAAAGCAAATTAAGAAATTATCTTTGATTACATTGTCACATGTAATATTTTCTTTCATAAAAGCCTATGCTTATTCAGTCCTTAGTATGAGCATTATTTTTTATATGGACAAAACAATGCCTTCATTCTGGTTGAAAGGGATGAACTGTTTTTCCTGAAATTTTATTTATAAACCCCAACATAATCACATATATCCATGATATGGAAAATGTCATCCTCACACCTAGTAAAGCTGTAGCCAAATGGATGCAAGATCTTATGAAAAAAAGCACTGAGCAATCTCTAGAATTAGAGAAAGGTTAGACGGCTGTGTGAATACTTAGAGATATGTGGTAAAAAATAAATGTCATTTATGAAACCTTCAGTTATTCCTTTTCTTTTGTGTGTGTTTGTGCTGCATATGTTAGTCAGGGAGCAAGATCTAAATAAATTGTAAGGGATAACATCCGAATTAGCAGTAATCGTCTTACAGCAACAAATACAACTTTCTTCCTGCAAGAAAGGGTATCAAATCCACATTGGCTGTGTTACAAAATATAATACTCAAAGGAGTGGCATCATACGAGACAAATTAGTTCAAATGAGTTCATCTCAGAAAATCCACCAGTGACTGAGCCACTATAGACAATGACTTACAACCCTGAAGACAAAAAAAATATAATCTTAAAGTTTAAATATTTTTGGCTTATCATCCTGGAAAATGTCAATACAATATTGATTGTACTTAGAGAAGTAGTAAAAATATATTGTCTAAAGAAAAATATGTCTTAAACTATTTTTTCACATGCCTGACAAGTTGTCTTTGATCTTCCTGATAAAACTGTCCTCACATTAGGGCTCATATCTCGCCTTGTACATCAAGGGCATCATCCACAAAAAAAGTGCCTTTTCTGGCTCATGAAAGATAGTTGTGAAAAAGAAATGCTGCTGAATTGTGAAAAAGAAATGCTGCTGAAATGTTACCGAATCAGACAGTGCTCCAAAAGAGGAACCCCCACTACTGTGTGAGACAACAGGCGAAACCAGTCTCCTGGAGACAGGGCAGATACCCACCTGCTCTGGCGCTGCCTGACAGAAGTCTGCCTGTCCCAGGCCGCCTACTCCAGGACTGAACACTCTGCTCTGTTTTCTGAATGCACCATCTATGTCAGGGCACCAGACCACTGGCGGCAGTGCCAGTAAAAAGCAGATGACATCTCCACAAGATAGAGATACAACCTTACAACCAAGCCCAAGGATAAATGCAATCAGTTTATGGATGACGAACAGTTTGGCAAAAGGTGAACCTGGGCAAGGCAGAGAATGTGCTCTGGAAAAGCCTTTTCAGGTATTACAGCTTCTCTGTAGGTATTCTGTCCAAAAGAAGACATCTCTGTTCTTTTTAGTCCATAATTCTCCTTAATTTTTTCACTGGGTATTGTGGTTTAAGCACGGCTGGCAGCTCAACCCCACACAGCTGCTGGCTCACTCCCCCACAGTGGGATGGGGAAGAGAATCAGAAGGGTAAAAGCAAGAAAACTCATGAGTTGAGATAAAGACAGATTAATAGATAAAACAAAAGCACGCAAGCAATGCAAAATAAGGAATTCATTCACCACTTCCCATGGGCAGGCAGGTGTTCAGCCATCTCCAGGAAAGCAGGGCTCCGTCACGTGTTAACGGTTACTTGGGAAGACAAATGCCATTGCTCCAAACTTTTCCCCCTTCCTCCTTCTTCCCCCAGCTTTTATTGCTGAGCATGACATCATACAGTCTGGAATACCCCTTGGGTCAGTTGGGGTCAGCTGTCCCAGCTGTGTCCCCTCCCAGCTCCTTGTGGACCCCCAGCCTCCTCGCTGGTGGGGTGGGGTGAGAAGCAGCAGCAAAGGCATTGGCTCTGTGTAAGCACTGCTCAGCAGCAACGAAAACAGCCTTGTGTTAGCCAAACTGTTTTCATTAAAATCCAGAACAGCACCATAGGAGCTACGATGAAGAAATTTAACTCTATCCCACCTAAAACCAGTACACTGGGTAATGCTTTCTGTCGTCTTAGGTCACCCAGCAGGATCTATACAGCTCTGCATAGCTCTGTACATTTGTGCAGATGGGGAAGAAGTTAGACCTGACTTCTGTGTTTTGTAACATCTCTATGAGATTCCACAGATAAAGGGTAAACAATGCCTTACATGTCAACAACATTCAAACCAATTTAGGACTCTGCATCTCCTCTTCTCATGAAGATGGGGAGCAATTTGAAACTTGAGATGCCACATCCAAAATATATATTTCTGAGAGCTTTTTACTGAAGGACATGGCGAGGAATTTTGCTCCTCAGATATAGTAGTATATAATACAGTATAATGCAACAGCTATAGAGGTAATCATTGAAAACGGTAGAATTTTCCCAGTGGCATGGTTCAAGACTGTGAAATTAGGCCACAAAAATCATAGCTATTTCCAACTTCAGTTAAAAATATGTTTGTATTTCTTTAATATAAACCGTAGCAAAATGTTTTCTTACTGACCTATTTCTTCAACATAATTGTCCCTGAGAAAAAAGCAACCCAGCCATTCAAACAGACCAAAACAAACTTCACAACACATCTCCATTTTGCAGAATATAGGAGTGCATTGGGTGCAGGTGCCCAAGTGTGGACAGCAGGATAGGCTGCAGGGGTGGCCTCTGTGGGAAGAGGCATGGGGCTGCTTTGCGCCAGACACAGCTGCTTCCAGCTGGTTCCACCTGGCTCCAATGGACCCACCGCAGGACACCACTGAGTCTGGCAGCCAACATGGTGGCACCTCTGGGAAAATGTATTTGGGAAAGGGCAGGAAAAAAACCCATAGGGAGAGAAAGAAGGGGAAAAAAGTGAGAAACAGCAAAGGGAATACTAAGGCTGGAGGAGGAAGGAGGAAGAGGAGAGGAAAGGAGGGAGAAAGAAAGAAGGAGTGTGGAGAGGAACCACAACACCCCTGCACCACCCCTTGCCTTACTGAGGGGGCTGAGTGTAACCTGTGACAATAACATAGGAGAGGAGAGGAGTTTGGAGTCAAGTTGAGCTTGAGAAAGGGAGAGGAAAGGTGTTTTCCCTAAGTGCGTAGGTGTTTGTTTCTTTTTCTGTTTTGTTCTTTGTTTCCCAATACCTGAAACAGTA
This sequence comes from Harpia harpyja, assembly GCF_026419915.1. Classification (NCBI taxonomy): domain Eukaryota; kingdom Metazoa; phylum Chordata; class Aves; order Accipitriformes; family Accipitridae; genus Harpia; species Harpia harpyja. Next base: position 14,046,301 of record NC_068942.1, on the reverse strand, counting down.
ATTAAATATATACATATGTATATTAATTGGCAGTAAATTAAGTTAATTTTCCCCAAATCCAGTCTGTTTTGCCTGCGGTGGTAATTGGTAAGCAATCTCCTTGCCTTTATTTCAATCCATGAGTTTTCTCATTCCTATGCTTCCTGTACCGTCCCCTGTCCCACTGAGGCAGGGGAGAGAGCGAGCAACTGGGTGGGAGTTTAGCTGCCACCTCGGGCCAACCCACCACAAGAAGTCTGCATAAAGTAGTGCCAAAAAAATGTTGTGTTAGTGTGCAGGCGAAAAGTGCAGACAAAATACCGACATTGCTGTGAAGAATTAGTGGGTAAATAAACTCTGAAAAACCCCTGCCTGTTGGCAGACACAAAATCAAATACCTGGGTGCCAGATGTCTGTGTAGCTGTGGACTCCATCTGTAACACATGCTTTTATGCCATATGCTACTTTATATCAAATGGTGGTATGATTACATAATAAATTTCTGGAAAAACATCTCTGTTCCCATCTCTCACTGCTATTTTTTATTCTCCCATCTCTCTCTCTTAGTCACTACTGAAAAATAAATTCTATAGGCAACTGTCTTTCTACACAGTGTATTTCCCCTTTCCCTCCAAAAAGAGGATCACTGAACTGTTGGGATCTGAGGAGTTAATGTCCAGATATTAGCCACTAATTAGTCTGATAATTCTACCAATCACTGTTCTGCAAGTGCATGGTGTTTCCTTTTAGGGGACTAGCATTAATGTTATAATTACACTTTCACACATTTTAATTTTGCAGGATATAGCAAAACTATATTTAACCTTATAAATATGTTAAATATAAACTGAAAAGTTTTGAGCCCACACTCATTTTAAGGAGACAAAGTAGTGACAAAAATTCAGCAGGAGCAAGTGCTCTGTGGTTTTTTGGTTGTTTGGTTTTTTTTGTTTTTATTTGCAAGACTGTGGAAACACTGACAATCCAAAATTCATCATTTGTACTGATTAAATTGAATACTTCTTGTTTTCTTATGACAGCCCCCACAACCTGGCCATCTTTTCATTATAGAGACAAATTACATATTAAAAAAACTTGATAAATTATAGTTAGTTTCAATGCAGACAGTGGTTTCTCTCATCATAAATTTTCACTCAGCTTTATACCTTCTTTGTTATCCCTTAATTATGACTGGAACTGTTTGGATCATAATATAACTGACAGCACCTTCAGCATTTCTCTCATTTCATCACCATTTTGGGCTTGTCCCTAGGATAGCTTTTTGATACACTTGAGATTTCAAAATGACAATTTAGAGCTGAGATTTAGCTCACCTTCCTTCAGCATGATACTGCAGTGTCCCTGTGTTCATGGCTGAGATGATGAGCAGATATTGACATTTATTCATGAGGTCCCATATTCCTCATTCTGTATCTTACTGTTCTGTGGTAATGGCAATGTTGAGTCAATGTAAAGTTTGCTTTACTCTAAGCAGAAACTGGCATTTGGCCCTATTCTTTGTCTTTCATAAAGCCTAGCAATAGTCTTGGAACTTTGACTTGATTCTGGTTCATTCACTTCTCTATAAACTGATTAATTTCATTTAAATCAGTATATATATAGTGCAATAAAAATAGTATAAGTGAGAAGAGAACCAGCTGCTGGCTTTTTACTTCTGTTGTTATTTTGGCTGTCCTTTTAAAGAAGGTATGTCCTGGTTAAACCACAACAAGGTAGCAAGTGATAACATATATATTTCTTTTAATTTAATTTTAGTTCCCCTTATTCTTCAGAACTTTCTTTGGCTAAGAGTTGCAGAACACAATAATTCCGTATTCTGTCAAATTGTATGATGTCAGCTGCATTTCTTTGTGAAAAAGGCAATATTTTTTTAAAATAATACTATGTATACCTGATCTGTTGAGGTTGTTACAAGAAGATAGTCTGGAACATGAACAATGGTGACTTGAAAGGATTAGGACCTTACAAAATAAAATAAGGACAAAATTAGTCGCAGGCACAGTACAGGTTTTCACTGTGCTAAATTCAAATGAGAGCACTTTAGACGTGAATACCACTCCCCAGTGTGATGGGGAGGACAGCGTCCCCAAGAAAACCCCTGGTAATTCTCAATAGACATTAGGGTTCTACATGCCTTTGCATTCTGCCAGTCAGCCTCTTCTACTGCATCTGGCTCCCTTCCTTTCTTTTTATTCTGTCCATTAAGGGATTGATTTGGGGAAAAAAAAAAATAAAAAAAAGGTCAACCTGTCATCTTAATATCTCTTGACTGATAAAAAGTGGAGACTTAATTTAGTCTTTCAATGGTTTTGTATGGAAATGATGTTGCCATTTCACAGAGTTTCCATTTAGTTTAAATCAACAGTTGTTCTGTCCTTGTGAAACATCCAGCTTGATTCTTGTCTTTCATATGGCTTTTGGAAACATTTTCTCAGAACCATGATAAACTGATACATCTGATGTAGAAACTGGCAATTTATCTTTGATACAAGTAGCTTTATGTCTTCAACACACTGAAAGGCACAAATATAGACATAGCTGAAAAAAAAAGGGTTTTATATACCTGCGTGGAATTTTAATTTCCTCAACATAGCTCTTAAAAGTTTTAGAAGAATCTTGTCTCCTTTGTTAACTTAACAGTTCTCCTTTTCCACATAACTATATCACTTTTAGTGCAAATACTTGAGTGTGTATATTTCAATTTATATTGATGTGGGACTGGCAGCTGAAAGTCTATCACTGACTTTAATGGGAATTGATTAGATCCTGCTGGCACTTTTGCAAGTGAAATTCAATTGCTTGAATGTGTGCAGAAAATGATCATAAACATGATGCAAGTGTGGCAGAAAGAAGTTCATTTTTTAATCTGAATCAGTGTTTGTGGAAATAAAGATACCACACTTGCTGCAACTCGGAGAGGGTGAGGGAGGTAGAGGTTACTTGGTAAACCAGTTAGAAGAAAATTTTAAAGATAGCCTTAGAGTTTCCTGAGAGGAAACAACACTTGAATATTTGGGCAAACTCATTACCATTTGATAGCTATTGTCATTTGCTAGGTAGTACTGACTGTGTTGAAGGATGGTGCATTGTCCATTTTCTCCATTGACTCTTATTTTGCTTATTGGATCAGTCTCAAAACTTATATCTATACTGGCATGGAATTGTATTGGCGTTTGTTGCCTGGCCACAGGAGAGCGATAGCTTTTGGACTGCATGGATACTTTGAGCTCAATTATCTTAATTTGTTCTGCTGGCAAGGGAACTAATAAGAGCTGTTAATTCCTTATTTGATATATTCCATGTTACATGGTGTGCCTTTCTCACTAAGATTGCCCCTCTGCATCAATTTGAGATACTTCTAGAATGAGTGAAAGAGAATTCAACTTGTATTTTTAAACAAAATGTATGTTCTTTTCTACAAGTTAGCACTTCAGTGTAAATAACAGGGTAGCATGGCATGACTCACAGTCCTCAGGATTCATTACTTAAATTCATTTGTGTACTTTTATAATGTGTAATTTCTGAAATGCTTATAGCTTTTTTAGCTTTATGCTTAAAAAAAAAAAAAATGCTTATATAATTCAAATTAAAGTGAGAGATCACAGAAAAAGAAAGAAAGGTTAAAACTTAGCACTGTCAAAAGACCAGATCTTGCAGTCCTTCCCACACTCCTCAGGATTGTTTTCTCAGAGTAAGATTTAAGAAAAGAGCTTCTTAACTTTCCTCTGAGCCATTACCAGTATAAATAGCCAAACTCAGTGGCTTGGTTTTGCATCTCTCTTTTTTTTTTCCCCCAAATATCTTGGCACTATATTTTTTCCCTATTATTTGTTTTTATTGCAGAAAGCACTGCTAGTCTAAAGCTATATTCCTTACACATACCAAGCAGCTACCAGTTGCAATAGGAATGAGAGCTACCCTTTGCTAGCAGTACTGGAAGGCCACAGTGATGCCTGATCCCCATAGTTTTGAAGTCTGATGTACTTCAGTGGCATCAGACTTCTCTTTTCATGCCTGGGGAAGTCTGAAAAGCAAGTGGAACATGTGAAGGATACATCCCAGGAGCTAACATTTATTCCTCATTTACTGAGGTTATAACCCTGGCCCCAGTAAAATCAAAGGAAGCTTTGCCTCTGACCTTAGTGAGGCCAAGACTTTCTTCTCTAGGTTGCGAATAGTTATGATACCATGTTACCTTTGTCTTACATTTGCCAAGAGTGGGAATTTTGTTATGTACTGCTGCAGTGGGGGATCACACTTGGTGTTCCCTTCCATAGGTATTACTTTTGTTCTTTCTTGCTGATATTTTTCCTATCCAAAAAGGTGCCATTTTAGGTGGAAATTACAAAATAAAAAGAACACTGAAAAACTGGAAATATTGCATGCTTACGTTTACTACATCTGGTATTCCTTTGACAGAAAGTGCGTGGTTCTCTATTACTAGTTTAAGAAATGTAGCATTGTTAGTGCGATGTCTTTAAGAATACAGAAATGAATTTCTTTTCTGACCTGATGAGTGGGTCATGGCTTGAACACATGAGTCCTTGACTTCCTAACACAGCCAGCTCTACAAGTAGCCTCTACATCTACTGTTTAAACTGTTATACATGACTCTTTTGAACCAGATATATACTTTGCTACAAACAATAATATGGAGTCAGTGTGCATCCAAATTTCTATTGAAGGCTAATGAATAAGCTGTTAACTAATTTAGTCTAATTGTAGCTTTGTTGTGCTAAAATATAAAACTAACAATTCAGCTTTTGCCCTGAGTCTTTTAAATTATATTTTCACCCCTACTGAGTAAGAGTCTAATTAAAAGCTTTTAGCTTCTCATTGTGCATGCTGCTAGGTGATGTTCATTTTATCAGGACTCAGTTATCACTTGATTTAAATAGAAAAAAAGGAAAACAACAGAACAACATATTTTCACTTTCTTTTTTTGCCCCTTGCCTTGAAAACTGTTCTGTTAATTACATTATTGAGTAAACCCCGTGAAAATAAGAAATACAGAACTATTTTCTTATAACATCAATGGTCTTTTTAATGATTTAAAAAGAGAAATAAAAAATATAAACAATACATTTGCAAACAATGTGACTTGTAAAATAGTACATAAGAGTCCTGTGTCTCCTATGTATCCATTATCTGGAGAGTTGGGAATGGGTAGATTTGATTTTGGATTTTTTTTTTCTTTATTTTACTTTTCTGTGGGTTTTTTATTTGTTTTCTTGAAGTTTTGTGGGCTTCGGCGGGGGGGGGTGGTTATAATTGTGCCTGGGTTTTGTTTGTTTACTTGGTTGTTTTTTTGTTTTTACATCTGACAGTGGCAAACAGTAGTCAAAGATGAAGACTGGAAGATGATACAGAAAACTTCTTAAGCAGCTTGCAACAGAAGAAAACCATATCTTCAGACATAGTAACCTCCACAAGACCTTGCTAAATGCTGCTGGTGTCCTTCCAGCCATGCTCTGTAGTCTTCAACTTAACTCTCTTAGGAGTGCTAACAGTGTCCTCATTAAGTTTAGAAAGTCTGTGAAGGGGAGCTAGGAAACTTATTAGGCAGCCTTTCCTGCTGGTCAGAAAAGTGGTTTTCCTTGTCTTTTGCCTAGCCACAGGTAACCATTGTTTATTGTTCATTTTAAGCTACCTGCTAACACTTCAATTAAATTCTGAAGAGACTTTGGGTTTTAGTGCTTGAGTAGTCATTTGACAACTCATGAAGTGGCAGGTGAGTACTGGCAAGACTGAAGACTAGGTGTTGTCCAAGGGTAAATGCACTTGGCAGGGAAATCAAGGAAATTTGCAACTAAACCAGCTGGTCATGACATGCTGTACTTAAAGTAAATGAGCCTTAGGGTGGCCCATTCTAATAGTATGAGGAGCCAAGTACAATCCTGCTCCAAGTGCACTGCCACGCTTCTGTCCTGGGGGGACTAGGGGAAAATGGGAGGGAGGGTAGAGCTGAGAGGAGAAAGGGACACAGGATCTCAGAAGCCAGGGTTTCAAAATAACTATGGCCTGGGTTTCAGACTGCAAGAGTACATCTATACTAATAAAGTAAACAGTGACAGGAAACAGGAATGAACACTGGAATGTTATTGTCCTTAGTGTTGAATTTTTAGTGTGGTCCTTGACTCGAGCTTGGCCTGGGCCAATTAGTGTTCTTCCAAACAATTCCTAGGCCTGATCTAGAAGTCAGCATGTGCCAAAAACTACTTGGATGGACAATACTGTTTTGAAGCTAAGAGAGTTTAATCGTATGGATATGGGCTGTTCTGTGCCAGTTGTCCTCAGGTCAGCTAATGGGCCCAGACACTGTGTATATGTAGGAATAGCCCAACAGTCTAAATGGAAGTTGACTCAGGGCTTTGAACTGGAATTTTCAACCTTAGCGTAACACACAGTGAGTGAGATGTTACGTATGCTTCTACAATATAGATGTACTCATTTGGGGTAATCATGCTAGACTTGCTTTTAGTCAAATAGAGGCGTGTTTAAATGGCTCAGATGACCTATCCCATTTTAGATAACTTAAATGACTAACTAACAATCTCTAGTTAGTCCCAAACTGTCTCTGGGATGCTCCTGGAATTGGCCATGAGATTGTTTGATTTTTGTTTCTTTTGCATCCATTGTAGTCCTAGGGACCATGTCACAGTGAGGGTAAATGAAACATGCTGTGGTATATCTGAATGACTGATTATAATCTATCAGTACTCTAGTTATTTGGGGTCACACAAACACCTCTTTTACAGTGTGGATTAGCATCCACATCTATCACCCTGTCTTCTGATACCTCCTCCCTATGTACCTGTCTCTGAGAGGCAAACAATGTAATACCTCATTCAGCTGTTGAGGGCAGTTCTTTACCAGTTGCCAAGATATTCTTGTCTCTCATCTTCTGTTGTTTCCTTTGTGATTTTGCTGTGTCTTGTTCAGCATGTCTTTCCCCATCCAGCAACAATCTTGTGACTGCAGCTTCAGCCTGGCATTGTCATGCTCACATGTGGGCCTGCCTCAATCCTGGTCCCTCTACATCCCCTCTCCACTTCGGCATCTTTCACTGAGCACTTCTCATGACTTTTCTTTGTGCTGACTGCTGATGACAGCCTGTTCTCTGTCACTTCCCTTCTTCTCTTATCTAGGCTCCAGATTTATTTTGGACACAGGCCAGTGACAGAGTTAAAAACAAAAGATGCTTCATAAATTTCTGTGCCTATTTACACTTACATATAATTCAGCTTTCCCACTGGGTCAGTGGAACTGGCACTGATATGTTAGCAGGAAGCAACGCAGGTTGACTTGCTGTCAAGGCAGTCATAAGAGTGAGTTTGCAGAGCTTGGAACTGTGAGGAAAGTGTCTTTTTTACTTGACACTTAAGCAAAGCTAAGTTGGAGTGCTTGGGATAACGAACAGAGAACCTCCACAAGATGCCATTTTTAGAGCTACTTTCCAAAATAAAAGTATGCTTTAAATCCATGACTCTGTTATTGTCTGCATTTAGACTCTGCTCTCTCAAAGGTAATTTTACAAGCTACAATAAAGCATTTCCCAGCATGTAACATTACTGTTCAAGTGTAGCTGTTACTTTTTATTTTTCAAGTGGAGTTGAATGATTAGTAAAGGACCAGGAATTTAAACTGCCTCATCTCTAGTAAATGTTAACACATGCTTCATATGGCTCTCTCTGAAAGTCTGCATTATCTGGCAAGCGAACTGTATGTATACATAAAATTATGTAAACACATTCTCCCCAGTGTGATTCATGGAGATTTAGTGCAGTCAGTGGAAGTTTTTTTGATCACTGTCCTCCCTGTGAGTTGCTTAAACATCCGCCTGTCTAGTTGTGAGTCAAATTCAGTGGCATATAGGGATGTGCAGTCCTGTGCGTGGTAAAAATGTTTGCTGCAGCACTCATGGTATGAGCTGGTCACCTCTTGCTTCAGCCTTATCTTGCACATTTCTCCTGACTGTAGACATGATATCTTTCTTAGGAAAGATTTTTTCCTTCATTTCTATCTTTTTGTGGCTAAAAGCTCAGAAGAGCTGGCTGCTAAATTGTACTCGGGTGTGCTTTAAGCCACATGCTTGGCTCAATGCAGCTGACCTTTCACTATTAACACTTCAGCAGATGGACAATATGCTGCAAGTCATGGTCATTGCCATGCTTGTCTTTCTGGAACTGCTCCTGTGGGCAGTACCTGTATCTTACATCTATAGACTTGATTCTGCACTGAGTCCATCCGTAAAAAAGTCTATCAACATAAACCTGTCAAAAAACACGCTAGCTTTGCAGATTCTCCGGCGTTATTGGTGGAGCTATTAATAGTATCTCTGCATTGAGTGAATCGTTGAATGATTCAAAGTTTAGTTCTGCAAGAGGTATGGAAGAGTCAATATAGTGTCTTCCAAAAGTTGTGTATGAAAAGCTGAACTAAACTTAGATTTGTAGCATATTCAGGAGCCTATGTGGCTCCTGACATAGGCTTCCTGAGAAGCCTGTGGCTTCTTACACACTTGCTGCAGATATTCTCCCTGCATGCAGGTGTGCATTCATTTGTGAGAGATTCCTCAAGGCAGCCAGTAGACCAACAGAGAAGTGGGCACCACTTTTAGCAAGTCTTTTCTTCCATCTGTCTACCTACTTATTCACTTATTCACCCATGCATGCATCCATCTAGGCAAAAGTTTTGCTTTACCTATACGACTGGTGGATAAAGTAGCAAACCCCTCTATTATAGATACATTTCAGCTCATTCCCCAATGAAATGGAACATATTGTATGTTAAGTTAGTAATAGTCTATAATAGTTTCACAGAGAAGATTGCAGAGATAAAATCTTTCAGGCAGAGTTAGGAAGGCCAGGATTTTTAATAGAGTTGTTCTGGTTTCAGCTGGGATAGAGTTAACTGTCTTCCTAGTAGCTGGTACAGTGCTATGTTTTGAGTTCAGTATGAGAAGAATGTTGATAACACTGATGTCTTCAGTTGTTGCTCAGTAGTGTTTAGACTAAAGTCAAGGATTTTTCAGCTTCTCATGCCCAGCCAGCAAGAAAGCTGGAGGGGCACAAGAAGTTGGCACAGGACACAGCCAGGGCACCTGACCCAAACTGGCCAACGGGGTATTCCATACCATGTAACGTCCCATCTAGTATAGGAACGGGGAAGTGGGGGCGGGGAATCGCCGCTCGGGGACTGGCTGGGTGTCGGTCGGCGGGTGGTGAGCAATCGCACTGCGCATCATTTGTACATTCCAATCCTTTCATTATTGCTGTTGTCATTTTATTAGTGTTATCATTATCATTATTAGTTTCTTCTTTTCTGTTCTATTAAACCGTTCTTATCTCAACCCACGGGTTTTGCTTCTTTTCCCGATTTTCTCCCCCATCCCACTGGGGGGGGGGGAGTGAGTGAGCGGCTGCGTGGTGTTTAGTTGCTGGCTGGGGTTAAACCACGACAACAGTGTATCGATAATATGTTGCTGCATATACCTCAGAATCTCAGCACCTCACAATCCTATATTTACCAGTGGTAAATAAGTGAGGAAGTAAGGAAGCTGCACATAGTTTTAACATGGATTATTTGGCATTACAGCATCTAATATGTCCAAAAAGCATATGTATTTCTCTCTGAAAGTCCAACAAATGCTGTCAAATTCCTGTATGCTCATGTGCACAATGATCTTTCACAAGACATTGAGTTAATGATAATTTTCACAGGGATGAAGCTGCAATGATCACAAGCAGCAACATTTTCAGATGAGGAAAATTGGTATAATAGCAAATAATGCCGAGGAATGAGTAAATGTGGAATAATAATTTAAAAAGCTGAATACAGCTGACACATTAAGACAAAATATGATTAACTATGCCAACTGTCATACTTTTGCATCTAGAAATAATGAATTCAGTCCTTACCAGTGGAACTGGAAAATGGTGACTCTGAGAACTCTTAGGATTTGTAGCGAACAAAAGAATTTCAACATAAACTGCTTGTGAAAATGCAGTTATATGAAATGTTTATATACACATATGCAGCTTAACAGAAGGAAAACAGTGAGCTCTCTAATCTAGCAGAAAAGGCAGGCCAAGAATGAAAGCTGGAATATAAAGGAAAACAAAATAGAAAACTAGTTATGCATTTTCTTTTACAGAGGGGTGGTAGTCGCTGGAACCAACTACAAAGGGAAATAGTAAATTCTCTGTGTCTTGTTGAATTCAGCTGAAGACAAACTGCTTTTTAAAAAGATATTACTTAGCTATAACACAAGCAGGCTTTACTCAAAAACAGATTGCCAAATTGAGGAATCCCCTGCACTTGTCTTACTGAAGGGGGATTGAGCTAATTTGTTTCCAAATTATTAATGCCCTACATATGCTTGTGGCAGGTGGACAGAGCAACCCTTAAAGGTGCTCAGGAAGTTTGTTTCTTGAATGAGGGAAAGGACAACATCAATAAACTGGCACTTGCTTATTCTGAAGTGAAATCCCTGCTCAAAATTTGGCATTAGCTATAAACTGGAGTTTACCACTCCTTGTGGTAGGGTTTCTCTCTCTCATGAAGGTAGATACTGCAACACATAGGTACATAAACTGACACGAAGTATACATCTCATACACTGGCCAGCTATAGAGATCTGAATTATGCAATAACCTTCTCTCTCCATTTCTGCAACAGGGCTATTTGTACCTTTGTGGACTGATTTACAGTGTAAGGCAACATCTTCTGAAATACAGCTTGTAGAACAGAGGCTCCAAAGGCAAGAAAATTGTGGTCCTGGATAAAACAATAGAAAGTTAATTTTAAAAAACTTGCATAATATGAAGGACCCATACTGGCCCATATGATCCAGCAATATCCCAAAGTCTGCAATGGTTTTATGAATGACTAAGCACTGGCAGATGTATGTACTGATTAAATACATCATCGGGGCTAGCATCTGGAGGCTGTATGAAACCCTAGAAGCTATTTCCTTGGCCTTTACTTGTCAGTGGTTTATTATCCAAAATGAAAAAGATTTGATTGCAGCTGAAAACTGTTCTTTGCTGAATGAACTGGCAGAGAGGAACGCAAGACAGACAAACACACTCAAGCTGGCTGTGACTCACCTGAGGGCACAGTAGCTGTCAGTAATCTTTGTAGAAACAACATACATGTTGTTTCTCTGCTAACACCAGTGAAACAAGCCTGGAAGCCTTATGCTACCATATATTGTGATTTCTGAATTTGGTTCCATGTGTGTTCCTTCTATAAAAACAGCAATATGAAGGCCCTCTTCCTTGATTTTATTACTGCTGAGATCATTCAAAAATTTGTATTCATTTATCAGGGCACAAGAAATACAGGCATACAGTATGGCACAGGCTTATTTTTAATGTGATACATAATAGATATGCAAATTAGACTTAGTCTTTTTTGATGCAAAATGTGGACATCCCAAAAGCAAAATTTGGCCTTCACAGGTAACGTTTGTGAATATAATGCCAGATATTCCCTGCCACCTGTTTGTGAAATTGTTTGGAGGCTATTAATTACATCCTTCTAATACTTTGCATTTCAGTTCACCTGAAAGATCAAAGTTCTCTTCATCTCCTTAGATAGCTGATAATTAGAAAGATAAATAGAATATGACCCTTGCACCTCTGTTAAATATTCTGACGCTTTTTAGCCCTCTGCCTCTGAATGAGGATTTCTTAGCATTAAACATGAATGCCAAATGCCTTCATGCAACCTTATCTATAGAAGATCCAGAACAACTACTGCCAAAAGATTTAAGTGAAGGTGAAACCGTCATATCAAACTAATTCCACTAATGTCCCTCGATAATAGCATCTAGTGGCCAAAGACTTAGCCATTCCAAATACCAAATGAAAAATAATTGTTCACCTTTTATTGAAATATTAATCTTGATATTCTTATTATAACACTTTTGAAAGCAATATCCAAGAGTATAATATCCATATACATTTAATCTTTGTTTTATAAGTTGATAAAATATGAAACCAAAGTATAAGGACATTAAAAATTAGCATATTTATTGCAGTTTTTATGAGACATGCTGCTGCAAAACACATAAAATCCTCTAGGATAAATCTACATCTGGTGCTGTCTTGATAACTTGAATTTACAATGGCGTAACACTTATACAGGCTCTTTTAAAGAAATAGCTGAAGTGTAGAGTTCTTTTGTATGAGATGTACTCTGTCATATGCTGCTGGAAGCTACTGGTGCAGTGCATCAGTGTGAAAGTAAAATATGTGTATGCCTGGGAGAGAGTTAGTTTTTAGAAGTGAAATACCTAGTTCCTATCATTCATTTTCTACTTCAGTGTAGTTTTTGCCAGTCAAGCAGACTTAACTTGAATATTTTTAATTGGCCCCAAGCACCAAACATTTTGCTGCTCATGTACAATGTCAACCATTCCTTAAAACATTCACTTTGTCTTTTTTTTTTCTCCTGAAGTCTCTTTTACTGGTTTAAACAGAAGGATATTTTTTTGACTATGGATAGCAAAGCAAAATTGACAAAGTTTGGGATGTTGTTGTGAAGTTTTAGATTCAAATCACCTACTGTTATTTAAATTCTCACTAAAACCTCAAGATTTGCTAGAAATTGGTATACAGTGCTACATCTCAACAGCTCTTACCACAGTCGGTCCGTGGATGGTTAGTTTGTGGCTACCGGGGTACACTTGCTCTTGACGTGTAGGAAGGCAGGGCATAACTGTGCCTTGTGTCCTGCTCTGGAGATGTTCTGATGTCAGAACTGAATCCTAATGTGACTTTTTGAAAGGACAAAGTCCTGCTGAGAATGACATTGCGAGGTAATCCAGACACCTTGCTGTGTTATCCTCTTCTGTTTTCTAGTAGAGTGGTCAGAGTTTCTATGAACTGCTCCTGGAGGGCCCCCTCTCCTCAGGCCTCTGGGAAGTGTCTTGCAGCTCTTGGTTGTAAAATGTTGATATAGACCTTATGAGCCAGAAATTCTGGCCATCCCATTCTCACCTGTCGTGGTTTAACCCCAGCCAGCAACTAAACACCACGCAGCCGCTCACACACTCCCCCCCACCCAGTGGGATGGGGGAGAAAATCGGGAAAAGAAGCAAAACCCGTGGGTTGAGATAAGAACGGTTTAACAGAACAGAAAAGAAGAAACTAATAATGATAATGATAACACTAATAAAATGACAACAGCAATAATGAAAGGATTGGAATGTACAAATGATGCGCAGTGCGATTGCTCACCACCCGCCGACCGACACCCAGCCAGTCCCCGAGCGGCTATTCCCCGCCCCCACTTCCCCGTTCCTATACTAGATGGGACGTCCCATGGTATGGAATACCCCGTTGGCCAGTTTGGGTCAGGTGCCCTGGCTGTGTCCTGTGCCAACTTCTTGTGCCCCTCCAGCTTTCTTGCTGGCTGGGCATGAGAAGCTGAAAAATCCTTGACTTTAGTCTAAACACTACTGAGCAACAACTGAAAACATCAGTGTTATCAACATTCTTCGCATACTGAACTCAAAACATAGCACTGTACCAGCTACTAGGAAGACAGTTAACTCTATCCCAGCTGAAACCAGGACACACCAATAATTATGATAATAACTTGAAAATAGTAATTAGGTATGGATCCAATAGTGACACACTAAAATATCAGTTGGTGTTAAGCTGTGGAACTAAGTTGCAGTTTCACTAATGTCAGTGGGTCAATATGAATTCAGTTTGGAACTTACTCAGTATATGATTTTTTTTTAAAAACCTCAATATACATCCGATTTCACTATTTTTCTGGTTAGTTGGAAAGGAGTCTTTCTTCTGGAAATGGAAAAAACTTATTTCGTTGACTACCAAAATATTCTATAGATCAGAGAGCTGAGGTTTATGTCCAACAGCATTTCATAAAGAATATCAAATACTCTTCTTAACCTTCTGAAAGACAAGAAGGTGGACAAAATTAATAGAATGGATGTTTTTTTGTTGATGGGAACAATGGCCTGAAGAAGTTGGGTGAGAGCCATATGAAGATTAAGTAAAGAGAAGGAGAACAGGCTTCTTTAAAGAGTGACCACTTGGCATGTGATGGATGTAAAATATTGTTGTAACTTTGGCTCTTCTTTTGTGTATGAGACCATGAAATAAAGGGTAATCATTTACTAGAATATTCACCTTATTTTTGCATTAAAACTTTAAACTAAGATTCAAGTAAGCCTCTAAAATTTAGAATGCATATCACTACTGAACTTCTAAACCTTTCAATTTTGCCAATAACTAATCTCGACAGAGCTATTATAAACAGGGGAATCGTACCAGATCTGTTTACACAATTCCTCTTTGATCTACTGACTTTGAATGTAATTATTATTTCAGAATTAATATCTTGTCACTGTGTATATGACTCTTACACTGTTGCTTTCTTTGGTCTAATGAACCCAGTGTACTTCTCAAAGGCTGTTCTTTTACATGGAAAGTCCAAAGGGACCTACTATTTGTTCTTTTGCATTAATTTTAATTCTTTATCAGTTGAACTTACATAATTACTCTGTATGCCTATCCATTCACAATACAGGATCTTGAATACTGTCCAGTTAGTCAGGTTTTCCACTGTGGCTTGTGTAGGCTTACTAGCATTGAACACTGAATAACAAACCCATACTGACCTATGCATACAGTGCTCTTAAACTAGCTGCCTGTCTTCCTAGTTTATGTAGAATCACAGCTGGAGCCCATTATGAAAAGAGAATAGTTCATAATTGCACCAAATGTACATACTGCTTCTGTTTCAGATTTACTCTTTTTTTTTTTTCTTTTTTTTTTTAACTTGGGAAGTTTAATCAGCTGTTTTACTCTAACCATACTAAAGACTTCATACAATTTATTTTTAAAAGAACTGATTCTCGCCTACAGGTGGGCTCTGCCTGCAGAAGTTAAAAAATGGAATAATACTAGAATTTTGATAAATATTTCAAGGATGAATTCAGGAGCTATCAGATTTGTCAAGAATGTGGGCTATGTACTAATTTGTTCTCAGAGGACTGGAGGGCAAAAAACACATCTTAGGCCAACCACCCACATTCAGAATGGTAGTAGAAATTCATTGTACTTAATTAGTGTTTGCTTCAAAGTTGTTTAAAGTCCAAGGTTTTTATCTTGCTTTTAGTGTATGCTATCTTGTCCTCTCTATTCTGTTTTCCCAGTAGCAATGGAAGAGTAGAAAGACAGCTATGCATAGCTGTGACTTTCTCTTATTGTAGCCCTGTATACATGCACTTAAGCCAGGGAGAAGAACAGGTTTGCAGTCTTCTCTTTGACTAGCTATTTGTACCCTGCTGTCCTTCTTCCCACAGCTCATGAGATACTCCTCTTGAGGACATCCTGCCTTCTGTATTTCCTTTTGATTTATTTTACTAATTTTTGTTCTATATTTCTGGATACAGTCTGGACTATAAGTATTGAGTCAATGTCCATTTTCTATTTTCTCTCATTTTTTTTTCATTTATGTTTAAAAAAATCCAGTCAATAAGTAGAACACATAGCAAGGATCAGAAGATACCTTGAATGACAGTTCACTCAAAACACTATAGAGGTTTTCATAATTTAACTTTTTCTCTATTGTTTGGTATAGTGAGGAAAACAATACATCTCCAGCTTTAACGCTACAGAAGAAATTTCTTCAGAAGTCTTCTTACATCCATGTTCTTCCCACACTAAAGGTTCATGCATGGCTTCAGTAATCTTAGATGCCTTCTTTTCTTACTTGTACCAGCATTTCATCTTTCCTGGGAGGTTTAAAAAAAAAAGAATTGAGATCTGAAATTTTCTTAGTTCATTTTAAATTTGCCTTTGTGTATCAAGCTTAATATCTGATATTCAGGGTCCTGAGTGAGGTGCAGAAGCTCTGCAACCCCTTCCCCCCCCTCTTCCTAGGGGTTTAGCTGCCTGTATTTAAGGTCAGCTCTGATGTGACAGAGCTGTGTGGTCTCAGACCTGACTGCTGTGAGAAGAGCTGTGAGAATGCACTTCAGGGGCCTTCTGTCCTTGGCTTGGGAGCTACATTAAATCTGAGAGCCTTACTCAAGCTTTGACATTGACTTCTGGGGTGTTATCAAGAGGATTTGTGACTCTTCCTATGTAAGAGCATTTCCAAGTGAAAATTTAATTTGTATGACTACATCTGGTTTGTTGATTGTACTTTTCCTTCTTCATTTTCTTCTGTCTTCCTCTTTTTTTTCTTTTTTAAATTTATTTCATCTGTATTGTAATTTGGTAAACTGAATTCACATCTTTCTACTGAACAGCAATTTCAGCTTGCTTTTTTTTAATCCTGCCTTTGTTTCAGTTCTCTATTTCTTGTCTCATATTCCTATGGTATTTAGATTTTTTCCTGCCTCTTTGGCATTATTGAAGAGTGTTGATTTTTTATGTACTCTTAACTCATCTGTGTTCACTTAAATGATTTGAGGATAGAATATGAATGTAGATCAGCACCTGTTTTTATACTGATGTCTCTTGTGGTTTGACATCATATTTCAATCTCTAAATCACTTTATGGCAATGTTTAGAAGTACAGTTCCTGAGATTTTAATTTGCTAATGATTTGGCTTCCAGTTTTAGTCTTGAAGTCTACCTGAAGCTCACTGAAGAAGTTTTTTATATGTATGTTTATTAGGGATTCCCCAGCTTTTCCAATTTTATTACTGCTATTATAGAGAAATTGCAACAATTCTTTAGCCAGCCTTGTATACCACAGCAATGAAACATTTCTATATATGTGTAAAGACTGATTCATAACATGTTTACAGGTGTTATTCAAAACTTGGTTTTAGTTAAAAAACATAAGAGAAAATAAACAGAGTAGCTGTGAGCACAGACATTCTGAAGTTCAGCTGTTTATATCATCCATTAAAATTTTCTGAGAGCAGAATTCATCAGTATTCTGTCCAATTTCCTCCCAAGTCCTTACAGTTTCATGGGTCATTTACCCAATTATCCAGTATAGATTCTGGGTTGCTTGGGAAATCTCCACAACAAAATATTTTTGAAAATTATAAAAAATAATAATAAATCATCCAGTGCTGATATACTACAGGATGGAGACTGTAGCAATTCAATCCAATAATGATTCTGGATTATGAGTGGCATTGCCACAGGGCAGTTACCCTGGTATCTCCAAAGTTCTAAGGCTCATTTAAAAGGGGGTGGGGGGGGTGGGGGGGGAAGTACTATGAAATAGAGAAGCAATTGTTTCAACCTGAGCATGATCTTGTCACTTATTATTTGAACATGAGAATCCATCTTCAAAACATCTTTGTCAGTTTTAAAGCTCCATCAAAGCAATCCTGAGCAATAGTGCAAACACAAATAACTGATGAGACCCTTCACTGTTATAGCTTTAAAACACTTAAAGAGCTCCAGCAAGATGATTACTTCAGTCAAGCAGATTCCCTTTGTATCACATATAGTCAGCTTCTGTAGATACAGTCAAACTTTGAATTACATGTGACCATTTGAGTTACATGTGACCATTTCTGTTCAAGGTTTAGTGAATATAGTGAAACAATAGATCAGATTCCCTGACACTAATTTCTCCTCTGACAGAAAATAGACCTGAAAGATTCATATAGGTGTTATTGCTCGTTGGAAGGAACTAAGTGTCTGGCAAAAAAATAAACTCGTTTCAGCACAGTCTAAGGACTAAGCACTATAGTCCTTAGGCATTACTGGTTTTAAGATTTATCTTGTGAAGGAAAGTTTGACAGAAATTTCAGCCAAAGTCTATATAGCTGTTTACATTTATAAAGCTATTGTAGCTGTTATTTTTGTAATCAATCAATCAATCAAATGTCATTAAAAACCCCTTGCAAGCGACAAAATAAATTGTGAAGAAAGCAGAACCTGGAACTCACTGTAGAATTAAGTGATTCCCACATTCTTCCCACAGGGCTTGATGGATAATTTCTCATTAAGCACCTCCATTAATGGACTAAAGATATTGTCAATGAGCTGAGATGATGTCGTGCTGTCCTCTTGTAACTACATGTTAGCAAACATAAAATAAGTAATTCTGTACTGGTAGAAAGCTGGATGAAAATAATTTCCCTCCATCCCTGTGATGTATGAATATACTTTTTGGTTAAATTGCCACTGTAATCTTAACAAAGGGCAGTTGCATTGCTGAGATTCCTCAGGATAGTTTATGCTTTTTATGTAGTATAGTATATTATGCAGCTATGCTTCACAGTGTGATGATCGAATAGTAGAATAGTTCTGAGAGCAGAATGACTCTTTGCTTTAAATTATACTTTTAACAATTTAGTTGTGGCCTGGGTTGGCTGCCCAGTTTGCTCATTGTATTATGAGTATTAATTGAATGGACCATGTATGAATGTATACACTTAAAAAGGAAAGATTCTGGTTTGCAGTCTGTATTTTGATAGCTCTTGTTTCTTACAAATACGATGCAGCAACCTAAAAATGTGTTGTGATAGTACTAGAAAAACATTAATTCCTTTGTTCCTTTAAAAGGCTCAAGGTTAGTTCTATAATAGATGTTAGTTCACTGTAACTCTGTCAGCAAGATCTATGCAGCTGCACGAGATAAATATTTGGGCCTAAGACTTTAATAAAATAAAATGAAAGTTAAACAAAATGCCCTTATCTGAACAAATTAATGCATTTACATTGCAGGTATGAGAGTCTTTCAAGAGTCTTTTAGCTGAGGGAAGAACTATAGGTTTAAAACTCATAGAAAAATAAAAGTCAACTATTTCAAGGAGTAAAGTTGCAATTTTTGTTTAATATTCAATTGTTTTAGCTGAACTGAGTTTACCTCTTAAAGTCCCAGCCTTGGGAAAAGACAACCTTTTTCCTCATGTAGCACTCTAAATTCAGCAAGAATTTACCATTTTGCAAGGTTCGTGGGAGAGTGTGTAGTAGTTTGCTGATTTCAAATCATACCTAAACTTCTATAAGACTTTTCTAGGTCTTCTTGACCATAACTTTAATTTGTGGAAAATTTTACTGAGAAGATCTTCAGGCAGTAAGAGTATTTTCTTCGTATCGTGGTTATTTCCCAGTTTATTATATTCCACAATTTCAATCTAGGTAACAGAGTGACATTTGCAGTGCAAAACCAAGACAAGGTATGCTTTATATGAAGTCCATTTTCTTCATTCTCTGTACCAAACTATCCCCTCTTTCAGATCTGGATTATGTTCTAAATCAATCAGAATGAGGAGGTTTTATACTGAATTTAATGAAACACCATGTTCAGACACCCAGCATGTTCACGTCATGGCACCAAGTGAGCGCTCTGGCCAGCAAATAGGCAGTGAATTCAGCCTTGACTTCCACCTTGGGCTAGCTAGCCCTGTTTTGCAGAGTAAAGTCAACATGAAAATTTAAATAGTTCAGGATTTTCTTCTCCTGTAAATCCTTTTCACTGATATATGATATTATCCTATTGTCACAGTTAAGAATGCTGAAATTCAGTCTGTGCATGTCTAAGGATCTTAGCACTACATATGCTCTAAGCATCCCTGGCATGGGTGCTCACTCCTTTTCCTTGACCTAACACCATCAGTAATTTGGAGTTTGGGGACATCGTAGAAGGCCAGTATGTTTTTCTCAGACATTTTGGAATTGGATGCAATGTTAAGTTTGGGAAAATTCTTCTATGATGACTAGATTTTATGTGTAGTTAAATAGTAGTTAAATAAAGAGATGGGGTAAATTTGGCGAAGCTTGGGTAAATTCATATGCTGGATTAATAATTTTCAGGGTTGTATATTTTACTGTCTTTTACAAGCACTTAGAACTTGGAATAAGTTCTAGATCTAAAGAACTTTGTAAATCCCTACAAAGAAAATAACTAATAGGAAAAGATGACCTATAGTACAGAAGTGAATTATTCTGATGACATTCATATAAAAAGTGAGTGGTATTTTCTATACCCTATTCCAGGGTACAGTTTGGAGTGTAATTCCTGTATTACACTGCCCTTTTAAAGATATGAAGGAAGTAAAGATACCCTATCTTATACATTCATACAGACACACACACATATATATACATTGTATGCACATACGTTTATTTAAATATAAAATGTATAATCAGAAAACCAAACCAAACTATCTCTCATTCCATGATGTAAATTTTAATTTAAAATTAAAACCTCCCAGTTATTTAATAATTCAAAAAATCAGAAATGTTTATTGCAGTCAGTCTTTACTTGAAGACCTGTTTTCAGTTGCCTCATCCTACAGTAGTTAAGTAAATGGGTCAGATCCATCTCACTGTAAGAAAGCCTACTCTTTGTGACTGATCATAAAGGAGTCTAGACAACTATTTTGGATGCTGATGTCTAAATTTGGACAGAAAAGTCCTATTCCAGAAGTATAGTTCAGAGTGATTTACAAAAGCTTAACCAGTGTGAAAGAATGAGACTGTTTTTCCTCTGCACTTTGAAACATGGCTGCAGCGGTCAATGTAGTGGTGATGTGCCTGTTCTTGTCACTGTGAGAATCACTGAACTATGACCAAATTATAAATCTTTGAAATATAGTAATATGCTTGCACTTTAATAAGAGATGGAGACACTGACAGCTAAAATATCTGATGATTGGTGCACTAACAAGCCTTTTAAAACAGATTAGGCTATGTAAGTGGGAGTCATCCCACTTAACTTTGGATGCTTAAAACTTAAACCTTCACATTTGTGTTTGTTGTTTTATGTTCCGATCAAATGTGATTCAACTGGGTATCTAAAACATGGTATTTGTGTTCCACTGACTAAAAAAGAGATTGGTTGACCTGCTCAGCTTGTACATGCTTTTTGATAAGATCTTATCCCATTCGCCAAATCAAAGTTAATAGAAAATGTCACTATTTTATAAATTCTAAACCTTTAAATCTGCACATAGTACTTAACTATTCAGAAAAGGAAAAGGAAAAGGAAAAGGAAAATGATTCTATGATCATTGGTGTAAGGAATTTTTCCTTGGTCGAGCCTCCTGGTATTTATTCTCTCCTCCCAATCTCAAAGTGGCTGAAAATTCTTAGAATATATTGAATATTAGAACCTCAGTAGAAATGCAAATCAGAATAAAGCTGGATACGTACCTTTTCGAAATATTAAGTAAGTATAATGAAAAATGTCTCCTTCTTACCTCTTACCTGCATTGGGGCTGTCAGTGTCACTGAAATCTCTTCACTTCCAGATGGCATTTATTTTTCCTGTGGTTTAAGCCTAGCCATCAACACAGCACCATGAGGCCACTTGCTCACTCCTCCCCCCTGGTGGGATGGGGAAGACAAAATATAACACAAGCTCGTGGGTCGAGACAAGGACAGGGAGGGATCACTCACCAATTTTGGTCACAGGCAAAAACCAGACTCAACTTGGGGAAAAACCAAAATCAATTTAACTTGTTACTGATCAAATAAAAATAAAGATAATGAGAAGTAAACCCAAAACTTAAAACAACTTCCCCCCACCCCTCCCTCCTTCCCGGCTCAACTCCACTCCTGGTTCTCTCTACCTCCTCCCTGCCAGCAGCGCAGGGGGATGGGGAATGGGGAATGGGGGTTGAGGTCAGTTCATCACACGTTGTCTCTGCCGCTCCTTCCTCCTCAGGGACAGGACTCTTCAAACTCTTTCCCTGCTCCAGCCTGGGGTCCCTCCCACAGGAGACAGTCCTCCACGAACTTCTCCAATGTGGGTCCTTCCCATGGGCTGCAGTTCTTCATGAACTTTTCTGGTGTGGGTCCTTTCCATGGGCTGCAGTCCTTCAGGCACAGACTGCTCCAGCGTGGGCTTTCCCATGGAGTCCCGGCCATCTTGGGGGGCATCCCCCTGCTCCGGCGTGGGCTCCTCTCTCCCCGGCCTGCAGGTGGGCATCTGCTCCCCCGCTCCCCTCCATGGGCTGGGGGGGGACAGCCTGCCGTCTCACCACGGGCTGCAGGGGCAGCCCCTCCTCCCCTGCTCCTCCTCCCCCTCCTTCTTCACTGACCTTGCTGTCTGCACAGGGGTTTCTCTCACATCCCACTCCCCCCTGCCGCTTCAGGTTTCGCCTCTTAAATCCGTTCTCCCAGAGGCACTGCCACTGTCGCTGATGGGCTCGGCCTTGGCCAGAGGCAGGTCCGACTTGGAGCCGGGGAAGCTTCTGGCAGCTTCTCACAGGAGCTGGCCCTGCAGCCCCTCCCCTGCTACCAAAACCCCACCACACAAACCGGATACAATTTTCAAGCACACACATCAACTACAAAGTTTCACAGATCTCACTATGGAAAACAGGTAACTTTTATTCATCTATCTTTGATGACGATCCAACCCCAGGTACATTAGTAAAATTTATTACTTATTTCTTATTACTTCCTTATTACTATCTTACAGAATAAGAGGAAACTTTCATTTAATCAAACTGTTCATCAACTAATATATTAGCTATTTATCTCCTGAGATTTAGGGATAAATTTGGAAAGAGACACAGAATTAGTTTAGTGTGGATTTATCTCTGTTCCCTTAGGAATATTTATTCACAGTCAGCATCTTTAGCATTTAAAAGCCAAGGACTGAGATATTAAAGGCCAAATACACACTTACAGAAAGGGGGACGCATCTGAACAATCAAACGTGACAGAAAATGTAAGCCAAAAATAATCTGCAAATAAGCAATAATTTCAGAAAAAAATATTAATTTTAGCTTTTGCTACTGAAGTTAATGTTTTTGCCAATGAAGTGGAAATAACACCATGTCTCTATGCCAAAGTGAAGACTGCTAGCAGTTAGGTTACATGGCTTAAAATCAGCTGTTGGTAAATGCTGGGCTGTAATCCTCTGACAGAAGTACAAAACAAGAACAAATTCTTCTAGGAGTTTAATGATTAAACACTTGATAAAAAGCTGTTTTCTTTAATAACTAAGATAAGTAGTTTTGGAGAGATTCAGAGCCCAGCGAGGGTTTATGAATAACATCAGTCAAGACCTCTATCATCTTTTTTTACTTTGGGAAGACTGTAGCTTCTACTATATCATTATTATTTTTCTGTTTGTTAAATTGCATAGGACTACCCACTTATGCTCTAAAGAGTTGAGAGTTTACTGTTTAATTTATTATTTATGTAATTTTTATAAATAGATGCTTCTCTATTTCATGATAAGCACAGAAGAATAGGATGAAAACTGTAGGGGAAATAGCAGGCAAAAAACCTCTAATTTTGAACTACATTGACATGAATTATAGGTAGACTATAACAAGAGATTTCCATTTCGCAGGCCTCTAGCTAAAGAATTGCAGCTCAAAGTGCAAGGTTAGAAATGGTTGGTTTTGGAAAAAACCACTGTACTGTTTTAGCCAGCTTTTCCAAAGTTGTACATATTGCAGTATTAGTAAGACTAAGTTTTAGCAAAAAAGAGTCAGCACTGCTCTTTCACAATGTAATAGCAAAACATTTTCAGTGCACTGATATCAAGAGAGGTGATTTAGAATGTGAAGAAATTCTTCTTAAAAGTATTTTTGGGTTCTGAATGGCTACAAATGTAGGTACTTCAAATTCTTGTTTCCTTGTGGAGGTTTATGTGAGGTTTTCCTAAACTAAAATTGATGGGGGAAAAAAGTAATTAAATTTTGACATACATGTTTCCCAAAGCTGCAGTTATCATGAAATAGCAGATAATACTGCCTACAAGGTCTATTTACAAATTAGAAAGTAAATAACACCAACCTCAACTGGTTCTTTAGATAATTGACTGGGCGGGTCTTCATATTAGTTACAGATATGTGGGTGCCTCAGATTTCAGATATCATCTATGTGATTTAATCCAAGTTTATTCTGCTCCTTTGGGTGTTACAAGCCAACTGGTTAGACTGTTGCAAGACACCTTTTACCTGCCATAGAGAATTCTGTACGATATTATTAACTCCATTCTTTCTCCAGTGAGACCTGGGGAAAACCTGCTGCTTGAAGTTCTGAACTTTATTTAATCATCTGACTCATAGTGCTATCTACTGTAAAATGTGGGGAGTTACATGAAAATGTTCTTATCATTTGTGGAAATGTTCCCATCTCTGGTTAAAAGTGGAAAACTAGGAGTTACTGCATTTGTTCATATGTATTCCATCTATTTAAGTTGCAGTCATGTGTATAAGAAATTATTGTTAGTAAGAGCTAGCTTTCACTTGATTTTCTTTTTGCTTTGTCTCAATTCCCTCTTCAGTAATTTTTAGAATTGTCCCTGTCCTTTTTTTGTTGTTGTTGTTTTCTAGTTGTAAAAGGCTTGTTAATAAAACATGAAAGATGGCAGTATCATTAATTCTAGTTCACCCTTCTTGAATTCATGTCAAGTCTGAAAGAAGAAACAAAAACAGCAAAGCATTTGACTTCAAATTAAGTCTTGATATGATGTGCTTGTCTCCTCCTTCTCACTGTTCATTATAAATTCATCCTGTTGAGATAAGAATTTTCATTTGATTTAGATATTCTTCCTGAAGGACTTCTAAAAGGGAATGCTAAGTTTGCAGTAGGAGATGTATCTCTTCTCTTTTGTATCAAGTGATACCAGACTAGTGCCTCTTATCTGTTAGGAGAAAAAAATACACACTGAAAGTGGAGGGAGTTTGCTTTTTTTTTTTTTTTTTTTTTAGTAAATTTAGAAGACTGGAAGGTTTCTCAGCTTCTCTTTAGACTGGATATTGGTTTTGATAAAGAATGATTGTAAGTCTGATCATCTGTGTTCTCAAGGCCTCAATGTTCATCATTTATAGACATAGAAACAGGCCTAATTAGGAGTAACTAATTAGAATGATCACAGACTTTGAGTTTAAAACACTTTCATAAAGATGCTTTGCATTATACATAGTGTTAAGGAGAATCAAACTCTCCTAAATTATCCAAGAATAGTTTGTGTGGTTCTTTTTGTCTTCAGAAAGACTTCACTCCTCCTTCTGGCAGTTGTCCCAATATATTGTCTTCTCTCAGCTTTCAAGCAATTTCTGTAAGTTTAAAATATTTTCTTTCTTTTCTGATACTTCAGTTCCTCCCTTCCTCCCAGCAAGGGGTCTGTCAACTCAGGAACACTTTTTGGTTTCTCTTATCCTTCCTGATTTTCAGTTTCTGTTTCAGTTTCAAATTCAGGTTCTGCTCTTCACAGTACTGGTTTCATCACCTCTTGCTTGTCCTGCCCTTTCTCTCAGAACAGTATGTCCAACAGCCTTTTTTCTCTCAACAGCTTTAAAATTCCAGTTTCAGCAGTCTCAAATAATGAAAAATAAGACCTCCTTTGTCCCTTTCACTTCTAGAAGATTTTTCTGGATTCCAACAATATACTGAAATTAAGCTATCAAGATAATTTTCGGGGCTGTCCAAACCTGGGACATTAAGCAGTCTTCATCACTGAAATGTGACCATCATTTCTCAGCCTGCATATGGGTACTAACATACTCTCCAGAGAAAGAGGGTCCTTGCACAGCCTTAAATGATTTCTCTAAGTCAGAGCCTAATCTGACAAGGTATTTAAGTAAATATTTGAATCGTGCTGACTACAGCGCTTAAGCTGTTCTTCCAGAACCTAAGACTTTTGTTCTACTAAAAACTCAGACTGAAGTGAAACTTACTACTTTTTCCCAGCAAATGAATGAGATAGCAAAGAAATTAAGGAAGAGGAAGTAAAGGTGCTTATAAGTGCTTAAAATGTGAAAAGTATTGGATAAATAAGAGTTCAAATTACTTAATTAAGGTGTTTATTTTTACATATTATTTGTGGGCCCGTTACTTCACTTATGGTTATCATTGATAAGTAGGTCATTATTCTGTTTTATAATATAATGCCAGGGTACGTGACTTCCTATCTACTTAAAATGCATATTGTAGAGGAATATGCCTGTGCTGGTTTTGGCTGGGATACAGTTAATTTTCTTCATAGTAGCTGGTATGGGGCTCTGTTTTGGATTTGTGCTGAAAACAGTGTTGATAACACAGGGCTGTTTTCGTTACTGCCGAGCAGTGCTTACCCAGAGCCAAGGGCTTTTCTGCTTCTCACCCCACCCCACCAGCGAGCAGGCTGGGGGGCACAAGGAGTTGGGAGGGGACACAGCCAGGACAGCTGACCCCAACTGACCCAAGGGGTATTCCAGACCATAGGACGTCATGGTCAGCACATAAAGTTGGGGGAAGAAGAAGGAAGGGGGGACATTCGTAGTGATGGCGTTTGTCTTCCCAAGTAACTGTTATGTGTGCTGGAGCCCTGCTTTCCTGGAGATGGCTGAACACCTGCCTGCCCATGGGAAGTGGTGAATGGATTCCTTGTTTTGCTTTGCTTGCATGTGCAGCTTTTGCTTTACCTATTAAACTGTCTTTATCTCAACTCATGATTTTTCTCACTTTTACCCTTCTGATTCTTTTCCTCATCCCCCTGCGGGGGGAGTGAGTGAGTGGCTGTGTGGGGCTTAGTTGCCGGCTGGGGTTAAACCACGACGATGTCCCAGGGAGTATTTTCACATACTAGGAATGGCTTTCCATATCTGATAAACTGCTTAGGTTTGAATAGTGGAGCAGTTTCCTTGCCTCCCCTGAAATGGACCAAATGCACTTTGTATAGTCTAACTAAAATAATTTCAAGGTAGATTAGAAGCGTAGGCTTGCTTTAGGTGAAATTCACTTTCCAAAACCTCAAAGAGTTTTAAACACTGCACAGGTCTTGTAATTCTCTACACACTAATAAACTTCAATTCTTCTATTCCAAGAATTTGAAGTCAATGGAGCACCCTTTAACAGTTGTCCTAATGAGTAGCTAGTACTGAGGGCTAAGCTACTGTATGGCTGTCACCACAACTAATATGTGATATGTAGTGCCAGGTACCTGAATCTTCTTGACAATGGATTCATGTCAATTTCTAAATCCCAGGAAAAGGAATGAGATTAATTATAATTCATCAGACTATATAATAGATTACTTGGTTTAAATGACTGCATATTTGAGTATGGAGGCCTACTCTCAGCTGTATATTAAACACAAAAATATCACCTGTGAATCCTATTTATATTATTACTTCCAAGATTAGGCATTTGGAACAATATATAGCATAAATTCTCCTGTAGTGTTCTTCCCCCCCTGAAAATTAGTTCTATAAATTCACAGTGAATAAATCACTCAGACACTTGGAAAAAAGTTCTCTTTTAGTATTTTAAATGCTATCAACAAATACAAAGTTCCCCATGTATGGAGAGTTTCAGTATATTGCCAGTATACTGGCAATTTAACTATACAGCTGTACAAAAACTGTTGCAGCTCATTGATGCATGATTAATGTTAATCTTTTATATGTTATATTCTAAGAGAGACATGAAAAAAGCACAATGATCAAAGACCCATTTCATTCTTATGTTACTACTGAAGTTTAAATCTTATTGGAATAATAACTCAGTTGCAAAGTAAAATTGAAGTTTCTTCCCATTATTAGAATGTCCTCTTTCATATTTACAATTCAAAGTTACCTATCTATTAAGCATTATCTCATACCAGAGAAACTTCCACTCCCCACTAATTAAACTAAAGTCTTATTTTTATTATTGATTGGAGTGCAGTTTAAGGCTGTATTCTAAGGTGGTGTATCCAGTTCTTGTTTAAGCCATAAACCAGCAATTTTACTCGTAGCTATTTCAGCATTGTGCTTGTAAGAATTAACTGGGTTTTTTTTTTAATTATTTAATTTTGTACCCATTATGATTACTTCTGAGTCTAGATGCAAAAGTAGGTCCCGATCATGTAATTGGCTCCACTTAGGTTCCATCTTTACATTTTTTCAAAGCTTCATTTATTGCCACAGGACTTTCTTGGTCCAGCTATTAATATTTTTCTTCCATGCATATAAATTAGCACTGGGTTTGTAAAAAGCTAGACATATACAAATTCATTAAATCTATAGAATACATATTCCTACATACACTTTTTTTCTTTAAAAGCGGGGAGGGGAAATTCTATTGGACTCAAAGAACAAAGCACAAGGATAAGACATTAGATAAAATATATTGGTATTCATAAACAAGACTGTAGATTTTCTAAGAATAAGCCTGAACAAGACATGACGTTTGCATAAGCAAAATAGAATGTAAAAGTTGGTGCAAAACAATTTTATTGGTATGCTATTGAACCGTAAGGAGAAAAAAAAAAAAAGACTTCTGTAGAATTCTTTACGTCCTGCTATGCTGCTATTGCATATTTGCTATTGCAAGTATTAATGACTTGGCTGCCTCATTTAAATGTTTGATGAAGACAATATAGAAGAAACTGCAGAAACTGTTGTGGTTAGGCCCAGAATTTAGAATGTCCCCCAGTAAAGTGAAAAAGTGGAAAAATAAGAATGATATTCAACAGGGACAAGCACAAGGTTCTACAGTTGGGGGAGAATGAGTAGCTCAGCAAATGCAAGAGAGGAAACAGCTAATCAGGGAGTAGTTAAGCAGAAAAGCACCTAAACTTTATTGTAACAAGGCAAATATGAATCTACAATATCATGTTGTTGCAAAGGAGACAAACACCATATTGGGATTTCTGAATAAGGTGGGAACCTGAAAACACTAATAATAGTCTTTCCTTCCACTCACTACTTTGGTTGTGGTCTTTTCTGTACTATATACAGTTCTGCACACTGTAATGCAGTGATAGAGACCAATTAGAAACACTCTGGCAAAAGCAGTTATAACTATGAGATGCTTAGAATTAGTCTAGAGAAGAGTAGACTGGGGGACACACAAGATAATCACAGAATGGTTGAAACTGGAAGGGACCTCTGGAGGTCAACTGGTCCAACCCCCCCTAATCAAGCAGGGCCACCTAGAGCTGGTTGCCCAGGACCATGTCCAGACAGTTTTTTGATATGTCCAAGGTGGGAGACTCCACACTCTCTCTGAGCAATCTGTGCCAGTGCTTGGTCACCCTCACAGTAAAAAAGCGTTTGCTGATGTTCAGAGCGCACTTCTTGTGTTTCAGTTTGTGCCCATTGCCTCTGGTCCTGTCACTGGGCATTACTGAAAACAGCCTGGCTATATCTTCTTTGCACCCTGTCTTCAGGTATTTATATCCATTGATAAGATCCTCCCTGTGACATCTCTTCTCCAGGCTAACCAGTTCCAGCTTTCTCAGCCCTTCCTCATATGGCAGATGCTCCAGTCCCTTCATCATCTCCCTTTGTTGGATTCTTTCCAGTTTGTCCATGTGTCTCTTGTACTGGGGAGCCCAGAACTGGACAGAGTACTTCCGGTGTGGTCTCACCAGTGCTAGGTGGAGGGGAAAGATCACCCCCCTCAACCTGCTAGCAACACTTCTCCTAATGCAGCCCAGGATACCATCAGCCTTCTTTGCCACAATGGCACATTGCTAGCTCATGTTGAACTTGGTGTCCACCAGGACCCCCAGGTCTTTTTCTGCCAAGCTCCTTCACAGCTGTTTGGACCCCAGCCTGTACTGTACATGGGGTTGTTCCTCCCCAGGTGCAGGACTTTGCACTCGCCTTCACTGAACTTCCTCAGATTCCTGTCAGGCCATTTCTCCAGCCTGTCGAGGTCCCTCTGGATGGCAGCACAATCCTCTGTGTATCAGCCACTCCTCCCAGGTTGGTGTCATCAGCAAACTTGCTGAGGGTACACTCTGCCCCATCATCCCAATCATTAATGAAGATGTGGAACAAGACTGGGGGCAGGATTGACCCCTGGGGTGCACCACTAGTCACTGGCCTCCAACTAGACTTCATGCTACTGATCACCATCGTGTGGGCCTGGCCATTCAGCCAGTTTTCAATCCACTTCACTGTCTGCTCAGCAAGCCCATACATCAACAGCTTCTTTATGAGAATCTCACAAAATCCTTACTGAAGTTGAGGTAGGCAATATCCACTGTACTCCCCTCACCCACCAAACCAGTTACTTAATTTTAAAAGTTTATCAGGTTGGTCAAACATGACTTCACCTTGGTGAATCCATGCTGACTACTCCTAATGATTTTCTTATCCTTTATGTGCCTGGAAATAATTTTTAGGATTAGCTGCTCCATCACCTTCCTATGGACTGAGGTGAGGCTGACTGGCCTGGAGCTCCCTGGGTCCTCCTTCTTGCCCTTCTTAAAGATAGGAGTGACATTTGGCTTCCTGCATAATATTTCTTCAGATGTTCAGAAGAGAGTTTTAGGGAGAGGAACAAAGTCATCTGTATGTCCTCTGCAGGAAAGAGGAAGAGTTATGAGTGTCAATTGCCATAAAGCTGTTTAAGGCAAACATCAGAATCTTTTATAACAATAAGGATTGCTAAGCCATGAAAGCCTTCATGGGTAGACTGCAAAATATGGCAGTCTATTGGAGAATATTGTACACTGTATTGTGATGGGCACCAAATAAAATAAAATAAAATAAAATAAAATGTCCAAGCCATGCTTCTATATCCAAAGGTATTCAGACTCAGGGCAAGTTTTTATTCTTTCATGGCTCTTAGTAGTGTTCTATTTTAGGCCTCTTAGTAATGTAATACACTTTGGTGTATCTCTTAAACAATAAAGTGAGTCAACATGTAAGTCTTGAACTAGGCCAGGTTGTTCAAATGTGAGATATTAATTCTAGAGTTATGGGGTATCATCTGCAAAGACTCTAGACATTCCTGCCTAAGACCTGTCAGTGAAAGTTATTAGATAATCCCATCTTGCTAGACAGTAAGGAGGGAGAAGAAAACTATCAGATGTACAGATCAGTGAATTGCTATGAGAAACATCATGCCTGCTGTGTTACACAGGCCAGTACTTTTAAAATTAACAATAACACACAATGGGTACAAGTTCCTCATCAATTAAAAGTTCAATTTTGTATCTGATCCATCAAACTGATATACGGATGTAACCTATGGCTCACTGTCTCCCTCAAGTGGATAATACAAGAACAGGGATTTATTTCTTCCAGACAGATTTTTTTGTTTTATTCCATCTTGCTTTGACTCATTCTTCTGTTTGAGGGGCAAGATCTGATACATGCAGCCAGCTTGACCAGGAATATGAGTATACAAGGTTATCATTAAAAGCTGCAACCAGCTGTGAAGAGCAAAACTTGGGAGGATTTTCCTTGGCCAAACTTAACAACAATTCTTTCTTTGCCCATGAGCTGTACCAGAAGTCCTTATGCCATAGCAGTAGGACACAGATTTCCTGAAAGACCACCCAGTGTTGTTCACAACTGCAAAAGGATAAAAAGATAAAACAACGGCTGGCAGGAAGAACAAAATACTCAGTTGTCTGCAGCCTGAAGCCCCAAAAGTTTGCTTCACTGTTTTCTATGGCAGGGCACAAGCTGTGAACCACTCATCTTGAAAAAGTCCTCAGATTTGGGTCATTAATTTGGACAGAATTTGTTTAGGGCTGTTAAGCCTTAGCATCCAGAATGCCTAACAGATTATTTTAGTTATTTTTGGGTCTTTGTAGATCTGGCTTTTTTTAAAAATGCCATGGAAACTCTTTTGAAAGATCTTAAATTCTGTCAGTGTTTATATTATCATAGCTGACCCAAAATGAAAGATAAAGCAGTAAAGAAAAAAAAAAGTATTAAATATTCAGATGTACTGAGTATTAGGGATAGATTTCTGTGGGGAACAAATTTATCTGTCATCCTTAGGTAATTTCATTTTGGAAGTTTAAAGGAATTAGGCTACAAGTTTACATTACTTCTAACTTTGAGGTGTAAATGCACTTAATGGGGTGGGAATGTGAATAACCCAGATTATTTTGTTCTATATGTTTAGAAATAATGTTGGGAAAAACAAACAAAAGCAAAAATAAGTCTCATAAAGACCTTTGCAACTTTGTTTACTTTTTAATAGGGTTAAATTCGTATTGGCTCTTATAAAACTTGTTTCAAATAGCTGGCAAAAAGATGACACATGTATATTCTTATTTCATAAAGTTTTAGATTTCAATAAAAATAATCAACAATAACAAAGAAGCAAGCAAGCAAATACATTTGGGGTTTTTTTCTTGGAAGAGTCCAGGACCTTGTGTGACAAATTCTCTGGTACACCTTATTTTGAATACTGACGAGCTGGGCCTGTATGTTTCTTTCTGGTGGTCAATACTGATAAAGTTCAAAGTTCCCACAGTGTAATTGGGAAGAAACATAGCAAGAAACTTTGTCAGTATTGAAATGATGGGGGTTTGTAGTAGTCAAAGCCTGAGAAAAGAGAATCCCAGAGTGTCTTCCCATTATGTCACTGACTTGCAGTGTGATCTTTGGCTTGTTGTTCCAACTTTCCCGCTCCAACGTATTTCATTTGAGTAATAATGAGACATATGCAAATTCCCTAAAAATTCCAATTGATGCTTGTTGGTAACAGGACTGGTGACATTGGGAACCTCTTTCCTGTCTGAGGGAGGACCAGATTCTGCGTAAACTGTTGTTGGCTGAGGAAACCATTGAGGGTTCCACGTCTGGACAGAAATGTAACCCAGGCAACGAGGGAAAAGACTCTGCATCAATGTCGTTGAGGCGAAATGATTACATGAAGGTATTACACAATGTATCTGCAATATCAGAACCATTCTGGGGACTGAAATGACACATCCCTTTTCTTCCCCTGCCTTCCTTTCTCTCATCTTAGCAAGACACCTTTGAGTCACGTATTTTTACGTTTGCCTTGTTTGCTGTTTGTGCTCTGGTCAGAAACCTCTGGGTAGTAACAACGCAGATGCAGTCAGTGATAAAAGAAGAGGGACGGCATCACCGAGTCGCAGCTCGCCCAAATGTTTGCTCATCCGACCTCGCACGCTTCGCACCCTTTGCCTGCCCTCAGCGTTTGCCCGCCTCGCCTTCCCGCGGCGATCACTTGGTCACTCCCGTGGCGATCCCCGCCATTGCTTTCCCTCCTGCAGGACCCCCCAGAGCTCAGCTTTCCGCGGCGTTGGCCAACAAGCAACCCGCTTACTCCTGGCGTGTGGCACCTCCTGCCCAGCTCCCTTTACCTCCTAAGGTTGCATGAGGCGCTTTGCTTTAGCAGTGCGTTTGGTTTTTACACGAGTTATCTCCATTACAGCTTCAGGCAAATGAACTGACTAATGAATTTTCTGTCGGCCATGGAAGTGCGCTGCAAGTAATTAAGGGATGTGCTGTGGGGCCGATTAAGCTGCAAGTCACAGCGGGCAGAGCCCAATCGCGGCGAGCCCGTCGCGCTCTGTGCCGCCTGCGCTCGGCTCTACAATGGGATCATTGTCTATTTATTTACTTCGCACAACAACTCTGCTGTTTACTCAATTATAGGAGCTTTTCAGTCACCAACCCCCACCCGCCGCAGCCCCATCTCTTCGGCGCTCTTCGAGCCCCCCCGCCCCCGATAACCAGGGCTCCCTAGTTGATCCCTCGGGCGGATGGAGCGGGGCAGCGCCTGAGCACCTTTGCGGGGTGCGGGCAGCTGTCCCCCGCGGATGCGGGAACGGGAATTTTCCGTCACGGATAGGCGAGGGGACGGGGATTTTCCTGTCAAACTGCGCGGCACGTCTGCCCAGAGATCAGACCTCGGGAAGGCTGCGGGATGGAGGGGACGCGCCGGGGAAATCCTGCACCGCTTCGAGGCACGTCCGAGCCGCGGAACAAAATGGGGAGCAGCAGGGAAGAGGCAGCCAGACGCCTGGGGCTGGGCTGGGCGAGAGAGGAAAGCGCTGGCAATCCCGCCAGGGGACCGCACTTCACACCCCAGCTCGTAGGGGAGGCCCTGGCCCTATTAGCAGAGCTTCCCCTCCCGCAGCTTTGCCGTTTAGGAGCGAGCCCGGCGGGGGGGGGGACGGACGGGCAGAGGCGGTCGCGGCTCCCACGGGGCGCGTCGCCTTCCTTGCTCGCCCTCGCAGGAGGTTTCTCCCCCCCCCGCCCGCCCGGACCCTCTTCCAGCCTGGATGGGGAAAAAGTGCCCGAGCCCAGTCCCCGCTGGTGCAGGGAAGGAGCGGGGACAGGCGGGCTTCAGCATGAGGAAGGAGTCGAGAAAGAGCCGAAAGCACCCGCACTTTTTCTAGCACCCCCGCAGGCTGCGGTAGGTGCTCACTCCCGCACCCCCGGGGCAGAACAGGGACGGGCAGGGGTTGCTGAGCACCGTTTTGCAGGCGGCAGGGCTCCCCCCCCCTCCGCACTCCCTCGGTGTTTACAAAACGGGCTCGGGGACCCTGATTAAGGAGCTCGGACTTCTAACGCCCTGAAAACTCGCCGCCCGGCGAGCGCGGGGGAGCTCCCCTCGGGGCACGGCGGGGGGAGGAGCGGCGGAAGCGCTTCTGCTTCGCCGGCCGCCCCCGAAGCCCTGCGGCCGCCGGTAGCCGGCGGGGCGGGCGGGTAGCGGCGGGGGCGGCGGCGGCGAGTCTTGGCGTTGCGGGGAGCCGGGAGCGGCGGCCGTGGAGAAAGCGGGTTTCTGCTCCTTTAAAGGGGGCCGTGCAGCGCTCCGACCGGGAGGCGGATCTCCCTCCTTCCTTCCTTCCCTCCATCCCTCCTTCCCTCCCTCCTCCCCCCTTCCCTCCCTCTCTCCCTCCCTCCCTCCTCCCTCCCTCGCTCGGCCGCCGCCGTCAGTGGTGCCCGGACGCCGGCTGCACCGCAGCCCGGGCAGTCCCCGGCGTCCTGCCACCGCCCTTCCTCCCCCCGCCTCCGCCTTCCTCTCCCTCCCAGCTTCCCCGCCCGCAGCTCAAGGTAGGAGGATGTCCCGGGGTCTCCGGCTGGCCGCCACGGCCGGAGGGGTTGCATGCAAGTGAGGGGCTGCGGGGGGGCCGGGGGGGGTGGCGGCCGGGGATGCACTGTAGCCGCGTCGTGCCGAGAGCCGCACACCGCGACGTCTCTCGGCCAGGTGTCTCCGGGCAAAGGCGGGCGCTGAGCACTGCTGGGCTGGCCGGCTCCCGCCGCCCGGGTCTGTCCCTCCCGTGGGGCAGGCAAACCTGTCGCCTTCCTCTCTTCCTTCCCGCGTTGCTCCGCACCCTCAGAGCCGCCGCTGTCTCCGCCGCCCTGGAGGTGGTAGGGGTGGGAAGCGGAGGCGAGAGGGCAGGGCAGCGCAGCCCCCCGCTGCCCCCTGCCCGGCCCCCGCGGTGGCCCGGAACTGTGTCGTCCCGTCCCCCCCCCCCAGCCGGAGCGCTGCTCCTGGGCCGGGCTCAGGGATGTGTCCCCCGCTCTCCTGGGGGAGCGGAGGTGAGAAACGGGCTCTAACTTTGCTAGAGTTGTGGGTGGACAACAGTCTCTACTTCCGCGAGGTCTCCTCCTGCCCCTACCCGGCCCCCACCGTACGGCGCAGCCAGCCCCCCTTTCGGCTTGTCGGCAATCCTGTCGTTTATTTCTGAACAAATTCAGCATTCTTTGGGTGAGCATCCATCTCTAACCCAGCCAGGGCGCTGACACTCTCTCTGTGTAAAGCAAGAGACATTCCTGCCTACGGAGTGGAGGCATAATTGCGAGAGCCGTGCGCGCACTGAAAAGGAATGAATACATTATAATGAAAACCTCTCTTCACGTTTTCCTTAGAAACTTTTGGGGGACTAGAGCATGGAAAACGTTAAACATCCTCCTTCTCCTCCCCAAATCTTTCCTAGCTTCCCCAACCCCAAAGCAAACTGAAGGGACGAAAGGCTGATCTGTAGATAATGTCATAAATGTTTATTCTTGCTGCTTCAAACCTGCTAGGAAAGTGCATTGCTGTGATACTCAAAAGTGCCTGAAGAAGTAAGTCTATTGCATACTTAGTTCGTTAATTAGAATACACGTCTTTCCACCAGCTAAAAATTAATTACCATCTTAAAATGTCATTAATCATCGGCGCAGCAGAAACTTGGTTGTAAATTTGGACTGAGCTAATAACAGACAGAGGAGAACCTATGGTTTTTATAGCTGGTGGGAGTGAAGTGCAAGTGGCCCGCAATGTGTTTTTAAATTATAATATCAACATTCATTTGAATAGTTTGGCAAACGTTTAAAAAGGGAGGGCTGTTACTGCTTTGTCAGCAAAGCTGCAATACTTGTTTCTAGAGATCTGGAGATGCTGGTCGGGTGTTGCGGTAAACGATGGCTCTCCTCACACCAGATTGCAACAGCAGGAGGACAGTGGTGGCATGTGAATCTGAAGCGTTCGCAGGGATTTGCCGAAAAATATCCGAGAAACAAAGCTTTGGGGACTGTGTGTTATACACATACTAAATTAGTATCAGTTGTTGTTGGGAGAGGACAAAACAGTAGATTAAGTGATATAAAAATCTTATCATCGGTTCTCAGAGATACAGCTATGACCCGAAAATGAAAGCCATTTCCTTTTTAAAGTAATATGGTAAAACTATACATCCCAGTAGGTGGCAGCTAGCTGGAACTGGGTTAACTTTTATTATGATAACGGCACATAAAAATAAGATCTGAAGGAAAAAGCGCCTGATATAATAAGGTAATCAGAATCACATCTCTCTCCTTTCCAAATGAAACATGATGTACATAAGGTCACCATTTGTACTTGACACATACCTAAAAATTTAGTAGGCTTTTATTACCCAGAAAAGATTTAAAGGCCTCAGATTGTCTATTCTTCTTTCCCCGTCTATAGCTGGAATACTATTTTTCACATCAGCTTCACTTGAACATTGTCCTTGTGTATTAAAGATGTATTACCACCATGCCTATGACAGATGACCAAAATGTAAAACAAATCAAAACATATATCCAAGGAATTGTAGATTTTCCAGTTGCTGATCCCTAAAGTGTGGAGGGCAGTTTCACAAAGACTTTAATCTGAACAGAACTGTGTAACAGTGGTAAGAAGCCCCCCAAACACGAGACCAGCTTCTCCAATATAACATTTCATTGGGGATTTCCAACCTTTGAACTGTACGTCTCACAGGGAAGGAAATATGAAAGGCGTTAAGAACATTTACCTGCTTTCATATTGAAATCATTCTGGAGGGTGGACAAAAGTATCTTTTTAAAGGTTACCCTTCCTTGTCCCACTGTCCCCCGAAGGAGAAATGAAGCTAAAGCCCAATTAGCAGAAAGGGAGTCTAGGGTGGTAAAGTCTGAGGCTTTAGTTCGTTGCACAGTCTGTAAGTGATCTTCAGTCACCAAATATTTAGGGAGTTCTAAACATCCGATGTCTTGCAAGATTTACTTTTTGATAAGGAACTGATATTCTTGAGAAAATAATTCTGGATGAACTACGATCTTCCTTCAGGGTGGGAGCTAGGGTTTGAAAGAAGGGGGAGGGATGTTAACCCAGAGCGTTAGGCGATGTGTGAGAGCAGGTAAGAAGGAGAGCGGTACTCCTCCTGAACCCATAAAATGCCGTCAAGTAGCTGGCCAGCTAACATAATCGAGGGTACAATACACGCCTTTAAAGAAGCCGGTAACAGATTTCAATCCCCCTTCCTCTCTGTTAGATGGCTGCAAGGGAAAGAAACAAAAGGGCTTTGGCCCCTGGAGCGGCAGGGCAGGTCGCCCGGCGCGGCGGCGGCGGGGTGGGAGCGCTCTCCGTGGTGCTGAAGGCGCCGCGCCGGGGCCGCGCCGGGGCCGCGCCGGGCGCTGTCCGCGGTGCTGAGGCCGCAGCCGGCGGTGGCGGGATGTTGGCACCGGGGGAAGGACACTCGGCTTGAATCCTAGGCCCACGAGCAGGGGTTGCAGCATGGGCTGCTGAATATGTAATAGCAAAGGGAATTCATCACAAGTTGGTTTATGATGCCGGCTATAAACGCCTCGGTGAGTTAGGAGCTCTGTTGGGCTTAAATTACAGGTAGCTGGGTTTTTTTTTTCAGGAGAGAGACCTTAGAAAATCAGACTGATAGCAGGAGCCACTTTGCCCAAAGTTTATGTCTTGTTTTACGTGCTAAAGCTGGCCGTGAATATCATGTTTTCGGAACTGCTCACCGAAACTAAATTAAATAAATAATAATAAAAAAAAATCAGTTTAGTCAGGAAGCTACATCTGAGCATTCACAATTTAAAAAGTATCTAAAGATGCCTAATGTCCTTTATTTCAGCAACACCAGGGGAAAGAGGAGGGAGGCGAAGAACGTTCACAGTATTCACGTGGGTCGGTTTTATTTTTACTTGGACTAAGATAAAATATGAACGAGTAGAAGAGAATAAACGAAATAGAAGAAAAAGCATCTCTCTGCATTTTTACTGGGAGATATTCTAAGTGTGAACTGAAGGAGTCGCTAGATATCCTTGCTTTTAACACTAGGTGTTCTTTTAAAGTGCTCCAATAGTCAAATCGTCTGATTGAATTCCCTGCTAGACTGCAGAACTAGCCATTCATGATACTTATTTTTGACACTGCAGTTATGCCTCCATCTTAAAGAAAAAAAAATCAATGATGTTTAATAATGCCCTCACAGAATGTACATTTCTTTTCATCAGCGTTTTACAGTGTTTTAAGTAAATGCGTGCAGAGGAAATCAGTAAGCCGTAATGATAAAAAGTTACTGTGAATTGCTAACACTCTTAGGGGTACAGAGCACCAACATTGCAGGTTATAATTTAAATGATGCTGTTACTTATTTACATGTTTACAATACACAGATGTTATTTAAGAATAAACTATAACTCACCTCTGCCATGCTCTACTTCTGACAGATTCCACGGAGTGTTTTCATTAGCTTGCCATCATCGGTATTTATTTCTGTAAAGTCAGGTCTATTCTGTGTTCATCTGTATGTATCTGTGGGTGAAGTCTCTCAGTGATATTTTCTTTAGTAATAAAAGGCAAGGAGGGAGATAAAGGAGACAAAAGATGTCTGTAGGCAGAATGTAGAATAAAATGAATTCATTTTCCTGGTGGGGAATCTAGGAATTATCTTTTAGTGTCTGTAATAAAGCTTAAGTAGGTTCAGCAAAAGCTTCACTTAGATTGCAAAGTCTGACAGTCCTGGTTCAATGTATTTTAATGGATACCGGCACACAACTAATTGTATTTCCAAGGAAAATCTGAAGTACTCCACAGAATGAGTTTATCTTCTTTGGAACACCTGGCCAAAAGACAAAAGTCTGTGGCTGCGTTTGCAGGTACAAACTCAGTATCCCATTATCAAACTGAGAAGTGCTATTGTTCTCACTGAGGACTGCAAAATGACAAACTACATAGATCTCTCAGTACAGGGAGGAACAGCAACATTTCCATGATACTAAAGTGAAAGGAAAGCAGAGTGCAAAATAAGACAGTGGCAGAATGAAGTGCAAAACATAAACTAGTAAATCCCCAAGTTACTGTCTTTTAAGCAGCATTGCAGTTTCAAGCAAGTTGAGCGAAACAGGTCTGTGCATTCAACAAGGCTGTTTTACTGCTGCCGATTCCTGTTTACCTTGCAAAAGCAGGCTGGTGCTCTGTAATCACTGGGTCCGGAGCAAGTTCCTAAGCACTCTCAGTATACAAGCCATCGCATTTACCCTATTTCATGCATTAACGTGAGTAACAGTTAATGAATGTAAATATCATGATCTTTTTTTTTTTTTTTAGCCTAAACGTTACTCTGATAACCTGCATGACTTTATTGTCAGCCTTCTTTTTCAACTCTAACGCTAAGTGATTTCGACCCAGGCAGTCAGCTATTAAAATGCATGAATTGATTTTTACACACCCGATTCCCTTCTCCCCTACGGCTCCCCCCCTCCCCCCCCCCCCCCCCCCCGCTACAGACCCTTATAGCTATTGTTCGGAACAACTGAAATACTAATAACAATTAGAAGCATGTAAATAAACCCGAGCTGTTTTTCCTCCGACAACGCTAGGCGATCAGATCGGTTGCATAATAGAATTTGGGAGGGCTGTCTGGCAGGCATCCTTAAGAAGAGAAGAGCTATCTCAATTTCTCTCACTTAATCTTGGCTTCGCGTCAGAAGCTGTGCAGCAGTGCAGTAGAATGGGAGCACGGCAAAAGCTTCGCCAGTGAAACGGCTGGTGCTCATTGACTCTCGCTATGTGGCGATACCTCAGCGATTTCTCGAGCTGGATTATCTATTGATTTTCCTCCTTTCTTGCCTCCCAGGTTTACCCGGCTGGACATTGTGTGTGTTTGGATTTCTCAAGGATTCTCCCCCGACTAACATGGATGTCCCACCATTCCTTGCAGTTGAAGGTTGCTCCTTGGCGCAGTGAATGAAGAACATGCAGGGATTGCTAATGGTTTGGGAAGCGTAGACTCTCTCCTCTCTCTGTGACCATGCCGTGATCGTGTCTGAGGGCCATCAGTTTACGTATCCTCATTCTCACCCTACCGGGAAACCTGACGGCTTAGAAGGGGGAAGTGAGGCAGCGCGTGTGTGCATAGAAACATCATGAAGATTATTTCCCCTATTGTAACTAATCCAGTCTTCAGATGCACCATTAGACTCCTTCTTTGCTTACTGTGGATTGGATATTCTCAAGGAACCACACATGTATTAAGATTTGGTAAGATTTCCCGACACTTTTTTCATTGTGTATTTAAGCCTGAATGCGATATGCGTAGGATTGACTCAGAAGGGGGTGCTGGGGGAGAGCTGGGACGTGCTACCGGAGTCAGGCACCGAAGTCCCTCTTTATTTTGCATCCGGAGGGGTGAATTGCTATGTGTTTTTTCTGTCGCTGCAGCTCATTGTAGCCGTAGTAACGGCACGATGATGACCATAATTATAATAACAATAGGGAGAAAAATGACTGGCAAATGCGTTTGCCTAAGGCTCTGCGCAGCTTGCGTGGCTTCCTCGTAATGTACCTTTTTTGTTTCCATAGTAGTGGAAAGCGTGGCTAATACGGTGCTTGATCAGTTAAAAATCTGTCAACTAGTTGTTAAGTTTCGGCCGCCCGTCTCTGGTCCACCCGAGCCCATCCCGTGTGGGCGCGACGCTGAATGTGAGACCTTCGCGCTGATTTCCCTTGAAGCGTCTGCCTCGTCGCTTGCCTCTTCGGTGGCGTTTAGGGTTAGAGAAGAGAGGATTTCTGTCTCGGGCGGTGGTTCTGAAAGAGCCTTTGCGATACGTTTCAAAACCACAGCTTTTCTATGCGAGGAAAGTTGTACAAGTTCCCCCCGCCCCCGGAAAAAAAAAAAAGCGAGCGAGAGAGAAAAGTCATAGATCAGAGTGAAATTTCAAGGAGCGTAGAGCGGTTTTACAGTTTAAAGACTACCCAGCTGGACCATGAAACTAACCTTAACAGCTCTGCCCTGTGTACGCGCGCCTGTGTACGTGTGTATTAGCGAGCAAGCGAGGGAGACCTTTCAGCCGCTGCATCCCCTATAGAAGTTTCGCTGTGAGGAAGGGCAGGACGGCACCGAAACTTAACCGCGGGTCCGAGGGGGGCTGCGCGGCCCGGAGAAGTCCTCCGGGGCGAGCCGCGGCGGGAGCTCCTCGCCCGCCTCCGCGCCCTGCTGGCCGTCCGGGCCCCGCCGGCGAGCCGCGGAGGGGGCAGCCCGAAAGTTGCTTCCCCAGGCAAGAGGCATCCATCCTCCTTGCCTACCGAGAGCACGGCTGGAGGGAGGAGGCGCGGATCTCCCGCTTTCGCGCTGGCCGCGATAAGCTGGAGCAGCCGCTACATCCATTCCCATGGGGCACAGAAAGCTCCCGTCTTCGCCTGGGAGTATGCCTTGGTTTGTATCTGATTTTGATTAAAATCCCCAACACTTCCCCCCCCCCGCACGTACTTTTATGTGGAAGGGAAAGTGGGTAATGATTAAAAAGTCACCCGGCTGTTACCCATCTCGTGTGCTGAATTCCTAGTAGTACTTATTTTCTGCTTCCATCTGGTCTAAAGGTGGTGCTTAAGGCACGTTGCTCGTAGCAACCGTCTTCAGGAATGCTTGTTTCTTCGGACATGGCTAAACGGGTCGGGATACCATTGCGGGGTTTCTTTTGCATTCAGTTTGATCCATAGTCACGGCCGTGAGATTAGCGCTAGGGCTGCCTGTGAACTGGCACTGTTCGGCTGTCTGTCCTTCCACGAATCGGAATTCACAACCGGTGCCGAGGGTCGGTGTCTAGGAGTCTGAATTACTTTCAAGGGTAGCTGTGTAAACAAACATCTTCCGGGCCACACCGCTAGCAAGAGGTGAGCTTTCCTCCTTTCGGTTCGCATTCTCTCTGAATAGTTACTCCAGTGTACCTATAGAGCGAGCCCTGGAGAGCAGCGTTTTGGGAAGGATTAGAATAACAAACAATCCCGAGACCGAAGGGTGGTGCAGCGGGACTCCGGCGCCCAGTGACATGGTCGCGCACGCCTGTATTTTCCTAGGCTAACTTCCCTTTCCCAACTGCCTCCTGGCCACACCGGCGGTGAACGGGTTGTGCTCGCTCCACTGTTTGCAGCAGCGAAGTATGTATGATAAGTCCGCTTCTGAATCACCGCGTGCTTTTTCTTGTCTTTCGGAAGAATTGCCGCCAACCCATCTCCGAGGCTTAGAAGTAGGTAGGGAGCAGCTGGTTAGTTTATTTTAATATGGGAAATGTTAGACGTAAGAGAGAGCGAGGAAGACTTTTGCCCTGCTCAGCCGGGCCTGTTGCACATGTCTGTTTTAGGGAGCCTGGATTTAGCCTAATCCCGGTGTGG
Organism: Harpia harpyja; assembly: GCF_026419915.1. Lineage (NCBI taxonomy): Eukaryota > Metazoa > Chordata > Aves > Accipitriformes > Accipitridae > Harpia > Harpia harpyja. The sequence continues at coordinate 14,003,774 of NC_068942.1, read as the reverse complement.
AGTGACTCTGACCGCCAGAGAACTCCAGCTCCTTCCCCAGAGGCTGACATGTCTGCCTCTGTGTAGGACATGGCGGGCAGGAGGGAAGGAGCAGGGAGTGAGCTGTGGAAAAGCTTTGGTTAGTTCTGAGAGGGCAATTCCCCGCCGCCCCCTCCGGGTTCCCGTGCTATCTGTCCCTTTGGGATGTCCTTGCGACCAGGAGGACGGGATGCCGGTGCCTTCCCGTGGAGTCCTTCCCGAGGAGAAACGAGAGCCGAGGAGATTCCCTCCAGAAGCCAGCCTGCCAGCCCCCGCTCTTCTTCCTCAGCCAGCAGCGCTATGGCAACAGGGGAGAGCTTGAAGCCTGCCAGAGCTCCAGCCCCCTCATTCCTCCCGTGCAAATTAACCACCATGGATTCGCATTGTCCTTCCCACGGCTCCTCTCATTGTTGGGACTAGCCGGCGTGTCCTTTCTCTCTCTCTTTCTCGCTCTCAAGCTACCTTTTAGCAACCACCCAGGGACGTCAAGCCGCCTGGGTTATCTGTGGAATGCGGGGGGTTATTTTTGCTTGCGCCTCGTAGAGCAAACGCGGGGGGGGGCTGGCGCGATGGCATCGTTCCCCCCCCAGCGGCACTCACTCAGGCAGCCGGACGGCCGCCTGCTGCCGCTGCTAGGGCAGGGCAACGTGGTATTTGGGCATCACACCAGGCGCCCTTCCTAAATGACACCTTGCTTCATGGGGCACGGGGCCAAGCTCCCTCCCTTGCCCTTTCTACATGGCTTCCCGTCAGCAAGCCCAGGAAACGCTGGGGAGGAGGCTTGTGCCCACGGTACTCGAGGATTTCAAACGGGAATAGTCCTAAGCCATTGCTGCCGATAAAAGGACGGGTCCCAGCTTGACGAGGGAGAAAAGCAGCAGCCGAGCATTTGTCTCTCCGCTGTGCTAAGTGTGATGGAAACCTTTGCCTTATCACTTGGCACCGCACGAAAGCCAAAATACGTGACCGCCGGCAGAACCGTTCCGGGTTCGGGGGTCACGGTTCGTAGCTTTCCGATTCACTGCTCCTGTGTAAGAGCAGACCCCGGGCAGCGGCCCCCCAGAAACACCAGGTAGCCCGGTAGAGCCACAGCCCAGCCGAGCCGAGCCGAGCCGAACCGAACCGAACCGAGCCTCCTCTCCGCCCCCGACCGCTGGGCACGGCGGGCGGCCCCAGCCCCTCGCTTTTGCCTTTACCTCCCCCGGGACAGCCCAGCACTTTGCCCCGGCAGGCTGAATTAACAAGCCATTAAAAGCTGTTAACCACCAGTAACTGCTCACCTGTGTTTTCCGAAACCCGCCCCTTCCCTTGCCCAAGGCAGTAAGAGCCTGGGCTGTTTAGAACCTCTCTTTTCTTACCTATTCCTCCACGGGGCACGAATGTCAGCTCTTTAAAATTTAGAGCACTCTCAAATAGCCTCCTTTATTTAAATCGCCCGTTTCGGGCCTTGTCTCTGCCGCCGAGAGCAATTCGTCTTTCCCACAGCAAAGGTGTGAAGAGGGACCGGTGATTGGAAGGGGAAAGCCTTGGCCTTCGCGTTTTCTCACTCTCTCCCAGGTACCTCGTTATTCGTGAAGTGTGGTGAAAGGCTAAAGACCTTCACCGCAGGGCGCCCACTGGCCTGATAACTGTTTCCCCACTTTGTGAGCTAGTTTGTTTTCTTCAGCACATTCAAAAAGAAGGGTAAAGAAAAGCAGAGGCCCGCGTCTGCAGTCTCGACTCTTTCTTGCTTTGCAGTTGCCTGACTTCAAGCAGACGAGGAAGGGAGCCGAATGTTGTGAGTTACAATGAACTATAAGGGAACGGTGGGTGGCTGGGTGACTTCTTCCAGCTTAAAAGCAAAAGAAAACCAAGAGAGAGAGGAGAGCGCTTTTCAAGGAACGAAGGGAGAGTGTTGAACCCTTACTAGAAACATTTCCTACTACTGACTCCCCACCCCCCCCGCCCCACCAAACTCTTATAAAGCCTAGCACTTTCCCATTGCCCTCCATAAAATAATAATAATAATCGTAATAATAATAATAGCAAAGCAAAGCTGTATGTGATAATGTAATCTTTGGGACTTAAGAAAAAACAACCTGATTTTTCAGCTCCATTGTGGGAACCTGGGGAGGGGAATTACTATACTCTGGAGTCATCCTCCGTGAAGGTTAGGACGGTTTTCATCTGACATACTTCTTAGCTGAGCTCCTTTGGCTCAAACAGATTGAATTTGCCTCTATAAAATTCTTTTTACGACAGTGAGCATGGCAAAACCAGAGAAGAGGTTGGCTCATTGCGTCCACTGCTTGTGCCAGCGAGTGTGAAACCACACGTTTCTGGGATTCAGGTGACCATTTTAACATAGTAGCATTTTAAACCAGCAATGTCATGGACAGCAGTGAGAGTCAGCTCTGTGCAAAAAGGTATGAGATAAGAGTTGAAGTGAAAAGTACCTGCTGGGTAATCAAGTAGGGTTTTCCTAGACTAGACCTGCATTAGCTCTCCTGGATGGGCGCTTTCTCTCCTTTGGATTTTGCACTGACACCCTTTTAGTGGAAGGAGGTAACCTTTCCGCCCGTATTTAAGAGAGAAATGAGAAAATGTACGTATCTGGCTTTAGTGGGGAAGGCAGTCTGCCTTCAGATCAAGAGTGCCATGAAAATCTGCAAATAAACACTTGTTGTGGCAGCCCTCAGAGGTCCGTGGCTTGGTAATTCCAGTATTTAGAGCCAATGGAAATTTTACTGCCAAGGACGAGCTTTCAATATGTGTTAACGTCCTCGCGGAGAGGAGTTCAAAATCACTCTTACAAACAACAACAGAAATCTTTGAAAGCAGAGTAAGGTTAAGAGCCTCGGGAAGGCAGCAAGGAGGTGAGAAGCATTGTTATTGACTGGTCTAGATGAAACAGCACAGAGGAAGATTTCAATTTGATAACGTCACAGCCCTTCCTGTTTTTCTTTGCTGCTTCTGCTGACAATTTTGTAAGGTAATTAAATTGGCTGATTGAAGTCACAGTGGTCATGGGGCGATAAAGACCATTTGGATTTAATGGAATTTAGAAACAACGGTGCGCTGCACACAACTCTTACAGAACGAGAATTTTAATGACTCATTCAGGGTGCTGACTACATAGAACGTCCTGGACGAGTTTAATTGAAAGGGCAAAGCAGATTAGCTGTATACAGTCTTTATTGCACTAGATAGGGGAATTAGAATTATCCTTTTAAAAGACTCATTATTGCATTATCAAGATTTAATGTAGGTTAAGAAAGCTTTCATCCGTGTGGGCTTTCTGGAATATCCCCAGATCCTTTCACCCCGTGTTTGGAACACCAGTAGCCTTGTAAAATGATTTTCACACAATTGTCCGATAGATTGGATGCTGAGAAGTATAACTCGCTTCTTACTGACTGCTACTTGTCTTTTGAAGTGATGCGAAGTTCAAGTAATACCTCCCATTTAAATGTGGTTGCTGAATGAAATGGTTTCTGTCACCGGAGATAAGAAACCAGAGAAAAAGATTTTTCTAAACTATTAGAGAGGTTTTTTTTATTTATTTTATACAAGAGAAAATCCCCTCGATTTAGAAAAAAATAAACCAAATATTTTGTAGTCATTGCAAACAATACCAGGTCTTTTTCCCCTACTTAAAAATATTTACCTTGTCTGTTTCTGAGTTTTAACCTTCACCCTCTTTAATCTCTTCCAGAGGAACAACTACTAGAAGTTCTGTCAATAATGCAAAAGAGAAACTAGAAGGTGCCTTATTTCCATACTCCTCAATCTGCAAGGCAAATTAATGTTTCCCAAATACGCTTTTTATAATGTCATGCTGTAATGTTTGTTGGAAGATTAGATTAAACAATAAGATAACATAATGTCATTATGCTGTCACATCTGAATTGGAATATAGAGAATCAAAGACCACTGTCATATCAATACTTATAATTTTGGCCCCCCCCCCCCCCCCCCCCCAGTCTTTCGGCTCCTTTATTATACAGTAATAATTGTCTTAGGGTTATATAGTGCCTTCAACTTAAACAGCCAAAGCTTTCAGTAAAGCAAAGAGTACAGAACAAACATGTAATGATCATTATTCCGTTACTGGAGCTCAGCCAGCTCTGGATAAACTAGATGGTATTGGAATACTATGTAAAACACTAAAGAGAAGCTCAAAAAATGTATCCTTAATTTCATTAAAAAGTAATTCTTAATGAATTAAACCCACAAAGCATTTTTTTGTTTGGGCAAAAATTAGAAGTGACCTGTGGGTGCGGTGCTCAAGACTGCTCTTTTTACGTTTCCTGCAAAGATATACTTGGATCAAAATTTGCAAGTGATTTGGATCAGCCTGGATTCAGATTTCCTTGAATATTATTCTTGCGTAGTCTTTCCAAAATGCTGTTGAAATACAATAACTCAACTAGGAATGTGTTCAGTAGCTTTGTTTGATGTATCTTTCAAATGAAATACACATTTTTAGATAATATATTTTTAAAGTGTTTCAATTTCTAGGTGTTTCTGCCTGGGGTATAGAAAAACAGGTTCCTTGATAGTATTGTGACTGGTGTCTACAGTAGGGGTAGTTTAAAGCACAGCTACGCTATAGTGCTTAGATAACAATGTTTGTCCTTAGATAACAATGTTTTGTTATCATCGCATCAGAAGGTTAATTCATTTATGGGTCTCACAGAATTTCGTCTTTATATTTGGGGAAATACATTCATTCATATTAGCTGAATGTCTATTTATTACATTTGTATTTCCATTCCCAAACTCTTTAAAAACTCATTTTTTCAAGAATATGGTTACTGGGATTTAAAAGTCAGTTGAACGAGGAATGCTGAAAATGTCAATATTTCAGCATGGAACCCCCCCTGATTGTTAGAGTCACTAATTTTCGTATTAGGCTCAGTAACACTCTGACAGAAGAACAGTCCAGGGAAAGCTTACTTACTATGCTGTAAAGAACTGTTGTTCAGGAGACTCGATGAGTTTTTTTAATTCAATGTATGATGGTTTTTTTTATCTTCTTCTATCTTAATATTTTACTGGGTCTCTGATGTTTCTTAATTATATAAACAGTCTATCTGATTTCAATGTGTGTACCTAAATCTTAAAGTACTAAATGATCCATGCTGTATTTTTACGGATGAATGGAAAAAGTAATGTTGTTTTATGGGTGGGCAAAATAATTTTGAAAGAACAATGCTTTTTTTTTTTTAAACTTTTGCACCTTGAATCGTTTGATCCCTTCCCTCGCCTCCTCTTTTTCCTTGTTTTTGTTTAATAGCTGAAATAGAAAATGATTACTTACCTCTCTGAAAGAGGAATGTATGTTTGAATGTTATTCTTCTGATCCTTTTTGGAAAGTCTTTGCTTTTCTAACTTTCTGGGGAAAATGCACAAAGAAATTAAGAAAATCTGAAAGGCCTCATCTCTGTCTAAAAATTAAACTTCTAGTCCAAGCCCAGTCTTAGGCCTCCTCTGCATTATTTGGAGAGTGGACGAGGCAGAAGGATTAGACAAGGTTGGCTTAGGCTGGATAACTCTTGCATGGCAAAAGTTAGGCTAGATGAACCATGCCTTTCATGACATCAGCAATATGGAGGAAGAGAAAGTGAATTGAGTAGGGATTTTTGTTTTCTCCCCAGGTTTTGAGGTTTATTACCACATACTGAACTCAATTTCTCAGAAAATTAAAAGGGAAAGATAAATAAGTTAATGGATCAACAGCTTGTTCCTGATACTAAAATACAAAAAAATCCTGAAACAGAAACTGCTCATTCATTCTGCTAAAAACTCACCAGCAAATGAGCAGTGCTTGTTTTCACAATAGGTAATCATAATCAGTCCTGTAAATAAGGACTTGTTTGTGAACATATATATTTAACTGATTACTTACTCTACAGAAGTCTGAGTAAAGTTTATCAAGCTTGCTTCAAAAGATGCAGAACTACTTCAGCTTTGGAAGAGCGTGCCATCTTCACATTTAGCTCTTTCTGTATCTCCAGTAAAATATTTCAAATTAAGTGTCACGTTTCTCTGAATATAAAAATAGCTATTACTTTAAAGTGGTTTTTGTCATAAGGTAACTGATACTGAATTTAAAACACTTTTATTAAAATGCTCATTCATGTGCATATACACCCTTAATAGGTAATAATCTGGGTAAATTTATTAAGGATTACTTTATAATTGAACTTGCCATCCACCTGGGCTTTTGTCCCTCTCCAGGAGCTAAATATATACCAGCTATTTCAATCAGGTCAGGAGCTAAACATACATCAGCTGTATCAATCAGCTCATATTTATGCTGCTATTTAAAAGTTGCACATTAGGACATGACTTACTGAACAGTCCATAATAAAAATAATTACACTAGTAAGCATGAAACATTTACAAGAAAACCTGAGTCTCATAGCTCACAATGGTCAAATTTATGACTTTCACTTTTTTTTTTTAAAGCATGTAAGCAAATATTTTAAGTCCTGCCTCAATAGTTCACATTGTAAAACCTTGAAGAAAGCAGTTATTTTACTGGGAGACCAATCAAACCTTCTATTCCTACCTATATTTTCAGAGTCGGTGCTCGATCATCAGTCAATACCAACTACCTAGGTTGTCAGAGAAATACAGTCCTTGATAGTTTAGTTCTAAGTTAATGTGTGTTAGTGTGTTTTTATTTTTATACCACAGATGATATGAAATCTGTGTGTACTTCATAAAGTTTCTTGTATGTAGTTATTCACAACTACAATTTATGGATCAAATATTGAAATGAGATAACTTGTAGTATACTTTAGGTCTGATCCTTCTCTAACTTTCCATTCAGGTTGGTGGCTTATGTTAGTACAAAATGAAAGAAGAATCAGAGCTGTAAATGGTAGGGTACTGTTTAGAAAAAGAATGCTTTAGATCTTTCTAATGCTAAAACTAAATAATTATGTTAAAGTCCATGGAAATTTGTCTGTTTATCCTAGGTATAGTCATTGCCTGGATGAGTTGATGATAGAGTAATCTTCCTAAGATGCACTATTAGGTCTATAGCAACATTGAATGACATGGTGCTCTTCCAGTCAAGCTATCCGTGCTGGTTTACATTAGCTAAGGATCTCATTCCAGACGTGTCTTTCCTTGACATTTTTTTCCCAATTGTTTTTTTTAAAATCACACTACATTTTTTTACACTTAAGTTTGTCATTCACTTACTGACATTAACGATATTTAGCAATGTACTAAGTTGGAAAGGGTATGCTCATTGGTTAAAAATACTGCAGTTCAGTAGTAGCAATACAACTTGATTCACTGATCAAACACTGCAACACAATCAGAAACATTGTGCTATGTAGAAGTATATGTAAATAACAGTAAAGAACATGAAGATTACATATTCTGTAAGAGGAAAGTATTTGCTAAAGCAATAACTTAATTGTTATTCTGCAACATTTATCCTACAAGGCAGGAAATCTTTAAAAGAAATTGCATGTTACTGATTCATTAAGGAATTAGGTAAAAAGATACATTAGGGAAATTAAAATCATACAGAGTACCCTAAATCAGGGGAATTAATTTTCTTTTAAAATGCTTCATCATAGTAATTTTTGGGTTTATATTTGTTAATGGGAACACGTATATTCGCATTTTACGCATTTCAATAACTGAAATTAAAAAAAAAAATCATACAGAACCTTTAAGAAATTCTCAGCATGCATTCAAGTATTACATTAAAATTCATTATTCTTGCTTCATACTGTGCCACTTAACAAGGACCAATATCAGGACTGAACCTTAGGGAACCTAATTTGTAATGTTATTGCTTATCTGATTTTTACTGTTCAACAACGTTTACAGTTTTCATGGCTTACTATACTTACAAAAATATTTTTATTCAAATTGAAAAAGGACCCTAAACCAGCTACCTTTTCCAGTTAATAATTATGCATTTAAAAAAAATATTTATATATTCTTTCTTGGAAAAAGCTGGTCTTTCTGGTGTTATATGGCACCCACATATGCTTCTTTCTAGTCCATATAGCAATAAGCTTTTGGTATTTCAATCACTGAAGCTGGTATTTGAAAAGATTACTGTGCAAAATGGAAATGTAAGGCCAGTGACTAGTCATAGCTAATTTGATGGCAAATATGGAATTCTTCCTTTTAAAAGAAGATGCATTAAGTACTGAGGGAGTGTGTCTTGCTAATTTTTAACAACTATGCTTTTGAGTCAGTCCATTTTCAGAGCAGTGTAGGTTTTTTGGCTAACAGTTTTTTGGTGCTCGCCGTCATACCTTGAGGTCCTGGTCTATTTTAGATGCTGAACTACTTAGACATACTTCCAGATATCCCTGACTACACTATTCTCTTCAGCTGTTTGTGGAGGGAAAAAAAAAAAAAAAAAAGATAGGCAGGATGGAGGTGGTTTGAGAATAATAATGCAGATGAATTAAAGGCCATCAGTGATGAACAAACAACACAAAGGAATTGAGAGGGGTTAACGAAAAAAAAGCTGCACTGCTTACCTACAAAGACCATATACAACCGTGCAAATAGTAAGATTTTTGGTTTCTGTTCACTCAAAACCAACTATAAAGACAATACTTGGCAAAATGATGCAATAACACAAAAAATAAAGTATGGTTTTATTTTTGTAAACTAAACAAGTGCTCAGTTAAATCCTTTGTTTGTTATTGGATATCAAGTATAATGTTTACATAAAGAACAGAAACATAGTTAAATAATCTATTTATGCCCAGATTTGAGCTTTTCTTAGTCTTGAAGGAAACATGCGCGGGGTCAGTTCGGGGGAAGTGGTAAGCGCTGTGCAGGCCTGATCTGTAAGCAGCTGAGGGAAGAAAATGGAAATTTGTGAAAGATACATGTGACTTCCTTTCAGTACTGCTGTATGTATTTGTCTGGATGTCCTTGAGAAGGAAAGACTATAAAATATGACTGTTATTAAGGCTTATCTCTTCAGATCTTGGCAGACTCTATCATTCACGACATTCAATATGCCTGCAGAAACTTACTGTGTGACTGTGATATGGCTAAGAAAAATGTGTCCAAAAATGCATTAAATCAGATTTCCTAATGTCTTTTCAAACCTACCTAAACAATGAAAAATCACATTTAAAGATCAAATCAACATTAGCTAGTCACAGTATCTTCAGTGTTACCTATTTGTGTGACCTTTTGTGTCTAGACATTGCAGATTTCAAATTTAGCTATGCATTTGTATCATTTTGTGATCATTAATGTTCATTAAACATTGCATTTGTTGGAACTCGAGGTAAGACTGTACCATATTCTCATATAAACAATGTGGGTTGCTTTTCAGAGCATTTTCCACTCTTCATTCATGGGAAGATGCTTGAGTTGGATAAAACTGTTGTGTCTAGCTGTCTTGTGGGCACAGGAGCTCTGTTCACATTGATTTCCTTTACTCTCCTGACTCTCATCTTCTAGTTTGTAAGAAAGTTGCAACACATGTTTTTGGAAGCCTTTTTTTCTCCTGTTACCACAGACCATTCAAAAAAAATCCTTTCTACTTTGGAGTTGTACTCTGTACTCATTTCTTACTCATCAGAACCCATCTGATGGTTATAAGGACAGAAAACTAAAAGCTCTTTGTCATCTGCTCTGCTCTGGTTATATACTTACAAAAGTAAACAGCAGTATTTTCACTAATCCATATTAACAATAGATTATTGGACTTCTGATGATAAGTCCCTTTATTACTTATCTTATTTTTTTGGCAGTCATTTCAGAGTGACACAGTGTCTTTGTGACTTGAACAAAGGAACTAGGCAGCAATAGTTTTACAAGTACAGCCCTGTGTGAATGTGTGCACGTACATACGTTTTCCTGCTGTGGTAGCCCAAATGGGGGGGGGGGGAGAAAAAGAAAAAAAGAAAAAAAAGTGGGAGCATGTCTCCTATGCTGGAGTTGTCTTTAACATAAACCAGGAAAATTGCCTGAGGGTGCATCAGGGGTCTTTGATGGAAGGACTCATAAGGACTATCCATCTGCTTCCTGACAAGTAGTGTGAGCATGGTATAGCAAAGAGCTGTGAAGGTGGCAGAATCTGTTCTCACGTAGTGTGATCTTCATGAATATTTTCAAAGTGGTCATGAAAACAAAACATTTTCAAGAAAGAAGCTATGAAATTCAGCAAAAACCACACAAAGTCAAGCGTAGTCATGACAGGAGAAAAAAGAGAACACTTCAGGATTTGCTACCCAAAGAAAGAAAAACTAAATTCTGTGAATGAAGCTATGGATATATACATGCTCTTACGCATTCAACACCCACTCCTCTCCCCCAGCTGCTAAGAACGTGGAAACGGTACTTGTTAACACGTCAACTCAATTTGCCATGGAGCAATATTCTTAGGATAAGGGAAATGTTCATTTAGAGAGTGGATCTGCCTCTGTGTGAGACCAGTAACAACTTACTTTCACTACTGTTCTAAGAGGAGCTAATTATGCCAGTATTACTGGGTGTGACTAGCAGTACTGTAATTCAGTAGATCGCATTAAAGTGAGTTTCTGCTGCAGTTTAATTTCTTCTTAGCTGGGTTGCCTAAAACTACAGCACTGCAACAAACCTTTAGGTAGATTTTCTGGGTCTCCATGGTAAGGAGCCGTGATATGCTGAGGATCAGCGTAATGTTCTTTGCTGAGCAATTAGGGGAACTCCTGAGAAGACAGAAGAGTCTTCACTGCTTCCATACCTGATTAGGCACAATTTCCACAAAAGCTTACCAACGTGGATAACTTCACAAATATGGTTAATAGGTGGAAAGCCAGAAGGGATTTTACTTCCATGAATCTTCCTGCTGAACAATAATTTTAAAAACCAAGAAGTTGAAGGAAGTGACTAAATATTAGCTTATGTTTTAGAGTTCATTTAGCTCTGAAGCTGAAGTAATCCATGGAAGCTCATTTTGTCTACTTTGGCAGAAAGTAAAACCACTGGAAAACAGAAAATATTTGCTTTGGTGTCACCCTAAAGATAGTTGAGTTGTTTATATTAAGCAAATTGAGAGGAAAAATGGAAGGGGCTAGTCTAGGTGTTAATGAAATATTTTGCAGTTGGTGAAGATTATTATGCTGTTATACAAAAGGATTTTCCACCAGGGCTGGCAAAGGACATGAGTACACTGAGATTATCAGATGCCTTATGAGTTCTGAAACACCCTAAGTACAATATTTTATGTTTGCAGTGATAGTGAGCTGGAAGTGCAGAGGATTAGAGTGTTTTTGCTTTTTAAAATATCTTTAGCTCATGTTTTATAATTAGTTGTCTTAATTAAATTTTTTATATTCTTTGGAAATTAGTTACCTTTCAACAGAATTTCAGATTTTTAAGAAACTCATTTAGGTTGATTTACATCACAGGCAAGAGGTTTTGAACACAAAGGTTATTTCAGAACCAGGACTAATATTAAAACAACTTCTATAAAAGAAGTGCTAGCCTTTTTTTTTTTTTTTTTATAAATGGCATTATCTTGCTTGCAGTATATATTATTATTTTTTTTAAATAATCTTTCTTTCAGTAGCAACCAAATATTTTACTTTTTTTTTTTTTTTTTGTCTTATGCAAACACTGTGGTCAGTCATACAAACAGTAAGTGAGACAAAACTTTTCAAATGGACTTAAGTTGCATTTAAAAAAAAAAGTCTTAAATTAATGTGCTGCAAATGTCTGAAGTAATGGGCTTCAGGCATAACTATAACTTCACATGATGATATCAGTGTCTGTTTCCCTGCACTGGGCTTATGTGATTCAAGACATTCATTTTACTTTTTTCTTATCAGAATTAATGTAGGTATAAACCTATCTTTCATGACAAGAAATTTTATTAAGAATTTGAAAATGCACATGACAGTTGGTAGGACTCTTTTAGAGCTAGTTTAAGCATCACCTTTTTTAATACAACCCATTCTTAGGAAAGGAACTGATGAAAATATAAATATATTGTTGTTTGAAGATACTCTTTCTAGAAATCTAGAAAATGATGAAAAACAGAGAAAGTCGACTAACAAATGGTTATTAATTTTTTTTATAAAAGAATATTGTAATTGATATATTTTCAGGTAGGTTGTTAAAAACAATGAAAGGAAGTATGAATAACAAAGAAGAACATTATGTAATTCATTGCCAAGGAGTGCTCTGGTTCCCACCCCCTCAGCAATTATATATGTTTAAGGAAGAAAGGTCTCCACTGGACCTTATTGCTACTTCTGGCTCTGAGAGATCCTAAGTAAATATGAAAAGCAGGAGAAATCAGAGTAAGAATATGTTTCTCTTGTTTTCTTTTCCTTTCCCTTAAATTTTGGCTGTTGAACTGTGTTGGATACAGGTAGTGTGTGTTGGAAAAATGGTTATTTTCCATGCTACTTTATGGCCATTCTTATGTTATATTCTCTATAACATGCATAGTCAGAGAAAAAATAGAAAGTGATGTCAGTGAGCTCCTGTGCTGTTACTGGAGATTAAGATAATGAAGGTTAAGAAACAAATAATACAGCCTTCATATATGGATGAAGGAATGGGAAACCTTTAGATACTGCAGAGGAAAAGAGAATTTTAAAATAAAAGTTAAATGTGATGTCAATAACAAATGGTATATGGCAAGGAAGAATATGGAATAGAAATGGAACAAGGAAAAATAAACACTGAGTAAAGCAGTACTTAGCCAAAGGTGGACATTCAGCCCCGCAGTGGAAAATGACATGGAAATGTAGTTCTGGAGTAGGGTCATGAAAAGAGCTTATTTGTCTCTTTGCAGAAAGATATTAATGAGAATATTGGCAAGTGTAGTGGCCAATATATGTTCCTTTTTGAAATGCAGCATCTCTAGGAAAACATCACAATCTTTGTTGAATGTTATTTCAGCATTTATGTAGAATAAAGGCTTGCTTTAAAAAATGTGAAGTTATCATTGGAGATCCCCAGGTAAAATACTAAACAGAGTCTGGACGATTTTGCTTCTCTGAGGTTTGTGCTAGCAGTGGAGCCTATGGCCTATTGAAATGAAGAGATGTGGATGATGGTATTTCTAATTACACAAGCTTGTATCCAGCTTGTCAGTTTCTTGTATGACTTCTCTCAAAAGAAGAATGTGTTCAGCCAGGGTAAAAATGTGAAAAAGTTTCTAGGAAACTTGGAGGTAAGAGTAAATTTATCTTATTTAAAAAAAACCCAAACAACCAAAAAAGATTTCTTTCCTTCTGAACACTGATATTACAGATTTAGAGACTGGAAAAGTACTATTTTAAGAGCACAGAAACTAGAGAGCATAGTTTCATGCTATGATCAAACTCTGCTGCTGAGAAACATTACTGTGTCATGAGAAATGAACTATTGGCCATTGTTAGATCAATAGATCACTTTCATCATTACCTCTATGGGAGAAAAATCATTATTCAAAATAATCCTACAGCTGCCCAGTGGCTGTTGAGAGTCCAAAGCCCAGAAGGACAATTGGCTCACTGGTTCCACAAAATAAAGCAGTATGATTTCATCTTTCAGTATCTTCATGGAAAAAGTAATGAAGACATTGATGCCTTATTAAGGACACTGTGTTTGTGTACTTTAAGCATTACATGTGCAAAGAAGTTAGAGTTTTCATCCATATGCCAGGATTCTACATATGCCAGTTTTCTAGAAATACTTCCTTCAGACAAAATAAAAAGAACTACAAGTATAGTTGTATATAAAGCTAATGACACAATTATGAAATGATTCATTACAAATAAATCTCAAGAAGCCCTCCTCAAGAATCTTGTGTTATCTGTCTGATCTAGCTATTCTTGAAATGGATCTTCCATCAGCTTGCTTGTTTGACTGGATACTACTCCAAAAAATGGATAAATGTTGGCAATGACCAGAAAAATACACAAGAGAGAAATTGCAGTTATGTTAAAATAAAACATTAATTTAAAAATACCACAGATTCAAGTGAGTACTGTACCTGAATGACAGCCAGTGGTTCTCAGGAATCTGCAAATGGTTACAAGCAGTTATTTTTTTAGGATGCTGATAACTGCTGAAAAAAGATTTTTCTTTTCTTTTCTTAAATTTTTTAAAAAGAATGCTAGTAAATCATGCTACAGTTGGATTTTATGTTACTTTTTACAGATATATCTTGTTGGATTGCTACTGGGAATGTTATGTTTCAGAACTGGGTGTCTCACTTTTGTGTTACTTTCCTAAACATTCTTAAATCCACTGTAATCCTGCTTAACAAAAAATCCAATGTTCAATTTCTAACAGTACTAATATAAAATTCCTGCATGTACTTTGCAAAACATTATAATTGCATTTTAACAGTAGTCATGACAGATCATAGGATTCCATATATGATAGATAAGAAAAAAACCCCAACAAACCACCACACAGAAAATAAAAAAATTTCCAAGTGTTCTTTTACTTATGGAAATAGTAGAAACATATTGTCTGCCCCCCCCCCCCCTTAGTATGCACATGTTAGCATGCACAATACATGCTTTTAGATTTGGTCAAAAAGACAAACAAAATTTTTTGCCTGTGTATAAAACCAATTTTTGTAAAATAAAGTCCGTGCAGTAACTGTATAGCTTTTGTTTAATGACTTCACATTTGGATTTTAAAATTTTGAAACTTTTGGCTTTCAAATTTGAGTAAGCTTGGAATCTGTGGGGTTTTTTTGTTGTTTTGGGTTTTTTTTGTTTTGTTTTTGTTTGGTTTTGGGGTGTTTTGAACCATAGTAAAGTAATAATATTTCCTTTATTAAGTGAAATTCTGTGAGCTTGGTTTTAAGTCAGCATTCTGAAGGATCTGTCAATATGAATGAGGTGTCTGTTTTCTCATAAAACCAAATATGGCTGCTTTCTTTTTGCAATCTGGTTACAATAACTTTTTCGTCAGTGACTGTACAAATAATCTTTAATTCTTATGCTTCTAGAACAGGAATGGTAATTTGTCATTATCAGGAAACCATAAATTACGCTGTCTCTGAATATGATAGAAATCTAAACTGTAATCCTCATTGTTGATAATTCTAAGTGTTTAGAAATGTCTTTGCAGAGTTTTCTTAGTCTCTAAGGAAATATTTGAAAGGTACTTCAGATCAAGCAGAATGGTAAATTATTAACATATTAACTGTTGCTAAAGAACTCCTTGTGGAGATGTTGCTGTGGAAGAACAATGTTCTAAAAGGGACAATCAGGTAGAACTAGGCATTCTTTTGTGTGTATATGAAGCTATTCAAGAATGGTTGTTCCAGAGTTGTTCTGTTAGAACACCACATGTGAGGGCCAAAGGTTTTTAGCACTGCTTTCAGTAAATCCTACAGACTAGTTCATATACCTAATCTATATTAACCGTGTTTCAGCAAATTTAAAATTATGAGACAGAAATTTCCAGACCTAGGTTACAAAGTTCTAGCAAAACCAAAAATGTGTAATTTGGTGATGAAATGTACATCATTTGAGATGTGACAGATGAGCTATCTAAAATGCAGAAATCACTGGCTGAAGAATTATCCATCAATTTTTTAGATATGGTGAATATATAAAATCATCGATCCTGCCATGAAACAGATATGGAAAAGTAGTATCAGCAGTTTCTTATTTTATTTTAAAATAATATAAATAGATAAAAGTGGTTTTGGTTCTTAGGAAAACTTCTATTTTTAATTGAATCATTTTAATAGGATTCTTTATACTTAGTAGTGTCATGGTTTAACCCCAGGCAGCAACTAAACACCACGTAGCTGCTCACTCACTTCCCCCCCACCCAGTAGTATGGGGGAGGGAATCGGAAAAAAGTGAAACTCGTGGGTTGAGATAAGAACTGTTTAATAGAACAGACAAGAAGAAACTAATAGTGATAATAATAACAACAATAAACATGACAATAGTAATAATAAAAGGATTGGAATATGCAAGTGATGCACAATGCAATTGCTCACCACTCACCGACCGATGCCCAGTTAGTTCCCAAGCAGCGATGCCCCCCAGCCAGCTCCCCCAGTTTATATACTAGATGTGATGTCACATGGTATGGAATACCCCTTTGGCCAGTTTGGGTCAGCTGTCCTGGCTGTGTCCCCTCCCAACTTCTTGTGCCCCTCCAGCCTTCGTGCTGGCTGGGCATGAGAAGCTGAAAAAATCCTTGACTTCAGTCTAAACACTACTTAGCAACCACTAAAAACATCAGTGTGTTATCAACATTCTTCTCATACTGAACCCAAAACATAACACTATACCAGCTACTAGGAAGAAAATTAACTTTATCCCAGCTGAAACCAGGACAAGTAGGAAGATGATTGGTAAGAAAAATGTAGCTACAGATAAGCTGGAATGCTGCTTCTAGATTAAATTACTTTTTTTTTTTTTTTTTCTGAAGTGGTCATAAACTATCTTGGCTCTATTCCCACCCACTTTTTTTCCCCATTTGCTTGCTCTTTCCAATTAATGATGTATAATGCAATGAAAGGTTACACTTAGAATGTTTTGAAAAGTCACTCAATTAATTTATAAATATATTTAAGTAACTGGATAACATTGTGTATTTTTCACTGACATATTATATCCGTTACCTTATCACTTCATTAGACTTTGTTCTTATAAAAACCTGTAAGACTGTTATTTAAATTTGTCATCCTAAAAGTCAAAATCCTCATAATGAAAACTTTAAACAGTAATTTGCTATTTTAGAATGCATTTTAAGTGTATTTTGTATTTAGTCAAATTTATTTTTTTCATACAGAATCATAGTAGAAATGGGTTTCCTGTAAATCAAGTCAATGTTTTGACATGAGCATTTAATGTATAAAACATTAAGACCTTGAATCAGTGAAAAAATGTGTATTATATACCAGGTATCACCTGATTTTTGGTAGAGCACTACCATGCTTCAAAATAGGCATCTTGCTAACACGTGGCTCATGAATACTTCCTCCCTATTTGAATTCCATACAAATGCATCTCACAGATGAAAGGCTTGGGAATTGAACTAACATAGTATTTATTTGTGTTTGAAGTAAGAGAAGATAGTGTTTTTATGTCTGTGTTATTGTAGTGAATCTAAAGTGAAAGAAGTATTTTCCATCTTTGCGTAGAGGTAAGAAGAATGGGACCATACTCTGAGTTCACACAGAGATTTGGTACAAGGACCACTCCGCCCAACTGAGAGTGCTAATTTTATTTTTTTTTAATTGTTGTTGTTTTGTTTTTGTTTTAAAATTGGTTTAGGCAGAGATGGTGTTACCTCAGTGTAACTGAGGCCATTATCCTAATGTGTTTTAACATGACAGATCTTGATGGAGTAATCCAAGAACAATGAATGCGTTTCCCACAGCTGCTGTTTGCACTTGAGCATGCACTGGGGGCTGTAGCCATGCTGAGGACCATACACCATCTTACTGTTACTCTGAGAGGACAGAACACATAAGATTTAACATTTAACATTAATCCTTCCTTGTTTTATGAACAATGTGGTATTTGGATGAGGAAAACGGTACATATGACAGTAGTTGGTTTTACTACTGCTTTGTTATCAAAGATTTTCTTCTCTCAGACTTGGCATGTTGAATCTCTGACTGCTAGGAGATCAGTTTTCCGTCACATTTTTGCGTGTTCTGTTGCAGAAATACCCTCAAAGGCAGGCAGTCTTCTCACAGGGGATTTTGTAACTGGATAAAGAGCAGTAAACAGAAAAGTTTATATCTGTTAAAGGAATGTAATTAAGGATTGTTGAAGGACTAATTGCTCACCTTATATTAAAAAGTCAGGAAATGTTAATGACAAGTTGGAATATGAATTTGCTGGGTAATCTGAAGTTTCAGTATTTATTCCTGTTTATGCTCTTCTATTTCTGCAATAGACTATTTAAGTTTTTAAAGGAAAAATTGATTATTTTGTATCTCAGATTATTTTGTAACTAATCAAACCACAAGTCTATTAAGAATTTTTACATATATTGCACATACATATTTTTATATAAAGTTTAAAACACACTTAGAGATTAAAACTTGTTGACTAAAGTGACAACATTTATATCCAGTGTATACTTGTGCAACAATCTTGATCCAGAATTTGACCCAGAACATTTTAGTTATTTTATGAAGGGACTTTGAGTTACTCTCCTCTCATACAGTATAAGTAATTCTCTTTTGGAATCCTAAATTTGCACTAGATTTTCCCTTCTTTAATCAAGGCTCCCTAAAGGCCACATCGTAGACCAGTTAATCCTTTGTACAGTTTCAGAGATGTCAATAAAAATGTTTTGTGTCTGGAAAGATTGCATGATGTGACCTGATTTTTAAGGGGCTTGAGCACTTGTTATTCCTATTCATAGGAAGCCATGGGAAGTGGCAACACTTTGCAGTGACTCTTAAGTAGGTATATGGGACTTTGCAACAGAAAATTTAAAGATGAAGATTTTACATTTCTTAAATAAGGTGTAATTCATATTTCTGCTTGCTGCTAAAGTGACCAGATCTGCTCGCTTACAAGCTTCTCTGGTCTCATTAATGGCTGGATAATTTCACATGGTTTTGAAAACCAACTTTGCTGTTAAATCTCTTTCACAGGTGGTCTAGCCTATGGAAAAAAAATAGCACATCCAATTCAAAATTGTTTATCCAATTTATTAGGGCAAAGATGTTTGGGAGGGTAATTTTGAATTGTCTATGCCTTGTTCTGAACCTTTAATACAAATGGCCATTAGTATGTTTCTGTAATTTAGTCCTGCGGACATGTTTATACATAAAATTTCCCTGGAAGTGTTTGTACAGGATAGACACATACTATTCCTAAAACAGTTATGGCTTTACAACACAATGGTATAACGCTTCTTAGGGCAAATAGAATCTGAAAATCATATATTTGATTTTTACCCAAGTTCAAGGCTTTCATGAATCTAGGATGATCCTCTGTGTTTACAGGCTTGTCTTAGAAAAGTGTACCCTATGTGGCTACATGAACTGTGAAACAAAGCAATTCTGCAAGGAGGCTTAAATCTGCTTACTTGAGAATGCTAAGTAGATAGGTATTTAACCATTACGGCATTCAATGACTTAAAGACTGTAATGAATGTCTTCAATAATATCAAAGTTAAATATGCACAGCAATATTATTAAAAATTTTGCCTTACATCTTAACTATACAATTATTGATTAGAAGCTTAATGCAATTTCCAACTTCAGAAAAGGTTCTGCAATTTCCATGCCAAATTTACAAGAGTATATTTGGCTAATAAAATTGGTTTTCAAAAAATCTCTGTGTTGTTCAACAGAAGTATTGTGGACTCTATTTCACTTAGTGTATCTGTTTCATAAAATAAATGTTATTTTGAAGCATATATATCAAATCAAAACAGATGCATGTAGAAACAAAGCATATGGGTATACATATGCTAAAATGTTCTTTAGAATGAACCTCTTATAAACCCTGATATATAATTGTTGGGAAATACAACATGCTCTGCTGGTAGAGTTACTTTTGTTGACTTTTTAGATGGAAATATAACAGATATTTAAAAACAAAATTTTACTTTTAAAACATAAGATCAGTGAGTGCTGGGAACTTACTAGCAGATTTTTCAACAGTACTTTTTAATGAATGTTTCCAGTGTATGTGTAGAGAGCATCACATGAGAAGAACTTGGTTTTTTCTGCTCTTAAGCTGGCTGAAATGTAGGCAGCAAAATATGAAATATCTTCAAGCAGTAACTAAGTAATATAAGCATTTGTTTTCATTTGCAAAATGTGCTACTATTCTGTGACTTTTTTTGGCTGTTTCCTTCTTATCTTGGTCTTGGAACACTTAAGTACCAACATCTCAATATGCACATACAGCAGCCTGCATAACTCATTTAACAATGAATTGAATTAGTCTTTATGTATGAGGGAAATTTCAGGAACAGATATTTTGGCAGGGTTTTAACAATAAACACGTTATTTCCATTATTTCTTTTTCAGAAGAAGTAAATGCTTTCAAATTAGCATATTACTTCTCTTATAACATGCTGGTGAATGTCTACAAGATTCCAGTGGTGGAGTTTCCCTTCTGCACTGTGGCTACCTTAAATAAATGAATGTTACTGTACAACTGCAACCATTAAGAGTTGAGTAATGAATAATAGCTCCTGGACTTCTCTGTTCCCTTTTTTGTTTTATATTCCATTTCTGTTAATTTCTTTCTTCATTAATCCCACAGCTTTATCCATCCTTTGCAATTTCAAGCTAGAGAAAACAAATTAGAACCCCTGCCCCCCCCACCCCCCCATTAATTGACTTTATTTGCTTTAATGCTGCTAGTCCATATTATCTGCTCTCTTAAATTGAGTTTGGGATTGCCGGCTTTAAGGGTATTACACTGCATTTTGGGATGCTGCCAGCATATCCTGAGCAAATATATTTAAATCAAAGCTAAGCTGCTTAAAAAATTCATGTTATGCTCTTAGTATGGTTTAGAGAAATGTGAAACCATTTAAGACTTGCAAACCTGTTTTATGGCCAAAAATGTATTTGAACTGTCAGGCATATAGTGTAAATTGATAGTCACTGTTAACTTTGTTTAATAGGGAACAATTTCATTGTTTTATTAGCAATGATACATTCTGGGGCTAATTAATTTGAAATTTGTGGCATAATGCAACTATCTTATTTACAGAGGTAAAGAAAAACATTTTTAACTGAAAACAGTTTCAGGAAAAGGAATATTCTGAAGAGATAAAATCATGCATGCAGGGAAAATACACGTTTGTTTTGAACAGTTAAACACATTTGGTTTATGTGTTGCACTTCTATGCATTGCAGGGAACTGAGTATCAAATTCAATAATATGCTAATTCAAAAGTCAATGTATTTTTAAACAGTAAAACAAAACAAAAAAATCTATGAATATATATTGTATTCTGGGTAGAAATACATCCTGTAAGAGAAGCAAAACCAGGAATTTTGAAAGGTTTTGAAGAAGCAGCTTTGAAACAACATGTTTAAGCCAGGTACTAATTTGTGCATTTTTTTCCTTTTTTTTTTTTCAGTAAAATAATGTGGCTGCTCACAAACTAGCCTATGATAATCTTGCAGAAATCTGGTTTTTCTTCAGTTCTGTCCTACAGTCACATGAATAACAGTTGGTGTTAAGGTTAGTGGAAGATTAGCAATGAATATCTACTAAGGCAGAAGTTAACTAAAAGCTAGATATTGAATAGAGTGCTATCTTTTTTTTTTTTCATGTGCATATTCACTTTAGAGAAACAAGTTGTAAAACAATGTGATATAGTCTCAAAAATTTAAATACAATGCAAGCTATCAGTGTTTGATCTACTATTAACCAATCAATACACCAAAAGTATTGACTAGAAACTACAGGGCCTACCCATCCAAAGATGAATAATACATTTTTATATAATCATATCAGGTTACGTAAAAATAACAGTCTAGATTCATACTTTCAGTTTCATCCTAAATCCTCTATAATCTAACTGGATCCCAAATATTTCTGTATTGAGTATTATCTAAATAAATTTTATTACTGCAGAATATTAATTCTTAAATTTTGCCTTAATTCTGTTATGATGAGGCTTAATGTGAGCAACTGACCAGGTGGAAGACTTGTTTTGGGAACAGAGTTAGTCAGGGCCTGTTGGACTCTGAAATTATGAGACAAAATATATTGTTTGTCTTCCAACTACTCATCAAAAGCAATTACAGGCCGTATTGTCTTACTGTATAAAGGAATATATTGCTACAGAATCCAACAAAAAACAGATTTATTTTGAGAGTTATAAAACTCTGGATTTATTCTACAGTGTAGGTGTCTGTCTACCAGTCTGTCTGTCCATCTCATACAGGAAAAGACAGTGGAAAAGCTAAAGCAAATAATAGGGGGCAGGAGTGTGAGGGGAGAGAGGGCTAAAACCCAAGCCCTGTCCAGTTCCAGCATTACCCTGTGGATGTATCTTTTAAGTGACAACCACCTGAGGGTAGATTGCCTGCTCTGAGGAAGGGAGGTGTGACATGGACATCTTGAGCCTACAGTTGAAGTGTGTGTATTTGCAAACAGGGACGTGTTCACATATAGGCATAAGACTATTTTTGTTTCTCCAACATCTTGTTCTCTTATTTTAGATTTTTGGTAAAATTTTGATTCTGTACTTTCAGCTCTGTGCGTAGATGTACACAGACATACATACATGCCCATTACATATACATATATGGAGACTTCAGTTTCTAGCCAATACCTCATGCTAGCTTCCATCACCCAGCTGTGGAGCATTTTGATTTCACTCTCTCCTGCCCTTCATTTTCAGCAAGATTTCTTTATTGCTCTCCTTTGAGACTTCCTTAAAGCTCGCCGGTGACATAACTCTTTACAGTGGTTGGCTTCCTGTGTTCAGAACTTGCTATCTATCATTTAACTCATATTCTTTTTTTTTTTTTTTTTTAAATTCATTATCTGTTCATGCTCATATACTGGCTTTCTTTTTTTACTAGATTCTAAATGCTTTCGTTCTGCTTGTACAGCATCTAAGTATTGCATTGTATTATTACTGGTCTCTATATTAGCCTGATGTTTATATGCTCCCAAGGCATTGAGAAGGTGCAGCTTTGAGCCGCTTGACTGTAAGGAAGGTATTGAACCTGTGTGTCTGCTTCCCCAGATAAATTATGTCTCTGCAAGATTACTATATAAAAGGTAGCCATCACGAGGGAAAAATATGCAAATAAATCTAGGAGATGGATAAGGCTTATGGATGCCAGTTTCTCCTGGGTTTTGTAACAGATGGCTGAAGGAAAGTGTCTGTGCTTCAGGAAGGGGCAGAATTTCAGGTATATCCCAGTCTATTATTTATTTTAGACATGGCCTTCCTTATCCTGTGTCATCCTATCAGCTACCTGTTAGGAATCATTAGGGTGCTAAACCTGATCACCTAGTGGGCTCTTTAAATTACTTGGGGAATTTAGATGTGGACTTTACCCTGAGGCTAGGCTCTGAAATCCCTGTGTGGATCTAGCCCTTAGTTGTACCTTACTTCCAAAATGAATGCACTGTTTCACTGGTTCATATTTCTCTCCTCATTATACCAGTGTAATGTCATTGCAGGCATGACAGCAGCACTGCTGTAAATCAGAGTAAAACTTGCCCAGAATCTTTAATGGATGTTTCATTTCATTCACATTATGTTCATCTTTTAAACTACTTTTTAGATATAATCTTTAATTTCCTCTCTGGGTAACTGCATAGAAATTCTGAACAGCATGTAAGGCTGGAGTAGCACACACTGCTAAAAACTAGTGAAGTGATTACTTTTAATAGATGAGGTGTGTGTGTATTTACGTGTATATATGTATGTAATGCACAAGCCTTGCCTTTCTCTCTTGTTCAGCTAATTTCTAGTAAACACGGTAACACTGATAGTGTGAAAAGGATCCACTTGTTTACTCTGCCTTTCTGGAATAGATACACTGTGCAGACATGCACAGCCACTACTTTTATTTGTGAAGAAGCAGCATTCATTCTTGGAGGATAGGATACATGCTACTTGTGTTAAGTGCTTTTGCTGCCGTTGTGCTGTCAATACTCTTCTTTCGGTATACGTGTTCAAAGCATTGTCCTCAAAAGTAAACCAATGGAACAGAGGGAGCCAGAAAGTCCTCCTGGTGAATATTTCTGCATTCTGTTTCCTCTTCTTGGAATAAAACCATGTCATTTCCACGTTCCACCGTAGTTCTTATTTTTCTGCCAGGAAAAGGAAGAATTCTTCCAAAGAGAAAAAGAGTTTTGCAGCAAACATCAGATAACAAGAGGAAGTTAATCTCCTTATAAAATTTCTGCTGAAGGTAATGGATTTGACATAAGACAGCAAAACTGCATGATGGCCACTACTCAGTTCTCGCTAATTCTGCTTTCACATAAGGAAATAGGACTTCTACTGACTTCAGTGAAAGTTCAGTGGCTGAAAGTCTGCTTGCACAACAGTGAGCAGCCACTGCTTCCTGAACAAATGCAAAACTGAGATGTGAGCTTCCTGATTCTGATAGGTATGACAAAGAAGCGTGTGAAAATCTTTTAGCTCAATTTGATTCATAGTTTTACACCCATATACTTACAAGGTGTGAATGAAAATGTGTCTGTATTGGTAGTTCATTTTTATTCTTCTCCTCTCCCAATAGCATGCTCAGATTTAATATGTAGTTTCAGTCACATCTTTGCACATGGGTCTGGGCCTTTTAGGTTTTGATAATCAGTTCGAGCAGCCAGATAGACATATGACACGTCCAGAAACAAATCAAAATTCACATGGTTGTAAGATGCCTGCTGAGGCAATTGGCAGGATTTCCAATACCGACTCTTGGAACCAACTTGCCTGGAGATGCTTTGAAACACAAACCTACTACAAAGACAATGGTACCTCTCAGTTAAATACCTGCCCCGAGCTCTGTTTGTATTTGAATAGCCCTGTGAGGATTTCTAACAGAATTTAAAAGGTGAGCTTCTTATTTCCTCGTAATTTCCTTCCATTATTTTATATGTTTATATCTTGAATCTATGTCATCTTCTTCCAGCATAATTGATGGTAAGAAATTGAGTCATGTTCTGTGTCGGGAGAATTTGTTGTCATTTAATAACTTAAGCACTGCAGCAAAGGTTTTTTTTGACCAACAAAATAGATGTGAGATGCAAACTAAACTAGTAAATATTTTCAATTAAACAGAAAACATAAGATCCTGAATACACATGCAAGACATTCGAACTGCATCAAAATATTTTTATTTCAAACATTTCTGAGAAAAAAAGATATACTGACCAGTTCTTTCCAGCATGTCCAGATTTTGTGACAGGTTATACTAATCAGTGTCATATTAATATTCAACTGTTTATTTCAATACCTAAATTTGAGGAACTGCATCCTGAAAAGGAGAGCCCACAGCCTGAATTAGGTACTCAGGCTCTGTGTTGGGTATATGGGGAGAAAGAGGAAGCCACAAAAACCAGCATGTGGAACACCGACCTGTCAAAAATAAGCAGAAAAGTGGGGAATGGCTTATGTCCTGGGATTAGACGTTCCTCATAGCTATGAGGAAGTGGCTTTATGTCTCAAGAACTACTTTTACAGTAGTCTACCAACTTCCTCTAAAAAAACCAAAACCAAACCACAAACATTTTTATCACATTTTATTTGAAAGAATAGTAGAGAAGATGCCCAGTTTTTATATAATTATCTAGTGGTTAATGTATTCCTACAGGATATCATAGTTCTGAGGTCAATTTTTGCTTATGTATGAGGGGGAATTAAACACACATCTGCTGCAAACCTACTGCTGATACTGTCTTAGCTTTTGTACTATAATTAATTATTTATTGAGGCAGAGACTGTAAAAGGGAAAATGACTTTCTAGCTTAGTGGTTAACAGACTTTCTTGGAAGAGTCCTGGACATAAAATAACTTTCTTATCCCTTGACTGTTAAAGGGATAATAATCCTTGAGGCAAAAGACTGAGCCCCGTGACTCCTCCTAATCTGTTGAGTTTTATACTGCTCTTTCTTCCTCTGCTGGTCTCTTGAATCTTGAACACTCTTATGTAAACCAGAAATGCTTCAACAGAAGGGATTAAAGACATTGCCCAATTCTATTACCTTTGAATTTTCAGTAATTTGATGGTTAAGACAATCAGCTTCAGGGTTAAAGCACGGATTTAAATTCTTGCAAGGTTGAGGCAGGTGAGTGTATTAGCACTGGAAGAAGTTAGGGAAGCCATCTCTTCCTCTGGCTGTTGTGGTATTTTGTGTGAAGCCAAATCCCATAGGTGTGCTCTAACACCACCTATCAGATGAAGCACTACAGGCAAAACAGATGAAGGAATTGCTCATCTGTTTATGCACCCCAGTAGGTCTAAGCCTGACTTGAGTACTGAGCTCTCTTGCTGCTGTTGAGCCTGAAGTGCTTCCAGGCATGCACAAAAGCAGAACCTTTGGCAGGTTGGAAAGGTTAAAATAAGAAACAGGCATTACTGGCTTTAGGTGTTAAAGAATTAGATGATAGAATTAGATGGCAACTGAGTGGGATGAAGACCAGAATTTAGGCATTTGGACTTGGGATATGATAATTACTAGATCTGTATATTAGAAGGAAAAATAAAAGTGAGGGCATTGTTTGTATTGAACTAAAGAAAGCAACATAAAAGTAATGTTAACTTAATGTCAAGTGCTTTTGCAGTAAGATACTTTATAATTTCTTTGTTCTAATAACAATGGTTTGGCAGTTTTTGCATGCTACTTTGATATATGCATTGACACTGCTGTAATCAGCAGAGTCAATGAGAATCATGAAGCATTACATATGCAATGTTCCCACAAGGTGTTTAATATGTTAATATTAGCAACAACTATACCCACCAATATATATTGAAATACATGGAAATATTGTTTACCAAACCAATATGGCTGAGGTATATGTAATATACAGCATAAAAAGACCTTGACAAATCCCAATATGTTAAGTTTTGTTGTCACAGTCATTCTTATCTACTTTGTTGTCAGTATTAAGCCTCTTCATTTTGTGCAAATACTTAGATGCAATTATGATAGGAGGACAAGGTGCACATGTGTGCAGACAAGGTAAATCTTGCCAAGATTGGTCAGAAGCACTGGAGGCTGCACACTCTTCCTATGCTAGAACAGCTAACTGTGCACCCTTTCTTCCATGCAGAAGTTTATCAGTAGCAAAGCATGGGTGAAAGGTACTTACAAAAGGAAGACCGGTTGTAAGATGCATATACGTCATTTGCCACTAGGTAGGAAAAATGTTATAGATATAAAACTTACATATGTGTCAAAATCATATTGTGTTAATGGAAATTGTTCTTGATCAATAAATTTATTACTCTAGAACAGACTGATAATTTGAGAGTGCATGTGGAGTAGTCTTTAGGCAGATTCAGAATATCAAACATCTTTTGACATCCAAAGCAAAGACAAACCCTGAGATTATTGGCTATTTTGGGATTGATACAGTTCTTTTTTTCATGGAAAACACTGAAAAGGCTTATTTTTATTGTATTTGTCATATTTCTTTAATTTTCTTTCTCATTCTGTCTTAATACCCCATGGCTTTCAGTCAATGTATCTGCCCATTCTTTTGAGTGACTGGGAGTTCTGGTTACTTGCTAGCAGGTTTTCAGCTGCTGGGATGAACCTGATTTACAAAGAAGTATTATAGGAATAAACCATATAAGAATTAGCTACTAAAAAAACAGATGGGAAAAAGCCCCCAAACCAAACTTACAGGTGACAAGTATAATTACCTTTGATAAGGAAATCACTCATAAAAGCACAAAGCAATCAAGGCATAATTATTTTTTCTTCTGTTAAGGTCTAAAAAAATTTCTGTGTAACATAAAGGGTCCTATGTTATTATTTAAGGGATTTGTTGCACTGAAGATTGTCAAAATAACAGATCAGTTTCAAACAGCCTGAATAGATATTTGAATTGAGATTATAGGGATGAGTGCAATACACGACAGCTTCTCTGAAATTCTATATTGTATGTCTAGACAGAACCCAAGTTATCATATTGCCTATGTATGTGATATTCTGAAAATTGTTTTAGGAAAGCATGTATTTCATTCCAGGTATGTAGTAAAATATGAATACAAAATAATACTGACAGTAAGTTAAAAAACTCCTTTCTCTGGAAAAACAAACAAACAAAACCCCAGGGTTACCTCTTCTGGGAAAGGATCTCAGAACTAGTTAAATAATAGATGTATGTGAGACTGAGTGATTTCATTGAGGTGACTAGCAGAATAGCAGCAAAAGTAGTTTATAGCATGCTGTATCTATACAACACTCAACATATAACACAATATAAATTTCTTTACTTACATTCATAAGTCAGGAATAAATCTGCTGTCAGCTAAATTAACTTTCTGTATGAGGCAAATGAAACTTCTGTTGAGATTTTGCCTTAACAATCATAGATATAACAACAAAATGGCATTTGATGTTTATGAAGGACATAGAAAAAGGTCTTTACTTTTACAGAATATAAACTGCTACAATGAAAAGATTTAAGCATCAACTTTGCTCTAATGAGAAGGTATGCTCTAATGATTAGGACTTTTTTGTTGCTGGCTTGTTATGTTTTCTTACATGAAAATGAAATACAGGTCATTTTTAGAAAATTTAATCACACATTCCTAGATTATGAGAAAAGTTTGATGCCAAAATATTTCATGCATTATAAAGCAGCTGTTGCTAAAACAAACAAAAAAGTGTCGTTGAGTATGAATATTAACTTTGAGAGAAGTAGCTGCAGGAAGGTGATAGTGCTGCAAACTTTTGCTTGGTTTTGGGTAACAAATCCCCTGGCATTGCCAAATTGTCAAAAATATTTTCTAACCCCTTAAAAATGTTAATTCCACTTGGACTGTATATCAAACAAGAACTGAAATTATTTTCACTGGAATAGTAACTCTTATAGCTTGCTATCACTGTATTATTTTACTAATGCTCATTTTCATGTATCTGTGACTTGGCCTGAATACCGTAAGAGAGAACCAGAGTTACACTCTTCTGTTTTGTAGACCATAAACTTATGAGAAATGCTGCTGAGTACATATGTTGCTAAACCTAACAGTCCTTTGGAAATATTGTGGATTCCTCATTCATTTCAATTGAGTTATCTTCTTGGGTCAGGCTAGATTGAAAACATCTAGTCTTGGAGCATCTAGTCTCTTGGGCCTGGATAGTGTGTGCACCTGCTAGGGAGATGCTCTGCGTGCCAGAGGTGCCACAGAAGCTCAATGACCAGAAAGGCTACATTGAGGTCCAGCGCTATTATCAAATTGACACATAGGGATTTAAACTTTTCAATACAAATAAAAATGCAGTTAGTTATAAACAAATTAAAATCCTGGTTTTAGCATTAGTGATAAAAAATAAATTTATGTTCTCAGGTTTAAAGAAAATGACTGTAGTTTGTTTTAGACGTGACTATTTTGATTTGACTTTTCTGAGGGTTTTTTCTTTGATTCATTGTGGTAGTGCATGTCAATAAGGACGCATTTGTGTGTGTTTTCTTATACATATGTCCAGTCTATATTTTTAAAAGTGATGTGATTTTAAGCGTCAAACCGTAAGAAAATCCATGTAGAAGAAAAGGATGAGGTATTGAACTTTGTAAGCTCCTTTACATTATTACATACTTGAACCTAAAAATGGAAACATCGAAGTGATGTCACTGGCAAACTAACATAACTTTCCTTCCTTGCCATAACTCTGTTACAGAGAGACAAAGCAGACGTGTTTTGATTTTTCGGTCTCTGGAACATATACTAATTTTTCTTAATTGTCGTACAGGGACTGCAAGAACAGACCTAACTCATGTGAAAATAGATATATAGATGTCCTGCTGTCTTAAACAGCAACATAATAGATGCCTTTGTCCTCCAATATTTTGCAAAAATGCTAGTGAGGACGGTACAATATCCATCAAAGTCCAGCAGAGAAAGTAATTTTATTAGCAGATATTTCAAAGTCTGCTCTGCTTATTTTGGTTGAATTTCTACAATTATGAAACTCCCTCTAGGAGCTTGTATGTTGTGTAATTGAATGAGTTCTTTGCCTTCTCCCACATCTTTGTTCCCATCCCAATTGCCAGAAGTTGCAATTAATTTTTGCCTCATTCTTCCCTTCTTTTTCTAAAACCTGGCTGAAACAGAGATCAACAGTTGAAAATGTGGCATGATTTTGAGGAAAACATTATTTTCTCTATTGTAACTGTACGGTCAAATAAAAGAAATACTGCAAAGTTCATTGTTTGAATTTCTCCTTGGTAAAAAGCCTGTGCAATATTGTGATACTGATATTAAAAATTTCATAAGGATAAGGAAAAATAGGAAGCAAGTTATTTAAAATTGTTCCAGTGGTTCCTTCCACAGAAGGTGTAGAATAGCAGATACATGTTTTAATGTTTATTGATGTGGTAGAGATCACATATTTATTTGTAAATACTTACACTTATTGTTGCATTTGAAAAGAAATATTTTCTTTTTCAAGTATCTTTTAAGATTTTATAAGTACATTAATAATTAATTCCTTCTTCCTGTTTCATAATACTCAGGACAAGCTGATGGGCAATTGCAAGGGTTAGAAAAAAAGATCAGGCTGTTCATATAACATTAGCATTAATTAATATTCCCAAAATTAAAATAAATTTTGCCAAACTGTGGGGACACTGCAATAGAATAATTTTTTACTCTGAGTTCAGCTTGCCTTGCTAAAGATTTTTGGATATATTTGTGAAAAGTATCAATCTTGCTTGATACCTACTGAAGTAAATCCTTTGCACAAACTTTGACTAGATTAAAATGGGCATTCTGCTGTGGATTAATATGCACATTTACATGGCACCAGCATAGTTTAAAACAGCAGTCTAAACAAAAAGAAGAACTCCTTCACTTTAGAAGTGTACACTGTATAATGTGCATGAATGACATCATTGGTTGAGCCACTTGATTTGGAGTCAGTTTTGAAGATAGATTATGCAGGACATACTGCAGTGGTATCACGATTTTGGTTGAGATTCTCCCTATTATATATGGATGTGGTAAGAGTCTTGTGTTATAAAACAGAGAAAAGAATTGCCAGGAATTCCAATTATAGAAATTATTATTTTCTTGTAGAAAATAATTAGTAATAATTAGTAGAAATATATTACCAACAATGAGAAAAACAGGCTGGCAGGTTTCTTTACCAGTCGTTGAACCAGCAGGACAGGATTTTACTCTAGACTTTCTTTTGGAATTGGCAGGAACTTCACAGAGGTCTGACATTTAAGCTGAAGATTAGACAAGAGAACAAATGCTCTCAGTTTTGAAGGGCAACCTTTGGTAAAGTAAGAGAACTGGCTTGGGGTGCTCAGCTGGAGTGAGAACATTCCTGGAATGGGGAAGCATAAGGATAAAATGAAAGTTGTCCAAAGTCAAGATGAATTAGAGCTTGCAAAGAAAATGAATACAAAAAGTTTTCTTAGCTTTATACATTAATAATAATAAAATATAAAGTTAAAAACACCCAACGAAACAAACAAAAAAAAAGGTGATGTGAGCTGTTTTCTAGAGAAGAGGAGCTAAACAGTATATAATCTGGGATGACCTAAAACCTAAATGCTTTCTTCAGTGTTCAGTAAGGTTAATGATGATCATAGTACAAGGTAGAACATGAGGCAAAAGCAGAATAATAACTTGTACTGAAAGTTTGACAATGAAAATTACCACAAATTGAAAACAAATTTGAAACACTTCAGTAATTTCACAGTAAGGATTTAGGTAATCTCTCTTTCTATGTACTGAAAAAAAGGACAAGATTTTAATATATATGGGTGTTAGCAAATGATAGGGCATTACCAAATGTACAGTCTCTGGTAGTCCATGCTAAACTGCTGACTAAGTTTTTGACCGTATTTTGAAGGAAGGAAAAGCTCAAGAAATAGATTTAAAAAGAAAATGGGAATTATTAAAATATGTTTTATGAATTGTAGATTTTATTTCTGAATCTATTCGAGAAATTATTACTTTTATTAGCAAAAGTAGGTAAAGTATATCTAATCTTTCTAAATTCCAGTAGGTTATTTGACAAGATTCCACATGAGAGATGTTATAGTTAGACTAGAAATGGTGACCATTATCATGGAATGATGTGAAGAAACTGACGGAAGAGGAGGTGACACAGACTATGCTGATGGGCAAGAGTAAAGTTAGAAGTGATGTTTCTCAAGTTACACTTTGATTCTGACTTTTACACTTTTTAATTACTAATGTAATTGAGAAAAAGAGAATTGTGAAGGAGAAAGCTGCAGACAGCAAGAGGGACTATCCTGAAGACAGGATAGTAGAAATGGGATGAAATTTAAAAGGTGCAGTTTGTGCATAACTTAAGATGCACCAGGGCATGAATATATATGAAAAAGAAATAATGAGATGTAGGAAAGGAATGCCAGAGTATAAGGAATGTACTTGGAAAGAGATAGGCTATTATGGTCACCCGTATTCAATAAAGATGGACAGAAACTGAAAAAGCAGTGCAAACAAAAGGAAGTGGGATGGTCGGTAAACTAAAACCAGCCTTAAAAGAGGAAACTAGGATAGTCTTAGCCATGGAAAATGTTCCTGAAGAAAGATAAGACTATGATCTCTAAATAACTCACAAAATTAAGTTTATGGGAGGCTAAGTTACCTAACTTAAAGGAGAATGCTAGCAAATGAGCACAATTGATCTTAGAATGTCAGGAGTCCATCTCAGGGTTTCTTGATTCACCTTCCACAGGAACAGTGGAGTAAAACACGAATTTGTATTTAAGGCATAGTCAGTTAAAAATAGACAATAATTCTGTGACAAGTTTCTTATGTTTGATAAAAAAGGTTTTAGAGTTCGCCTCCAGTCCTCTGTTTCTATATATTTGAAGGGAATTTACTGTTACCATAGTAACAGATGTGGAGAAGGAATTTCTTTGTTATTCCTAGATACGGCCTAGCTAGCATGGACAGTAAAGGAATTAATTTCTCTTTGTTAATTTTTTCTCAACCCTGAGTAGCACTTTGAAAGCTAGTTGGAAATGCTGTGGATTTGTACTGTATAAATGTATATGGCTGATTAATTATCTGACATATTAAATTGACTTAACCTTTTTGGGTGCTTGTGTTTAATCAATAGCTTTGATTTTTGAGCCACTTATGTTATTTGTAGATCAGAAGAGAAGATAACTTGCTACAAGATCTGTCAATGTATGAATTTTATGGAGATCAATGAATATCAGGTATTCAAACTGAAAACAAAAGTCCACAGTATTTCATGTGGTTTTCTAGCTCTGGAAGGTAACATGTGTAGCAATAGCAACATGTATTTTCAGAATTAGAATAAATATTGCAAAAAAGGTACAATACCATTAAAAGGGGGATTTTAGCATTCTACCCCTAGTATTGGATTATTATGTTACTATGTCATATAAGTGTCTCATGATTATTTTATATTTGGTGATGTAAAAATAAGATGAGTACCTGTGGTCTGAATTTGCCTTTGGTCTGTGAACAGCAGCATGTTATCCCCCTTCAGTGAATCTTCAGGTTTTATTGTTCATTTCGTATTTTTTTCTAAGAAATGAACTAATAATGGAATCTTTAGCTGGATATAAATATGTCTCTCTTTAAACTCCGGGAAATAAGATGGTATCCCAATACATGGTGTTCAGGGACTATGTTGACAAAAATTGTATTCCACTGATGCCATAAATAGCTTCATAAATCTTTACAGCACTGGAGTATCATTTGTTTTAAGAATAAGGAGAAACTGCAGACACAGTGAATATACAGTGTTAAAAATAAAGAAAATTGAATATATAATAATATCTGCAGTAGAAACCTAGTTAATACGTACACAGATGTTGTACCCCAAAATATAAAAATCGATATTTTTCTCTGTTATTTAATGTTTTGTCCAGAATGAAATGTTATCTTGTTGAATTTCATTTATGTTACAGCAAAACCTGAACAGAGAAAAAGAATATTAAAAAAATGTTGAATGTTATGGCAATGGAATATTGAGATATGTTAGACACTGTATTTCTTTTTCTCCACTAGGCAGCTGATATTATGAATAGTTGTTGCACAGATCCCTTCAAATAATGGCTTGGGTCTGTCTTTTTTTTTTTTTTTTGTCAGAGTGTGCTTTTATGTCTGTCTGAGTCCATGTTCATAGACTTAGCTGTAATCACACATTGAAAACCAAAACTGTATGTAAATAAATGTATATACTGCATTTCTCTTGAGAAGTCTAGTAGGAAAAAAATATAAATGTACTGCACTATTCAGCATACAGTAATACTGTAAGCTTAGAAAGATGCTAATTTGAAGTATATCACTTGTATGAAACAAATTGACATTTCTTACTGGCAAATGTATATGACTGGGATCTGATACATAAGAGGAAAGTTTCTTAAAGAGTCCAGTTCCATGCTGTTATTCACACAAAGTGCACATTTGCTTGAGTACAGTTAGTAGGAACAGGTAAAAAAAGAGCAATTGCAAATGGAGAATATGGTTAACAAGCTGCAGATGAAAGTCTGTGGAGGCTCAGGTCCTAGGCAAATAATCCCATTTTAAACCATAGGGACAATTCTTGTTCTCTGAGGTTTGAAGGAAGGCCAGACATACCTTTTCTCAGGAGCTGGGATTAACTGTATTGACATGACTATTATGCAATTCTAAGCAGTGAGCAGACTGACTTAAAAAAAAAAAAAAAGACAGAAAAATCTCTTCCTTCCTTTTCTTTGCCTGCCCCAATTGCTTAGTGAGACTACCCAAGTTTGACTGTATTTTTACTCTATTTAGATAATGAAGAAACCCTGCTTTTTATTAACTTGTACGAAAAAAGCTGGATTGTGATACAGAAGACTAATATTTCTATTTAAAACAGAAAATTTCTATTGAAAATAGAAATATCCTTTTTGATTAATTTCTGAATAATTTTCATTTAATTTTTGAAAATGTTACCATTGGTTGGATAGTGACTGATTTTTACTGGGTTCTAGGAATTTATGAAAAAGAACAAATGAACAGGGTGAACGTGGGGAAAAATACTCTGTGGGAAAAAATACTCTATGGGCTAAGAAAATACTACCATATGTATTTTTGCTTTTGGCAGAAGAATTGCAGTGCCAGTAATTTGTCTGACAAAGTGAGGTTTCTCCAAAACTTTCTAGTCTTTGGAAGAGTTACAGACATTTTTTTATTATCTGGAAGAGTATTGTTTAATTATGTGCAGAAACAATTGGTTTTTATTCAGAAAGCTGGAGTACACTTTGATTCTGTAGTACACTTTGAATCTAGGAGAATTCCTTCTCCTAGAAGAGAAGGAATAGATAAGTGTTCATTCTTACTTTTTACTTACATATTTCTGCAGCATTGAATGAGACCAGATGTTTTTACTACGATTTCATACATGTGAACTCTCAAATGTGTAAATTGAGTCTATATGAAAGGGAAGAGAGTGTCTTTGTAGTATAGTATGTTTTCCTGCTTTATATTCCTTAAGGATGTAGCATGTAGGTAAAAGAAGCTTTGAGTTAAGTTCTAATTAATTTCTTACCTTCAAAATGCTTGTAGAAATGAAGTCTTTTCATCAAACAGCTATTTTACTTAAGTACCACAAACACTCCAGCAACTGCTTTAGAATACAATTAATTGCAAGATAACCTGTGTTAAACCTTCTGTCCATATCTGCTTAAAGACTGACTTATTTTAGGAAATGAAACAACACAAAAGAAAGAAATAGCTGCAGGGTTTTTCTGCTCTTTAGAGGCTGTTGGCCAAAAGAATAGGGACTGGAGGGATTGTATGCTAAGGAAAAATGTATGCTTCAAGATAAGGTGGTGTAAGAAGGTTAGGTAGATGTATCAGCACATCAATCAGCTGCTTAGTCCGCCCAGAGAGGGAACAAAGATTTATCCCATGTTATCTTATGCATTTAAATGGGATATCTAGGACACCTTCAGAGAAGATTCCATTCAAATTGGTAGGATGAACTTAGGCCAAATTTTTGCATTCACTAAAGAGTTCCACTTTTGTAGAGCTTTATTTCCCTAAATTATAGCCAGAAGTTTTATCTGCTCAATCCCAAAGATGAGAAAAACTAGAATCAGAATCACACATCTATAAATCTTTGAGCAATGCGAGCTCTACATCAGCTTGCATCTTCCTTAATATTGTAATTACATTTTGTTGTTGCTTTTTTAAAAGTTAACTGTAAAAACACTGTTCTCTCTTTGTTTTCACTGAACAGTTCAGCCTTATTCCTGTGTTTTTAATTTACACTGTTTATTGGAAAATAGCATGCAAAACTTAACCAATTTAAACCAATTTTTATAAATTTAGAGTGTTTAAACCACATGGAAAACTGCAGAAAATACAATGCATTTCTATGAGATGATTGCTTAAGTATTCCGCAGTCCAACGTTTTTTTGTATGGCTTTTACAACCTTACATTTTGTCTAGAATTGAAAAATCAATAGATTATCTGGCTTCACCTAGTTTTCTTTTGCTTAGTTAATACTGTATAACATACATATTTTATAAAATAAAAATATTTATTTTAAAATTAATAAAAATATTACCCTGGAAATCAAGCTTAGCTATTCAGCATTGCCAATAATCTCTTTGGAAAATGCACATTCAGCAGGCACTCAGAACGTCAGCTTAGACAGTATTTGAATCTTTCCTCATTGGTGTTCGTCTAACCGGGTCATAGCTTTGTAAGTGAAATCAGTCCCCACAATTACTATTGTCCTTTTAACACTACTAATGTGAATATGACAGTTATAGAATAATAGCCCTATGTGCCTCTCTGGGAAAGTCCTGTGTGAAACTGTGTATACTGAATTCCATTCCTGATCAATCATAATTAATATCAATTTAACATCTCTATGTATCTACCAGTGTTTGTATAACCATAGAAATAAATTCTGAAGCAAAAGGTTAGTGTCCTTTTGCAAGAAGAGCAAGACAGGAGTAGAATATGTGTACTATCAACCCATCAAAATGAAAAGAATTAGAAGCAATTGGATTTTTTACTATTTCTCAAATACTGCTGAGATACACAGCCTGATGGAGTAAGATGTACTTAACGCTCCTTGTATCCCTGTTTGACAAACCCCAATTTATTGTCCTTAGCCAAAAGCAACCTAGTACTAAAAAAGATGATTGCAGGGTTTTTTTTTCTTATCAAAGTAGCTCTTATTTTGATTCTGCAATGTTGGGTTGAATCTAGATCAACATATAACTTCAGAAAGGTGGCCTTCTTCCTCTGGTATTTCTGCAGCTCCTGTATGGTTACTTAACCACGTTACCCCGTGATGCCTAGTTATCAGTCATATGCAACTGGCTAGTAAGGATCTGTACCAGCTGACAACTTTTATGCAGAAAAATGCATAATTGTCTGCATAAATAATCTTGATCATATCTCCAAATAGTCCTTGTTGTGATATTTAAGTTATGCAAATCATTCAGTTGCCCGGTAAACACAGGAGTGTTCCAGTGACCTGTTCTGATTCATATTGATGATGAGGTAGAAAACCAGAAGAAATATGAGATTTCTAGATGACAGGATAATTTTACCCTGAAGAAAAAAATGTAGTTAAGAAAAGAGAGGTGTGGATATTGACCACAGTATTTTGACCATCATGTAGCTGCCTATGATTTGGGATGGCCCTTCACAATATACCACAAAAATGTTCATTTGCTAATGACACGTCTTTCCACTCAGGAAGATGGCACAAGAGATAAAAGTGACATACTTACCTGCAGACTACCGTGGCTTCAGCTGGAAGAGCTGTATAGAGGGAGGAGAAGTGGCACTGGCACTAGAGTCAGTTGTACAGACATTTTGCGAGTGGTGAAGTTGACTCTCACAAACCAACAAATGTATGCCGAGAAAACTTTCTTACACAACTGTAAGTTATGGCGTATGTGTATTAGTTGCTACAACAACCAACTATTTCCCATTTACCATTTTCTTTTTAAACCATTAGTACTGTCATCTAGGAATCAACATCCATTTAAAAACTTGAGTTAAGCAGTATGTCTAAATAGAATTGTTCCTTGAGTAGTGAGAAAGAGAATGTGAACAAAGAACAGCACTGTATAAATTATTGAAGTTTGCACAAGATGAAAGTCAAGAAAACACTTGGGTTTTTTAGTATAGTAAAACTTATTTATTTATTAATTTCAGGCCTTAAGCACATATTTTCAGTCTTGCCTGTAAACCTACCAGAGGTTGAAGTAAACTGCACAGGTTAGTAAGAAAGTGCATATCTGGAGCAGCAGTAGAATCTGTGTCATAAAAAGAAGCAAAATCAGATGCCCCCAAAGTCACCTAGACAGCAAGGTTTTTAAAATAACTGGTTCAGAGGGAAAAACATTTTCAATACAAACATTTTCAATGCAAAATTCAAATAGTCACAGTGCACAATGAACAGAGAAGAACTGGGCAGACTGGGACTACCCATTCTTGCCTGAGGCTTTCAAGGCCACAGGGAAAACTTGCCATACTCAAGCTGTTCCTTGAGCTGTGAAGACAGAGAGGTGGCAAAGGAGAAAAACAAGAAGAAAGACAACAGAGCTTAGAATCAGTGGACTTTTTTTTTATTACCAAAGTTTAATTAATAAATATTTATTTTTAGAAAGGAAATAATTAAAATATGTAATTTATGTTCACAGATTTTAATTCTTTTGTGGCCTGAATGTTAATGTGTTAATATGTCATTTAATTAAGCTTTTGGTTTGTCATTATTGATATTATAGGAGTACTTCATATTTAGGTATCAAAGAGCTAGGAAGCTATAGGACTTAGAAATAAAATTTTCCTAAAAAAAAATTGAACAATAAATAAACAAATATATCCTCCATTTTGCACTTTAGACTCTGTAGAGTAATTAAAAAACACCGTATTTAGTAGAACTGCAGAAAGTCTTTCATATCTGATATCTAGGTAATGAGAAATATCCAGAAAAAGGAAAACCAACCAACAAACCTGAGGCCTGAAGAGAAGGGCAAATCATGATTTGTATTAAAGTTCTTGATTGTTCTGAAAATTCTATTCTAATTTCTTTCCATTTATGACCATAAAAATTGAGGACAAGTAAGAAATCCTAAGTGTATTTCTCCCTAGAAAATTTTCTTTTTTTTTTTTTCTTTTTCCCCGAAGTATAGATTGTCCTTAATTCTTGCTGTGTCAGTAGTGACTGAAGATATTTAATAACAACCAGGGGTTAATCAAGATGCAATTCTGCTTGAAACCAAAGTCTGAAGATCAAAGGGCAGTAAATCTTAGGTCATTTTACCTTAGCTAATACAGTCTGTAGGTCTTCCATCTTCAGAAGAAATTACAAAATACATGACATTAACAACACAGGTGTCCCATGGTAGCTAAGCCCAGCATAGAATATTTCCTATGGTTTGCTATACAAAGGAACTAAAGGATGGTGGTCAGCTGTTAGTTAACGCTTACGATACTGCACTCTGTAGAAAAACCTTAAGCATCTCTCTCTCTCTCTTGGCTCGTATTTGCCGAAGACGTAGGTGAAATAGCTTTAATTGAATCCTTACTATTACTTTTCTCTGGTTGAAGAGTATGTTAAGGAAGAAGGAACACATGAGATTATATCCTGGTTTAGGAAACAGCCATTCGACCCTCACAGGCAGGTATTTTTATGTAGACTGTGCCCCACTGATTTCAGCATGAGTCTGGTTAGATCTGTTTATTTGCTAGAGAAGAACTTCGGTAAACCTTTCAGGTAATAAAACACTTCTTCAAACTTCAAGTATTTAAAAGGGAGTGAGCTCCATGACTGGTCATATTTTTAGGCTATATTTTTTGCAATCCACAGCTAAGATTACACATTTATATTAAGCAAGAATAGAGATGAGAATAATGAAAGAAACTTCAGAGGAATGAGAACACAGTAGACGGTGATCATCGTCATGAAATATATGATGGCCTGTCCCCAAAAAAGAGAGAAATTATTTTGGGTACTGGTTAAGGTTTTGGGTCTTTTTTTTATTTCATTTCAGTAAAAGTAAGAAATATTATCTTTTAGTATAACCCTTTCCAGCCCTCTGACAAAAAGAGCTAGCTGATGGGTGAGGGAGAGTTTGTTGTCAGTATACTTTTTATTTTCTGCTAAGCAAGGAAAGGCAACTCCCATCTGCTTGTTAGAATTGCTGGGCACCCCAAACAAAATAAACATATAAGAATGTAATCTTGTTTGGGCCCAGCTAAGTCACTAAAAGACTTTCTCAGTTGATGTCCCTTACTAAAATATAATTATTATATGGTTGACAGAGAGCTGTTCTCAGTTCTCTCTTTTACTTTGCTTTTTGAGAAGAAAGTGAAGAGAGAAGAAAAAGAGTTGAGGCAGGACAGCAAACAAGTGCACAGAAATTAAAGAAGGCAGCTTAAAATGAGTTAAAGATTTGGCTTTCACTTACTGTGACACTGACATAAAAATGAGTGAATGGATACTATTTAAGATTGTATGGTGGTAGTACACAAAAGCCGCATTAAAGAACAAGGTTTTATTTTATTAGGTGTAGGTAAAAGGATTAGGTTAGAGGGTGAGAAAGTCTGTACCCAAAGGCATTTAAAATGTATTTTTAGTGGGGCTAGTTAAAAACAGCCTTTGTATCTCACAAAGCAGAGACCTAGCTCAATGAATGTAGGTATGTAAGTTACTAACATAGTGGCTCTTGAAAAAGGTTTCAGATTTTTTGGTGTATTGGATTTCTTTCAGATAGCAATACAGGTAATTTTAAGTTCTTTGGGGCAGTGCCTGCTTGGATCTCCTCTTGTGAGAAGCACCAAATATGCTTTATATAAATCTGAAGTGGGGATGGGGAGTGTTTTCAGATAGCAAATGATCACTATCAAGATTTTGAATAATTATTAGTTATTTGGGTTGAATATAATTATTCTAATGTTTGGAAATACTGCCTTTTTACTTCCTGTAGAGCCTAATCTTTTCTTTGGGCACAGCTTTTTATTGTCTCTTCCTCTGATCCCAGTATCTACTTTTGCAGATACACAGCAATGTATTCACCTCTTCTGTACTTTTTTATTTAAAAGCTGTCTCTATGTTTTGATAGAAAAAGACAAATGGATGTTTTTCCCATCTGGGAAATTCATGAAATGTGATTTGATTTTATTGTTTTTCATGGGCTGCCTTCACTCAATGATCTTGAATTGGACTATGCTCTGTGAGTGATCTCTAAAGCACTTAATGTCACTAGTAATTTTCTGATATTTTAAGCATTCTTCACATGCAGTACTCCACTTTATCGAGTTAATAATTTTCATAGAGAAATCTTCAAGATTTTTCTCTGCGCTGGAGAGGATAAACTGCATAAAATTAATTTGTGAGTTCTCCATTGAGAGACCTCCATTACGTTTTCAAGAGAAAGTTCTAGGAGCTGAGAAAGATGGTTATCGTGGGAATGATAGAGAGAATGAGGAATGCATATCCAATGTATGTAAAATATTCCATATATGGTAACAAAACAAAGGTGATGACAAACAGGTGTGGAAGGCCAACATACTCCCTACAAGAAAAGGAAAAAGAAAGAACAGGAAGATAATTTCTCTAGTAATGTCTTCCCTGCTTGAGGATGCTGCACTGGTAAAAGCCACTACCTAAATGCCAGCAAGACCTCACTCCCCTCACACAGGGGACACAAAGAACACAGACTATTTGATTTTTACCACATTCACCACATTTGGAACTTCAGACTCAGCAATCACACATGAAGTATTATCTTTACTACAGAACAGAGTTAAGCAAATAAGAATTTTAAAGAGCAGTGTGTGTTCCCTGAGAAGGTTGTGGCTGTAAGATGGGCTCTGTTTTATTTTTGTGTGGACTTCTAGAGGGCAGATGCATTAGCCTAGGAGACATGGAAGGCAGAAGTAGGTAGAAGGTAGAGGTAGACAGAAGGTAGCATACAGGCCTCCTGTGAAATGTATCTCAAGTCCTTCATAATTGCCACTGAAAACTTGAGATGAACTTTGTTGTTACATGAGTACTGGTAAAATATAGCAGTTATTGATTGACCAGAATTCTTTTTCTCCCGTCTGTGGGTATCTTTATTACTGTGGTAGGGGAAAAATTTTGAGGATTCTCTCTCCTACAGACATCTGCCAAATCTGTTGCTGTTGCATTGAGGGGGAAGAGTCTCATATTATCATTGTGTTCACAGGGTGATCCGTGCTGCATAAAGTCTCACTGACAGACAGATTTTCTGTCTTGATTTGGAAACTGTTCTGGAAGGAGAGTGTGGATTTGTGGCTTTTGACTGTGTAAGGCTAGAAGCTGTTGGTCAGAGGCATGGATAAATCAGTGACTTCTCTAGTATGATAAAGACATTTCTTTTCATAGAACTTCCACTTGAGACTCCAGGCAGCTTCAAGATGTCTCTTGACTAGATTTCCCACAATATCCTGAGTTAGGCCAAGAAGGCAACAGGATAATGAGCAAAGAGTGCTGAAAAGTCTGGTGAGGAGCAAGGGAGATTGATAGTCTTGGTTCAGTTTAAATCCTGGCCTCTCTTTCAGGTGCTTGGTATACTACTTTTTTGCTAGACGTTATTGTGAATGATAGCA
Source organism: Harpia harpyja (assembly GCF_026419915.1). Taxonomy (NCBI): domain Eukaryota; kingdom Metazoa; phylum Chordata; class Aves; order Accipitriformes; family Accipitridae; genus Harpia; species Harpia harpyja. Next base: position 13,961,565 of record NC_068942.1, on the reverse strand, counting down.
AGAGTTAGGCAGGTCTTCTGCAGAGAACAAAAAAAGTGGGTTTATTAGGTGTTCATGATGCAAGATGCGTTGAGGGCAGGTCAAATTCTAGAAGAGTCTTTGCTGGGTGTATTATATGACTGGTAAAGTAAGTGTGTCCAAGTGTACCTCAAGCTGGTCACAAATCAGATATATGTGACTTAAAATGTTGTTGAAGCCTTGCTGTATTGATTCAATGGAGTGAGTGCTCCAGCCTTGGACTCCCTCACTGAACAGACCGAGAGGGTAATTTAATACACTGGTGTAGACACAGCTGTATTTCCTAGTTTTTTTAATGTTTCTTTATGTCGCTATAAACCAACAGTGAGCTGATGAAAGATTATAAGAGTCTGCTGGAATTTCCAGCGCTCTGGTCTGCTTTATGCAGTTCTGTAATATCTCTGTAGGAGTGTGGTGGGGAAGAAATGTTTTCTGGTTTTAGTCCTGTAGTTTCTAAACATTTTTTAGCCTACAACCTGTGCTGTCTGTGTATAACAGTCCTTCAAAAAACCCCCCAAACTCAGAATGCAGTGTTCAGGGCTGTTCATAACACGGTATTCTCATTTTACAAGCACAGTGTGATGTCAAGAAGAAAAAAAGCATGTTTAAGTTTAACTTGGTTGTAGCGAGATGTTGGAATAGGAATTTCTCTTGCTTTGAATTAGGCATTTCACGGGGGGATTTTTCTTGATTAAGACAGCTACAATACTTTCACATAAATTATTCAGCAATTAAGAGGAAACTGTTACAAGATGCAGTCATCCTGGCCTAACTATTATTCATGTGGGTCTTTAAACAAGGATAAAATGGCAGGTATACACAGTGAGTTTTGGATGGTATGTTTCCTGCTTAACCAGCTGACTCTATTCTGCAAACAATGTATTTTAAGTTCACTTTCAATTTTGATTTTTTTTCAATATATTACTGCTTCATTAGAAAATGTTTATTTAAATTAAGTATACAGAAGTTCAGTAAACTGACTTCTCAGTCAATTACACTTCTCAGTACTTGTTTAGTCTTATATCCAATGCCTTCTGTACATAATATACACACACTTTTTAATTTCTGTCTAGTCCTTGTGCTTCTTCATTTTTTTTCTATTCTGTTTTGTTTTCAGAACATTACTATCACTACTTCCCGATTCTTCAATGTTTGATCCTTGTACCATTCTATTTATTCCACAAACTTTTTAGTCTAAAGAAAACAAATCATAACTTTATTACTTTTGTGCAGTTCTGCACTCTGTGGCCTTCTGGCCACAGTGATACCAACTGTAATAATAATTGTTATTTATTTTTGTATAATATCATAACAGCTGTCAATCTGGAGTTGAAGTTTCTGCAGGTTGAATTCTGATTTGAATCCTGGAGCTGTGAAATCCACTGTGGAAAACAGCTCCCAGCAATATCCATGTCTTTGATAACGCTATCTGAGATGCAAGATCTTATTTTAGCTTTTAGAGAGGCTACTAATCCTAATGTACCAGGAGGAATAACTGGTTCTCTGATGTGCCAACCAAAATATTTTGACATACATTGTGTTCTTATGAAATCACTCGCTAGAACATCATCATAATATGGGAGATTAGACATAAAAAAATAAATTTCAGTGGACCTAGTGTATTTTTCTTTAATTTTCTTAAACACCTATTCTCTATGCAACTTGACGGAAGAAAATTCACCTTGACAAATTTGCCCATTGTTTTTGTTGCATGTAGTTCCACTTCTTTTAATACTATTTTGAGGGTGTAAGGTAGACTAGAATTTGAGCATCTGCAGTAGATGCATTCACATTCTTTCCTTGCACTCAAGTTCTTATCTCGCTCTCTGCTTTGGGTATGAAAAGATGATACTTTTAGCCTCAGGTCACACATATGTAGTTCGTTATACCTTCATGAGGATTCCCTTTGAGACCTGAATCCTCACAACTTTTTGAATTGCCTGTATTTATCTTTCAGTACACTGCTAAACCCAATCTGTTGGATCCATGTTGTAGCCGGTAAAATGTGTTTGCTACAGGTTTGAACTTTGTCTCATAAACTAGTTGAAAGAGCTTGTCTCTTCTCTCAAATAGTTACAATAACATGAAATATAATGGATTTTAAAAAATCACTAAATCAGTCCTGAAGATATATAGTATATCTAGACAATGTGCTGATCAAATTAAGGTTTTATTTCATTGAAACCAAGAGAGTTTATGCATCAGAACAGAGTAACTAAATCAGTTCCCTGGAATGTACTTTCCTTCTTTGAGGTACAATGTATCTTCATTTTACCAGCTACACTCTCTTTTGAGAATCTTGTCTAGGCAGAATTTGAGGACTTTGACACCTGTCAGAGATTTCCACATATCCAGAGAAATGGCCCTTTGGATACTTCCAAACAGCTGCCTCTGTGTTGTAACTGTGGTTTATCCATGCACAGTAAATCCAGTTGATTCAAGACATGCACAGATTTATGGTTTAGCACATATTAGGGAAATGGGAGCCCTAATTTTTCTTTAGTGAGATCAAAGAAAATTTGTCACTTGGACCACCTGGCTTAAGAAGCAGCCCTAACTAAGCTAAGCTAAACTAAAAAAGCTAAGCAGGCAGAGCCATTTTCAAATACACAATCTAGCCTTGACATTGCTGACATGAAAATAAATTTTGGACTTCAGTGGATTTTTTGTGTGCAATGAATTGACTTAAGGATAACTAAAACATGACAGTGCTTGAATATAAAAAGGAGAAAATTACATACTTGGTAAGTCTGGTCCAAAAAAGCGGTGCACATTACCTTGCATCCAGCATGAGAATCTAACCAGAACTTTGAAGCCATCTTTAGGAAACCGTATTTTCCTCTGATTTTCCTTAACATGAAGTAGCTGAAATGTATTCTGCTCTACAAAAAATCCTGTTCCAGAATTTAGCACTTGCTTTCAAGCCTAAAATTAGTGACTGTAAAGAGTAAGGATTACTGTTCTAAATGTAGGTATTGATGAAAAAGTACTATATGTATATTTAAATTAATGAGAAAATGAATGAAAACTCTGTTAAGGAAACATTCTCATGTTTCTACATCCTCAGGTAGGCAACAGGTACAGTAGGCACTGCAAACTATAAAAGGAGGAAGTGACAATGTGGTGGTGTACTTCTATTAAATATCCAATAGAAATCCCAATATGACATGTATGTCCCTTAAAGACAAGGGGATCAATTATTTCTTTGTAAATTCCTTCTGAAGTCACTATCAGGTGTTTCATTGCCTTTTGAAGTCATGAATTGTGAGAATTTTACTGAATTCTTTAAAGAGCCTTTTGTTCCACAGAATGACATTTTTGTTTTCTGTATAGAAATTACTGATATTTTGTAATTAATCTTGATAAAATATGTGGGTATCTATTTGGGAAATTGAATGTGTAAATCCAAAATCCATTTCAATTTCTGATATACACAAAGAAAAAAGTAAATCTTAAAGAGTTCTGCTATTAGCCATCAACCAAGCAATTATGAAAATTAGTCTTTAGATTATGGTGATTGATTTATAAGTATAAAAGAAGGTAAATATCATAAAAGCAGGTATTCAACTTAACAAGAAGGTAATGATATTTGTTCCCATGGAGAAACTTAACCAACATTTTTAATTCATTTGGGTGCACATCCTTTGAAAACTGAGGTGTGATTCTCCACAGCTTTGTACCTTGTATTAATATTTTAATGTTTTGAAGTTACACAGAGCAATCAGACCAACTGAGTCTGTATTACCTATAGAATGAATGCTCATTTATTTATTCTTAATCTCTGTACAGTAGCAGAACAAGTTCTACAAAACTGTGAAACTCCCTAAATCAGCTTGACATTTTGCATTGCAACCCTAGGAAAAAAATCCCACTTCACTAATTGCTGATAGCACCCTGTGAATATTATGAATTTACTATTTCCTGGCAGGTGTTCTGTAGGGATGTTCATAAATACAAATAATGAATACTAGGCTGCATAGATAACGTGCTAGTCACATGCCAAATACCATTGGCTGAGTAAAAAACTATTCCTATAGTAAATGCTAAAATAAATGGATGAAAGGGGTATGGAGACATAACCTGTAATGGCTGATGATGGATGGATAATGAAAAGGCAATAACAGACAACTAAGGGAAAGAAGAATCAAGATACTTGATTTTATTTCTGGATGTCATTTTTCCCTTTTCTAAAAAGGAAGTGTAACACAAAGAGGGATACAAAGGGTGGGAGGACATCAATAAAATGAACGTTGCAGACTCAGGGACCTGCAAAATTGATAATGTTCTTAGTTTGATTTCCTGCATGGTCAGGCAGCAATTGAGAACTGGGAAGGGAAGTCCTACAGAAAAAGAGGATTGACTCTCAAAGTCTGGAAGGGCTCTATTGAAATAATGTTTTGCTGAAATAAGTAACAAACAAAAGTCTGTGCTAACCTTTCATTTATTGTCACAGACGGCATACACTTACGGATTTGTTCTTGATAGCACAGATATTGTATCAGAAAATACCACTCTCATATCCCTGAAATTTCTGCTCATTAGTGTATCTTTTTTTCCCCTCCTAGCCTCCTGGCAAAAACTGTGGATGAGAAGTCATCCTGATATGAAGCCTGAATTTGAATGTCAGGACCTTTGTATAACGTTTGTCTCAAGTTACTGTTTGTGTTGATACTGCCCCAACCAGAGTGACTTTTACTGTCAAGTGCTGAGTAGAAGTCAGAAAGTCAGAGACCTGGCAATGAATCTTGATTTCAGGAATATTCATTGAAGTTCATTCTCTTCCTCCATATGCAGAGATGACAAATAGCACATTAAGATGCTTTTTTATTTTCTTGGTGTTACACATTATAAGGAGTAAGAGCACTCAGTTGTTTAAAGTGTTACAAACTGTTTTTGAGAAAGTATGAATTACACCTCGGGTAAAAGCATATATTCTTTGCACAGAGTCCAAATATGCTGCCCAGCACAACTAACTTGACTAGGCACTAAGGAACATTGCAGAAAATTTCCCTCCTTTCCTGTGTTGAGTGGCAGCTGAGTTACCCTGTAGTTGTTGCTGCAGCCTAATGATTTAGGATAAGTGACACATGGTTTTTCTCCTTTCCACAGAAGGGAGAACTCCAGAAAAAATAATAGTGTGTTCTCCAGTGTACAGGCTAATACACTTACAGATGCCCACTTACGTAGAAAAGTCATTTGTTCTTTACAGTATCTGGGCTTCTCACCTTAGATGAAGCCGTTGGAGATAGTCAAAGCAGGAGAAGACATTGATTCTGAGCAGTTTCTGTGAGGGAAGAGCTCCCTTCTGGATAGATATGATTGTCCCCTGAATAGGGGCTTTAACAGTCTGTTCTGACATGACATCATAGTAACCTGTGTTACTATTTCTCTGTGTTAATTTGGGAATTTAAGAGAAACCAAGTGATTCTCTAATCACTCTTTTGAGTAATACAGTTAGAAAATGTTACATTTCAATGACAGGGAGAGGACCTGGACTATGCAGTAACCTAGGTGTTGTCCCACAAGCGGGGTTCGATACCCGATGTGCAATGGGCCAATCTTACACACAGAGCCGAGGTATTTATTTATTTCATGTCTGCGCAGAGTTGGGTGCCAGGTGGTAACTCCACAAAGCTGGCACACCACACCAAAGAAAACCAATGTATTTATTCTGTTACACGATTAGTAAAAACCCGCCTAAATTTACATTCATTGGTTAGTAGTCACCCTCTTATCTACTATTGGCCAGTTATATATAAATTAGCCTTGCTTGCTATGTAAATTAGCACGCATGCTCCTTGCAGTCGTGGGGGAGCAAGTTCTTCCAGCCTGGAACTGAGTCGGTGGTCGGGATCTCCCCCTGTCGCCTTTCCCTTTCCCCTAGTTCATGCTTCTTTGGCAATCATCCGGCCTTCTTCTGAGCCTTCTGGGGTAGGATGTTTCTTTTTTATCAGTTTTTAGTTCCCTCTTCAAAGGCATAGTCATTAGTAAGGTATGCATAATTTATATAAAGTAATCAGGCCTGAATACGGAAGCTATCAAGTACTGGTCCTCCTTAAAGGACAATGTGTCATATTTAACCCTAAATTGAGCAGTATCACCATGGCTAGGCCATGACTCAAACATATGACTACATAGGGAAGTATATGAGGAACAACCACTTCTGTAAAGTTGTAGTCTACATTATGAAGTGTTTGAAAAGTTCTATTCTACAACCTGGATAACGTATTAATAACAAGTAAAGTAAATGTGGTTTGGCTAAAGACACTCATTGTAACTGGCTGTTACATGAATTCACACGCTTGGCATCTTGTTGAATGTTCATAAGGAATACACTAGTTCCAATACGCCTCAACTCCCAGAACTAGATACAACTTGATGAGGATGGTGGTATCCTCAGTAATACAATGTAAATAACTATCAGGATGTCTAAACCTGGTCAGTAGCTCATGTATACATTGTATACATCTGGCAATACTGAAAATATAAATGGCAAAGGTCAGTTTAAAGACAATTACTTTCTCCTTGCGATACCCCTGGAGCTCAGTGGCATATTTAAAAAACTTGTTATTCCTTGTGCCTCATCCTGATCATCTCCTGACAATTAAAGCTGCAAAAACCCCAACAGTTTTCCATTTGGGATGTGGCACTTTTAAGCAGGTTTAGCCCTTTAGTCTTTAGTAAGTTGCACTGGAGTTCTTTGGAGAGACAAAAATGACAAATATTTATGGATTATCTTTGGTAACTTCCACCTGGTTAAACCTAAGTTAAAAGTGCTTATTTTTCTCTGACGTTCTTCCTGTTGGGAAGATATTTTTCTTTGGAGATTTTAATACTGTTTACGATTTACCCTCTCAAAGTTGTCTTTTTCCTGTGTCATATGCAGAAAGAGACCATGGCTTAAAAACAAACATAGTAAGGACTGGCTGTTTGTTGTGTTATTTTTCAAAACCTCCAAAGGTATTTTTTTACACTTAAATATTCACTCCTCACCTTAACAGAAAAATTTTCTCTCTCCTATACTGAATGTATGCACTAAAGAGAATTCAAGGATTATTTGTAGGGAGAACCATGGAAGGCTATCCACATGTGCACAATATGTATTATTAATAGAATGTATATTTTATGTCATGTCTTTATTTTGCTTTATATAACTTGGGTCTTATACATTCAAGACAGAAGAAAAGGCAGTATATCAGTTCAAAATTCATGAAGTTACAGATTAAAAAAATGACATACTTTAGAGTATGAATGAGGACAGAGTTCTATTTTGGGTTTCTTTTTAAAAAGCACAATATGTAATTATAATTAGTTGATTGGCAGTCCTTCAGCATGGTGATTTTAAAATGTTATACAACTTGTTCTACAATCCCTTTTCAGAGTTATATGACTGCTAATTTTAAAGAATGATAAAGTTTGAGACATGTTATACTTTAGGGACTTGAATAGTTAAAAATCGTATTCATTTCTATTTTAACTTGAATGTTAGCCCTTAAGTATGGTGAGTGATGCAAAAAAGTCTGACACATAATGTAAAGAATATATCTAAAAGGGGTCTGGTCTGGACATACTCATGCAGACTATTTCCAGGCAATTCTTACTTGTTTGACTGAGAAATAGATTTTCATCCTGAAAGCAAACATCTGTGGTCTGTTCAACCTTTTTGTCTGCTTATAGAGCATGTGGACTTTTACCTGTTATACAGGACAGAAGAAAAAAGAACTGACATGTAAAAATTAAAGTCAATTTTATTCAATTAAAAAAAAATTTGGAAATCCTGTTTTAGAAAAGACGGTTATATAATTTATAGCATGCTTCACATTGTGTTATTTGTGCAAACTTCATGTTTCATAAAACTGATTATCTGCCTACTTTTTCCGCTCTGTTAAAGATCAGAATTTGGTGTCTAATAAATGCTTCTCCTATTTATTTCCTGCTGCTGAGATTTTGTCTCCTGTTATTGATCTTGAGTGGTTCAATTTTATATTAACATGGTTTCTTCCTTTGTATTTCAGTAGTTCTCAGTTGTTTGTTTGTTTGTTTTTAATTCTATATGAAGAGACAAAGTAAAAAATCTCATGCCAAATTTTGTAACATTTCAAAACCTAGTTTGTCATCTACAGATGAAGTAATGTGGATTGTTTGTGGGTTGTTTTTACTGCCCTTGCAGCACTTCTAAAACAGCTCAACCTCTCTTTGCTATTATGAGTTCTAAGTATACACTTTGTTCTAGTGACATTTTTAAAAGACCTTTTCTGCCCTTAGGTATGTTAGACATAATATTTATCAGCTTAGTTCTAAAGAAAAGCACTTAGGTCCTTTGGCTTCAGGAAAGCAAGTTTGGTGATCAATCACCAAACTGCAGAGAAATACCTGTGTAACTGCTACCACATTCACCTACTTCACTTTGCCTTACAAAGTCTAAATTGAAACTGTAGATGCCAGTCCTTGGGCCCTTAAATGATTCAATTGTTTCACCTTTAGGTCCCCTCCCTAACGTGATATTTTGACTTTTCTTATTGTTATCTGATGATCTCTCTCTGTAGTTGTTGGAGTATTAACAGCACTGTTTGCTTACAGCAGTCTTTAGGTCTCTGACCTACGTAAGGGTTACCATAAGAAATATATTACACAGACTCCCTAAGATGACATTTCTGCTGTTAACCAACTTTTTTGATCGTACTGAGATTTGCCTGGCTTACTTTCAGAGAAATCAAAGCCTTTCCAGCATCATTCTGTCTCATTGACCTGTTCTTTCATTCTAGAATTTCTTCGTTGCGTTCAGGCAACTCCAATTGTAGCATCTCACAAACTGCTGAACAGGAGCTAGTACCGATGCCACCATGGCAATGTGCATAAAGAAGATACTAGGAATGTAGAGGTCATCCCTGTTTTTCACTTGAGTGTGCAGATAATGGGCTTAATGAGAAAATAATAATCTCATATCCAGGGTCTAGAAGAATCCCATCTAAAGGGAGAACTTCCTTGAATCCTTGACTGAATGACTGATAATTTTTTTTAAAAAGTTATCAAGTTATTCAGTTCCAACCAACTTCTTTTGTGCTATGTAAGTAAGGCTTCTGAAATTTTAAATGTATAGGTATTTTATGATCATTGACAATAATGTAAATAAAAATATTTCTGCTAAAATAGATGGAATATCACTGGTATAAAAAATTAAGGGAAGGAAGACTAGGTCAAAACAGCTGTGAAGACGCAGGCAGCTGAAGCACAGTTCCTTTCAGTTTATGCCCTGTTTTCCTTTCTTATTCATATTGAGAATTGAGTGAATGATCCTTTTGAAAGGAAAAGGGTTACACTCCATTTTCCCTCATTGCTTCCTGTCAAATTTTGACACTGAAGGACAGGAATAGAAGAGCTTCTGGTTGCAGGCAATGTTATGATTTTTATACCTATTTTCTCATGCAGAATGGACACTTGTCAGAATATGTTTTTATTTATATGTTAGGGAATTTGGAAGAGAAGAAAGCTGAACTAAAGGAACTTATTTGTATGCAAACTTTCTTGCAAGCTTTATCAGGACACAAAGTAGTAGTTGTCTCTCTCTACATACAAAGGCTCAGTACATAGGAAAGTAATGCAGTTGGGTAATGCAATAGAAAAGTGACAAGGTAAGCCATGGCAAAGTCATTTCTCCCCAAAACTAGTTTTGACTCCCTTTCAGTGTAACTCCTTTCTTGCCCTTCAGTCTTACATTGAGACTTACTTATTTTTGCTTGATGACCAACAGTTTAACTCGGCTTTGTTCTGTAAATCAACAAAACAAGACCCATGTCTTGAAACTCATGTTCATTGTGGCAAGGTGATGACAGCGGGGGGTGTGCAGGGATGGCCTCTGTGAAAAGAGGCCAGGGGCTTGCTGCCTGCTGAACACAGCTGGTTCCAGCCGGTTCTGCAACAGACCCACCACAGGACACAGCTGAGCCCATCTGCAAGGTCAGTGGTGTCTACTTAATCCTGATGACACCAACGGCAGAGAAGAAGGAAGGGAGGAGGTGGCTCCAGGTGCTGGAGCAGAGATTCCCCTGCAGCCTGTGGAGAGGATGTCTGTGGAGCGGATGTCTGTGGAGCAGGTATTCCCTGCAGCCCGTGGAGGGGACCATATCAGAAATGGGTGATAGTCCCTTAAGGAGCTGTGGCCTGTGGAGGGCCCACACTGGAGCAGGTTTATCCTGAAGGACTGCAGCCTGTGGAGAGGACCGATGTTGGAGCAGGGGAAATGTGTGAGGCAGAGAGAGCAGCAGACAGGAGCTGTTACATACTGACCACAACCCCCCATTGCCCATCCCCCTTTGCTGCTTGGTGTGGGGGCTAGAGGAAGGACAGTTGGGAAAGAGGGAGTGAAGCTGAGCCTGGGAAGAAGGGGCTGTGTGGAGAAGATGTCATTTAAATTTATCTTTGTTTCTCACCATCTGACTCTATTTTAATTGGCAATAAATTAATTTCCCCCAAGTTGAGTCTGTTTTGTCCATTATGTTAATTGGTAAATTATCTCCCTGTTTTTATTTTGACTCATGAGCCTTTACATCTTATATTCTCTCCCTGTCCTGTTGAGGAAGGGGAAAGAGAGAGTGGCTGGGTGGGTACCCGACAGCTGGCCAGGGTCAACCTACCACAAAATTGTGATGTAAATTCTCTTTAACTCTTGTGTTCTTAATAACACTTTCAGTATAACAGCACCATGGTATTATGTGGAATAATACATGCAAACTTCTGCATAAACATGTAAAGGAAGATCAAAATTTTTTAGTCTGTGGTTAATAGTTAAAACTGTACATTGAAATAAAATGGTGATATATAATCAGTGGACAAATGTTTCTTTCTCTGGTGAGCTCCATTTTTGAGGATTTTGAACCATAATGAGGTAGCAGTAAGATGATTGCATATAGATGATCTAAGAAAGGGTACTATGATTTCTTAAAAAAAACCCCTAAACTTGTAAAAGTATGCACTGATTAACATTTCAGCAGTGCCACTACTTACAAAGCCCCTGTCTTAATTTCTTGCTAGAAAAACTAAGCAGTTGCCAGGTTGTATAAAATTTAGCAGGTAGTCCTGCTAAATTTGAACATAGCCGCTTCTATTTCAGCTCACACAAAAAGTTGACTGATTTATTATGTGGCCTGTTGGTTCTTTTCAGACAACTAAAAGGAGTGACCCTTACGTTGCTCTGTAATGGAAGATTTTCTCTGAGGTGTTGAGAAGAAAAAAGACTTTTGGAAATAAAGCTTTATCAGCCTTCATTATTTCTAATTACTGATAACAAAGCATCTGAAAGGTGACATGTTTAAGCTAGGAGTACTGTAACCAAGAGATCCAATACTACCTTTGAAAGACTAAATTACTGCACTCTCCACAGTCAATGAAACTTGGAAGACTCCTCACAGTGAGTAATTTCCTTTAAAAACAAAGAAATTCTAAGGAAAAAGTGCTTAAGGATCTCATTGGGGCTATAAAGAATTCCAGTAGTTAAAATATGAAATATTAATATTTTGGCTGAAGAGTTAGTTTAATGAATATTTTATTATTCAATCCTATTTTCTTTTGTGTGTCTTAATTTTTTCTTAACTACAAGTAACATTTTAAAATTTTCCGTTAGGGGTCAAGTCTTTTATTTTCTTCTCTCTCTGGTTGTTCCTCCTTTATATATTTATTTACTCGCTTACTGCTAAAAACAACCCTTAGAAGTGTGTCTTTCAGTGTTTTGTTTTTTCCTGTGTACTCCTGACCTTCCCTTCTTTCATCATGCAAACTTGTCCCCCGACAAACATCAGTCTGAGGCTAGTTGGTGCACATCATAAAAACAAACCCAAAATATCAAACCACAAACTAAAGAAATAGCATTTTTGCTTATTTTTAATGTTACCTGCAGTTTCACATTAGAAAAAAAAAAAGGAACATTTCAATTGCTTGTCATTTGAGTTGATATTTGTTATGCTGAATAGCTGTGTCTGGAAGACTATTTTCTGAAAAGTTCAGCCAGGAGTGGTTTAGATAATTCAGCCAACAAGGCTTGAGAGCACTGGTAATATTCTGATCCTGCTTTATATTGACCTCTCTTCCTTGCATGCATCTTCTGTTCTGATGCTTTTGAACAGGAATCTGAAATTATCATAAGGCATTGCTTTTATCGCTTCCATGAAAATGCATATAACCCTGATTACAGAGTGATAAATTTGGAAAAATATAAAATCACATCCCAAATCTACTCAGTGGGAACATCTTTGTTTTAGTAGCTGTTATCTCCCCAAGTGTTACTCTTTTGGGGCATCATTAAGTTTCTCTGAGATCGTTGATGACTAATACATGCAGTTCTTTCACAGAGTAAACACGTTCTGTCCTGATGCCAAAGGTGCAAACTCATAGGGAAAGGGTTGACTTTGGCTGTAATACTGACTTCTGTTAGCAACCAAAGCCTCGCTCTTGTACTTTTAGTAATGTTCTTTCCCCTGCTCTTTTTGTATAAACTTACAGATATTTCAAGCAAGATGGAGAAGAAGGAGGTATATTTTTATACAAGGAAGAGATGAATTGCACAACAGGCATAAGACTGGTAAAAGTCAGCAGCAAAGATTTGAGGTAAACTGGAGACTGACATTTAAACACTGGAAAAGGAGTCTCAGGAGGATAGGACTGGCTTCAGTATGAACTGGGAAATGACCAAAGAAGGGAAGTAGCTGACTGTTACAAGAAACCTCATCCTTTGTAGTGTGGCAAGGTGCTAGAATGACCATATGAACATTTCCTAATTTTTTCACTTACCACATATATCCAGTGTGTCTCATTTTAAAGCAAAACGTGGATTTTATATTTCCCAACATAGTATAATATCCAGGAATATTCAGAAAACATCTACACTTCTGAATGAAGTGTAAATCACAAATAAATCAAACTGTGACAAACTATCATACAAGCTTTCCCCTAAAAGAAGTAAGAGATTAATGTCACATGAGACACATAGCACAATAATGTGTCACTAAATCTTTTTTCATTCAGGCACCCGTAATCGGGTATTTAGGGACTACAACAATGAAACTGATGTAGGACTGGAGTAGTTTTTTCACTCTTGAAGAGGAAACATTTCTGTTCATATATAATGTGGCTGTCTTGGTATATCAGAATAATAATAACAACTATCATATAGGGGGAATCATACAGAAAAACTCTTGGGTGACTTTGGCCAGCTTTGCTCTTTATCTTTCCCTTCTGCTGCTTTCTTTGTTTTCCCTAAAGGAGTGTTCATTTCATCTTCACTGACATTTAAAGTCAGGTGGTGACTTTTAGTTTTCTACTGAGCCTAAGAATTTCTTCAGTGCCCTGAAGAGTGCTCTTGACTTCCTCATCAAACAGTAGATGCCTCAGTCCCACCTAGAGGTGACAGCCCTGATGGAATTACTGCAAAAATAAACAGTATGTTTGTAATATTTTTCTCTCACAAACTACTCAACAGCTGAAAATAACATTGGCAATCTATCTGATTGTAAACAGGATGGGCAAAAGAGTTCAAGCTTCTAGTGTGACTTCCATTCCTTCTGTTCTCCCTATCATATTAAGAGAGAGACGTATTATATTTCCTCTTTAAGAAGCTCACATTCTCACAGTCAGTGGGTGGGAAACTGTCGTGATTTGCTTGCAACATTAGCTTTAGCATTAACAGTTTTAAGTTTTGGAAATTTTGATCTTTATCTAAGTAAGGAAAAGGACTCATTTTCTAATAGATTCAATTCATTACTGTTAGGATTTCTAATTTTTAGAATCCTATTTACATTTCCATCATATATTCTGAGATATTAAACAAGTCCTGTCAGTAAGGAAACCTTTCAGAAGACCTTCAGAAGACAGTACACTTTCACAACATTAATGTTTGCCTTTCTTCCTTAGGATCAGTTAATTGGTGTTCCAATTAGATTCAGTCAGAAACCGTAAAATGAAATCTCTTATTTCATAGAAAGTTATGCTGCTTCTAGTCTTGCTTCTAGACTATGTTTAAAAGATAGTGCCTGCCCTTAGAGATGCACAGAATAATTTAGATTGGAAGGGATCTCTGGAGGTCATTTGGTCCAACCTCCAACTCAAAGCAGGGCCAACTTTGAGCAGGTGGATTGGGGCCTTGTCCATTTGAGCTTTGAATATCTCCAGGTATTTCAGAACCTCTCTGGGAAACTATTCCAGGGCTTGTGAATCTCACCAGGAATTTTTTTTTACCAAAATCTTCTCGGAATTTCATTTGTTACAACTTAACGTCTATTGCTTCTTGTCCTGTCACTGTGCACCTCCAAGAAGAGCCTGGTACTGTTTTCTCTATACTTTCCTACTGGTTAGTTAGAGACAGAATAAGATCATTATCCACAATATCAAATTTACTAAAAACTTTGCAGTGTAGATATCAAACCTACACTTTCAAGACAATGTCTGTACTTTTAAATAGTCTTTATTGAGAGTAATTGTGTTCCTAACTAGCAAAGGATTCAGCCGTGTGTCTTGATAGAAATCAGCAGTTGTTCTCTTCATCTGATAATTTTTTAACTACAATTTAGAATTCATGTAGTCCTTCCAATGTCTTCTGTTATTATGTGTTTAGCTTTTAGGATATGAACTAGCTGCAAACAGCCCTCAGCAGCTCCTAGAAATCTTAAAATAAATATGCTCTTCATGACTATCAATAAAATGGAAAGTTGGATATAATTGTAAGGGGCTGCCTTGTGTTGGCATAATGCACATTTTTCCATATGGTGAAGCAGGACTCTTCCAATCATTACATGCTCTTGTTCAAATTCTGCCTGCTGCAGGAAATTAGCACTGTTCACACTTGTTTAGGCTTAATAAAAATCATTTTTGCTAAAGCACAGGGATAAGGTCACCATCTGCCACATGAAAATGCCAATTTCAAATGAGCAGCAGTCAAAAGAGAGTGTCTTTCATTTTTAGACACTTTCAGAAGGAACTTAATAGGACAAATCTTAACTGATTCTGACACCTATCAGACCACAGGATAATGTTAAGATATTAGATTTTCAGATTTGCAGATGTGTATTTTTTTCTTACAGTGTTATGAGTGTTTCATGGAGTACATTTCTATTTTCAGCTTTGTTCACGTTTAGGAATATCTGACTATATATAGTACGCATTTGGAAACCCTTCCCTAAGCATGAAGGCAATAGATCAAATTCATACCTAAGTTCAGTGATTCAGCACTCATACCAGCTTTGATTTTTATCAGTTATTTTAAACTATCTATCTGATCTGTACAAGTATGTGCTGAAATATTTTGATAAAAAGGTCTTTTACGAATTTGCAGTCTCTATCAAAACCTTTTAATTATAGCAAAATAAAGTGTGTATATATATACACATCATGACATTTTTCTCCCAAAATAGATTACAAAGAAACCTACACCTTCCATGAATTAAAGAACATTTACACTTATTTATTCAGAGTGCATGTGCTAAATAAAACACATAATTAATGACTGTAGAATGAATGATTGAATATGGCCTTTTCATGACCAGAGTGTTCATACTATAATAAAAGAGATTAAGAAATGCATCTGCATCTGAGTAGTTGAAGAGCTCTCTTACTTAAATTTGGAAACATCTGCTTTTCAAAATTATACTCAAAGTTCTGTAGTCTTTCAGAACAGCAAAACAAAATTTACATTTGATTATATTCTTAAATCTCCTTAGTTTACAAACTGTCTGGTCATGATAAGGTTGCTTGAATTGAATATACCACATAGTATATTGAATTACTAGTTCTATAGTCATTTGTTATATATTGATTTTTTAAAAATCATGTAGTTATCTTTTCATGCTTTGGAAAATTAAGTAATCCAGGAATTAAAAGTAATAAAAAACCTAATCATGACTGGTTTCTACTTTCTCAAAGCACAACAATCGCAAAGCTACAGTCTGAGGACAGAGTTAGGCTGATGATTAGCAGCCTGGGGATAGCAGAAGGGATAAAAGTTACTTATAATACTGGCAGAAACGCATTGTGGACAGAAGAAAGTTGTGACAGATTGTTTGCACCCCACTTGTTAGAAAATTCTAGATTTGTCTTTGGTGATGTCATGTATCCTAACATGAACACAAAAATACTGGGTGATTTTCTAATTGGCCAATGAGAACTGATACCACTTAAATTGCTTCCCTCAATCACTGGTGGTTTTGGCTCTACTCAGAATTTCAGTGTTGACCTCTAACCATTTCCAAAAAATTATACAGATAGGTTTATGAGCTGGATGTTTGCTTTGCTCTCACAGCAGTTTTTGGATCGGGTGATTGTAAGCTTAAGTTGCCCTTTATCTCAAATGTGAGTAGCTAATTTCTTTATTGATGGCCCTAATGTTGCAGCTGCTGTAAAGCCAACTTCATTTGCTCCAGCTCTATATTCAGCAAAATATTCCAGATGACCTCATGGTTTACTTCTAGGTGCTAATTTTTTGAAAAATAAAGTTTACTGCTTTAGAATCAATTCCAACAAGTGAAAGCAAATTAATAAAAATGTAACTGCCTTACACCTGCCCAGATTAAAATAACGATCAGTCTCCAAGCAAGTGTGCTTCAGTCACTCTTTTTAGTCTGTTCATGACTAACTAAATAGCCTCCTTTGTCAGCTGTGGTCTTGACTCTTAGACAGCGTTTCTTAACCTTGTAACATTTTTTTTCCTTGTCCTTCCTCTTTCTTTTCTGAGATGCTTTTATAGGTGTTGTGGTTCTATTTTCATACTGTTCCCTTCCTCCTTTAATTATACGGGGAATATAAATCCCAGCAGAGACAATAAAGGGAAAAGCATGCATTCGTTTTCCTCTGTCATATTTTTAAAACCATTTCCAGATTTCTTCATTTTTAGGAGAGGACTTTTAACTCTGTGGCATGACCTAGTTAAGAAAGAGGAGCATGGATGCATACTGTTCTTTCCTTAGCTCTGACTCTGCATGCCCTACCTAGCATATAGCTGGGTGAGGTATGAAATTAATCATGCACATACAATCTGTTCCTGTGGCAATGTCATGTACCTGGTGACGGGTTGTGTGCAAAAAGGACAGATGGGATTTTTAGATATCTCGTACTCTGGCTTTTTTTATACCGGTATGGGTATACTGCAGCACCATAAAATGTAGATAAACTGAGCTGTGTCAAGAGATACACCACACCGTATATAGGGATACTCCTGGCCCTTGCTCTTAAGACAGAAGGGAAAGCTATGGCGTGAAACTACCATAGAAAGTTACTTCTTAATGAGCAACACCTAAATAAAAGCAGTTATATTATGGCATATCAGTGTAATAAAATAGTGAAAAAGCAAGCCTCGAAGACTTGGTAATTAGAAAGTTAGGGACACTAATATGCATGTTTATATTGTTAACATTTCTCTCATTTCCCCCTTAGAACAATTTTGTGACATTTTAGAAGCTATTAGATTGACATTTCAGTCACCCATGGAAACTAGATTCAGTCTTCTGCAGTAGCAGCAGCAGCTAATGGGGGCCGCATTTTTACGAGTGTCTAGATGTCAGTCTAGCAAAATTTGTCAGCAGAATGGGCTAATAGTGAAGCCCAGCATCATGCTCTAAGCAAGCATGGTAAATCAAACTTTCTACCTGGCTTGAGTGTATGCTATAGTCAGCAACAACCACTAGCCTGGGGGCACACAATCCTGCTGCTCACAGGAGCAACAAAATACCCTCCTACAATGCAATGAAATCCTTCCCCAGTTTAGCACGATTCCAGTAGCAGGCTGCAGACTCAATTTAGTTTCTGCTCCTATTCACATTTCTTCCAACTGTGCCAAGGGTGGCCATAGCCATATCTGAATGACAGTGTTATGTGCTAGGAGATGAACTAGTATATTGTTTCATTTTGTTCAGCTGTGGCTGAAGTCATTCCAGTTTAGTTCAAGTTCAACAACACTTCAAAATAGCAACTTCTTCTCTCATAAATAAATAAATAAAAAAAAATCACAGCTTGAACCCATTTCCATTTGGGGAAGAAGCGGGTTTGCTTCAGCTGCCTGGTTGTGCATTTAAGAGGGACCTACAATGTATTTTTCACTCAAGAGTATGGGTAACACTATTAAGGGTAAGCCCTTTTCAGCCCATCTTCCCTGATCCCACATGCATATACTCTGAAATAAACTAGAGCAGAGTTTCATCCTAAAAAAAAGAGATATTAACATTTGTACAGCACTGCTTGTGCTTCTGCTATACAAAAAAGACACTAAAAATGGTATGGTTCTATATTTAGTGCCTCTCACTTCCATAACAAATACATTAATTTTATAAATAAATATATTAACCGCTAATCCTACCCATACAATTTAAGGTCTGAGAAGCTGGGGTTTTCCCTTGTGCTGTCATCAGTGAAAAAAGTTGTGAATGTCAAATTAAGCTTTCAGTTGTATCCTCAGTGGCCTCAGTAACACTTACAGCTCTGCTGTCTACAATACATTTATGTAAGTGTAGTTGCTGACTATCATCTTGAATCTTTTCCTTTTTAGGGTTGTGTGGGGCTAGCAGAAGATTCTTTTTTTTTTCTTCATTTTTTTTGCCAGTTAAATGAACAGAGATTTCAGAAAAACAAGAAAGGGACTGATTTAGAAAATAAGAAACAATCAATTTTATACAATTAATTTTTTAAAGTATAACTGTACTCTAATTAGCAAAATGAGGTAACATTATTGTAGCTCTTCCAATATAAACAAAACCTGTGTCTGTTTCTCAGTTTCTTAAAAGGCGTACAGTAAAGAACAAGAGACATAAAGGGGACAGTAATCTATTACAGAGAAAATGTATCTGTGTAACTGGAGAATATGCAGTTATGGTGACCATACTTACATGTTTCTGGTTACAGCTCAACTTTGGCCTACAGTTTTCTGGCCGGACAATCCATTAAAATTACTTTAACAATGTCCTTTCTTCACAGTGATTTTCCTTCCAAAGTCCGTTTAAAACAGGAATTCTTTTCATAGCTAAGACCCTCCTCTGTACACTTCACAGTCATTAAAAGTATTAAGAGACAGGCTTCCCTGAAGCAAACACCTGTCCTATGGGTTCTTTGTCCTGGTACTTTCTTTCTTCTTAGCTCTTGGAATGAGTTGAGAATCCTGGATCCTTCAAGCAAAAGCCAAAGGAATGTATTTTGCCTCTTGTAATGGGAGTATGTCTTCCATGAGACTCATTATAAATCAATGTAGGTTTTTATTTGCTGGGAAAATATGCAATGATCTATTACTTTAATGTTAGTACACCAGTTTATGGATCTGGTATTTGGACATGCCCATATGAGCCACGTTTATGAATTTCTGACAGGGACCTAGAAAGCAGTAATAGTTTAAAGGGATCAAGCCTCAGCCACTTTTGAACAATATTTTTACTCTCAGAGATCTGCTTTCATAGCCGCTAGGCTTAAATGGAATATATCTGTATTTTTCCTTTCTTATAACTTTGAGCTTCTTAAAATCCTCACTTGACAGGAAGATGCACTACTGTTTGCTTGTCTTTAAAATCCACATATTTACCTGTTCCTGTCAAAAGCATATGATACTCAAATGTGCATATGTGCAGTTACAGTATTCTTCTCTCTTTACAATTTTGTGTGAAATAATGTAGTAGAAAATGCTAGTATAAATTCAATACTATATTCTAAGGAAATATTATGAACTGTTGAAGGCAGTTTTAGTCTGTATAATTCTTCTAAACAGGTCTGAATCACACTAATGTTCAGTTCTTCAACACCACTGTGCCTGGAAGTAAAAAAGAGTTCAAACTTGAATGCTACAAGTTAAAAATCATCATGGGTTATTTATTCAGTGCTAGAGAGATGATGCTAAAGAAAACAGTCATAAGTGTAAATATATTACTCTGAAAGATTTTCTATATTTTTTTAAAAGGCAATTTATGATTTAGAAAAGCACAGAATTATTCTGAAACTGATTAAAATTGAAGGCTAAGAATATACCTTCTTCAAGTATGGCCCTACTCTCTGTGACCTCAGTTTCTGACCTTGATGTAAAATAGTTAAAAGAAAAAGAAATATTAATGTTAATAAATATTTCACTGTTAAGTGAAGTGATTTTCTGAAATGTAAAAGATACATGTTTACAAGCAATTGAAATTACACAACATAGGGTTAAAACATACCATATAATCAGACATTAAATAAGCTTGTTCCCTGAAAGGGAACCTAATTTCAGATAGGTCAAGGTGTTTACCTTTAGAAATTGAATAGAACTATACTTTCTAATCCTTCTTTTCTGGCAACTAAGTGAAGATTTTAAGGAGTCTTATTTACACTAAATTCTCTTCATGTTGTTGTTGCTCTGCAAAGGGACCTTAAAACAGATAAAACTGCACTTTTCTCCACTTTAATATTTTCTCTGTATTTCCAGAGTGGTTTAACAAGGCTCTAGTGTAAAAGAAAAAAAAGGTCCTAAAAGTATAAGAATATGACAGAGTGTCTAGTGAAGCCCAACCACAGCTGTAGTTCATGAAAAAAAATACAGGTTTGATCTAAAAATAAATCACTTTCAATTATTTGTGATACATAGTCGAGGTCCATCTCTGTTGTCTTGCTAGTTTCACACCACGAAAATCACCAGCGCTGGCTTTTAGCCTCTGTTTTAGTAGGGCAGTTTTATATCTTTGCTTGCTGCTAACTTCCTCTAATTTCTTTCAGATTTACCGCAGCAATTGAAATGAAGAATAGCAATAGCCACAATCTCGATTTTAGCAATATACATTTAGTTCTAAAATATCATGCTGTCCATGACAGATAAATTATTCAGTACACTATTTAATAGTGAGAGCTCTATAGATTGTTTGTATTTGAATTAAATGTAACCTAAAGTCAGAATCAGTCTCTAAAGGCTGAGAATGGTGTTCTGCATTTCCGTTACTTTAGTACATGATAGTCAATTAATTTTACATTTCAGAATATAGGTCTGTAGGGGTACTTTTAAGGAGGAAGGTTAAAGACTGTTTCAAAGTGCCAGTCCATGCCATCCTATTGATCTTCGGATTGCACAGAAGAGTTACTATGCTGGCATTTATTAATCTGGTTTCATACTTATTATAGTCTAATACATTAACTAAACTTTTTTTTTTCACTTTTGTTAGCTCATACATGATTTGGCAATGTTAAGATATTAGTCTGACAGATGTAACAGAGAAAGAGCAAAAGGACTGAGCGTTTTTGTTATTCTAGGGGATTGTGATGTTAACTCTACATGCCAAAACATGCCTTCCTGAGACTTGACCAAAGCAGAAGGATGAGGATTCTGGGAACAGACAAATATTGTTCTGAATTTTGAAACAATTTCTATTGTTTACATCTGCCTAAAATGAAAATAAAGACAACCTTTGGGGAAAAATGGTAATATAGTAGAATTCTTTTAATTCTCAAAGGATAAGAGATGGATTCAGGTTATTCCCTTTTAGGATAAATCTGGAAACTGATATCAGAGGTTAAATCATTCTTTAATTAATATTTGATGGTGGAAGTTTTTCCCTGTGGAATGAAAAAAATGTTTGTGCATATATCTATGGAGTGAACTTAGCGTAATTTCACCTCCTTTCAGCACATAGTTTATATCTGAGAAACTCTGGAAGTGTGACAGCCTTTTTTTCATTAGAGAAGGTACACCTTCCTATAGTCTTCCAAGAGCTGTAAACCAACTGGGTCAAGAAATTTCAAATTCAAAGTGGCTTCACCTTTCTCACACTATTTTGACTGCTGATAACCCTAATGAGCTTCACATGATATCAATTGGCACAGAATCATTAAAATCAGCTAAATCCAGTCCATCTGTTAAGATTTAGATCAACTATGCTTATGTGGTCTGGTCTATAAATATAGTTCTTTTCTTTTAATATGTAAGGTAAAGGGATGTGCTTTTTCTGTTGCTTTGACAATTTTTTTTTTTTTCATGTAATTTCTTTAATAGCACAGCTCTATCTCTAAGTGGAATTCAACAAAGGTTTTGCAAGAATAGAAGGTGAGCATTTTTTTCTGGAGATCATATTTAGGTTTTGCTGAAGTTTCAAACTGGAATCTTTTGATGGAATTGTGAGTCTATGGTAATTGGTATAAAGCAGTTTATCGAGTAGAGAACTGGTCAGTCAAATGAGAAAATGGAACATGTTCTAAATCTAGCTGTCTCTCACTTTAGAAAGAGTCAAGTAGGCTGCTTTGATCAGTAAATTAATCAGTAGACTATGCTGATTTTGGAATCAGTGAAGGATTTTGAAACAAAAGTAGCTTTAAAACAGCAGTCTCAATTTCAAAGGTCACATGTGTAAGTACCTAGAATGTTGACCTTAAAATCACTTAACCATATTCAATTTTACTGTTGCTGATATAACTCCAATTTCTCCTAGTTTGGCTTGGTAAATGTAGGAAGAATGCAAACCAGTATTGTAATAAAACTGCAAAGAGCTGAGAAGAGTATTTATTGACCAGAAAAGACAGACTGCAGCTGTTTAAGAAAGAGACTTGTAACCCAAGCAATTGCTCCAGTGTGCAGCCTTAATTAAAGAGATGAACAGGGCTAAGGAAAGGTTCTTAGAAAAAATAGCAAAATATAGGGAAAAGAAAAAAATCCTGAGTACTCTCCTCTTAGAATTTCTATGCGTTGTACCCAGTGACTGTTTTATAGAAGACATACTGCTATCATTGTTCCTGTTGCTGCTGTTACCCCCATCTGGATTACATCTCAAAAGATATTCTTCTTTTCTATGTTTTCCTGCTATGTCAGACAACTATACAAATACAAGGAAATTGCTCAATGTTGTGGCTGCTTTGTAGCGTGCTTTTGAGGTAGGAAGAGTTTGGCACAGAGGGCAGCTGGTGGTCTGTATTTTGAGGGAAGGCAGTTGCTTAATACTTACTTGCCACAAGTAGGTGATATGAGACTATCCTTTCTGGTAGCTTAATAGCCTGATGCTGTTGACTGACTTCTGCCTCCTGTTCCCAGCGTTGTGAACCTGTCCTCTCCCTTGTGCTACTCCTGGCCCTTGTCCGTCCCTGCTTCCAGGGAGCCAATGCAGCTTGCTGAGCCAGCAGTTTTAGGGTTTTTATCTAGTTGATTTTCTGCTAATTAGTGAATTAAATGAGCTCACTGAAGAATCAAACAAGTGTCAGAAACAATACATTGGAAGTAATGGGAACCTGGATGAAAAGACTGGTTTAGACACATAGGGAGGAGCAGGACTCCAGCTGCCTTTGGCAGCAGCCCGTTATTAACTCAGCCCACCTCATGCGTTTGTGCCCTCTATCTCCCAAACAATTTATAGCATGCTTGGGTGCCAAAGGTTTCAGATTGCCGTCCAGTGGCTAAGCGGCTGCAATGGTGTCCAAGTACCTAAATAAGATCCATCACTGAGAGGTTATGACTTACTAAGAGAAAAATTAGTTGGGTATTCCTTCTGTTTCTTTTTGCCTGAGATTTTTTTTTTGTAAGCTTCTGTCATTAAGAGATGCTCCTTAATGTATTATTCTCTCGCCATACATAATACTTGGCAGTCTATGATATAATTTAGATTATAGTCTGGATTACATTGCCAGTATTCAGAGGGGAATAGTTTAGGTTGCAATTACATAAGAAAAAGATCCTACCATGTGTACAAACTTTTCATGGGATCATGTTGGCTAACTTGGATGAGAAATATACTTCTTACACTTGTTTCTTTTGTAGAGTGATGTCCATGTGTTCACTATCCATGACTTTTCAACGTTCCACACTTTTTAATTTTGTTGGATTACTGTTCTTACCTTATACTACAAGGACAGCACCTAATCTTCAGATGTTATCATTGTTTCTGTGCTAAATTTTAGAAACACATGCATGTTTGCTGTTCAGTTCAGAGCTTTTCAGAGTTGCCTAATAAAAACCAAATGCATTAATACTTAGAGAAATAGTTTCTAATGTATTCTGCTGAACACAGTAAAATCTTTTGCAATGAAAGCATTTCACAAAGCATGTGGTTCTATAACTTAGTGTATTATAGGCAACAGCCTACTAATCTTAGTTGTAGGCTCTGTAATGAGGAAACGCGCCCCAATGCTTTGTGTATATAAAGAGGGAGAAGCAGTTTCCTGTACAGATCTGTAACCTGATAATCCAGGAGAATGTGGTAACTCCACTTAAGCCTAATAAAACACAGCATAAATAATACAATATATAAATTATATCAAGTTTCTGATGTTAGAATCTGGTGCGTAGGACAAGATTATTCAATTTTTTTTTTTTTATGTAGTTAGACCTACAGACCCAGCTAAGGCCTTTGTAGCATTATGCTAGGCAGTCATGCAATTAGAAGCTATGTCTGCTTTATAGTATACAGGAAAATGAAGCCTGGGATAGGAATCAAAATACAGACAAAATGGTGCAATTCAAACAGGTCAGGGGCAGAGATGGAAATGGAACCTGGGGTATCTGATATCCAGTTCATTGCTCTGCTAATTGGCCAAAATTATTATTGGAATAGCTTTGAGGAGAATAAATAGATTTTTAAAATGTGATTCACTACAGGTTTTCTGTCTTGGAAAAGTAATTTGGCTAAAATTGTTATTTCTGATAAAATGAAAGTACAAAAAGAAAATATGAACGCTGCTGGATAAAAATGCCAAATATAGATAAAAGTAGGGATTATGTCAATGTGATATTTTTTCTAATTTATTTTCCACCAACATGTTTTCTTTAACTTATTTTTTACCAGCAGAAGCCCTTTATTCTGGGGTGGATATATGAAGCTAAGAGCAGAATGAAACCTTTAAGGAAATATGAAACATGCAGAATTTCCCCTTGGACATTATAGCCTCAGAAATTCTCAATGTCTAATTAATATTCAGGTTTCTAACAGAAAGGTGTTAAATTTCAGTTGTTTGTTCACAGAGGGCCCTTACTACTGTTGGATACCTTGAATTCCATACCTCATTAATTTGATTTTTAATAAATGTAATTGGAGTAAATACATGCAGTTGTTAGATAATCTAAATATCCTCTAAAAAGTTATATAAATATTGCTATTTGGAATAAATACATTTTAAATGTAGTTATCTAAAGTAGACACTTAAATCATAATGAGCAAAGAGGCCTTGATTTCATAAGTACTGAACAAATAAAATTTCCACTAACCTCATGGAGAATTGTCTTTCTGAAGACCAGATAGACCCCTATGAATTAGCTTACTCAGGATGAATTTAGATAACTAATAATGGATTTTGCATAGGTGAAACAGATAATTTTTCTTACTGATGCTTGTAATTAAGTTTTCTAGTTAATACTTTTTGTATTAGTAAACAATTCATTTGCTGGTATGCATGTGTATTGCAAAAGTAGTGCCATTCAGAAAAATACTCTTTAAGAAACGAAGTCTCTTCACTTACAGTTGTGAATATTCATAGACACTATAATGCTCTGAGTGAATTGGTGATGAAGAGGAGCACAATCAATCAAAAGGTTTGGCAGTTTTGCAGTATAGAATAAGATACTGATATCTCTAACTTATACTGGCCCACAAATTTTGTATTCTACTTTCCATGGCATTACATTTGTGTAGAAATGAGTCATTTTCAATTAGTTACATAAGTCCATTTGAATCCCAAATCTTTAAGATGTTCTGTCTGAGCAGACCTGTGAGCCCATGTGGCATCCTTTAATTTAAGCAATTGATGTGAAGGATTTTTTTTCTTGCTTGTAATAAAACAGGTCCTATAAAAGATATAAGTGTTTTTAGATGTATTTTTCATCTTAAAGGGTTGGTGTTTGTAATGTGGAAAGCTACATATTGTTAGGCTACGTAATAAAAAAGCTGTCCTCTGCACACACACAAAGGAGCTTAGGGCAGGTGGGGGAACCTGAGTAATACCCTGCTCCGGCTACTTTCTGGACCACAACAGGAATGTGGTCAGCCCATGAAAAGTTCACACTCCCTCAAGCACAGGGATGCACAGAGGCACGATGGCAGGTGGGGGAACCGCAGTATCCCAGTCAGGGGACCAAGCCCCCTCCCTCAGCATCCCAGAAGGGCATCAATCCCTATGGGCTGGGTGAGACCCCCTCCTGTGAGTCAGTGGAAGCAGTTCTCTGGCTCACTGTACGGGCTGAGGAGGTCACTGCCTAGGGCTTTGGACTTGTGATGGGGTACAGGAAAAGAGAATTTGGGGATTGTGTGAGACTTATGGGATGTTTTGAGGAGGAACTGAAGGTAGGGAAGGGGAGGGATCAAGGTGGTTTGGGGAGGAACATGCATGGGGAAAATGAAAGGGATAATGGGATAAAGGGGGCCAGTTGTGTGAACAAAGGCTGGGCAGTACCCTTCTCTGGCTCTGCCCTGTGCCTGATCAGTACAGTCTGTCCCATCTGTTTCTGAAACTCTCTAACTCTTTTCCCAGGTGAGAGGCTATCTTGTGTGTGTGTTTGTGCAGGTGTGCGAGTGTGCAATTGTTAGCAAAGATCAAGCTGGACTAGCCTGCAAGTGAAGTGCCTGGAAGCAAGCAGGGGGGCTGGGGGGGTGAGGGGGTGAGCGGGCATCTGAGGCTAACTGCTGGATGGATGGTATTTCTAAGCCCAGTTCCTGGAGAGATGCACAGTGTTAGTGTTAGGGTGTGTGTGAATGAAGGCGTTCTACCAGCAACTGGAGCGGGGTTGCAGCCTCAGGGGCTCATATGTCCAGGTGCCAGTAACTGGGGAGACTGGGATCTAGGGGCAGCTACATGTAGACTGAGTGTCTGACCCCAGCTGCTGGAGGGATCCACATTGTGCATATGTATATATATATATTTCCCACTAACAGACCTTCCTCCTGACCTGTCCTGAGATGAGAGCAGAATGAGGCTGTTGGTGCTGCTTGTGTTCATGTGAGTGCTGAGTGTTTCTGTGCTGTTCCGTGTGGCCAGCTGTGTACGTGCGCTGTGTACCTGTGCTTGTGAGCCTACTGCACGTACATACTCAGCCTTGCAACTGGTTGGACATGGGCGTATAAAGCTGCAGCAGCCTTGCCTGTACTGTGCTACCAGATTCCACAATGCCTAACATATGTGATATTTAGCAAAACAGCCCAGCTTTGAATTTTGTAGAAGTGTGGGACTGGAAGGGTTACTTAGAGTGATGTCATAGCATCTTGTTCATAAGGTTTTGGGGTTTTTTTTATATAAAAAAGTGCAAAAATATAATTTTGATGTTGGCTATTATGGAATCTATTACAATACTGAATTATAAAAATGTTAGATTTGTTGAAAGGACTTTTCTGATTAATCTCACAATAAGAATGCCATGTCTACCATCAGAAGACATCAAGCAATTATTTGCTTCATATGACAATTGACTGAAGGATCTGATTGACAAATGGTGGATTAAGGGAGGCTTAATTTATGGGGGAGGAAATACCCAAAACTTCCTAGTTCTTGTTCAAATTCAAATACTTTAGGAAGTACACATCAGTCTACTCAGTTTCTGTGGCACTTGTTCTAGATGTGACTGGAAACCAGTTTTATGACTTGGAGATTAGAAGAGAATTGTGTGCTGTATAGTTGGTATCCGAGTTGAGGATTACACTTTACCCTTGTAAGCAGTGTTGAATTATTTAGCACCCAGTGTGGGCTCCACAGACTTTGCTTGCCCTTCCCTGTCTCCCTCCAGGCACCATTGGTCTTCTAATTTCTGCTTGTAACTGTTTGTAACTTTTGAGTAGATTCAGCTAATGTGAATGAAGGAAGAATGAGATAAGTGGATAGTTCTGAGCTGCAATGAATCTGATCTCTTGTCAAGCAGGTGGTTTCAACAGCCTCAAAAAGGGAAAAACAGGTCTGTATGTTACTTCCTGCTGGTACTAGGCGAGTAACCTGTAACCACATCTGCAAGCTTTACTTTACCATCAAGAGAATTGGGAACTTCTCATTGTTAATGATAAAACCCCATTTTTCTTATAGTCACATGAATCCAGGACCTTATTTGGAAGAAGAAAATCAGATATTGAAAGCTTATGATGAAATCATGAGAACAGCAATTACTTGGACCTGGTTATTATTTCAGATGAAAGATTTAGAAAACAGTATTTCAGTCATTCTGACCTACTGTCATTTCCCACTTGGTTAGTATGTAGTCTGTGCTCTAGCACAGGATAAGAAACATCACCTTTTAGAGGAAGGGGGCTATGACAGTTGAAGGGTTGAGTACAGTAGTGTGGCTAATGTCTAGCTTGAGTACCAGCAGGTTTTGGATGTTATGCTCTAATGGATATAGTGTTCTTCACCACTTACCTTTAATATTGTGCACTGATTTTTCTACTTTATAAAGCCTATAAAACATCTACTGAAAAATTTTAAAATATGTGAGACTAATGCACATTTAAGTCTATATAGGTAAAACAAATACAGTTCTCTAAACAAGAACTGACTGAGAAACAAAAGCAACTAGCTTTGTGTATTGTTAGGGTCATGTAGCCAAGTACTAAGTCTCAGCCTCTTATTACTGCCACTACAGTTCCATTGGGACTTAAAGTTCAGGGAAAGCCCCAGTTCCTAGGAAAATCCTGTAGGGAACTTGGCCAGATCTGGGGAATAAATTTGCACAGGCAGCAGAACCAGCTGGGTCACTGGTGGGTTTTCAGTCCTACCAGTGCAGCCATGACAACAGGACAAATTAGATCTTTCTGCCCACATGAGTTCAAAATGTAATAACTGACAGACTTGGAAAAACACATCTATCTTGCTTCTGTCTACCTATGTGCAAGATTTTCAGGTGACTACTTCTGCCAAAACTGTTCAAACTGCCTAAGTGTTTGTTTGGGTATGGTTTGGCCTGACAGCACATATGACCAGAAGCAACATGCTATGTAATTTTGTTAGCTGCAACCACCCTGCTATTCTATAGTATTACTTTACTGTCTCTTGCCTTCTGCCAGGCCTTTTGTTTGTAAAACACTTTAGCATCCTTCATGCTAAGGGCATTATGTAAACCTAGGATGACAATATTAATAACTTTAAGCAAAATAGGTTGCTTTCATTTGTTATCATTAAGTCTGTTGTGTTTCTCCCCTTCTGCCTCCACCCTGTGCAACAACTGTTATTCCAAATAGCTTTCAGGAACTGCTGCAGACAATTGTTATGATGCACCATATGCTCTGGACATAAAATTTTTTTTTTTGACAGATTTTCATTAGTTAGTGACATGGTCTAAGCACAGGACATAAGCCAGCTAATTTTTAATGTCTGGCAAAGATGTTTCCAATGACCCTGGCCATGTCAGTGATCTTCCCTGCTATGTTCCTACCCTCTGTAAGGTTGGTATATTAACAGTGTCCTCAGAGGATGTGTAGGAGAGCTAATTAGATGATTACTATATCAAGTATTCAGCAGATAAACTTGCCTATATAGTGTATTTGAGGTTAAGTGGCATTTTATTCATAAGAACAATCGTTGTATAGGCAATATATTAGAGAAGCTAGATGGGCTAAATAGGTATATCATGTTTGTACCCACTGTTGAAAACTGAAATATTCAGATGACAGTAAAAGAAAATGTAATGGGAGGCTTTTACACATAGGAGACATTTATCTTCACAAGGTGGGAGCAGAAGATGCTGCAACTGCTATTATGAAGCAACCTTCATATTATCCAGCATGTCACTGCTTAAATACAAAGTATGTAAATACCATATAAAAGAAAAAAGTCACTGAGGACTACTTATGTGACTACAACTGACAAGTACATTTTGAAGAACCTCTAAGGTCTTTAGTACAAGCTTCATTTGACTTGCAGTTAAAGACCATCTCTGTTAGTCCAGTGACATTTGTCAGCCCCTTAGGTTATGATTTAAAATAGGTTTCATTGTACTCATTTAGCTCATAAAATGGACACAACCGTGTAACCTATTTAGTTGCAGTAAACAAATAAAACTTACTCTGCTGTATTAATTTTTAAGCACAGTACATAATTCAGCAATGTGATACATTATCGAATTGGTAGCAACACATTTACTTTCAAATTGCCTTTTTTGTTCTTTTATAAAAATCATATTGACTTTTCTTTTTCAGGGAAGGCTTCCCTGTTGACTCCTTTTTCCTTATTGCTGCAGGAGTTGCATTAAGTGTTCTTTTAAATGCATCAAGATCATTCAGTGTGTCAGCAGCATGGAACCACATCATAGAAATGTGGACGGCCCTTACTTCAGGGATAAGACTAGCTTTTCTGCATCCTTTTCTCTACCTGCCAGGTGAAAGTAGTTTGGTTTCCAATTCACATGCTAAATAGGAAACAACCACTGATCTGGGGTTTTTTGTCTAAATTGTTTTTATACATGAAAGCATTTCCAGTCTCAAGTTGTACTTTATACTTTTGATCTTTAATTCTTGATAGAAAAATCACCAGTAACGTCAGTACAGCTTTCACAATGAGCCAATGATCTTGGCTTTTAATATGCTGCCTTCTAATCCTCCCCAAATTAATTATACAGGAAGATGAAAAAAATGGCTATAGTAGAACTTGCCTTGATTTTTAATTGTTGCTGGTTATGACATTCCTGAGCTATGCTTACTCAAAGTGTGTGTGTATTAGAAGGAATACAGTGAATGGCTAGGTACGGTAGGTGTGTGACCAGTTGTTATTTGTCAGGTATTCAGAAACACAGGAGGAGATTTACTTAGCTCTCACCACTGTAAAGCTTGCCATCAACTCTAAAACTTCTAGGCTTCCTCAGAAGCCATTGAAGAGATATGCTTCTCTTGAGACTCCTCTCTAAAATAGGAAGCAGGGGAAGTAGTTTTCTGACTTGCAGAAAAAAATGTAAATATCTAGTTAAGATTTGATGTCAAACTTCTAGTGGCTAAAGTTGGATGAGAAATCCTGTTCATAAAGATGTTAGGTCAGCTTTCAAAATACTCTGCATTCTGATTTTGCATGAACAACAATGAGAGATGAAGAAGTCCTAGTATTGTCAAACAATAGGTACAATTTCATTTAAGCTGCAATACTTTAAAAATATCTTAAATGTGTAAAATATCTTAAAAGGATATAACAAGGAATACTGAATTAGAAATTTTTTTCTTCAGGAGAATAAAGTTCATTTTTATTGTTGTTTTTGGAGATTTTTTTTTCAGTAGACCAATTTGTCATTTAATAAGTGGGAAAACACAAGCATTGAAAGGAGCAAGTTGTTACCTTTTCTGAGCTATGATTATATGAAAATTGCAACTCTGTTTATATCTCTTCACTTTTGTAGCAAATAAACTGATATGGATGTGTTCTACCCTTTTTTTAAAGGGGTCAAGCATTAAAAACATGGGCTTTCATATGATTTAATTTTCCTCCATAAAAAAGTTTCTTTTGTCTGAAAAATGATTATAAAATTAAAAGGAGTTTCAAAAGGGTAAAAGAAAAAAAAACCAAACCCACAACACCCCCCCCCCCCCCCCCCAAACCAAAAACAAACCTAAACCAAACCCTAAAACTTTTATTTTTAGTTTACTTGTAGAATGACTGTATGACATTACCACTGGAATGCATGTTTGTATCTTAGAGCAATAGTAAAAATCCTTTATTATTTCTTGTTATGGTAATTCAGGATGGTTTTATTAGGTTATGGAATTTCAGTTAGAGCTAATATTTTGTTAAGGTAGATTATGTCTTACAGGTACACTGAAGATCGTAGCTTGACTCTTCATTATAGCATGCTGAACTTTGCTTTTGAACCAGTTGGGTTTTGTTAGTGTGTAACAACAGGAGTTTCTAAGACAAGATGGAAAAAGAAACTGCTATAGCAAACTGGGAAAAAAGGCTGGACATATAATGATTAGCTATTTTAACAAAACTTTGTTACAAGAATCTTTCTGATACTGAAAGTAGGTTAAAACTAGGAAATTCTAACAGTCTTTACTTAGTGGGTATGCTGTTATACACCTGAGCCAGCTTTGAATCAAAACCTCACCACTCAGGGAAAAGTTTCAATTAATGGGCATGAATAGAACCAAACAACGTGAGAAGGACAGTCATCCAGTCTAGCTTCCTGCAAGGTTGGAATTATTCTCTCTGCACATTTCATAAAATGTGTGAAGTCTGATTTTTTTGTATTCCATATATCCCAAACTCTACCCTTTTTCATATGAGGTTGTGCAGGCAAGTTTCAATTAGTACCAGTAATGTCTAGGTTAGCAGCTCTTTGCACAAATGTGATTCTAATCTTCACTACGCTTTCTTACTGCTTTTTCTGCTATATTAAGATTTATTTTTTGTATCTTTTCACATTCCTCATAGCCCTTGTAGGATTATTTGACATAATAATTTAGCATCTCATTTTGGCACCATTACTGATGCTGCGTTATAGTATTGTGAATGGGGTGGAATCTACCATTAGGCACTGTTCTAGACTTTTACTAACATGCTTTCTCTCTCATGATACAAAATAATGATCCATAATAAAAATCATTGTGACATTTCAGAAACTCCTAGTCAATACACTGGTATTTATTATTATTCATTTACAGCCATTCACTTTGAGTGAGTTGGTGACCAAATCACTTCAAGAATAGTTTTGAAGAAAGATTTTGTGAGAGTATAAAATACTAACAAAACTCTAGATGACGTTCTGAATATTCCTTTTGCCTCCTCATTCTAAAAGCTGAGCAGCAATAAGTCAACAGTGAAGTTCTGACTCCTTACAGTGTTATTGTGGTAATAGTCTAATGATCAAATTGCACATAGATGTCACAAAGTTGCACAAATGTTAATATGATATGGATATGCATTTTTAAATACCTTTGCAAATATTGATCTCACCTTTTTCTGTGATGTGAAACTCATTTTACTTAATGGGAGTCTTGTCCATCTGAATACTGTTCTAGACAGTGTCAATAATCAAAGATAACCAAAATATGTGGTAAATTATAGATTTTTCAACTTTTTGTTGCACAACTGTTTAAATTGGAAAACTCCAGTGAGATACTCGTATATCAACCACCCCCCCAAAACCCAAACAAACCCAAACCACTTTCTATAGCTAGGGAAAAAGGGCAAAAAGTTGTGGAAGTGCAGATGGGGGTAAGAAAAGATAGGCATATGAGTCTGTGACAAGGAATTTTTTCCCTTTTTAGTATTTCAGATTCTATTTGTGCCAGGTGTAAATCATGAATTTAAATAGCCTAGAAAGAAATATATTCCAGATGTCTAGACTGTGATATTTTTTCCTGCTTTTAATGTTGCGACACTTTGTGATGGGTAACTTGAATCCCACTGAAGAGATGCAAGTCGAAATGAAGATGTGGGGGAAGGAAAAAAAAAACCAAACCAAAAAGATATTTTTTTTTCTTCTTTAATATTTCAGGGTAGTATGGCCCTTGTTATATGATTTAACTTAAATGAAAAAGAAAGATGCTTTCCATTCTACTGGCAAAATTTGAAATATCACAGCATTTTATGTAAATTATTTTCATTGCTATGTATTTCAGTAGATGGTTTTCTGTATATGAAGTAACTTTTTTACTTATAAGGAACAATACATTAGTATTTATTAAACAAATTAGATAAAAGTACACAAGATCAAGGAAATGAATACAGTAGTTGTATAAATTTCAAGTTTTTGTAACACCAATACATCTGTATGCTGTCTGCTAGTGCTGGTTATAGCAGTTGGGTCTTTGAGTTAGATGAAAAATATGTAAAACTACATGAAAGTAGACAGCTTTCTGTGGAGTACTCATCTAAGGCAGTTTATGTGCATTTTTTTTTACTCTAGGAACTACAGCAAGTATATTGCAGTCAAAAAAATATCTCCTGATGTGCTGTAGTTTCCGGCAGAAGATGCAAAATAGCTGGTGAATGAGAGTCAAATCATCCACTTTTAGTTAAAGCATATTTCTCATAACTTTTGTGGACAGGCACATTAGACATGCATATCTAACATACTTTTGTGGAGAAAAAGCAACTGGTTTTGGTCGTTTACAGTGCAGAATGTGTCAGCTGCTATCTTTTGTATTTGTGGCTCAAAAAAACCCCATTGCTGAGCTAAATGCATATATACGGAAAATGTTAGGAGGTTTTTCTTATGTTCTTTCTTTATCAGAACCTTTTCCATTGTTCTTCAATGCATGTGTTAGCTGGAGGCAAAACCACCTTGACTTCAGTTACACTACCCTCAGATATGAAAACTATTTCTGTAAGTAGTAGCTTGTAAAATGATGCCTTAAGTTTCTCCTTAATTTGGCAGTAGTGTAGCAGGAACACAAATATATATTCACTTCATTCAAATAACTTAATTTCTTTTGTTTCCTGGGAGGTTCCTCCCTTCCCAGATGGAATGCTGAATAGTCCTCTCTTTGGAGTTCCAAATCTCATTCAAATCTTTTGACAGGTGGGGACAATATGCAATCTCACTGGTCATGTCCCATTCAACCAGCCAGAAAAGGTTATTCCTTAGCTACTCAAGGGCAGACTTTTTCCCTTGGTGATTGTTTGATGAATGTAAGATACTTCAAATGGCTCTAGACCCAGGAAGCAAGTGACTAGGAAACTAACTGGACTCAAGAAATCTACTTGTTAGTTCTTACAACTCACCAGTAGGCTAGGATAAGCTCTGCTATTCTTTAGAAACACGTACAAAATAAAAAATGTTAAATATTATAGCATCTTTATGGAATAAGCTAGTGGTTGCCTTTCACAAGGCTAGCCAGAAGCCAAATATTTAGCATATCAACTAAATATGAATTCAAAGTAGTGAATTAGTGAGATGCTTTTCTGAGACCTCTAATTCCGTATCTACATCATTCCAAAACCTGTACGTTGACAAAATGTGTAATCTTTTTTTATGGAAACCCACTGGTAGAAAACTGCTTTGCTGAAATTACCTTTTCACTGGATGTCACTGCTGCACATAAATACGTATGAAAAGCTATCTGCCACCATTCAACATTCATCCAAGCATTCAAGAAAAGAATGGGAACTCTATTTCTATCTCTGTCAGTGGAAGAATTACGAGCATTTCACTCGCCGCTTATTTCAGAACAAAGCTATTTAACTTGACACTTACTCACAGGAAGCTATACCCAGTAGTAGCTGATGTATGTACAATGCTATTACCTACTATTAAAAATCATATTGCTGGGCTGTAACAATAGCCTTTGCAATCATATGTCTAGTTATAATTGTGTTATAAATTTTGATTTCTTGTTGAAAAGAGGCAGTTATTTTATAACAAGAACTAAAAAGTATCCTTGCTTTCAGGCTGTATTAGTCTCTGCAATACTAACAAACAAAAGTAGGTATGGAAAGTTTTACATCTGGATTTGTAATAAGTCAAAAAGAAATAACAGGGTCTTAAAACTGTCTTTAGCTGAATATCTCCTCTTTGCTCAGAATACTGTTTATTTACCTTTGACTATTCCTCAGGTCAGACTTTTTTTCCTCTAAGTCCAATATAGCAGATGACAAGCTAAATAATTTCAGCTATAGCAGAATATGTATACAACTTAGTATAATGATCATGTTCATTCTCTTACCCTACCAACATCCATGCAAGACAAATTTCAGAAAGGTAATGTGTCAGGTAAACATTAGAAAGGGAAAGAGGTAGGAAATTCAAACTTTAAAATTCAAAGCTGAAGAAGAAAATTATCAATAAGTCCTTAAATAGCTGGTTTGTATTAGAGCAGTACTGATTTAAAGCATACAGTTTGTTTTGTCAGGTCTTTAGTTGCAGATTGTCACTTTAGTATGAACTATTTTCATCCATGTTATAGTCTTATGTGTCATATTCTCATAAAAACTGTTACAGTTGAAAAACTGGTTTGGAAGACACTGCAGGGTATAGTACTGAAAAAAGAATAATTCTACTTACACCCAGTCTTTGCTATAATAGATCATAAACAATGTTTCTCTCTACTACTATCCATAGCCATAAATCTATGCAGAATTATATCAAGTATAAAAGAATAACTTTTACAAAGTATTTTTAAGAAGAAATCTATCAACTTGTGATTTCATTTCTGTATTGCTTTAAAAAGAAATCATGGGCTCCTGAACTTAAATTATATAGTCAGTTCATAAGGGAGAAATGAAAGTTGACCAGAAACCACACTATTACTTAAACACACTTTGTGGTAAAAATTACATTTAATTCATATTTTAAACCTAATTTATATAGAAACAAATATTGACTTTTCTGGTTGTTTTCTTTTTTTTTTTTTCTTGCAAATTCAAAATTTGCATACAATATTCAATGACTATTGTCTAAGCAAACTGTTTTTCATGTCAATGTGTGTATATGTGCATTTTCAGCTCCAGGCCATTTTGAAAGCATTTAATTAGTCAGACAGGAAGTATTAGTTAATATTAAACTATGTTTGTCCATCAAATATAATGTGAAAAAATAGTTATACTGCTCTTCACTAAAACCAGGAAGCATCTCCATCTGAGATGGAAATTGGCTTGGATCTCTTGCTTTTGTGCTCATTACATCTCTCTACTTCTTCTATATTGTTTGAAGTCTTTATTAAATGTAACTTTCTATCTTCACATTCCTCTCTGGACACTTAACAAAATCAATCAACAAGGCAAAACAAGGAAAAAAAAAAAAAAAAAACAACAGCCCACACATTTTATTAACGTGACCATTACAGTGACAGCAAAGAAACTGATACAATTTGCAAAGGCAACATCTTTTTTTTTTTTTTTTTTTTTTTTTTTTTTGCTTCTGTAGAGCAGACCAGAGGAATAAATATGAGGAAGCCAAAGTTCTGGCACTGTAGGAGGGGAAACCAGCTGCAATTGGAATGCTGAGTTCAAAATAAAAGAAACTTGTACCTGTTTGTAGCATAAGTGGCAGAAACAAAGCAACTCTGCAGAAATTTTAAACTGCTGGATTCCCCTTAAAAGTAATGCACTCTCCAAAGACTGAAAGAAAATATTTATTTATATGTGTGCATCCTCTAACCGGTGAATTTGTGATCTTGATGAAGTTTTGAGAGATTACTATAGTAGCCATTATTTTAAAATATTGGAAAATAATTTGGCAACCAAATCCTTTCTTTTCCATTTTATCCACCCATCTAGCTCTTCACTCATAAGCTATGAAGGAGCTGACATTCTGCTCGTCTACCTGAGGGCAAAAAAAATGTTGACAGGCAGATGATTAAGCATGTGCCCACAAACAATTGGCTCTGACCCTAACTTGTGTCAAGCAGTTGGCGTGGCTCCTGATTCGTAATTAATTAAATCAATGCCAGCAGACACTAACAGTATCTTCCCATAGCATGGCATGCCAGATCCATTAAGAATAAAGTATTTGATACTGATTCCTGTCTTATGCTTTGTCAGTTCAGCTGGATATTTAGGCAATGTCAGTAAACACACTGTGTGAAAGATTCATTTAGAAAAAATGCTATCTAAAACATAACATTAAAATTAAGCTCAGAGCATATTTTTTGTTAAGTTGTACTACTTTGTGCTCACTGTATAGGCAAGCTGCAAGTCTACTACAGGATCCAATTACTAAAACCAAAATATTAAGAAACCAAACCAAAAAACCCCAAACCACACTTCCTCCCCCCTTCCCGTCTCAGGTGTAGCTTATATAATAACAATAAAATATCAGTTTTGATTCAGCAAGGTACAAGAATATTGCTTGAGATTTAAGTTGTGGTTCTGGTTGCAAGTGTATTTCAGTACAACCAATGATTTTGAAATGATATTGTAAAGTGCTTCATGGACTTTAATTCCATTTCAAAGACTGTTTTTCTATTGAATACCTTTTGCCCTGCAGGCAATGTCAGCTCCTGACAGCTGTTGGACACCTGCTACTCCTACTCATTTCTACGGAAGGCAGTTCTTAGGATTTGTCATGTTTATTGACCCTTTTTATATCAAAAGGTCTGACTTAAAGCTCTCTAAGTGAAAGAAATATCTAGAGGCCAAAACTGTCCCTCAGTCATAGTAACTGAAGTAACTTCACTGATTCAGAAGTTTTAGAAGATGAATGCTTGGGGGCGGGAACCCCAACCTCAAAAGTAAAGCATTATTATATTAAGTGCTGCTGAACACTCTCTATCCAAAATTAACAGTAGCAGTGCAGGAATGGCAATAGTTGCCCGACTGTCTCATTTTTGTGATCAGTGCTAATTGCTCATTTCAGGACAGTGAAGTGGAAGGTCTTCTGAATAAATTTGTATTCTGTGCATATATTTATACAGGCAAAGAATTTGTCATGCTGATTGGGATGAGGCTTTGGAACATCGCTGCAGTTGACACTATTGTTTGTTGTTTTTTTTTTTTTTTAAAGTAGCACATTAAGGATTTTACTAAACATTTTCTGAATATGGTACAATTTCAACAGCTATAAAAACCAAAGCAATGCTGTCAGCTGGGCAGATGGGATAATCTTTTACTTTTATGTATTTATCTGGAACATTGGAACCTGTTAACTTACATTGCATAAGGCAACACAGCACAGTCTGCACTGCCCTGCCTTAAGTCACATAACTGTGATTCTTCTGCATGGGATTCCTCTTCAGATATTTTTAAGTACAGGTCAGAAAGCCTGCCCCGCTTTTCCTGGACTGAGCTCACTGCCATGCTAGTAAAATATACCCATTGCCCTACAAAAAAAATTTATGCAAGGCTGTCAGCATAGGAAGTTTTTGCATGTGGCCTTATCTATAGTCTGTGCCTGTCTCCTCCTGTGTGAGGAGGACAAGCGTGCAAACAGAAATGTAACAGGAACAGTCAAAACAGTTCTTTTGCTCTATGGAGGCAGATGCTTTGAACCTAAGAATAGGTCTAGGATCAACTGCATTGGATATAATTATTAATCAGTCTAGGGAAGGTTTCCATTGCACTCTGCATAGCTGTGTCTGAGAGACAGCTGTTCTGAAGCAACCCCAGAAGAAACCCAGCCTTTAAGGTCCAAGAGCTGAAATGCTGGAAAGCAACTATCTTGGATGAGTTGTGTTTTGAGAAGTGGCTGTTTTATCAAGGAGCTTTTTTGTTGCTTGGGACAAATAAGCTGCCTGAACACCAGGCAGCCATAGGTCTTTATTTGGAGGTCAAACTGAAAGGACAGGGTGTTGATATAGTTGAGGTTGAGCGTTCTGTAAGCTGCTGGTACAGGGACAAAATTAACTCAAATCTTCTCATGAGGCTAAAGTCCATGTGGTTATTGTTAACACTGAAGGGCAAGGACACCTGCCCTTGGTCTTCATGTCACTTCCTGACCTGTGCCTAATTTCAGAATTTTAACACAAATTTTTACTTACTTTTGGAAGATAAAAAAATATGCTTTACTGCATACCATGGAGGAGTTTATCCCCTCCACTTGCCTTTGACCTCTGCTGTCTCTGGATGCTGGTGAGCACTGTTGACACTAGGTCTACCCTGTAATCTGTCTCCAAGGAGGAAAAATAACCTTTGCCATGGACATGTTTTAAATGAGTCCACATGTCTCTAGGAGTTCTAGGCTCTGAAATAGCATGTCTTTGGTGGTGTGGAAGGACAGGGGAGCATCTTCAGCATCTATGTGGGTTACTGTGGGCTTCATCTCCAAATGAGTGCAAGATCTGTTATGTTTTTTACCTTGGAAGAACCAAGCTGGCCAAAGCTGGAATGCACAAAGTTTGCCAGCGTCCGCAGACATGACATATGTACTGATATGTGGATGAGACACCTCTGATCTAACCTACAAAATTCAAAGATGCTTTATAAAAAGTAAGAACAGTGTTATTCTAAGAATACATCTCTGAAAAGCATAGTTTTTACTCAGAGGTGAAAGATGAACTCATCACAGGTATGCTTTTATACCTTTTGTAAGGAATAAAGTGGGATTTTAAAATATTAGCCTTTAAAAGTAAATATCCTCATATTAAATATAGAGTTCTTACTGCAATATTTTACAGGGCTACAGGCTGACTATTTGAAGGAGTAATTATGGATTTATTGAACTTCTGTGGCTGTTTTATTTTTAGAATTTTCCTTGGAGGCTTTTTTTCCAACTCTTATCCAGTAGTTTTGAAAATAAAATTAGTCTGGTTAGTGTCAAAGGTTCCACTTGGAGAATACTTCTTAAATTGTCTTCCTGATTACTTATTCCAGCAGTACTGCCCTATTGAAAAGTGCTCTAAATCCTTAGGGATGGAAGGTGACAGGTGCTATATGAATGCAAAGTGTTATCTGTGGCAGATCTAGGTCAAAATCTTAGTTGGGGCAGTAAAATTCACCTTTGCTCACCATGTGATTGTTGCAAAGGGCAGTTTTGAAGTCTTCCTTGATTGTTTTCAGTGGCTGTCAGTCTATTAACTGAGTGCCATGTTGATGGGAGCAACTGCTGCTTGATATGTTTCCTCTGGAAATGTTTTCAGTTATGTAGCCTGAGAAACACTTGCTTATACATAGATGTTGATATAGATATCTATTCTTTACAAATTCCATGGTGGTATGTAGGGGTGGTAGGGAAAGAGATTGCTGATTAGGTCTTATATGACTGTTGGTCTTAGATTAGACATGAATTTCATGATTTTGGGGTTCCTATGTAAGGAAAAGAGAATGTTTGCAATGGAACTAAAATCTTGGCAAGACCAGCTTCAACCTTCTCATGAATGTACCAAAAGAGTTTGTGTGTGATTTGAATAGAGTTGAACTGAACAGTAATTCTGGGTTAGTAAATATAGTATCTTGCCACTTCTCATGCGTAATCTTTCTCTCTTTTTATGAAATCAAGATAGGAACAAAACCAAGTAGTGTACTGAAGGTTAGTTTGGGTTTTGAGGCTTTGCACTTATAAAATTTATAGTGATTAGCATGGATATGAATGTTGTAAATTGATAAGCTTGCAGTTCTTAATTGGTCTGTTTTATGGCAATGTTCAGAAAGACCTTATTTTTTAGCATTGTTTTAAAAATGAATGTATTGCCTTCTCAAGTGGCACCAGTGCTCAAAAAAACAAATGAAGAAAAAAAAAACCCCTTACCTGTGATTACAGTCTAAAATATGTAAATTTTTAAAAATTTAACAATAAGGAAAAATAAGTGATGGAATCAGTTTTAAGTCTTAACTGAGCAAATTCAGGTACATATCAATATCTTTGTCACTATTATGCATTAGTTTTTGAGGTTTTGCTGGTTTTACTTTCTCAAATGATTATTTCAATCTTCTGTTTTGAAATAGTGTTATTGTTTTCAAAGACGTACATAAATTTTAATAGAATTTCTGTATATACCATGTTAAAGTTACATTTCATTTTCCCAAATGCAGAAATAAAATTTTTTTCTGAAGCGACATAGCTTGACATTTTTTATTAGAATAATTTTCTCTATTGGTACTTTTGAAAAAAGAAATATGAATTGTTATGTTGCCATGTTTTAATTATTTTATGTTTGCAATAGCAACAACATTCAGTTCAGTATTGTTATGAAGAAAATTACTGTTAATTTCTGTACAGCTGGAAAATACAACATATTTAACTTGGGGTGGGGGAAGCTTTTAGGGTTTGGTTTTTTTTTTTTTCAGTGTATAATGTAAGTGACAGTGCCCTTCACCTGCAAGCTGAAACTGTTTTACGTGGCTTGGTTGTGAAGAGATGCCAGTTGAATTGCATGAGAGAAATGGATTGTGTTTTCCAAAAGCTCTTTGATCATGATGGGGAAAATCGGAGCAAAAATCACAAACAAAATCTCTCTCCTGAAAATGATTTGTTAAGTTTCTTGGCTTATTGCTTTGTTAGGCAAAGGCCCAGAATAACAATGATTTTTCTTAGTGGAAAACAGTGGTATCTTTATTTACAATTAAGTTCTAATTTGGTGAAGAGAGCTCCATATCTAATAGATGCCATCACATTTTGCCTGGTTTTCTTCTGACTACACTGCTGTCATGCCATGTGTAAGCACCGTCAAAGCAGTGACAACAACTTTAAGCTTGTAAACTTGGATGCAAATATCAGTGCAGACTAGTCATCTAAGTTATTCAGGTTTCTAGGGAGTTCTCTGAACTCCATGAGTACTGTGCTAATGGAATCCAAATTAATTTAAAACTAGCTTAAGTACCTCTGCAAGAGCTTGCAGTTATACCTGTCTCTTCAATTTTGGTTGATAATCGTAATTTCATTATATCTACGGTGGATGAGTGTATTTTTATTGAAAACAGCTATTGTTTTGGCTCCATGTTGTGACTGCTAGAAACATCTCTAATCAGCCAACAACTACAGGTGATTTTTAAGCATTTCTATGTATCTGTAGTTCCTAAATACTTGTTACTTTGCAGTAATTTTTGTATATGACGTAGTGTTTGTTACTGTTTGAATCAAAATGATCACAGGTAGCAGATCACACTTTACACTGAAACTTTATAAACACAGCTTTGTTCTTTCCCTGTTCAGCTGCAGCTGTAATGCCTACTTCTCTGCAGACTTTTCTTCCTCAGTCTGTTGACCTCATTCTTTCATAAATTTTCTGTTTCCCTCAACCTTTGCTTGAAAATGCTTGACTGTATTTCTTTTAATTTGCCATGCCTCGTATCTCCTAACCAAAACTCATTGTGCCACTTCTCAAGACCTCTCTTATTTCCAAGTAACCAGTAGAATTTAAGTACTGATAGCTGGTTCATAGTGATATTTAAGGTTGTGAAAACATGTTCAGGTGAACATGGAAGTTATGCTTGGAGATTATTTCATTTTGTAAAGATCGCCGTTGGATTTCCATAACGGCAGTTCAGCAGTGGCTCAAAGTGATACACTTCCCAATTCAAACATAGCAAACACTGATCAGACATTCTGTTATTTCACTTACATTGAACTGATGAAATAGCATATTTTACTTCCACATTATAGCACCTCATAAATGTACACTTTTTGACTGAAAGTAC
Source organism: Harpia harpyja (assembly GCF_026419915.1). Lineage (NCBI taxonomy): Eukaryota > Metazoa > Chordata > Aves > Accipitriformes > Accipitridae > Harpia > Harpia harpyja. The sequence goes on along the minus strand of NC_068942.1, from coordinate 13,918,695 downwards.
TTAAAATCATACTGTATTAAAGCTTAGTTATGAATGGAACCTGGAAATTTGGGTGTACCTGAAAAGCAGAGCAGAGGCTACTTAAACAAAACTCCCCTCCTCCTAAAATGCAGCAACAAAAAAAAAAAAAACCCCACCCAAAATCATCTGCAACATGTGCCCTCCACCCCTGAAGTGGGTTAATTTTAAGCCAACATACTCTGGTTGGATGTAAAATTTACCTACTAGTATCTCCTCTGTGCCTACTAAAAGGACTAAAACTTGTTGCACATTCCTTCTGTACCTACACCTGACAGCAATACTGCACAATTTATGTACCTCATAAAATTACTCTGGAAAGATGATTTGTTGTGGATAGTAGAAATGCTGATAAGTGGTCTGTGCTGTCTTAGAAACATGCTCTTTTTGTCTTTCAGATTTTTTGTGTCTATTCTATTTCCACTTGCAACGAAAAATACATTGGTGAACTCTACAATGTGCTGTTTGATATAAAGAGCTAAGTTCATATTTAAATCTTGAAGCACTGAAGCACCCAGATAAATATTTTATCTATAGGGTGGCTTGAAGCCTAACTGCAGCCAATGTAGGACAAACATTTTGGTAATTCTTCATCAATAAAATGTTATGAGGAACTGATAGTAAAATATATCAATTTTATGAAGAACATTGGTAGAAATGTTTTTCAGATTGTATAATATAATCTCTCTAGGGACAGAATAATTATCTTCCAGGATGACAGAAATAAAAAAAGTAAAATAAGTTTTGTGGCAACAGAGGTAAAAAGGGCAAACATGGACTTCTATGCTTTCATCTTGGTGGGGGGCATCTTTGCTTGGATGCAAGTAAAATGGAAATAAAATTTATCAGCACTCAGTTTATAGAAACCTGTGCCTTATTGTTAGTATGATAAACCATAAAATAAAAGACAGAATTAATATTTAGATTGTGGTAGTGACAGAGATCCCAAGAACACTAAGTCCTGTCAGACCATTTGTTATATAAAAGGTGCGTGTGTATATATATATTTGTTATATAATTAAGGTATAGAAATCTGAGCCTTATAAATAATAAGGGCACACAATTAGCATCTGAGAACTATTTAAAGCTTGCATGTGTTAAAATTGTTATCTCTGATTTTGTGTACATTGTGAAACATGATACTAAATGTTACTACAGTCATCTAGAGTATTTTTAACAAAAACTAATTATATCAACATGGAATTTGATATGCACTTGTGGGGCATCAGTTCTACTGTACTATCATTTTTTAAATTATATGCTTGACTCGCTTGTTCTTTTGAGGCCTTCATCACCATTGCTAGGTTTCTGTCTACTAATGTTCTCTCACAATAACAATGAAAGAATTGTTCCCAAGCAAATAATTGTTGTACAAAATCAAAGAAAACAATTACTGATATGTTTTCCTTTTCTTGGATTTGAACAGGCTTATACAATATGGTTTCAACTTTTTTATGCATAGTGGCCAGTCAAACATATAATAATTGTTATGGATTTTCTTTATAGTATAATCATATTTTGTACGTGGTAGTCCAAATAAAATTGTTCATTTGAGCAATGTCTTCATCTGTGTAGGTAGCTGATTTGAATTAAAGCCTATTTGTAGTTGTATTAGTATTTGTTTAAATGGATAGTTTTTCAAAACCGTGGGTTTTCCTTTGCTATATTAATTTTGAAAATACGGGTTTGACAAAAAGAATATGTATCAGAAGCAATGAAGGAAAAGTTATATAAAAAACCAAGCATAGTGTGTCACACTGACATCTACAATTAAGCTGAGAGATATATAGAAACATCCAAAGGTAGATCTTTATTTATAATCATATTTTCTGGTATGTTTTATTTGCTGGAACTGATGCTGAGGCTAAACTTCCTGTGATTTTTTTTTTTTTTTTTTTTTTTTTTTTTTTTTTGGTAGCCCACCAAGGGAACAAAGGATAGGTTCCTCATTTGGGCCAAAGAATCCTGTTCTGAATAACCCTTTAGAAAACCTTTTTCTTCATTGTTCGTGGAGGAACACTGGGAGTTTAAACTCCTGATATGAATGTTAGTCTCTGAGAATATCACCTAATCATTTGGCCCCCACACAGTATGCTTACTACAAGGTTAAAAATAATATTTGCTGAAGATCAGATACATCTGGATATTAAATCAGCCCCTATTTTGTCTTTACAACTGAAAAGAAAAATTGCTATATAGCTGAAGCAAGGTTTTCAGAATCAGCTCTTAAAATATATGTATTTTCAAAATACAGAAAATGTAGAAATAAGTCCTGAAAAGTCATGGCTCAATGAAGTCTGCTTTTGCTAGTTTGGTAAAATGTCTGGGTTTTGAGTGATCATTCAAATAAAACATAAATTACATGACTCTTGACTGAAAATCACTTTCCAACCACACTTAAAAGTGAAGATTCTATGTCATAGAATCACAGAAGTGATAACAATTTGGCCTAGGAATTCAAGTACTTGACTGATGCTTTTAGTTTGTCACTTACTGGGATTTGTTTTTCATTATTCAAATTGGCCAAAAAACCCACACAACCTTCTTAAAGTAGAAAAAACCCAAACCAAACCCTACACGTCCACACTATGTACATCTCCATAGTGAATCATACAAAGCCATGGACAAATTAATTTGTGTCCTTCTGTCTTGCATCTGATTCTTCAGCATGTTTATAATTTTCAGAATAAAGCTTTATAACTAATTGCCTAACTAATTAAAACTCTCTTATGCCACATGTTACCCATGCAAGCAGCAAAGCAGAAGCAGCAGCCTGAGGTTTTTATGTGGATCTGCTTTTTACTTACTCACTGGATTCTCTGTTGAAATGGTGTCACCTTGTCCTCTTCTAAAAAGATAAGATAAAGTTGGTAACTGAGAGCTAAGTTGCCTGAGTCTATTACTGAAGTAATCATTGTAATAACAGTAAATACTTCAGCAAAATATTTTCCTTGCCTATTGAATTTTCTCCATTAGGGGGGAAACGATTGGAGGTCATGGAAAAAATACAGGAATTTAAAGAGTCAATATATGTGCACATTTTAAAATGACACTTAAAGTGTTGAAAAGTGACTAGTTATTTTATATATCTCAATTTTCAAAGACTGACCTGATTCTAGAATGAAAGTACTGAACATTTTGAGAACAAGATCATAGCAAGACAGAGCCAAGTGGTGTCCCAAGTTCTTTTGGAAAATATCAGTTGTTGTTACCATCTTACAAATACTTTGAGGTTTCTCTGACAGAAAATATTGTACTTTATGGAAAACAGAACAAAATATCAACCATAACTGGAATTTTTGAAAGGATCAAAGATCTATGTGTTCTTCTCAATGAAAATTTTTGTTGAGGCTTTCTTGTGCTCTGTGTATCAATCTCCTGGCTCTACTTATTGTTCTCTTTTTTTCTACTTTTCAAGTAGAAAAGCTTATTAATCACCTTAAAGTAGTGAAAACAATTAGTGATATGAAACAGAAAAAGTATATTGATCAAATGTTTAATATCTATAATATTACTAGTAATAAAGATATAATTTAGATATTCTACTTCCCATTTCATCTAGAAAATTAGGTAGTTTCATGCGAAAATCATAATTTGCACACACTCTTATAAAAACGAACTAGTTTAAAGTCTCTTGAAAAATTAGATTGTAAATGACCTATTTAATATTGAAATACAGTTTGGAGATAAAAGAATAAATATCACCAAATAACATTAAGAAAAAGAAGTTTGGTTTAAATAGCTGTAGCTGTAGGTTTATACAGCAGTTGTGCTTATTATAAAAGGGTACAACAGTACTTCTGTCAAAATGAGTACATTTTTTACTTAAGCTACAAAAATTGTTGAGAAACCTCTTGAACTACTTATGTGATTAAAAAGTTTAAATATTTGACAGTAATGCAGTAATTCTGTTCAATGAATATAAGAATAACTTCAGCAATCCTAGACATACCTTGCAGATGAGGTACAGTCACAAAAAACATTTTTGCCTGGTTTTTGGATGATACTGAGAAACGTTAAAAAAAAAAAGTCCCTTTCTTACATGCCACGAAGGCAATTGCTTTGTTCGCTAAGATCAAACATTCATTAATTGCTTCTCTAATTGCTTTATGGGGATTTGTTGGCTGATAGATTTATCTTTCATTGTTTGGAAAATCTGACAGTCACTAAATATTCTAAGAGAATAATTTAGCAAAGTAAATGCTGTTCAAATAGTGGTGCAAGTGGTGAATCTGATTAATTAGCTATTTAAATAACTCCTATCTAGTCTTACACTGTGACAAAAACATACAGTGAAGATGTAATGGAATTAATATTCAAAAATAACTCGGATGGTTTTGGATATGAATCATATCATGCTAGATTTTTCCTTTGCCTGTGATCTAATTTTGCATCCTTTGAAGGGAGTGATTAATGGTTTAGGGATTCCTTCTTTTAGGACAATTGAGTTGAGTTTGAACTTTCTGATGTATCTGAATAAAGTCATAATTTTCCTACTTTACTTGATATATCAAAATCTTTTCCTTTCCAAGGAAACCTTAAGGACATGAAGGGGAGAATTTAGGATGATTCAAGTTTATTTAGGGCATAAAATAATTTTGGATGCAGAGATGCCTGATTTGGCCAATTCTAAACCAATCCAGATGAGTTTTGCTGTGGCGTTTGAGCTATTTAAGGCTGAAAACAATATAGCAGTGTAACTGTGGCATTCTGCTGAAAAATCTGCATTGTTTCCAGATGCGAGCTAGCATCTGTATATGTACTGTATAATGGTGGAATAAGTATTGGTTTATATATTCACTCAGGAATTATCTATTTTACTGTTATGTTGACCTTTCTCTAAGTGCTGCTAAATGATGGAGCAGATTAGGTAATTTCATTTCTGGCATATAGCTATATTCTCTAAGGGCTCAAGAGCTCAAGGTGAGTTTACTTTTGGTGCTGAAGGCTGGTTGGGGTTTAAGTTCCTCTGTTGTCAGTAGAATATGAAAATTATAGGAACGGTCATCACACCAAACGTACTGATATGAGAAGAGAGTTTTTGTCATAATGACATTTCTATTTAGTAGCTTGTACTAAATATTTTATTTAGCAGCTTGGTAATAGACTGCATGTTTGTGCTCCTCTTTTCTGAGGAGCCAAATTCTCAGAAATCCCAGACAGCATCCAAATTGTAGACATATAGCCACATGATTTGTTTAAGGGGAAGCAAAGGGGGAGGGTTTTCGCTCCTTTTTATTTTCTTAAGTAGTTTCATTCTTGAATGACATAATTTTAAACAATTGAGATTTCACACTGGATAAAGCACCCATCTGAATTCCAGTTCTTCTTTAAAGACTGTTTATATATTCAGTACTAAGCAGCCATTAGATAGACTACAGAATCTGGAGTGGGAAGTAGGAGCTTTCTAGGAGCTATCTTTGCACAGATCAGTGCTTCGGAACATGCCTTTTTATGCAGGTGATTGTTATTTACTTATGTCTTTGTCTAGACAAGCTATGATACAGACTACTCATCTAATACGAATTTCAATTTTGAATGAATCTCTGAACTCAGAGGGTAAGCTTATTCATGTGGCCAATTTTTATTTTTCGTTTCTTAGTTAGGGGTTAAAGACACAAAGTTCTAGATGGCTTCAACAAGTAGATGTGTGTTGGTCAATATTTATCAGCCAAGTTCAGTCTGTTGTACTTTAGGTATCGCTTAAACTTTAAGTTTCAGAAGTGCAGTGAAATCTTATATTTTAAGTTTAGGATTTTTTACAAATATTTTATCCTAATTCCCCTTGTATGCCGCTTTCTCTCTAGGAAGCCTATTCATTATGAAAAATTGCTTGGTTCCTCTGTCTAGTTGGAGCTATAAAAGGCAACAACATTTGTTTGTCTCCATTTCATGTGTTTGTTATTCTGGCATCTGTGCAGTTTTGTTTTGCCCATCTACCAGTACTGCATGTGCTCCTGAATCGAAGTGCACACTGAGGTCATGGATTTTGCATTTTCTTAGGGCTGGTGACTATGGAACGCTCTAAAATGGAATCCCCGAGGAACTGGTCTGTACCTCTAATTTAAATTTCTTGAGGACACACACAGAAATACATTTATTTTGTCCTATTTTTTCCCGATTTACTTTTTAATTAACTTTTCTATCTAGTTAAGCATGCTTATTTGCACTGTTAAGCTGTATTGACCCAAGCTGGACTTGGGGCCCCTTTGTAAAATTCTTCAGAATTTCACATTCTGAAAGATATTTCCTGCATTAAAGATGTCAGAATATGAATCAAAAGAGTAATACAGTTTTACTGATGAGGGATGAAACAGCGTTTTTTTTTGCCAGTGGGACCAATAAATGCATTCATGTTTTTCCATGTCCACATGCCAGTTCCAGTCAAACTATAGTCACTCCACTTCCACACTTCATTTGGCTGCAGACTCACTATTCACAAAAAGCCAAAAAAAGGGTAACAATGTTTTTACAATTACTACATGCAAGGAAATAATAAAAAAGGTAGGATAAGAGCAAACTGATTTATAAGCAAAGGTACTTTGACCACCCTTTAAAAATATTTACTCTTTCCTACTACTTTTTAAATAATGTCTATACAAACACTAACAGAAGGTGGCTCTCGGGGACTTACTCTATCTGGCAAATTTTGTAGCCATTATTGGATAAAATTTCTACTTGAGATGAGGCGTGAAGTCTATCTGACACATACTAGTTGCAGTAGCAGTCACACAAGGGAACATTGTTTTTTTAGGTTTGAAGAGACAACGTACAGTGTGATTCTGAGAACAGCTTCCACCTACCCTTTCGGTATAGCTTTAGTAAACTAAGGGCAAGATTCTGTCAAGCATGTCTATTTTTATTAAATATCTAATCTTAGCTGAATGATGTGGTCTTACAGCTCAACATCTGCTGCTATTTACTCAATGACTGTGAAGGTCTGGATTATGATCTTGGGAAATACATTAGCACTAAGCAGAACCCCTGCTCACTTTAAAATCGATGATTAATCATTGCTTTCTGAACAGCCAATGAGTGCTGTACTTGTCTTCTAACTTTCAACAGCACCTCAGTTTCTTCACATCTGTTGTGGTTTTTCTGTGGTTTTCTTCTGCACTGAGTATTTTGGGATTCTTGGGGAAATGGGGGATTTTGGTCAGATTTTTCCTTTCCTAAGTTTTCACCCTGTGAATTCAGAGCTCTGTGTTTTATCTAGTAATGGATTCAGGGATAGATCTATAAAAGGACTTAAGTATAAAAATATTGAAACATCACAGTACTGAACATTATAGTGCTTAATTTTCAGATACCTGCTGATAACAAGAATTCACAGTTCTGAAATAGATACATAAGCTGCAATGCCCAGGGAGAGTTTTAAAACAAGTGTATGGTGTAGAAAATGTAGTATATGTGGACAGGCAACCATTATTTATATCACAGAAAGAGGCAGGACAGGAGTGATAGTAACTAAAATACTTGACTATTTCCTGCACTTAAGTACCAGGGACCTCATTTTAATAAAGCCTGTCCCTCAGTGATAAAGAGACTCTGCTGACATTAGGGAAATGGGAGTTTCAGTCTTCACTGATGGAAGAGACTGAAGTCTATGTCTCTTATACAACATTAAGCTAGTGGTTAAAAATTAAAGTACTGATCCACCTCCTTTGGCAAATGGTTTAAGCTGTTCTTTGAGAATGGCTGCTCGTGTCCTTTATGTAATGTTTTGCATGAAACCTTACAGTCCAGAGGTGTGAGGCAGGCTGGCAAGCTCAAGAAGTACTCAGGGGTTAAAAAAAAGGTTTATCCTCGAAAAGCAAGTGCCTGAAGATTTAGCAGACAAATTAGAATTTCTGGTAATCTACACTTTAGGCTCAGGCAAGTGAGGCATAATGTGATCCAGATTCTTCCTCCTTTTGAAGGAATGTCTGGTGGAAGATGGGCAACTTCTCACTGGAGAAAGTGGAGACAGTTTCTCAGCTGTTCTAAATAAGTATGGCTCTGAGTTAATTCATAGCAGCTAGTATAGCAACTGAGTGGCAGAAAATGTGTTAAGGAAGGTAGTGGTTTACCTGCAGCTATACTAGGACAGTTGTGCTGTAGGGTAAGGGTTCACCACCACCCCGCCTCCCCATTTTATTTTTTGGCAATCTTTCACTTGTTTTTATAAATGCTGTATTTTGACCATAAGTCAATTCTAAAGAAGATACTCTTCTGACTGAGACCTTATTTCATCTGCTGAATAGGGACACTTTTTCCACCTTCAGATAGAAAAACGTGTGAGTCATCCAACAGCACTGTGAAAACCCTGCAAAGACAAGTCACTTCAGTTTTGCCAAGAGGTAAACTGGCAAGGTCATAACATGTAGAGTTTGTGCTTATTCATTCTCTCAGGATGCAATAACACTAAAACAAAACACTCTAAAATAACAAATTTCCAACACTAGAAACTGGTTTTGTTTGCTTTAAGTAAGAGACTTGGCTGAATAAGGAAAATGTTACTGGATGTTTTAAGAAAGTCTTTTCTGTCAGTTTTGCAAATGGCTCAATTCCTTTAAAAAAAACCAAAAACCAAAAAAAACCTAACCCAAACATTTCATTAACTTTGGTGTTATTAGGTGAGGTTTTCAGAACTGCATCAGTCACAGAATGTATATAGTGCAGTGAAAAATATTTCTGCTGCTTATTGGAATTTGTAGCCTGAACTATGTTTGCCAGCTTAGCTAACCAATGTGCATTACTTCAAATTAATATTAAGAATGTGATCTAATGACATCTATTCTGTTTTCTGTAACAGCTGATGGTTTCTGTCCTCTTACCTAAACTGTCAAAAGAGGCTCAGTGACCTAGCTTGAATATCTGATGTTTTTGAACTGCATTAGGGATTTTGAAGGAAATTGTCTGTACTTCCTAGTAAAAAGTGCAACTAACGTGACTGATGCTGCAGTAACTGGTGAGAGTCACTATACCAGATGATCACCTGTGTCATTTTTTAGGGCAATATCTGTTAGAGAGAATTCACTTGTGTATATAAATGTTACTTTCTAGCCAAACAACTCCATCATATTTACTGTTGTGCTATAGGAGGCAAATCCTATGCAATTCCTACACTAAGTAGACTGGACGAGACATAAGCCTGTCCAGGTTATACTTCCTATTGCTATTAAATGTAAAAGACAGATTTTATGGAAAAGGCTCATGACCTGAAAAATGCTTGCAGGGCCTATTTTGCATATAAATAGGCTGCATTTATGCAAAGACTAAACAAGTGTTTTTCTTAGAATAATTTTCTCTAAACATTTAAACTGTATTGATTCTTCTACCTTTGTACTCATTAGTTTGATCAAATTTACTGCTGAAAAAATAGCACCTACAAAATCCTACAATTTACCATACAGGAAGTGTTAAAGTAGTAGCTCTATTGATTCTCTTTTCTTTCCTCCCCCTCCCAAGTCTCTGATTTCCTATTTTATGTCATCTTGTCTGAACTAACAGATTTATAAACCAGCTCCTTGAACAGTAAAACCATTTGCCATTTGGTGGAATTGGCTGACATTTCATTTTTGCTGTGCAGATTGCAGATAATGTTGACATTATTTTGCTGAGCTCTGTATTACATCATTAACATATTGCTCATGACTGAATCTGAAATGCTTTCACTCTTGTAGTGTAATAACCTGCATTTTCTCTGTTAAAGAAATGATGTAGATTTTGCTGAGAGAAAATAGTTAATGCTGCAGCATGGTGAAATAAAAATTGCACTGAAGTAACAAAATACAACACTAAAGTCTATGTTAAAAGTGAAGGAAGAAAGTTCCATAGATGATGTGTTTACTCTTGATATCTATAAATCTTGAGTAGAAATGAGCAACATTCATGAAATAGGCTTAAACCCAGACTATATCAGCATTGTACCAATGCAGGACCTCTCAAATTAGAGGCATATTGCTTCCTGCTTGTGTCGCATGAAGATGAAAATTCATGTCAAGTTGTAGGCATAATCCTGTTCTTGCTCATATATGATTATTTTTGCTGAAAAAGAAACCAGCTAGCAGGATCACAAAGTAGCTTTGGGTGGCCAGGAACACTGAAACCCTAGGCAGTTTTTTATCAAGCTGGCAGACAATTATCAAGGAGTTTATTTATATAATGTTTTAAGATCTACATCTATAGATAAACTTATAAATCAAGCATTTTCTTTGAAAGTTTTACTTCAAATCCTACTGAGACAGAAGGGGGACTAGGGAACTGATTTTAAACTGTCACCCTGATACAACCTGTTCAGGATTGATCATTAACATTACCAACGATCTTAGACAATTCCCTTATTCTTATGTAGTTATCTCTTTACCTTCTTAGTTATGCTTCTTCATAGCTTTGATTAGGTATGTTTTGCCAGACAGTGGGTTTTTTGTTTCTTTAACACATTATGGATCATATGCTGCCATCCTTCTCCATGTTAAATTGTATCTTCAGCTGTGTTGGGACTAATTATCAACAATTAAGATTACAATTAACCATTAAGAGGTTACTTACTGTGATTAAAGGTGGCAGTATGTCATCTTGGTTGATTAATAGCTTTTCAATCACACGTTCCACACACATAAATTCTTCCACTGACCAACTGGGTGTGCAGTTTACAAATACAAGATGCAAGCAACATCTGCATTTGAGATTCTTTCCCAGGCAGACTAATTATTCAGTTTCTTATAGTCAAATAGATGAACTTTGCTTTAAATTTATAAACGTGGAAAATGGATTCTTTGTAGAAACTAATCTTAGTTCTGTGTTGAACCCAGATCTGAGAAAAAGCAATGGAAGAAACCTTAAACTCTTTCCATTGGGGGACAGGGAATGGGAGTTGTGGCCAGTCCATAGCAGTTTCTCTCTGCTGCTCCTTCCTCCTCACACTTCTCCCTTGCTCCAGTGTGGGCCCTTCCCATGGGATAGTCCTTCACAAACTGCTCCTATGCGGGTCCTCCACAGGCTGCAGTTATTTCAGGGAATACCCACCAGCTTTGGTATGTGGTCTTCCGTGGGTTGCAGTGTGGATATGTGTTCCACCATGGTCCTCTGTGGGCTGCAGGGCAATCTCTGCTCTGGCACCTGGAGCACATCCCTCCCCTCCTTCTGCTCTCACCTTGGTGTTCACAGGGTTGTTTCTCTCAGGTCTGTTTTGTTGGTTTTTTTTTTTTTTTCCCCCTCCTCACAGAGGCAACCCCTGCAGCCCCACTGCTACCAGAACCTAGGTGCAGACACTCAATACAATTGTAGTGTAAATATATTGATAAAATATTGATTCTCTATCACCACTTCATGTAGAGTAAAATCTTCACACATCTCGATCTCATCAGCGGTTACTTATTTCCACTATATATGTAGATGAATTGCTTGTTGCCAGGGAGACAAAAGGGTTTTTTTCACTGTTTACACAGTATATGCTGTACAGAATAAGAAACAAACATTACCTTAATTGACATGTTTTGCCATTAAGACGAGTGCTACCTAAACAAGAATAAGTTTATTTCAGCACTGCAATGCAAAATATGAAGCAGTTACACTTTAATTTTTAATAAATTGGTACTTTTATTCATGGGGTTTGGTATTTCTTTTGTTCATTAATCTTAACTAAAAAAAAAAGATAGAGAAGTATTTGAGCAATATTTCCCCTTCACCCAGCAGGGTAGTTTCTCACTTCTGAAAATACCTTAGGATTTTTTTGAATATTAGTTGTGTATAGGTAAAACTATTGCTGAGTATGAACCAAAGCCCTAGTTCTGAGCTGCCTGAGTTTGGGGTTTTTTTAGCTTTCTAGTCAAGAAATAGCAGTTTTTCCTAACTTTTTTCTGTTTTTAAGAAGCTTCAGCATCTGTAAAACATACTGGCATGTCTATGCTGATTTAATGTCTTTAGAGTTTACAACTTGGGGTCATGGTACTATGTTTGACACCTGCAGATGCATAACTATATATGCTAACAGGCAAAGGTTGGTTGACATTTTCTTAATGAATACATGTTCCACAGTCTTTAAAGTGACTTACTTCACTGGCAGACTTGTGTTTTGGGGCTGCTGCAGGCAAACATAAGAATATGGTTTGAGGAAAAGTGGCTTATACTTGGCCAGACTAGCAGCAGAGATTTACAGCAGCCCTATCAGAACCATAACATTCTTGTATTGTCTTGAAACCTCCTATTTTCACAGATGAGCAAGCAAACAAAAACTGTGGGATTACTTAATCAGCTGTGAGAAACTGGCTTTGTGAAAAGTACACTATAATCCAATCCAGAGGCTTTGGCATGCTGTTGGGTCTCCTTGCTGCTTCATCACAGCACTGCATTGATGCAATCATGGGGGCAGTGGCTAATGGCACTGCTTTCCCAGTTCAGTTTTCCACTTTGCCGTAGATTTTCTGTGTGATCCTGAACATTGTCTTAAGTTGGTAAGTTAACTAGGGCAGCTGAAATAGGTTCCTGCTGCTTTGCACTACAAAATCTAATAGAAAGCACATAGATTACATCCTTAAATCTGCAATGAATAAAATGAATTTGGGTATCCTGTTCATCTTTTTGCTATGTTTTCTGCATAGTCAGGTTGTCGTTTTGTGTTTTAACTCTTGTCTGAATGTCAGTTTTAGCTAAGCCACCAAACATATAGATGGTTAAGCCTAGGGTTATGATTACAACCAGGCATTATTACACATTTTATATGTGAGTTTTCATACTTGTTAAAAAAAAGTTGTATTTTTTCTTCCTGACTTTACTAAATTGAAAATAACTTCTGATGTTTTGTCTTTGGAGTAAAGGATGTCTAGTGGACTTGGGTGGATTCAGCTTCAGTAAAAATACTAAGTGTAGAAAAATCTGTTCTATATAACACTTTGACCTGGGGTTTGAGGTGGTGGAGAGAACTCTTTTGCACCCAAGCTGACTTAGAATCAGTACTGCAGTATCAATCACCTTGTTGTGTAGGAAGGTTGTAACAGAAAACAGACTCACAGCACTTCTGAATTCTAATTTACTTAACTCATTCTGTACTATGTGATTGAGACTCCAGTCACTCTGGGGTACAAGGTAAATCAAAACCCAGCACTCTTTCTTTAACAAATTCACTGTTTTAAGAAGTAGTGTTGATATGGTACAGCATCTTTAAGAGAGAAGAAAATGCTGTGGCAATCCCCGCTAATTTATTTTTTTCTGTTCATATTGGCACTATCTCTTTTATTTATCAGCTCTGTGTATTTATGATACATAAGATGTTTTCCATATGTTGGATACACGTTCTCTGTCTTCTTTTCTTAAACTCTAAATCACTTTTACCAACGCTCACAGTTGCACTCCTTAGTGTCTGGGAACTAAGCACTTGTGGTTTTTGTTTATACCCTTGGGAGTCTCTCCTATTATCTGGTGCTTATACCTCCAGGACCTCTGCAACAACCCACTCATGCTCAAGCTCTTTTCTTTTCTCAGAGCTCATCAAGAGCTTCATTTTATACTGAAAACTGGAATCACAAGGGTTTGGTCATGGGACATGTGTGGAGACCTCTATTGTGAAATAATGCACAACGGCTGGCGACTTCCCCAAGCTAGTGCTGACTCAATATTTTGTTCACGCTGGGCTTGCTCACGCAGCTCACCAGGTTTGATTTACAAGCCATGGCTAGGTTGTTGCCATGATCATAGGCTTGACTCTCATCAGTGTAGTGGCAGACAGGAGCAAAGAAAGTTAGTGTTTTCAGATTCATGAATGCGCATCTCCATTGCTCTTCTGGACAGATGTTTGGGTTATGCAGGACAAAGGTGAGGAAAAGGAAAGAGGAAAGGGAAAGGAGACCTGACACTAAGATAGGTTTAGGGACCTAGTTCATAGGCCAGTATCAAGGATTATGTAACTTTTTGTTATCCGATGGACAATAATCAGAAGTATTAAGTGCTACAGTTAATATTTATGAAAGGTGTCGGTCTTTTCCGACCAAAATGATTCTATGATTCTATGTTAAGCGACAACCATGAAAAAACTATGAAAATCAGCTTTCACAGAGGTGTTTTTTGAATTTGGCCACCTCTAACAGATGGGCTTGAGGGGCTTAGATCAGATCAGATCCAACAGTCTGAAACTCTCCTAAGATTCAGTACAAAGCCATTTTATTAGAAAGTGAGGCAAGTTTGCATGAGCTCTTCTGGAAACAGGTACCAGTAGTTAGATTCTCTTCATTGTTCTCAGCTGAATGAGCTATGAATAGGTTAAGAAATCTGTGCTTTCTCCTATTCCTCTTTGCCCATGTTTATTCCATTCTTTTATAGAAGCTGTGTCACAGTGAGGACGACACTGCTCATGGGTATTCATACCCTAGATCATCTTCCAGGATATAGTGTTCTCATGCAAAGCAAGAAATATGGACCTGAACCATCTTGCACCAAACAGGACTTGGAACCTGCATCCCAGGCAATTAGATCTTCAGTGGTCAGACAACCTCCCCCCCCCCCCAAACTATTTATTGTTGTAGAAAATGGCTGTTTTGTACAGAGCCCAGTGTTGCTGATGGTAATTTTGACTATCTGCCGAATCAGGATCTAGCATTATTCACCTTTGCGACTCTGCCAGAGGACTAGTCAAATTCTTGCTGACAGTGACAATTCAAGTTATGTTTTGAAGGAGAATTTAAACAGATCAGAAAATGTGTTAAGAATTTTAATCTTGGTATCATGCCTAAATCTAGATAGGGGCACATCTTATTTGTCTCTGTTTGTGTTGGTTGTAGCTGTTATGCATTTATATAAGCAATACCATTTCTGGGATAGCTGGGCTTTCTTCTGTCTCATGCAAAACAATTTCCTCTTCCAGGGCAGGAAAAAAAATGTATTAAACTCTTCATACAGATCACTGTGAGCCAGCTATTAAAGTCTGCAAAGCAACTCATGAATTCATAATAAAGACTTCAGTCATTTTATGCAGGAAATCCTAAAGACATGAAAAGTACTTGAGCAATAAAATGAAATTTAAGGGATGTTTAACTGATCTTGACTATGTGTAACCTTTGGGATAATTATCATTTCACTGGGGTTTTTCAGCTGTATAAATAAATAATACTACAATATTCCCTAAAGTTTAAATCTATATTCAGCAACTGTAGTTTAAATGCTAATAGATACAAGTATTTTCTGTTACTCTGTACATGGATCTTAATATTATTACAAGAACTTAAATGTTTGAAGATATTCTATGGGTTAGAAAAAACTAGACAGTATTCTATGGGTTTTCAGATTTTTTTTTTATCTGTCTAAAGATCAAGATGACTGACACAGCATTTTTTTTTTTTTTTAATTCAATGCTTCAGGCTATAGAAGAAAAATGTTTCATTTAAGTTCGAGTGACTTCCTGACCAGTGTAAGCCGTGTGTATTCAACAGTTACTGCACAGTATCTTTAAAGCTGGAAATCCATTTTCACTCTTACATTAATGAGATGCAAAATGAAAACATCATTCTTGTAGGTAAACTATCTGTTAGGTGAAGTTTATGTTTGTTTATATATTTCTATAACAATTCAACTGTTAGTAGGTTCTAGACAGGTAAGTCCATAAGATCCTGGGCTAAAATTTAAGGGATGATAACACTTAAGGAATTCTATAGAGGCTTTTCAAGATATGCCTAAGAACTAGTGTTAGTGATTCAGCAAGACACTTAACCATCTGCTTAACTTGAAGTGTGTGAGTCATTGTTGAGTAAACATTATTTAGTATCTCAGTATCAGTACTATACCAGTATGATTTCAAGAAATGATTCAATTATTCTAGTAACATTTTGCTGAATTTAGAACAAATTATTTGGATGTTAACATTTAGAATAAGATTCTTTTTTTTAATCTTAATGTAAAACTTACGTTTGACCCAATGCTAAACCAATGCTCCAACACCATGTATAGATACCTTGAGCCCTGCATGTACAGAATAGTGTGTGTTCTGGGTTTCATATGTTGAAATGTCTCTTTTACATATCACATTTTCTTTTTCTATGTTTAGTGTTCTCTTAGGAATGGAGGTCATCTTACTTATCTAGGATACTGTTTTTATTATAATGAACATGTTTGCAACAAGGCAAAATGAGAGATGGTGATTGCCAGCTGTATCTCTCTCAGATGCTCTTGTTAATTTTAAGCCACATTCGACCACCTACACCTTCCCTTTGTGCGGATGCCCACCCTCTCCTACTCAAAGGTCAATGAAACAAATTTGTAGCAGACATTGTGATTCTATGTCAATACATACTGAGGAGATTGTATACTGTTCTAGGCTGTTTAGGGGCTATGATCCTCTGAAAGAGGAGGAGGAAAAACCACACAAGCAGGTTTTTTTTTTTTCCCCTATGCTCATCCTGAAAGGTGGGCATAATGCAAATACAATTAAAAATAAAGCTTTCAGGACCATTTTTTCTTGCAATTAGTTTTGTGTATTTTCTTCAGTGCTGTATTGTTTATTAACAATTAAATACTGTGTAAGTTCCACTATATATCAGGACTTGCAAAAAGTAGTGACTGCTTCTAGTTATAGATGCAGAGCAAGTGCCTGAAAGTCAGTCTCCAACTCTTACATAAAGAATAAGGCTACAAGTCTTATAATTTTATGTCTTCCTTTCTCAATACACACTGCTGAGTCTGAGGCCACTGGATAAATTGCATAGGAAAATGACCTATATAAATACTTCCAGATCAATAAAAAGCAAGCCTTACATGCATGGCTCACATAGCAAGAGGATTGTTTCTACAGAGGTTTTTATAAACAGCCATTTCTTTTCTTGAACCATGGTTTCTGCTTGGGTGTATAAACACTCCCCCCCTCCCTAGGTGACAGGGAAATATGATAAAAACTGTTCAAAAGTACAGTGCCTTGAGTCTGCAGTGCTGGGATTGTAAAAGCAATTTAAGTAGAGGAAAATACTAAAGATGGAAATGTTTAATTAGTAATAAAACAGTACTTTATTGTTGATGACCACAACTGCACAAAGGTCCAGTGAGATGCTTTGTAACATTTATTTTCTCTTTCTCCTTTGAAAGAGGAATCTGTAGGTTTTCAGGGATAAAATGGGTTTGTGTTATTCCTGGAAAAGGAATCATCTGCTGTCACTATTTAAAAAAAAAAAAAAAAAAAAAAAATCTGGTAACAGGAGTTGGGATTAGCAGTCAGTGAGCAGGATTAACTAATGGAGAGATCACAGGGTGCAGGCCCTAAAACTATACAGCCATGTAATTGGCGTCTGTGGCATCTGGGATTCTCTCAGCTTAGAGTGGGAAGTAACTGGGGAACAACCATTTTAGCAATCTGGTTGTTCTTCAGTACACAAATATGTGGAATTTTTATGTATTAGGTTCAGCTAGCAAATCTTCTATTATTGTTGTTAACATCTATTATTAAATTTTCCAGTACTTGTTTTCTTAGAACGTATGAGGGGCTTGAAGTCAGATATGGCCTTTTGATGCCCTGAGACTGGTAGGTATTGGAACGGTGGGTTTAGCAGCAGTGGCAGAAAAATATTTCTATTCATTACAGGAAAAATGAAAAGGTGAAAGGGGTTAAAATGGCAAAAGCATTGATGGTACTGTAAATGCACCTTTAAGGTGGTGTTTGGAACATGTACAGGCAGGGTGAGAAATAGACATTGCTCCTTGGGTACCTGCGTATTTATCTTTATGCTTTTGTAGAAGTCTAATGCGTGACCCTATTTTTTTTCTGTTGCATGCATTTCTCAGACTGATTGAACTGTCTTTATAGTTCTATAGTTAAAAGACAGAGTTTTGACAGTTTTAATACCTAGTCGAAGTATATTAGTTCTGAAAAGCTTCAGAAAACAATGATCAAAGACACTCAATGGCTTCTATGTTAGAAATAATTCAGTAGGACACTTCTCTTAACCTACAAAACAGAGACAGCTGAATGGGCTTATAACAGAGGACTGTAAAATAATGAGTAGTGTGGAGAAGGTGAATATAAAGGTGAACATAGAATGACTGTTCACCCTTTCTTCCAATACAAGAACCATGAAACATCAAATGAGTCTAACAGGCAGCAGGTTCAGTAGAAATTCCTGCCACAAAACATTGTAGGTACTAGAAGTTCATGTGTATTCGAACAGTGACTGCATCTAATGGGTCTTTATTCCATGGATTTGCCGAAAGAAAAACCTCTTGTTCAGTGAACTGAACATCTGGTTCATGTCAAGGACTTACTAAATCCTGTAAGAAAGATAAATTTATCACTACATTCATCCCCTTGCATACTTTCTTCCTAGATGATCATGACTGGCCATTTGTGGGGACAGTATATTTGGCCAGACAGATCTTTAATCTGACACAGGATAGCTTTTTATATGATTGTTATCTGAAACCCTAGCTGAGTGATGCTTTTGTCACTATTGTCTGTCAGCTTATGTACTCTAGCAGTTAAAGAGGCTTGTAGGAAGTTACAGTGTCCTCAGAGATATTTTTTTTTTTCTTCTTTCCTAGAACCTGTAACATACAACTGAATGACACTGATCCTTTGTATTAGGATCATCCCAGCTGTAACAAAAGCATTAGTGGAGAGACTTGCTGTACTATTATTTTGCTTAAAGAATGGTGAGCTTGCCTTTAATGATTAAAATATTATTTAACTGCATTATTCATTTAAACATTGAGAGCCAAGTAAGAATCATTCATGTTTATTTTTCAGTTATTTTTATATTTATTTATAAGAAGCATTTTGATTCAGGAACACCTTTTAACTCTTCAGAGATATGGACTACAGGAGGTGGCAACATGACATTCTGTCCCACATGTGAAGACAGAAGGCACTGGGAGACTCTGCAGCATCACAAGTGCTTTCAGCCCTCTGGGAGAGGACAGTGCTTAGCAAGTATAACACATTAAAAAGGAAAACAATCTGCAAGTTGGGAGGTCATGAGAGCTGTGGATCTTGGCAGGAAAACTTTTCTGATCTAAGAGCTCCTGCCTACCACTCTACAGGGCCCAACAAGGCCACGGTGAAAGAGACTGTGTACAGACCAGACTTACTGCTTACACTGATGGTTACTTTTCCCAGGGAAGACTTGTCATTTAGCTGAGAAAGAAAACAGCATCCTTAGGAAAGGAAGCTTCCTGGGCAGAAGCTGTTTGGTATCACTGATCAGAAAGAGAAAATAATGGAAATTCAATGCTCCTCTGCAGCCATTAGAAAGTTATTGTTTCCAATAGCTGCTATACTGAGAAGAAAGCTCTTGCATCAACTTTTTCAGTTAGGTTTAAATCAAATAGGACTATCTGCTTTCCTTCATTTTTCTTAACCTTGTTGAACTGTAGTAGGAGTTGTGATTATGTTGAGGCCGTGTATTTTCCTGTAGTACTTGAAAACTACTATATTTAATGACCATGTAGACTTCAACAACAACAAAAATATCCTGTCCAGGCAGAGATTCCCCGCTGTAGTTCATAACTTAGGTTTGTATTGAGCTGGCTCAGTAGCACTCCAGTTTTCCCAAATGTATAAAATGAAAAAAACCCCACATTTATTAAGTAATTAGTTCCCTTGTTCTTTGATACTGGGGCTCTAACACTGACAATATTTGTATAGCAATGTGTTTAGACCCAGCTTCTAACTGCTGCAGCTGAAACATCCTCAGGGTGGTGAAACACTGGCACAGGTTGCCCAGAGAGGTGGCAGATGCCCCTTCCCTGGAAACGTTCAAGGTCAGGTTGGACGGGGCTTTGAGCAATGTGGTCTAGTTGAAGATGTCCCTGCTTATTGCAGGGGGGTTGGACTAGACGACCTTTAAAGGCCCCTTCTAACCCAAACCATTCTATGATTCTATGCTGTTTGAGTCTAGAATGTCAAACGACTGCTGTAATGAGGAATTAAATAATGCTATATACTGAGGACTCTGTTATGATACATTCAGAGAAATACGCTTACCATTTATTAAAAAGCATCAGACACTGGCCTTAGGATGCTGTTTTTAATATATCACAGCTGCTAATATTCAATAAGAAACATGCTAAAGATGTATTATTAATAAAGTGGTAATGGGCCAAAGCGGTAAGAGATCATCACAGTCATCTTGCATAAATAGCTTGCGTTGCACTGTAAATTTTCCCTCACCAAACCACATTCTCATTCCTAAATGCTATGTAAATGAATTGAAAAAAGAAATTGTTAACAATATCCATTGTGTAAAAAATGTCCAGAATATAAAGGAAGTAATGAACTATTGAGGGAGTGTCTTGTTGGGTTATGAAACTGGAATACACTTTTTTTTTATGGCATACAGCCGTTGTTTGCAAAGGCATTAACCAATTTATCTTCCTAGAGGAGGAAGATATGCTGCACTTTTGATGAACTGATAGTGTTATGAAGAAATTCACGTCTTTTTCTCTTGGTAAATTTTCCCTTGATCCAAATAAGATTCATAAAACAAATACTATAATATATGTATATAGAAGAAATACTTTGGCACTTTAGTGGAACTTAATATCTGCTTGAATGTTCATCTCATGGATACTGAAAACAAATCTAGAATAAAACATAATGAGAATAACATTGATATAGCTGAGAAAGCTGGAAAGATGTGGAATATGCAAGCTATTCATCAATTTAATTTGTTAACACAGAAGTGAGGAAAATATAACATCTTAATCAGTTAAGCAACTAGAGGACTAAATGTCGGTGGTTCTGTACACAATAAAAGTATTTTAAAAATTCATAGAGTATGCGACCTCTCATATAATCTCTTTTGGCATTTATCTACCCTGTAGTTTGGTAACATATCATTCAAACTAATTTTACCACAGTAATTTCTACCATACTATCAACTGCTTGCTGTCTTTGTAAAGAGCCAATATCAGTGCTATTTTTTATTTATTTTTATAATCAATGCAAATTCAGCTAGTCAGGCTATTTTATTTTTTTGCTTTGGGACATGAAACCTGGGTTTGGGCTTAAATTTGGTTTGGGGCTTGAAAATTTGATAGAGGGAGCATTCATACATGGCAATTTTCCTACCTATTATCTCCTTATTAATTTCTCGACTGCCTCCTTTCAGTCCAAACATTGATTGGAAGGTATTTTGTGAGCCTAGTTATGGAACCACAGGTCTGCATTTATAGAAACATCTGTTTTGTGTGAGGAAATTTCTGTACCTTTCAAAGAAGGTGAGATCTTATAGGGGTTAAACTGGGATAAACAGAGAGGGAATGTTGGTAAACATAGATTATCACTGTAAATAAATTCAAAGCAGCCACAGAATGAAAATAGCAAAGTTGATTTCTAATTGCTTTTTAAGACAGTAAAATGCCAAGATTTGTTAATTTTTTCCATTTTTTTTTAATTAAAAGCTTTTAGCCCAAGTCAATATAGAATTATACTCTGGGATTCTTCTTTTAAGGGATAATAAAATATGGATCTAATTGTTAAGAAAACAAGTAAAAAACCTGAGAACCTCCAAGGTAATGACTATCATACCATACAGGAGAAAGTCAGTGAGAGCAGGACATGCTGACTCCTCTGCAAATGTGAGATCTGAACTTCTGTAGAATTTCTAAAAGCTAATTTATTTTTAGCTGAAACAAGTATTTGTCATCTTTTCTGGAAAATATAAGCAAATCTGGGGAGAGGGGGTAAATCTTTGCTTTTTTGGACTGTAGTCTGCTGTTAGAGTATCTATCTTCCTCTTCCCAGTAGTAACTTATTCTTCAATGCTTGATGCATGTTTTAGGAGCTTAGAGTAATGAAGTAAATATATGAAAGAGATTTCCAAGAAAGTCACTGGGAATGCCAAGGTATATCTATGTTTGTATAGATGTTATTGACTCAGGCTGTTTTGAGTTGCAAAGATGTCTAGTCCCTTGAATCGTCTATTTCAGTTTTTCTCCCTTCATCTTATTAGTGACTCTGTCTTGGCCTGGGTTGGGCTCCTAAAGGCTGAGAAACCTTGCTTGCTAACTTGATATTAGTGTTCATTTCTGCTTATGATAAATTATTCCTAAATGCCATGATATTGTGAATGGTATTGTTGAACAGCCTGCATGGTCTTGCTGTACTGTTCTTACCTTCATACATGATAGGCAGGTTGCCAAACATATACATGACCTTGAGTGGAGATGTTGGTTACTCCCAGCCATGCTCTGATAAGGATTGGCTCTGCAGCTGCGGGACAGCTTGCAACTATCACCTCTGGCTCTAGGGAATGCATCGGTAGATTCTGTAAGTCCAGAGCAGAGAGTGAGAAAGCTTGGGATGCAGATGAAATGGAGTGGATGTTTTGAGGTGGGAGTTTTGCGACAGAGGGGCAGGGATTTAATGCAGTGAGGGAGCTAAGCAGACACCAACAGGGGCAAGCAGCTAGCAGATATTCATTTGGCAAGAATTAATTGTCCTTCAGCGGTAAGTGTTCAGATCGGTTTAATAAAAAGCTGCAAGCATCTTAATTTCATTGACGTGAGAAATAGGGGGCTATAATTTGTAAGTGCAACAGTGGAATGAAGCATAGAGGAATGAGGTTCTATGTATTATGTGTATGAAGGAAATCCCTTCTGTTTGTGACTGAACTCAGGTATTTGGCCTTTTCACACCATTCCATTGGCTATTACGAGAGAGGTTTTTTTAAACAAACCATCATAGTAGTTTCCTCATCCATAGTTGAGAGGCAAATCCCCTGCGTTTGAGAGAAAAGAATGTGCTCAGAGTTTTTGAAAATACCACACTATATTTGCAGAATCATGAGTTTTGCAGATCTTCTTGACTTTCCTAGCTGTTGGCTGTTTTGATACTCTTCATCAAGACTTTCTGGGTTTAATTTTCTCCTCCCTACCCTCTGCTCTCCTCTCAAGCATTTAGTTTTGCACACTGCTTCAGGTAGATTCTTTCTACAGTGGTAATCCCTTATGGGCTTTTATGTGATGCTTCAACTCTGATATATTGCATTGCAGATTTGTGAAACATCGCACCTAGGTTTTAGCATAATTTTTTGTTGTTGTTCTTTTACTGATTTAAATGAAGTATCTTTGATAATAATTCATTGCCTTACTTTCACTCCAGCTTACACAAGCTTCTTTGTTTAATGGAATCTGTTTTGTTGATCGCATGTTATTTCTGCTTTCAGTAGTGGTTGCAGAACCTTCCAGTTCAGGTCCCGTGTTAATGTAATTAATGTGCTTTTACCCTCACTCTTGAGTAATTAATAGAGTTGAACCCAACAGTGATTCTCAGAACAGGTATTATGTTTGCCTTTTACTGCCCTTTGTTAATGGCCCTTCTGCTGGCAAGAGTGTTCATGTCCCAGACAAATTGAATTAATTTTTAAATGCAGATTTGTGAAATGCTTTGTCAAATGCACTTGTTTAGTAGTACACATGTGGTGGGCATTAATTCATTCTGCTCTAAGCTTGTGTCTGGCACAACTCCTGGTAACAAGCTGTATCTATACCTTGATGCTGTGAGCAAACAATGTTTCTGGAGTGGAATATAGTGTTCCTCTACTATCAGGGGTTCTGACTGAAGAAGGCAAAGTAGGACTCGCAGGAGAAGGATTGAGGCAACTGTGATGTGTAACAGTTACTGAATGAAGGTGAAAGTAATGCTCAGATCATATTGCTGCAACAATGGTTTCCAGAAAGTCTCTTTTTCACATCTCATATTTCTTTTGATTAAAATCATAGGTTTGGCTGAACAGAAATTGATTTGACCTCTGACTGTGCAGACTTTCTTATATTCTCCTGTAAACACAATTATAGTAGTGACGTAAGAAAAGTTGATACAAATTTTGACTAACTCTGGGTCTGTCATCTTTTTCCTTCTAAATTTCTAAATTTTTCTGTCATTTGGGGTTTCAGAACTGTAAAATAATTAATCAATGCTCTCCAAGGAAACTGATCACTTCCGAAAAGATTGAGCAAATATCTTCCAGGCTTTAGGACCAAATGAACAATTAAAACAATTTTTCAGATACACTGACAAAGATATTGATGAATATTGGTAATGTACTGAAGCAAGGAATGTCAATGTATGGGGAACAGAGAAGTTAATAAGCTGCTAAAAGACAGCAAATGGAATGCCATGGAACCACTAAGTTGGAAATGAGGGAGGAAAGATCATTGCTAATGATACTTAGAGATACTTTTTTGCCAGGTAAAACAGACCTTCAATTTATTTGTTTTATCAGTATTCAGACTATCAAACACTTTAATTTTTCAATTCACTGTATTTATTAGGACAATATATTTCTCAATAATAATATTAATGTAAAATCCCATAGTTTAAATATAGGAGATTAGTTAGTAAATAACACAAAGCTACAGGGAATGTACAGCATATTCTTATCTGTGAATCAATCAAATATAGCAGTTCTAGATGCTATACACTTGTAACCAAGAAAAGTATTTGTAACGTGCACGGGACTGCAATCAAACCCCATGTGGCTAAATGTAAGGACGAATACATGCATGTCCAAACAGAGCCCTTCAAAGCTTCTTCACAACAGTCACCAGTATGATGGAGAAGAGTTGTGAATTGTGGTGGATTGACCACACACCCCCAGAGGGATGGAGGAGAGAATTGGAAGGGCAAAAGTAAGGAAAAATAACTCATGGGTTGAGATAAAGGCAGTTCTAGTAAGTGGAGGGAAAAAAAATAAGGAACAAGTGATTAAAAAAACAATTGCTTACCATCGGTAGACCGATACCCAGCCAATCCCTGAGCAATGGCTACTTTGGAAAAACTGCATCCCTAGTTTTATTGTTGAGCATGCTGTTAGGAGATATGGAATGCCACTTTTGGTCAATTCAGGTCAGCTCTTCTGGCTGTGTCCCCTCCCAACCTCCTGCCCAATGCCACCTGCTTGCTGGGGTGGCAGAGTGAGAAACAAAGGCGGCCTTGATGCTGTGGAAACACTGTTCAGTAGTAGCCAAAACATTGGTGTGTTATCAACAGCCACAAACCTAAACCACAGCACCCTATGGGCTGCTCTGAAGAAAATGAACTCCATCCCAGCCAAACCCAGTACATGGCTGAACAAGCGTGTTCAGTTGTTACACTTCCAAGCTTTTGAGTGCTTTGCTTTCCAGTTAGAAAAAACTGGAAAAAATCTGTGGGTTTCCCATCTTTCATTGGCAGCATTGAACAGTGGGAAAGAACAGCTTAGTCTAAGACTATCAATGTACCAAGTTTAAGATGACATGAAAAAGTAATATTTTGAAGTTTCAGTCTGAAACTTTTATTTTTTGCTTTTTTGTTAGAGCGATTTAAAATAACTAACTATAAAAACTTGAGCAAAAGTGGAAATGTAATAGTCTGACATAGAATTTAAAAAACAAAACAACTTTTTAAAAAAAATTGCATAATTTGCTCAAATTAGCAAATCTTATTGATGTCAAATCTGCATTTTACAAAAATAAGTGCACAATAAAACACCACCTGAAGTCTGAATCACTCCTTGTATTTTTGGTATATGTAATTGAATAGCTGAGCAAGACTGTAACAGGTATTTTATTTGAAGAATTCTCTAATGCTAGCAGCATTGATTACCTACAATAGCATGTATAAGGGATAGCACACGTGAAACTCTCCTGCTGCTTAGAGTCCTTTCTGATTACAGTTGCCTGTCATTTCCTAAAGCCATACAAGGCATAATCAACAAGCAAATTTCTAGCCTGGAGCATAAGATCTTTGAGCTGAACCAGTCAGAATGGAGAACTGAGTTCAAATATGTTTAGAACACATTTATTTAAATCTTTTGTTGCTTCTGAAGATTCATAAATTTAAAATTATCCAGTTATGTTGTTTCTGAGGGATCCAGAGAGAGCTTACAGAAATGAGGATTGCAGCAGGGCTCTTATTTCAGGCTTGGGTGACTACCTGATACATCCATAATCCTTGTTTATTTTGGATCAGTTGTTTGGTTATACATTTCTGCATTATTTTTGCAGTACACTGCCTGCGTACCTGCTCTCTAGCATGACCAATACTGCTTTCTACATGTCTTAAATTATGGCACTTCATTAGCCTGCTGGTTTGAAAGAACAGACCTGCAGGCAGACCTGAGTAGAGCAGATGTACATATATTGCTCTGTGTCTAATGAAAGGTTATATCATGGAGCTGAGGGAAGACAGAATTTGACTTTAAGCCCTTGCAAATTTTGAAAATAGCCTTTTAATCTAAGGTGTAAAAATTCAGAATGCAAGATTACAGCTAATCCTTAAAATGATCCCTTATTAATGAGAAATCTGAACATTCATAGCTCTACATTATGTTGTAGAAAACAGCACGAAATTAAAAAAATATATTAATAGGGCTTGGGGAAATCTGAGTCGGAGATTAAAATCTATCTGGAAAGGGGATGCATAAATTTTTGGTCTAAGGATATTATTTTATTAACAAAGTAGCATGGGCAAAAGGTGTGTGTAATTTCATGTTAGTATTAAGCCAGATTTTAAAATATTTTTACTAATTCAGAATGATTTACTTAGGTTAATTTATGTGATACAAAACCTCAAGTCATGGAAGATTTTGAAAAAGTTGCCTTTTCTACACACGCTTCTAGTTTCTTTTATTCATGGGTAAATACCTCAACACAGGCAAAGTGAAAGACCCATTTTGGAGATTAGGCTTCAACTGAAGGAAAAACGTTTTTGAAGAAGTATCTTAAATGTCACAGAAGCTTTTCAGAGGGGGCTATGTATCGACTGCAATTCAGGAAAAGCTAAAAATAAATGAATATTCAAGGTACCAAATAAATTTATAAACCAGCTTAATACACCTGTGAAAAAAGCAAAGAAATAGTTCGCACTCCCCCAAAGTAAATGTTTAATTCTCCTATCCATATTGCCACCTTTCTGAAAAACAGAATAAATGACTCTTACTTTCTTTCCCAGTAAACCTGTTGCTAGATGTAAAAGACAAAGTGTCACACTTCATTGTTTCCATGGCACGAGCAGCATTTCAACTAAGTTGTCACTGTTCATTCTGAACAGGCCTTTCTACAGGTTTGACTCATTACAGATTTGAATTGAATTATAAAGACACTGAAGCTAGTGATTTACATGAATCAATATGAAAGGCTAGAAAACCTGTTCTTCTCAAAAGTGGTCACTAACAATGATACGCTAATAATTTAAGACAATGATATTTAAATCTAATTTACATGATATCTTTATATGTATGACAACTTAATCCTGCTTTTTTTTTTTTTTCTGTAAAGTGATATGCTTCTACCTGTGTCAGTTCTAAAGAAATCCTTGCTACTTGCTGGGTATGGAAAGCTATAATTTATGAGCACATTTTACAACATAGTATTCATGGGAAAATCACTACATGGAATCTTTCATTTTTTGATTATTGGGGGCAAACAGCTATAAGTAAGGACCCTCATAGAAAACAGAAGATGTTTTATGACAGCTGTCTGTTTCAAAATGCAGTTAAGAGTAAATAATTAATCCACAATAACAAATAAAACAGTATTCTGTAATATCAGAATAAATATTTATGTATCTGTTAAATAGCAACGTGGTAACAAAGGGTAACTGGTAAAGAATAAGAAATAAATACACTGGAGTGTAAATATGAAATTAATTATGAATATACAAGTGTACTGTGTCAGAATGCTTTTGCTGTAGGACCTTTATATTGTTACCAGCTCATGTGTGTGCATCTCCCATAGTCACATGTAGATACATACACACAAAGGAGAACCAGTTGGAAAGAGGCTTAAAGGAGAACCAGTTGGAAAGAGGCTTGAAGGACAAGCTTTAATTCATTTTATCTAAACTCTACAACGAACAGGAAGAAAAAAGACATGTGCCAAGAGCCTTTCAGTCTATTTTGAATCAGTCTCTGCATGTGCCTTTCTTTTTTACTATAGTGGAACTATCACACTAACTTCAACAGTCTTGTAGTAGAATGAGTTTTGTACATGTAAGTGTATTCTGTATCACCTGTACAATTTTTAGTGGGCAAGCTCTATCTTTACAGATCTTTTCAACACACCTCCAAAAGACCAGAAAATTGTTATTTATATAAATAACTCTAATATTATTCTTATCAATGAGTATATACTGGCCTAAGGAAAATGAGTTTCTACTTCAGGGAGTAAATTCTGTTTAGCTTGATCAGAATGTGACTACTTCTATGTACCTTGTTTTTTGTGAGTTATTTGAGCAGTCATTGTCAAGTATCATAGAATCATAGGGTGTTTTGGGTTGGAAGGGACCTCAAAGATCATCTAGTTCCAACCCCACTGCCACGGGCAGGGACACCTTCCACTAGACCAGGTTGCTCAAAGTCCCATCCAACCTGGCCTTGAACACTGCCAGGGAGGGGGCATCCACAACCTCTCTGGGCAACCTGTTCCAGTGTCTCACCACCCTCATAGTGAAGAGTTTCTTCCCTATATCTAATCTAAATCTACCACCTTTCAGTTTAAAGCCACTACCCCTTGTCCCATCACTACATGCTCTTGTAGAAAATCCCTCCCCATCTTTCCTGCAGGCCCCCTTTATGTACTGGAAGGCTGCAGTAAGGTCTCCCCTGATCCTTCTCTTCTCTAGGCTGAACAGCCCCAACTTTCTCAGCCTTTCTTCATAGGAGAGGCGCTCCAGCTCTCTGATCATCTTCGTGGCCCTCCTCTGGACTTGCTCCAACAGGTCCATGTCCTTCTTATGTTGGGGGCCCTAGAGCTGAATGCGGTACTGCAGGTGGGGTCTCATGAGAGTGGAGTAGAAGGGGAGACTCTACCTTCCTCGACCTGCTGGTCACGCTTCTTTTGATGCAGCCCAGGATATGGTTGGCCTTCTGGGCTGCAAGCACACATTGTCAGGTCACGTTGAGCTTCTCGTCCTTTGCAATATCTGCCAGCCTCTATGGGTTGCCCCCTAATGGAGTCACAGGCAGGCTGAAAGGGCAGTAGATGCATGTTTTCAGGCAACTGAATCTTGCTTTGCGTCTCCCCAAAATTCCTCTTTACAACTCAGTGTTAAAGTACTAACTGTGACTGCAAATAACCTTAAATTGCTGGCCTGATAAGCCCAAGATAGAAACAAAACAAACAACAACAACAAAAATCATTGAAACCAGTGCAATGTAACTAACCCTCTGGTTCAGAATTGTCATTGAGACTTTACTAGTGGAAGATGTGAATCTTTAAAGACTAGAAAAAGCTAAAAGAACATTTTTAAAGATGAAAATGGTCATATTCACTAATTGCACTAGATTTAAGATACTCCTTACCACACAGAAGTGTGAAGGTAACAAAGTCTTGTTTTCTGAGGTCCATGTAATTTCTGAATAATGATAGTCAGATGACCAAATGTTGCATAAGACTTAAGTACTCAAAAAGCTGGTGGTTTTTGGTCTCGGATACTATGAAAAACTTACACCATAAAATTGGTTTAATAATGAGACTTTGATCACTTCTGTTCCTAAACTGAAATCTAATAGTAAAACCTCAAATAATCTGTTGCTTTGTTCAAATATAAAAATTATTTCAAGATTTTCCATATTTTAAAAGGATAGATAGTGCTTTAACACAGCAAAACTCATACTAATATAAAGGCCTAAGTGGAAAAAAAAATGAAGATTAATCACATTGCTCTTTGGCACAGAAGAAATAGAAAGTAGTAAAAATGTAACTGTGTTTTGACACCACCAAAACATTAAATATAATTGTCTCTGACCTTTCTGTTTGATAAATCTTAATAACTTATTTCAATTCTATTGCATGTCACTAAAGGCAAATTTATTAGGACTTTCATCTGTCAGCTGTGCTTGAGAAATATTAAATTTTTTAGATAAACTACTACTTCTGGTGAACAAATACATCTCTTCACAATAAACATGAAATGGAGAGAATTTGGATAACAGTTTCAAAGATGTTCTCGCTCAGCATACAAACCACTTATTAGATAAACCTGTATTACATAAAGTTACCTACTGCAAATATCACAACTTCACATCATCAGAAAGAAGCAAAATTCCCTGGCTCCAGAAAGAAGACCTATTTTATCTTGTAATGTTGCTGGATTTTAAGCCACCTCAGGAGACAGTAACCTATATCCACTGTCTGCTATGCTGAAATCTTCCTTGTTTGGTTTTCCTAAGTCATACATTTGCAAAAGTGAAAATTGGCACTGATTGCTTTTATAACTAGCATCAGCTAAGGCCCTCTAGTTCTGGTATGTGAAGAAACAGTGAATACGAAAACTGTACCCACCCTTTGCATGACATATATTTTTGTAGAATTCTATCTTACTCCAAGCTGTCTCTTTTCCAGGCTGAATTATCCTTTCTCACTCACTTCTTATGTGAAATTCATTATACATGTTGTTGCCTTTCTCTTTACCTCTTCTAGATCTATTATATCATTTTTGAAATGAGCAGGATTTGGTTCAAGGGTCAGATACATATGTGTACCAGGTACCCGAGCTCCCCTTTTAGACAATGGAAGTTAGCAGATGAAATGGGCAAGCTGTACTGATAAACTGCAAAAGGACTGAGAAAAGTTGAGATCCGTTTGTGTTTCAGAGCCATCGGTGTAGATAAGACATGAGACCTGGGAAAGACACAGTCCTTTTCTGTACCAGAGGCCAGGAGGGGTAGCTTCAGCATTGTCAGGTAGCCCATATGTGGACATATGCATTGAGTCCTAGATGACTGTGCTCAGGTGAGCTGAACTGTTCTCCAAGATCCATTGAATACAATGGGAACTTGCACTCCCAGCACACCTATGGGCTTTTAAAGGTAGGTGTCTTAATCTCCAGCTTCAGCCATTGCCTCCCTGCCACCCTCCCCCCACGGATTAAAACTATGTGCAACGTTCAAGATATCAGTGTGAAAGTAGAGCTTCAACATTATACACTACTGTAGAATTTATCTTCCAGATTGCTGTTTTAAACTGTTTTTTCCCCTGTGTTGCTGATACTTAGACTGTTTTCCTGATGGAAATAGTTGGAATGATTCTGTCAATATCCTACCTCCTCGCTAATTATGCTTCCTTGCTTGAATACCTGAAAACAGAGGTTGCAGAGGTACATTTTGTGAAGAAGGTGGCTTGATACCATGTATATATGCCTAAAACAAAATGGCCTTCAGTGAAGATGCTATTTTCATTAGACACTGACAAATCCAGTTGTAAGACATAGATTCCTTGAGAAAACATTTTATGACACCTATGATTCATGGAACATCTCTTTCCTTCTGAAAAAATTGTCTCCACCATGAAGGTGAAGGTGTTTAAAAAAGAAAAGCCTCATCATGGGGAGAAACTGATCATACTGGATGAAAAAATAATTTCTTATTAAACCATGTAAATTAGAAGAAAAATATGGAGTATTTTTACTGTGTGGTCTTCTATTGTTACAAATGTGAGTCTTCACTGTGGACAAAGTGGTTTAAAACATTTTAGACTTTTTTTTAAAGTATGTCCTTGTAAATAAAAAAGTAAAGCTGATACTGTGATGATACTAGATAAGACAGTATCCTGGTTAAAGATGTATCTATCTGGAAGAGTTTGGCCACTCTATAGAAAAATATATAGAAGAGAGAATAGAAAGGAAGAGTTGCTTTATGTAACAGTTAATATTTAATCCATATATAGGGTTCATAGAAGGTAGGATGCATAACTCCTGCTTTCCTGCCAAAACAACTGTTCAAGTTTTCCCAAGAGGCTTCTAATTCCGTAATTAAAACTTAATTATCAAACTAATGAACAACTTTTTAGAGCATAATTATCACATTAGCTAATAATTTCTTAGCATTTAGACTCTTAATAAAATATCTGCACATAATTGATGATCAATCTAAACCCAAACTGTGGATACAACTAGTGCTGAATTCTGGGATATATGTGGAAGCAGAGTAAAAGGATATACTGTGGAAGTATCATTTGCACATCTAGATCACATTTCAGTCATTAGGAATACAAATGCCTTCCTTCTCATGGAAAAGATAATTGGGTAATTATTAAGAAAAACAAATGACAGTCAAATGTACTGCAAATGAGAGAGGAGTGTAAAGTATTGGGTATCTCTGTGCTTCAGGTCAAATGTTTTTACCTTCTGCTTCTGTATGACGCTTTCCCCCAGCCCCTCCAATAATATTTCTGCAGGCTGTGAATTAAACACCACTGGTTTATCACTGGAGAAGTGAATCAGTATCTCTGATATGTATCATACCGAAACAGACACTTTTGTGCCTCATTAAATATTTTTGCTTGTTTACTTCAAGATCCCACCAGAATCTGTTCTGCACACGAATCTGCCATAAATTATCAGTTTTTGAAGCATTCAACTTTCATATACATTAATGTGCTTTTTATTGGTATTTATCATATTAATTGAATGACTTAGAAATATGAATGTGTGGCAAAATTTGTGCATCTTTTGTGTAATATTTAGAAGAGAAGTAGCATGCAAAAGCTTTCAGAAAGCTTTAAATTTATAATTATATTTCTTGTTATTTATGGAGTTGATATAGAACATTTCATTCATTTCTTTGGAGAGCAGTGTCTTAATTTCTTCTGCTAATGTCCTGTCTGTATAGGTCATACTGAGATGCATAATTTATCTTAGGTCACATTACAAAATGTAGTATGTTTCACTATTGGTCTAACTTGTGAAATAGGTGAGCTCAAGGACTCTGAACCAATGTATTTTTAAAACTCTAAAATAAATTTGCAGTCTAGCAGCAGATGAACCTAATATCTCTGCTTTTGAAGTTAAGAAGCATTTTTGGTTTTGTTTAACTTTGTCTTTTATCCACATTAGCACTTAACAATTTCACTACAGATCCATCTCTTTCTTGTTCCTAATACTTGTTTGCTCGTACTATTTGCTTGTTTCTGGACTAACAGTACATCATATTTTTTTTTTTTTTTCCTCCTATGGCTGAAAACTCAAAAAGGGAATAATTGAGAGAATACAGGAGTACCATCTCTATGCAGTCCAAGTATCTAGGACAGGAATACATTAGGGACAGGAATAATGAAGATTTTTCCAAATAATATTCAATAACCCACCTTAGTCTTCTGAAAATTGCTTCCAAGTATTTAAATGATAATCCTGTAGCAGCACATACCATATTGTAACCGGGGTAGCAATACCTTTGGCAAAAGTGACTTTTGGTGAGATTATTACCAAGATGAAAAGATAATGACCTAATTTCTAAGCAGTTCTCTAATTCAAACATTTTTGGAAACTGAACATTTGAGTGCTGAAGTGAAACATTAAATGTAACAGCAAAAAATGTTTGTCACATTTAAAACTTTTCCATCAGTCTGATTTTGAAGTTTGTTTTTTAATTCTTTTATGACTATTGTAAATTTTCCTGCTATTTCACAGCATTTCTATAGCAGTGATTTCAAACTCTTTAATTGTAATAGAGTCAGGAAACAGTTTGAAAAGATGATTAAATGTTCCAAGCAGTACTGAAGAAAATCTATTTTTTAATAGCTGTAAGGACAAAATGGAAACAATAAACTGTTCCAGTTAATGCACAGTAACATGGCAGTGTTAGGAAGTAGTAATGCATTACTATGAAGTAATGTAAAACACAATGTAGCAAACTAAAATTTGAAAATATTTTCCTGAAATATGAAAATAACTGAAAATCTTCATTTTTCTCACTTTACAGTGCCATATGCAGAACAAGAAACCTTTACTTCATATCTCATATATATAGTCCTTAGAAAACAAAACCACGCTGCTTTTAGTCCCTGCTAAACAAGTGGCTTTACCAGTTCTTACTCCTGCTTATTCACGGAGGAGCACTTGTGGAGTTCTACTTTTTTTCCATTTAAGAAACAAACTCTTGTTGATTCTTTGGAGGT
Organism: Harpia harpyja; assembly: GCF_026419915.1. NCBI lineage: Eukaryota > Metazoa > Chordata > Aves > Accipitriformes > Accipitridae > Harpia > Harpia harpyja. Next base: position 13,884,849 of record NC_068942.1, on the reverse strand, counting down.
TACTTTGCCGATGCACAGCAAAAATACCACAATCCTCCTTTTTATCTGAAATGTCTGTGGAAAGAAAAAGTATTTCACTGAATAATAGTAATATGGGTCCTTTAAATAACCAGTTGTAGTACCTTTCTCCACAATAGAATTCTAAACACTATTTCATTAGCCCAAAGAATGACTATTAAGAACTATTACAATACTAAATCCAGTTATGAAAGGGTTTATTCTGTGGACAGTGAAAAGTACATACAGTTCATACCATTCATAGAATGAAATTTGGTACTCTGCATCTCTTCTGTTACATATGTGTATGTATATATTTTAAGCCTAGGTATGTCCTTTTTCTTTTCCCCTCTCTTAAATTAGATAACACACTTCATAAGAATTGTTCCAGGTTACTGAAGGATTCTATCTGTGAAAAATTTCTCTTTCTAGAATAAAATGAAATGGTATATGATTTGTATATATATATATATTCCTATAAGCAGGAAAGTTTGAAGATTGTATCTCCCCAGTAAGGAGCCTATAAACAGATGTAAGACTTCTGCATTAGTCATTGTGAAAGTATTTATGTAAAACCTAAGCATTTAAATTTGCATATTATCATCTGTAAAGAAGTTTTGGAGAAAAAAGTTTTCTTCATGGAGACTGAAAACTTTTTATCTGGGTGTTGGCTGTCTGTTTAGAAAAAGGGAAGGAAACAAACTTGTGTTGTTTTAAGACAGTTTAAAACTTTTTGTTAGCCAAAGTAATGAAAAGCACATTTTAGCAAAATCTTCTGAGGCCATTTTTGTAGTCACATTTCATTTAGTGTTTTGTTTCCTTTTGTTACTGCTAGTCATGAGACACTAAATATTACATGAATGTGATAATTGCACTGAAATTGTGTGTTCTGTAATAAATTGCTTTGCATGTCACAAGAAGCTAATGTATATCCTTAAAGCGGGAAGGAATCATACAGATAGTACCTTCTAACACTGTAGATGAATGTGTTTAGGTGTTCTTATTTTGCCTGTCATCTTTACTCATGTTCTGTTGATATTCTAACCGAAAGGAGTAATGTTCATAAACAGAGATGCTATCAGAAGCAGTGTTTTATAAGTACGCTGCATATTCCAGTCTAGTAATATTTTTTTAGTAGTATTTTATTTATGACTTTCTAAAGCATATTTGGAACTGTGCTGATAGAAAGTAAGATTCTGACATGTGGCATTTGTCACATCTGACTTAAAGAAGATGTTAGAATGCATCAAATTATATTTAAAATACAATTTTAAAGATACTTATCATTTATCTTTAAAAATCTTCTTCACCAGTTTTATAAGATAAAGCTTTTGTTCAAATGAGATCTACTCTTATTATTTCCTTATATTATCCCTTATTATTTTCTCATATTTAAGAAAAACAAAACAAACTCTTCCTGGTTTGATATATAATTTAACATTAAATTAACAGGATAAACCTAACATTGACTGGATATTTAGCCCCTAATGTATTGTACAATCAGAAAATATATACTTTTTTTTTCTTAAATCTGTGGGTAATTCAAATCCTTTTAGGAGAAAAATGTCTTAAACTTGCCAGTTTCATGCAACTACACTAAAATATTGGTGAAAAGATAACTTAGATGCTGAAGATAATATTTCTATGCATTTTATAGTGCAAAATTTGCAGGATTCTGTGATCATGCTTTCATACACTGATTCCACGAATGCCTTTAACATAAATTATGTCTCATTTCAAAATGTGTTACTGTTTTTCCAATAATTGTGCCTCTATTGCAATGTTGAGGAATTTGTTACATCTGTTTTGGGATATTTATTTTTCAGAAAAGCTTCTGATCCAAGGTCACACAAGAAATCAGTGGCAATGAAAATTAACCCCAGAGATTCCAGGTCCTGCTTCCCTCCTCCAAACCCTGTGTACACTCGGTATGGATAAAGGATACTGCTGAAGTGTACTGTCTTTTCCCACAGTGGCTTATCCACATAAAAAGGACTTCAAAGTCAAATAAGCAGAGTTTTTTATGTCAAGTGATCCTTTTAAACTTCTTGCTGTTGTGGGATTCAGAAAGCTTTCAATATAATTTTGAAAAGGAATATTAAAACCATGGTATAGTCCAGATTCACATTGCTGTATTCTAAATCGATATAAAAATTTAAACTACATTGTTTTATGGAAAAGGTTGTAAAGAAGAAAATTTTTCATTTGCTTTTAATGTCTTGCATGACAATGATTCATTTTCTTAAATCCTGTTCTAGACAGAAATAAGTGGCTAAAATGTAATTTTGTTCTGTATTTATAGGAAGCACATGTCTAAGCTGGCAACCTTTATGGAGGTATTTGAACCACCTCTGTAGCTTTCCAATCCGTAACAGGATCTGAAACTGGATTATCAGTACAGCCCATAGCACACTTGATTAAGGTTAAAATTCCTTCAGCCAGCAACCCTGATCACTCACTGTAGCACAGCATCTACCATCCCTCCTGCTCCCAGTATCATCCATGCCACATCAGTGATACTGGGTTTTTCGGATGAGCCTCCTCACTGCCTCCTGGCTATGCCTGTATTAGGAGAACTGTAGCCCCTTCACACTTCCAAAAAGCCATCACTTCCTTCTCTGGAAATGCTGACAGTATACTAGCATCCACTGAACTCTCAATAATAAGCTTTTGACCTTTTTATCCCTCTACACGTAGTACCACCTTGCATAATCATTGGCTCTGATTACCAAATGGCCAATTTCAAAATTGGAACACAGCAGATATAAGCATATATTTTAATGGTATAATACTGATAGACTTGCTTGATTCTCTCTTGAAACACTTTTCTAAAAAGTTTTTTATCTCAGATACTTTGTTCACAGATACTTTGTTCACAAATACCAGTTACTCCTTTCTCCCATCTTTCCAGGTTAATTAAACAAAGACTGTCTGAGAGTTCATGTTTTCTGAATGGCAAATAAACAATCAGAATAAGAGATTTCTATTTGTCACATCAGGATTAGTGCTGGGCACCATAGTTATCTTAAATTCAAAGTATTGATCTGAGGTGAGGAAGAAGAAATAAAATAATTTCATTCCTAGCTCTCAGTCACCTTTTTAACATTACTTAAGACATGGATTTACATTATTATATTTTAAAATGTACTGTATCATTAAAAAAATGGTGTTTATGCCACAATGTCACTGATGTTACTTTTTATAATATATTAATTAAAGACCACCTTCTTCATAGCTGTTGTTAAATTTGTGCAGATTGGTGCATGGTAACAGTAATATGGCTATAAATTTAAGAAAATATAGCTATTAATAACTAGTGTGTGTATGTGTGAGATCTTTATCAAGTTATTTTATTAGAAAAAAATGAAACTTCATCTTACATCTTCATACAAGGAAATCACAGTTAAAAATGAAATTATGATTAATGTTATTGTTTCCATAACTTCGTTAATGTCAACAATGCTGTATTAGAATAAGTTTGTGTTTAAATTTTTCTTTCCTGATTTCACATTTGAAAATTAGTCTGGTAAATTCCTGATACTGCCAAACCATGGAAGTTTTAATTCTGTCTGTTGGTTATCCTATTATATGTGAAATTAAGGAGTTAAGAGCAGGACCAATTTTTTTCGTTAATTTTTGCCAAGATGTGTAGCAAGCTGACTTATTTTTTTTCCTTTGGATTTTGCATTTGAGAAAATGATTTGAAAATTGAGGAAAACCAAGATGACTTGTAGACTAAAAATGGAAATTCTTCAAGCTTTTTTGGTGGAAAATGCAGGCTTTTTCATTTGAACAATTTCAGAACAAATTTTTTTTTACTTTATAGTTTTTCTAAAAACTATTTCAGATTTTTTTTCCCCTTGGAAAATGAAAAGGACATCTACATTACTCTTACTACTTTAGACACTACATATTGTCCTTTTTGATAAAATATTACTATAATTTTTTTCTAGTGGTTTCTGTTTCTGAAGTTACAGTTACTACAGTATTACACTGATGACTGGATTTTCCCTATTGGTTATGGTAAAAGAACTTGGTCATATAAATGTTTTTTCAGTAGTGACAACTGTGATGAAAAATCCTAGTGGATTTCAGGTTCAGTAAAAGCAGTTCTAGTATATCAAGAATAATAGGAGATCTGAATTATCCTGGATGTCACTACAAAAGATACAGTATTTAAAGATTGTTTTACAATTGCTCTTGCATATCTGGCTTGGACTGGCCTGTCTTAAATATTCCCCATCACTGTGATTCTTCAGGTGTTGATCACTACTAAAATCTAGTGAGCTTTTGATAAGTGGTTATCGTGACAATGAAAACTTGAAGAAGTGTTCAGCTATACAGCAGTCACCTACTGTACACAGTCAATAAAACTTCATGAGCTACAGATTGAGCTGTAGCTATGTGATGCCATGTGCCCTACTGTTATAGGGCAGAGATGAATTGCTGTATCATTAACATTCTAAATGAAGAAGTCATATATGAGACCATCAAAGCAAGCTAAGCATTAAATACACATTTTACTACTCCTTTTAAGTTTTCTGTATCTGTTTTGAGGTAGCAGTGAAAATTCAGCCATTTCCTCTAGAATGTGCTGCTGGTTGTGTATGAGAACTGATGTTTCTGCCTATTACGGGTATATAAGCTGTGTTAAAAATAAGACAAACCGCAGCACCTGCATTTTTTCAAGCTGTTAGACAGAGATAGGCATTAGCTTGGCTGCTTGTCCACATATCAATGGCAAGATTTATGACTCTTCTGTCTGCTTATCTGACAGCACGCAGTGCATTCCTCTATTTGATTATTAAGGCTATCCTGAATACAAGGTACAACAGCAGTAAAGAACAGCCTGCTTAGAAGGGAACAACACAACTCAGTATGCTATAACAGCTTCTGGAAACCACTAACCCTTTATAATTGAGTATACCTGATGTGGAAAGCCAATCCTTTTTATTAATTTCCTTTCCATTTTATAAAAATTGCAGTGTAATTTGTAGCTTGTCTCCTAGCATTAAGCCAGTGGATTTACACAACATTTTCCTTAAAAATACTCAAAGTATTTTTTTGCTATTTATTTACATATTCAGTAGCAAATATAGGAACATAACAGTAAGGCCAAGGCAGTTTAAAGTTACCAGATAAGTATCTACTTGCATCTTACGCAGCAATGGAGAAAGCAGCCTTTAAAACCTCCCATTCCTCTCAATGTCTGAACTTACTTATGTGCCTTTGCTGAGCATCCTGAAAATATCTGAAACACAGACTTCCATGCACACATAAAAGGGCTCTCATCTGGAGAATGAGGAGCTGTTTTGTGACTATAGCCTGGTATTCAGAATGCAGACATGTGTCTGCCTAAGCTCCTGCTCTGATTAGGGTGTGAGTTCAATTTAAACTGCTTAGATGTTCAATTAAAAAATGGTGGTGCCCTGTATGCAGTATTAGGTTGGCCAAAGCTAGCAGCTGTTATTCACTATGGAGAGGCCTGGGATTTTCAGTCATTTTGCATATCAGTAGGACATGGTGCACTTTGAAAACCTGTTGATTTGAGTCCTCTTAGTGTGAAGGTTAAGATGAACCTACATATGCTAGCATCCAAAATATTTAATTATGAGATGGTCCTCCCCCACTGCTTGAGCGGACAGATACAGAAGCAGCATAAAACAGAAATGAAAGGAGCCTAGTGGAAGTTTGACATCCTACAAGTTAGAAAACAGCTAGAAAACCGCAAATATATGGTCTAATCTATATTCCTCTAGGGATTTTATTTTTTATTCAGTGTCTATCTAGTGTAAAATGTGAAAATATTCAGGAGCAGGAATCAGAAGCTATGTTTTCCTTCCTCCTAGCAAAATATCCTAATCATAGGATAACAGAAACAGGTTACTCTATCTCTGTGTTCCTTAGGAATGGAAATTTACCCTGAGTTAGACAGACCATATGCTGCCAGCTTTGCAGGGCATACATTTATCACAGGGACAGAGAAAGTGTGAGTGAGGGAAGAAACCACTGAATGGTGCACATGGGAATTTACACGTCGTTGCCACTCACAGGAGATAGAGACTTTGTCATCTTCATAAAATTGTCTTACTATGTGATGGACTGTCACTACCATTAGGAATTACGCAGATACAAGAGGTCAAAATCCATTTTTATATTTATTTTATCTTATACTGAGAATAGTGGCAGCATCTTTGACAAGGAATTCCCCATCTCGAGAATTTAGAAATGAGCAGAATAAAAAATACAGGAATAAAGAAGGAAGATTGTATTGAGCTTCAGACACATTGAAATTAAGGAAGAAATCTTCCAATGTAAAAATTTCAGGGAGAATAAAGAGGTATTGTAATGCTTATTTCCCTTTATGAATCCATTGTAACTTAGGATATAATCTTTTTTTTTTTTAATAACTGTTTGTGTGATACTGATTTATTCAAACATCTTTGAATAACTGCTTTCCAGGTGCCTGAGGAAAGCCTATAAAATCTGTCTTTGTTTTCATTATGTTCATGGAAATATCTTTTTATTTTTCTTGTCTCTTAATACTTATCATTTATTTGCTAATTTTTAGCTTTCTGCAGCAATTTTTAAAAATTTGCCCCAAATCAAAATAGGTTCCTCCTACATGTCACAGTTTGATTTATAATGTTTAGGTGCTGTAAATCTTAAGCAGCCCAAAATCTTGTCTATCAGACTACATTTTCCTGAGCAGAGCACTTCATTAATTTCAAAAGCAGTGGGTTGCCTTTCAGGTTAATATTGCATTATTGTGCAAATAAACATGGTAATTTTTTTCAGTTTTAAAGTGTACTAAGCCTATATTTACCTGAATGTTATCTAAGTTTCTTTTGCTTCAGTTTCTGAAATATTGTTAATATTGGTTACTGATTATATACACATTCTATACTCAGTCAGTTTAGATCATTTCCCTACGTATCTAAATTTTTCTTAAGCATCTGCCTCTCCCATCAGTGCCTCATTCTCAGTTTTAAATGACTAATGTTTAAATAATTATTAGTCACATCTCAGGGGTTAGTGCTTGTGCTTTTAAATTAATATTATTTGAGCATCTGTCCCTAGGGCTCTCACCAGGAATTTAAGACCTCATCTGCAGGAAAACAGTTAACACCTCCATCCTGTAGTGAGAAATAGGTTGGAAGAGGCATGAGGTTTGCAAAAGTGAAAAGCCTTTTCATATTTAATAGTATCAGAAAGGGACAGCTGATAACTAAATACACATGCTTTTTGCTTTAGAAATGGTTTATCTACTTGTGGTGGGTTGACCCTGGCTGGATGCCAGGTGCCCACCAAAGCCGTTCTATCACTCCCCCTCCTCAGCTGGACAGGGGAGAGAAAATACAACAAAGGGCTTGTGGGTCGAGATAAGGACAGGAGAGATCACTCACCAATTACTGTCATGGGCAAAACAGACTCAGCTTGGGGAAAATTAACTCAATTTATTACAAATCAACCAGAGTAGGGTAATGAGAAATAAAACCAAATCTCAGGACACCTTCCCTCCACCCCTCCCCTCTTCCTGGGCACAACTTCACTCCCAGATTCTCTACCAACCCCCCCCAGCGGCACGGGGATGGGGTTTACAGTCAGTTCATCACACGTTATTTTCTGCCGCTTCATCCTCCTCAGGGGGAGGACTCATCACACTCTTCCCCTGCTCCAGCGTGGGGTCCCTCCCACGGGAGACAGTCCCCCACGAACTTCTCCAATGTGGGTCCTTCCCACGGGCTGCAGTTCTCATGAACTGCTCCAGCATGGGGCCTTTCCACAGCGTGCAGTCCTTCAGGAGCACACTGCTCCAGCGTGGGTCCCCCATGGGGTCACAAGTCCTGCCAGCAAACCTGCTCCAGCATGGGCTTCCCACGGGTCACAGCCTCCTTCGGGCATCCCCCTGCTCCTGTGTGGGGTCCTCCCCGGGCTGCAGGTGGATATCTGCTCCACCGTGGACCTCCATGGACTGCAGGGGGACAGCCTGCCTCACCATGGTCTTTGCCCCGGGCCACAGGGGAATCTCTGCTCCGGTGCCTGGAGCACCTCCTCCCCTCCTTCTTCACTGACCTTGGTGTCCACAGGGTTGTTTCTCTTACATGTTCTCACTCCTCTCCCTGGCTGCCATTTTCCGTCTGTCCCAACTTTTTTTCCCTTCTTAAAAATGTTATCACAGAGGCGTTACCACTATCGCTGATTGGCTCGGCCTTGGCCGGTGGTGGGTCCATCTCAGAGCTGGCTGGTATTGGCGCTCTCGAACACAGGGGAAACTTCCAGCAGCTTCTTACAGAAGCCACCCCTGTAACCCCGCCCGCTACCAAAACCTTGCCACACAAAGCCAATACACTACTTAGTTGCTCAACAAGACTGTTTACAAACTGACTGTAGTTTGTGAAGTTCAGTCTGACTCAGTTCCTGTACGTTCAGATTCTGAGAGCTTCTTGCTGAGAAAGTGGAGTGTTGAAGAATTTTTTTTTTTAGACAATACAAAGCCAGGTAGCAACATTACTTTAGAAATGAATAAGTACAAGCTAGGAGAAAGCAAGCGGAAAAACATTTCTTGCACAGATACAATGCTTGGTTTGTAATTAGTGATCTTCAGATGATGGCCATTGGCCATCCATTAGTATTGACAGATGCTGTTAGCATGAGGACCAAAGAGACCATATGGATACTCATTGTTTTTCTGAGGCATTCCATGTCACCATAGTAAGGACATATCAAATTACTTTTATTGTCACTGTATCCTTGGCCTTTCCAGACCCAAGAATAAATGATGTTACCGCAAAGTATGTATAAATTTACATTTCATGGGCAATGATATCTCATTAATGAGAAAAAGAACAGCTGAAGCACAGCACTGTTTCACAAACTTATTTGCTTCATTTAAGATTAAGGCTGGCTCAGAAGAGTTCTAGGAATTATCATTTGAGGCATGTCCTACTCCAGCAGTATGCTTTGTTTGGGGATGTTTTCATTGCGTGATAGACCTTATGCAGGGTGTAGTTGCTTAGATTGCTGTATTTGTTGAGAACAAGGTTAGCGTGTACATATGGCTCAGTACAAAAAAGCAACATTTGAACCCTTTGCTCAACATATTTATCATTTCAGGCACACAGTCATTCTAAAATACGTATACATCTTCATTTCCGGAGGCAGTTTGGGGCATCCCAGTTCCATGCTCTTTTATATGTTGCATTTCCAGTGAACTCTCCAGTTCATTATAGTTGTATCATAAGTCTAGAACAGTAGAAAACAAGAATCCAGAAATCTCCCTCCCCCCTGCTACATACACATAGGTGGCGGTTGATCTGGAAGTGGTAACTGTAATCATTTCAAGTTTAACTACATAAAAGAATAATTATTTATTCTTCATCCCTCTCCTATTTTGCTTCTAAATAGTGTGGTTAGTTCATATTGCCACACTGTTTTTATTCACAATAGTAAAATGGATGTTGTATGGAAAAAAACCAAACAGATTTTCTTTAAGGTAAGTTTGATTTGTTGCTGGGTTATTTATAGTTTGACTCAAACCTCACCAAAATCATGAGATAATTTCATGAGCTGCACTCTATGAGGTTTATTAAGTTAAAAATTTCAGGCTGATGAATCTTTTCCCAAACTGATGATTAAATTTGTACTTGTATGCCATTTTGGCTTACTAGTGGTTTGGTTTTTTCTTTCTTCTTTCTCCCACTACCAGGTGGCATTTTTGAGTGTGTGGAATCTGGTCCAATGGGAGCAGAAGAATTAGCCTTCAGATTTGCTGTGAACACAATCAACAGAAACAGAACTCTTCTGCCAAACACCACATTAACATATGACACCCAAAAGATAAATCTCTATGACAGTTTTGAAGCATCCAAAAAAGGTAACCTTTTGCATATTTAATTTTTTTTAACGAGCAACTAAGACTCACTTGGCTTATCTACGTGAAAAAATATCTCTCCAATAAAGCCATATGCAATGTGCAATGAGACTGTACAAGTTGGTGGCTGACATCAAAGAACTGCTTTAAAGACCAACCTTTGAAGGCTGTAATGGTAACTGCTTGAAAATTACATTGTCACCTTTGCTTCCACTGCCCCTGTCTAAAAGCTATTTCTTTAAATATTTAAAATCTGAAATAAATTTTTCTGAGCTTTGTGACTAGGGTGTTTTTGAGACCAGCTCCTTTGGAGTGAGAAAACACTATCTCCAGACTTTGTCCTGGGAAATGCTAATTGCCTCCAAATTCTAGTGAACCTGGAAGAAGGCTCCAATTCAATTTTAAGCATTCAATCACTTTAAGTACATCTCCACAAATAGCTTTAGCATATGAATGTCTCATAGTTAATCAGGTGTGGGCTCCAAAGGGGAACAAATAGTTGCAATTTTGTGCATCTTATGTCAACAAGGCATAAAAATAAGCCTAAATATTAAGTCTGTGCTTAAGAATTTTGCTATCAGGTAAATGTCTAGGCCCGAGTTCAGCTTTTTTCTCCTAACTATAAATGATTTGTTTAAAGAAAAATTAAAAGTTAAAAATAGTTTTGAACGCTTTTCCTAAATTTTCAAATCTTTGATTCTCACAAAAATTGAAGCTTTCAGATTGTTTTACGTTCAAGTCTATCACAATAGGTGCAAGTTGTACTGCAGCATTGCCATATCCTAAAAAGTACAAACCCCAACAAGTTCAGTATGTATTTACAGGAGAAAATACAAAGCCTGGTGTCAGAACTCAGTAGGACTGAATTTTACACTGTATTACATGTTCTTTAAAAACATTTTTTTTATAAATTGAAGAGCCAATTTCATATGGATGTTATCCTTAACCAGAAAATAAGAAGGATGAAAGAATCAGAGGTCAACCTGTACTTCTTATGACAGGTTTCTAGCCTAAATTTGCCAAGTGATCTGGTCGCAACATGCCACTCCCAACGGTTAAATAATGAAAGCTTTACACAATAAGGGATTTCTGGTGTTATAGTGGGCTAAGATGAATGAAAACATTTGGTGCCACATTAGAAATGCTACATAGGGAAAAGCTGCTGTGTCAGGATGAATGTACATGAAGTACATCTTAAAAGTGTAATATAATACTGATTCAGTTTAAAAATTATGAGAAAATTTTTTCTCTTTTGCTGTAACATACAGAGCTAATCTTGTTAACCTGTTTTATCTGTTTATTTGCTAAATAATTCTAATATAGGCTGTTGTTAGGTATGAAAATAGACAATATCCATATTTGTACAGAAATACACACAGTTTAGTCATTGTAAGATGCTTTGATTTATGAAAAATATTATGGGCTAAATATTTATGCCTAGCAAGATGGTTTCTTTGCAGAGGAGAGTGTATGGAAGAAGAGAGAGGCAAACAACACTTTTAACAAAGTATTTTTGAGTTGTTATTCTGGTGTTTTGGATGCTGGATTAAAGCAGGTTCTGAAAGAGACTACTCTTTCCATCTCAGCCAACAGTGAATAAATGGGCTGCTCCTTAATTCTGGCCCCTTCTTTCTCCTTTCTTCCTCATCTTCTAAATTCAACTGCTTCCTGACTCCAGCACACACTGTCCTGTGAAATTTAATGGGACAGATTCTCTCCATTCCTGAGGGAGGATGTAGACAGCAGAGAAATTTGTTCTGCGATCTTTATCCTTTCCTGAGACAATGCAACTACTTTTAGCCCTTACTTGGGGTTTGCTTGAAGGTGTGAGCTAGCCCTAATATTATGTTGCTAAATCTTGATAGACTATAATAGCTGAAGTTAGAATGGCAACGTGCCGTGGATTGGATATATTGAATAGATTGTACGTATTCATTGTTTCCACTTGCATCTTGGATGAGAATGCAACTCTCTATTTGTAACTGGTCAGGCTGTATCAAAATCTGTGTAATCTTCTAGCGCTAATAGCTTTTTGCTTCATCAATTCACAACACAGCCAACTACATTTGTGCTGACAGGTGCTTTAGTTCAGAATCAAAGGCTAAAGGTTAACATAAAATGGTTCATTTTATTATGATGGCTCCAAAGCAGAGTTTTAACAATGAGGTTTAAGCATTTGACTCATTTTGTGGTTCATGATTATGTCCATTAGTGAGCAGGCAGGCACTGCATCAGAAATAGCCTGCTTAGACCTCTGAGTAACACATACTTTTGAAGTTGTATATAGATGAAATATTAACAGATTTTTAAAGGTACTATATGAAAAAGCAATCTGAAGGCAAGATGGTATTTCCAAGATACTGTTCCAGTGAAGAATAATGTAAATGCAAACAAAGTATCCCTCAATGCACTAGAAAAATTGGTATGCATCTGATAAGGCCAGTGCCATATTAAATCACGTGTGAAAGCATTGCATTATTCAAATCTCAGAAACAGGGGAAAAAAAAAAAAAGCCCATTGAAAAGCCATCTGGTAGCTATTGCTGTTGTTAGTGATCCCATTTACTGACATTTGCATAAAGCTTGTTGATTACTCTTAGGAAGGGCAATATTAGCATAAATGTTTTTTTATCAAGCTAGTCATTTAGGCCCTGATCCGACGCTCAGAAATGCAATGGAGATCCTGGATGTATATGAGAAGTTCATTTAAACCACCGGTGCGCTGCAGTAATAAAAAGGTGTGCCAGCATAGTTTCTGGAATGCACTTGAAAGACTTAGCAATATTTTCATTATGTTGAAAAGGATGTGCACAATAACACAATTAATTTTGACTTGCTGAGAAAAGTAATGCAGCAAGATGTATTTCTATTGCTTGTATCCTCAGCTGTCAGGAACATTGATGGTGGAGTAACAATATTAATTAATCAATCCTCATAAAAATACTCGCATCGAGATTGGATTAGGGAGATACTTTCCATTACTTCTCGCTACCAAATAGGATGTTTTCTTAGGAGACAGAATCTGTTGGTTTTCATAATTGCATACTCATAAAGATTATGTCTACGGTAGTGATCTAAACAGGAGAAGGACATGGGCTGAAACACTGGTCTGCGGTATTGACTAATTTTCCTGCCGCCTTTTTGGCATGTTCCAACTAATAATCTACAAGATAATACTGGAGCATGCTGTGGGAAATAATACAGACCAGAGACTGCTAATGCACAGTATAGGTAGGGCCAACCTGTATTGGAAAGAGGAGAGCTAAGCCACTTGAATGCAGCAGTATCGTGTCAGTGACTCTCAGGGCCTGTTTTATTTATTAATATAGGTGTAGAAAACTGAGTATTTCCGGTGTTGAAGAGGGGACACTGATTTTTTTTCATTAGCAGATAGCAATTTAATTTTGGTTTAGGGAAAATGTTGACCTTTAAATTTTGCTAGTCAATATGCCTACTTTTCAGATACAGAAATTCAAATGTCCATTTCAAGAAAATCAATCATTTGCCTCATACTAAACTAGAATCTACTTAACACGTACAATTCCTGAGTAATTAGGATCTCAGTAGAAACAGTGTTGATTGATTGAGGAAGAAGTTAATGCTTAAAGAGCCTAGGTTAGAATACTGTCCCATATGGCCCTTTTCCAAATGTAAGATGCAGCTGAGCATAAATCTCTTCTCTTGTCAGTGCTTTTTAAAAGATACACAATTGCTGGCCTTTGTGGCTTCCACTGACATAGAAGTGTTTATTAAACATAGCTGAGCACTATTTCGATGTTAAGTGTTGCTATTCATCAGCTCATAGTGAAAGCTTAGAAATGTATTCTGAGGTTGAAATCTGTGCAAGTGAAAGTGTTACACAAGAAGGGAGCTCTGTCAGCAATAAAAGTTATATTTCATGGAGTGCCTTTTGTTTAATATGAATTGTGCAATACCTTCTGGCACACTGCCTTCTCACTGTGCAAGTGAAAGTGTTACACAAGAAGGGAGCTCTGTCAGCAATAAAAGTTATATTTCATGGAGTGCCTTTTGTTTAATATGAATTGTGCAATACCTTCTGGCACACTGCCTTCTTTCATCATTGACAGACTTCTGTCTCCTCTTCAGCCTGCGATCAGCTGTCCCTTGGGGTGGCTGCCATCTTCGGACCATCCCATAGCTCCTCAGCTAATGCTGTGCAATCCATCTGCAACGCTTTGGGTGTTCCACATATCCAGACCCGCTGGAAACATCAGGTGTCAGACAACAAGGACTCCTTCTATGTCAGCCTCTATCCAGATTTCTCTTCACTCAGCCGTGCCATCCTTGACCTTGTGCAGTTCTTCAAGTGGAAAACAGTTACTGTTGTTTATGATGACAGCACCGGTAAGGCTAAAGCTTTAGACTATGTGCAGATACATTCACATGTTCAAAGAGAGGGAGGAGGGGTGTCGCTACTCATATTTCTTAATTTAAGAAATCTTAACTAAATTACAAGAATTTCTGTTGGCAAGGTAGTGTATAACAAATAATGTGGATTTATTAGCATAAGTATTCTCATAAGTATGCTTCAGTTGCTGAATTCTGTGCGTTTGAGCTCACAGCTGTCAATAAATCAGTCACGCTCTATGTTTTCTGCAGTGTCTTACCAGTTGCTAACAGCTATGTCTTTTGACTTTATTTAAAACTTAAATTTTGAAGAAAAATATGGTAACCTGAAAGATGTACTAGTATGCCAGGTGAAATAGGAGACCTAAATTCTAGCACTGCTTCTAGCATTAGTTAAGTTAGAAAACAAATACCATATTTGTTTGGAATTTCAGTATCTGCTTTTTTGGATAGAATTGCAGGAGGAGCCCTGATTTTAGCAGCTAGGAATTGAAACCAAAGGAAGTTTGGAGGCTTGTTTTGCAGATGAGTTACCTCAGTTAAAAATGAACTGACTCTCCAGCAGAAATATACCAGTTTGCTACCTTTCCCTTACCTCACCCTAAAATTTGTTTTGCCCTTCTGTTTTGCCTTGACAGTGACATCTTTGAAAAATGTTTTAAAAACTTAAGTTTGATTTGAGGTCTATCCTAGTGGCAGTCAGAACTAAGACCCTGGTCAGAGGAAAATCTGACTGTAATGGAAGATACAAGGAAGGTCCTTAGCCAAATGGGATATATTTAATACTTTTGGAAATGTTGCTAACTTCTTCCATGCTGGTTGAACTGTCATTGGCAAGAAAAGAGCACAGTGAGCCTCAAACCCTTCTCATGGTTCAGTGAACTGGAAGATTGTTGATACCCTTGTTACATAATGCTACTATCTATCTAAATCTGAAATAAAAAAATAAGATCAAGAAACAATCCATTACATGTGAGGCTACCTGTAGTGAAGACTAACTCTGCTAGATAAACAGCAGTTACAGCAGGACAGAATGCCTGCTTACTATTTAAGTTCAAACAAGATGTGTATATAGCTATCAAGAGGTGAGAAGGGAACAGAGATGGCAGTGCATAAAATTATTTATAATTGATTTTTTTCTTCATGTCTTTTTAAAAAAAGCAAGGCAGTGAAGTTTAGAGGCTGCCTCCCTAAAAGGTTAGCTTTCCAGACTTAAGGCAAGAAATACATAGCTTGTTTATTCAAGTTGTTTTTTTTTTTTTATATATATTATTATTCTGAAATAGGACAGGAAGTGAAAAAGCCTCAAATTTTAATCAAATGGTGATTGAAAAAGTTATTTGTGGTTCAGTGAAACAGTTATAGACTTAGGTTTACATAAATTGGAAATATTTCACTTTGATTTAAATAATTTGGAGACTATTTTTACAATAAACAGGTTACCTTTTAAAACAGGCCTTTCAGTTAGAAAAGTTGTATGTTTTAACGCTTTGAAACCGCTTTGCTCAATATTTTCAAGTAATTTTCTCCCCTCCTAAAAAAAAAAAAAAAAAAAGAAATATTTCATGTTTAATGGGCTCTCTAAACTCCATGTTTTCTGAAAAAGATATGTTGTTAACAGTCATGCTAGTTCTGATCTTTTCATAAAGTACATTTTCAAGTCAGGATGTAAGCAGAAATAGGAATGAAGATGGAAAAGAAGTTTTTCTTGTGTATGTTGTGATCTACTTGACCTACCTGCAACTACTGTTAACATTTAAGAGAAAAAAAAAAAAGACCATGAGCTCTTTTAAAATAAATTTTAAATAAATTTGACAATGAATAAGGAGATTGAGTTATTTAGTTCATTTAAAAAGCATAAAAATATTTCAGGAAATATTTGCTTTAAATTTATATTTCTTTCTGGAGTGGCTAGACCATTCATATTATGATATTGGTTGTTCCTGCTGGTAAACAGTAATCCCAGCTACAACATCTTTTTTTTCTTGAGATCTGTTCCTGTCTGAAAAGACAGAAAAAAGAATTAGTTTTAAAAAGGTAATCCTCTCTTTTTTTGTGGCATTTGCTGTAAGTATATTTAAATTCTACTTTTTTAAGACTGTCAGTTTCTCTTTGTTAGTAGCATCTCCTATGGATAATTCAAAGACTTCAAAAGCACAACACACTGCTGGGAAGTCCACACCATCGCTTGCCTTTGAAGTACATATGGGAACAACACTTAGCTATGAGAAACCGACAATCTTAAAGAAGTAGAGTTTAAATCTTGTTAGAGCTCAACTGCAAACTGGTGGTTTTTGAAGCAAGGGGCGGTGGGAGAGGAACCTTTTGAAAGGAAGTAGTTACTTCAGCTGAAGAAGAGGTTATCTCCTGCCATGGGATAATATAAATATTCAGTTGTGAACCTAGGGCTGAAGCTGAATATGATAGTTTCAGCTAATATTTAGAAACTGTGTTGTAAGACTCCTTGTGCCATTTAAGACTTAATTACAAATCCATTAAAATGAAGGCAATGAAGACAAAACATTTATCACTGTTTATATCTGTTTCTTCCATTTGGCCAGAGATTCCTTAATGTAAGATGGATATCATTCTTATTTTCCCCTCCTTTGTTTCTCTTTTAATCACCCACATTTTACTCTCCTTTATTGAAAAGTTGTTTAAGATGATAATGCATGCTTTATTTAATGATAATTTTAGTGTTATGGATTTCCTTTATCTGAATGGAAAATTCCCCAAAGTACACCCTTGTCAAGATAATCATATGTTGGTATAGCAGTTACAGTGATATTTTTTTAATTGTTAAAATTAATATTATTGGGGGGACAAATTTACTTTATGTATTTCTATTATTACTTTATAAACATGGATACAAGGGGAGATGATACTTTCATTATAGACAGGAAGAAAAGTTAGAAAACATGCATAAACTATGTCTGGATTCTTCTCAAGATAAATTATGGGGAGTTGCCCATATGCCAAAATCCTGGAAGACTGTAGGTCCATTCCAAGGGAAAGTATGATTTTTAAAAAATTTTTCAAAATGTCTTTATATCTTAATTATTAGGGCTCCATTTTATGAATTCTCTAAGGAATTGTTGAAGTTTTACTTCTCTAATAAAGGAAAGATACCTCATCCACTTCAAAGCATTCCAATAACAGCCGTGTCCCTGTTCTTCATTCATTCAGAATGGGATATGTCTTCTTGAGTAAACACAAATGGAAAAAGCTGTGCGGTTATTTGACACACTGCAGTCAGTAAAAGCCCATGTTAACTCTAGTATCATTCCCAGGAATGCCCTGGGGACTGATATTTCAAGTGCACACTTCAGCTGCCTCTTGACAACACCATTGTGTCCAATTGTATGCGATCCTCCATGCTCCTATCCTATAGGAAGGAAAGCCAGTTATGTGACTCTAATAGTAGAGCATTTTCGTACTGTTACACGAGGTACTCTATGTAAGTGTAGATGCAATCTTCCATAGTGTTTTTGTGTGCTTTTCATTCCTTAGTGTAGCTGCCTTCACAATGTCCATGTGACGAGATGTGCAAAATAGACTGCCACCACTTGTATTTGATCTGGATCCAATTTGAGCTGAGACTGTGTGGTACGAAGGTGGTACAGAGGAATTCAGTCCACGGTTAAAGCCAATTTTGAAATAAGAGAGAAATTTGGAATCCCAGGCTCGCTTTGCAATAATGAACATCTGCACATCTAAAAGATTGCCACAAAGAACACCCATTACTGGATTGTATCCCTCATCGAAATATTCTCCCTGTATTCTCTGTGGAGGAATAGCGGTACATCTTGCTACTGATTTAAGAAAAGACATAAAGAAGTTGCTTTTCATGCACTATGGGTAGCAACTAGACCCTGTCCCCAACCCCCCCCAGCTTTATGATGCAGAAATGGCTAAGTCAGAGAAGATTAACCTATGGAGTCTGGCTAGTGCTCCTCATGTCAGTCTGGACCTCAGAATACTAGGTTGTTCTGTGCTGATCATACCTGCTTCACATGTTCAGGAGCCTGTCATGAGGAAAGCAGGATAACTTGGCACAGGAGAAAATAGAGGTTGTGTCATGCTGAAATAGACAGAGATGCTTCTAAAGGAATATGATCAATAACACTAGAGAGAGCAAAGATCAGGTTGAATACAGTGTAATAAGGAAGAGTCAAGCCTCTACAAATAGGATGAAGCAGATGAATAAACTAGAAAGCTTAATTCTGTCTTGTCTCAGTAAGAAGAGATGCAGTCTGTTACAGTCGGGATAAGTTAATAGAAATAAAAATGAATACAGAATGCGCAAAGGTTTTAATATTATAATAAAGCCTTCTGCCCTGGTAGTATTTTATGGAGTAGGTATTGTGACAGTAGGCAGATGAGTCTGTTCTTTCAGGGAAGAAAAAATGTGTGAGTCCTTTTTCTGTGAATCTGTGAATACTCCTGCCCCTGACTTTTTTGCATTAAATAATAGCTATACTTTGCTTCCTTCTATGATTTAGTCTCTCCCTTTATTTTAGCTCTCAAGTTTTTTTTTTAATGTAGTCCATCTGTTGTGCAGACGAAAAATTGGAATGAGGCTCTAGAACACTTTTCTTGCTGGTCTGAAGATAAGTATTGCTTTCTGAGATCATTCTAAATGGCAAAGTATATTCCTTTTAACTAGAATTTCCCATTAAAAAAACCCCAAACACCAAAACCACCACCACTACCCCCCCCCCCAACCAAACTAGCAGGATGTAATGAGAAGTTGGTTAGTTTGGGTTTTTTCCTTAAAGTAATTTATGGTATCTTTGTTAATTAAATCCCACTAAACTGTCCCTGGATACTAATTAAGTCATTTCAGATTTACAGATTTGCTACAGTCAATTGTCTTTAAGAAAGAAAAGTGGAAAAAACACAGTATGTTCATCAGCTGCATGTCCTAATGGTTTTAATTGGTCTCAAAACAGTAACTTAATTTCAAGTATATATTCTAATCTTTGTGCTAAAGAAAAGAGACTAGATAAATTCTAAATAAGTTTGTGAATCTCAGAGAATTCCAAAACAAAGAATACATGAACAGTTAGATGCTGGGGCCTTTAAATTATGGTGACACTTGTATTGCCAACTAATGCTTTATGCAGATCAAATTGATATAAACAGGGTTCTGTGATTTTTCTTAATTAACATTTGTTTTGGTCTTGGGTGAACGAGTATAAACACAAAAAATCTGTTGCATCTATGAACAGAAGCCAAAGTAAAAGCTGGAAAAAATTACTTCAGAAATAAAAATGTTTTGTGTTGGTCTTCAGTATTGAACTCTGTGCTTTAATTCAAATGAAGGAAAAAGAAAGATGTCAATTTATTGATATTTTTACTGTAGTATACAAGTAGCATTGATTTGTAAATAAAACTACAATTTCCTTCTTGGGACCAGTATTAAAATTCACATTATCTTATTCCTAATGTACTTAGCATTGTTGTGGCCTCACCTTGAGTATTGTGTGCAGTTCTGGCCCCTACAATTTAAGAACAATGTTAAGGTACTTGAACGCATCCAGATGAAGGCAACAAAGCTGGTGAAAGAGCTGGAAGGCATGTCCTATGAGGAGTGGCTAGGGACTCTTGGCTTGTCTAGTTTGGAGAAAAGGAGGCTGAGGGGCGACCTCATTGCTCTCTGCAGCTTCCTGAGGAGGGGACATGGAGAGGGAGGTGCTGAGCTCTTCTGCCTGGGATCCAGTGATAGGACACGTGGGAATGGTTCAAAGCTGTGCCAGGGGAGGTTCAGACTTGACATTAGGAAGCACTTCTTTACTGAGAGGGTGATCAAACACTGGAACAGGCTTCCTAGAGAGGTGGTCGATGCCCCAAGCTTGCCAGTGTTTAAGAGGCATTTGGACAATGCTCTTAATAATGTGCTTTAACTTTTGGTCAACCCTGAAGTGGTCAGGCAGTTGGACTAGATGATCGTTGTAGGTCCCTTCCAACTGAACAATTCTATTCCATATTTCACATATCTTATTTCCAGGTATCTTACACCTTGTGGTTTGTTGTGGGTGTTGGTTTTTGTTTGTTCCCCCCCCCCCCAGCCTTTTTTCCTTGTACTACTAATAAGAAAGAATACTCACCTTTGCAGTTAATATAACTTTACACAAAAGTGAAATAAATATCTTGGGGGTAAATTGGATGTGGGATGATGGTAGGTGGGCAACAATGCTAAAGGATTAAGGAAAAAAAGCTTGTAAGTGATTCAAAGTAAATCTTGGCTAGGGAGAAAATTTCTCTTCAAGGAGAATATAAATAGTGCACTATAAAGATGAGAAAGGGTGTTCAAGAAACTTTAGAGAACAGGCAACTGAGAAGGTGGATATAAAATGAGATGGTCTGAAAAGGCCTTCTGTCCTGGTTTCAGCTGGGATAGAGTTAATTTCTTCCTAGTAGCTGGTACAGTGCTATGTTTTGAGTTCAGTATGAGAAGAATGTTGATAACACACTGATGTTTTCAGTTGTTTCTAAGTAATGTTTAGTCTAAAGTCAAGGATTTTTCAGCATCTCAACCCCAGCCAGTGAGAAAGCTGGAGGGGCACAAGAAGTTGGCACAGGACACAGCCAGGGCACCTGACCCAAACTGGCCAATGGGGTATTCCATACCATGTGATGTCATGCCCAGTATATAAACTGGGGGGAGTGGGGGCGGGGGATCGCTGCTCGGGGACTTGCTGGGTGTCGATCGGCAGGTGGTGAGCAATTGCACTGCGCATCATTTGTACACTCCAATCCTTTTATTATTACTGTTGTCATTTTATTAGTGTTATCATTATCATTATTAGTTTCTTCTTTTCTGTTCTATTAAACTGTTCTTAACCCATGAGTTTTGCTTCTTTTCCCGATTTTCTCCCCCATCCCACCGGGTGGGGGGGAGCGAGTGAGCAGCTGCGTGGTGCTTAGTCGCTGGCTGGGGTTAAACCACGACACCTTGTCTCTGTTTTTCTGTAAATGAATTAAGCAACATCTCAATTTATGTGAAAAGAAGTTCTCCTTTATAAATGCATCTGTATAACTAAGGTCTATTCCTAGCAGAATGAGAAAGAAGGAAATAAATTAGTTGAGAATGCTGTATTTGAAAGTTTAACATTGATACAATAACAGTGCATTTCACCTGAGTTTAGAAGACAAGATTTCAATTTGGGTGATATAGAACAGAAACTTACAAACTGACATGGCTGGCATGCAGTAGAATATATTTCAGGTTTGAAATTTTGATATAGAAGGGTAAAGTTTGTTCAAGAATAGACAACAGGCAGAAATAGGGACAGATTTCTTAACGATAATCTGGGGTGCTCAGTCCACAATACAGTAGGAGACATATGTTGGGAGCAACAGTGTAATTATAAAAAGTACAAAGGAGTATTGTTATTGTGATTTGCATTGCTGTGGATCAAGATCCAAAACAAACCACTAAACCATGAAAATTAAGTGGACAAGCCTTTTTCTTCCTATCCTTTTTAGAATCATCTAACAAAATTAACAAAGGTAAGGTTTTAATATCAACAAATATCTCAAACTAGGTGTTTACGGGGAAAAGGAGTATAGAAAGGCACAGTTTTTACAATATTCTTAGAAAGACAATATAATGTATGTTGACTTTTTAAATACTGAAAATACTGAATGCCCATGTATAAGATGTTCTTGTGATATTTCTGATAGAGAATCAATGCCTAGGAATGGAAAATAATGGTTTATTATTAGGGAAGTGCAAAACAGCAAAATATGCTGAATAGAATTCAAGAAAGTGAATGTCATTAAAACTGGAATTTCTGCCAACAGAATTAGTTGGAGTCTGTCATGGTTTCAGCCCAACCGGTAACAAAGGGCCATGCAGCCGCTTGCTCACTCCTCCCGCCCTGCTCCGGTGGGATAGGGAGGAGAATCGGAGGAGAGAAAAGGAAAAAAAAAAAACCCGGAACCTCGAGGGTTGAGATAAGGGCAGTTTACTGGGACAACAACAAAAAAGAAGTTACAACAATAACAACGGTACTAATAAAAGAGTATACAAAAGGAGTGATGCACAGTGCAACTGCTCACCACCCGGAACCCGACGCTCAGCCACTTCCCCCACCGAAAGTCGAGAGAGCTCCCCCCAGCCCGCTCCCCATTTATATACTGAGCATGATGTCACATGGTATGGAATAGCTCCTTGGCTAGTTCAGGTCAGTTGCCCCGGCTATGCCCCGCCACCTCCCAGGTTCCTGTAAAAATTAACTCTATCCCAGCTGAACCCAGGACAGAGTCTAAACCAAAGAAGATTCAGATCAGTTGATGATTTATTAAATAATACTGAAATTGAATAAAACAAAACAACAGTTGTCAAGGGACTTACGTTTTCAAATCAATTGAGTAAGACACTTTTGAAAAACTTTGAAATGAAGCAATCTTAGATCTGTTAATAATTACCTTTTGAGAGCTCAGGAACGATAAGTGAAGTTCTGGATGTCTGGAAAAGGTAGACAAGCTCAGATTTATTGCAACTTAGATATTTGTCCAAATTTTGAAGTACATTTATCTTGGTTCCTTCTGTTCACTTAACATCTAAATCATCCACCTATTCCTAATAACTACTCTCCTAACTTGGAACCTGCTTAAAATTGGGTAGAAGAAAGTGAAGTTATAGTTTGATGGTTTGTTTGCTTTTTTTTAATAGACTGGTCAGCTGAATTTCTATTCCTGGAAAAGTGCTGGAAAAATAAACTATTTACTTGTAAACACTTAAAAGGTCTCAAAGTGATGAGTAACTATTAAGTTTGCTTTATCAAGAGCAAATAATGTAAAACTTCCTCCTTCAACAGATCAACGTGCCTTGTGGGTAAGGAAAATGCAGTAGATGTGATAAATATGGAGTTAAGAAAGTCATACTGTTCAAGGTGACATTCTTACATGCCAATTAGAGAAATAGGTTCCTTATGCAACTGTTGTCAAATGGATGCAAAAAAGAGCAATAAGGCCTAAATAGATTGGTTATGGCTTACTGCAAAACTGAAAAGAAATACTTAAAAGGTTCATTTTCAGGTATGAAGAAGATACAAATTACATATGCAAGTAATAAGCTCAGAAGTTACAATACTCTAGAAAATATGATTAAAGTATTTTAATAGTTATCTATCGAACATAAGATGTGGTCATTGTGGATAAGCCAACAATGGCATTACAAGAAAGAAAGCATGAAGTTGTACTCAGATGTATGACCTGGAATTTCATGTGTAAGAAATTCCCAGGTAATTCCAATTTAATCTGCATAAGAAAGGCATCACACCATATTGCATTGCTCTTTGCAGCAGATCTCAAGAAAGACGAGGGTTCTTCAGATCAGAGGCTTAGGAAAACATGACCTGGGAAGAGAGACTAAAAGAGTGTTGGTTTAGTCTAGGGGAAGTAGACAAAAAGGTCTTGCAAAAGGAAACAAACTATCCTCTGTTAAATGGCAGAGTTAAAGACATGTTCAAAATTGTAGCGGAAATTATTTAGCTAGGAACATTTAGGTTAGAACAAAATAACAGGTATTCTTGAAAGGCTGTGGAAACTCCATCTCATGAGGTTTGGTGGTTTGTTGTTGTTTTTGCTGGACAGAACAAAAAGACAGGTAATGGTGACCTTTTAAGGTTGCTATCAGGACTATTCCTTACCACTGATGCCGACTAATGTCTCTATCGAATGTGCAGAAATACTAAATTATAAACTACTATTAAGTTACTCCATTGATAGTGATTCCTCAAACTGGATTTATATTAGACAACATTTAGTTGAAAACTATACCTGTGTGTATTTTTGTATATTTATACTGTTTTGACTTGTGCAATTTTAACTAGCATTTATTCTGGTTCTACAAAGCAGATGCAGAATTCACAGTACTGGTTGTTCTTGAAGGGCTGGTTGGGTAACCTCTCTGCAAGTAAATGAACTTGTATATAAATCCTATCAAAGATACAGAGCGGGATGGGATAGCTTAGCACAGCATGTTAAATAGAGATTTTAATTAATTTTTCTGAAAAGAAAAGTAAATGTCATCAAGTTAAACAGAATGCATAAGTCCAGCCCATCTTTCAGGAAAACATGTATCACAGCCCGCCACCCCCGTTTTGGCCAAGAATTGAATCTGGACTTACTGCAAAAAGACATGGTATTAAAAAAGAAAATTGTAAGTTTAAAATAAAAATAAAATAAATCCATAAGGTACTTTAGAGTATTTTTCTATAAGCCTAAAGAACAGAAGAGGTAGTATTTCCAGAAATTATTGCATTAACAATGAACATATTCCAAATGGTACTTTAATTTTTTTTTGCTTTTGTGGGTTTGAATAAACGTAAGAATTTAAATATTACAGAAAATTGGCTAGGGAACTTATGATCAAAACAATTCTTTCATGAACACTGGAAAATTTTATTCACTATTTTCAAATATAGAAAAATGTGACAGGAAAACTATTTAAGTGAAAAATGAAAACAGGAAAATGGAGACATAATCAGTATCACATCTTGCATGGGGCATAAATTTGAATTCAGATTTATCCAAACTTAACTACACTTTTACTCCTACTTCAGTATTACATATTTTGTCCTCTGCTTGGATGAACACTGTGAAATGCACTTAAGATGCCAACCCCTTTGTGAATTGCTCTACATCAGTCTCAGCTCAAATATTCCCATCTTAATACATTTTAGCTTCAAATACAGATTTTTCTTCTCTCTTGCACTCTTACCATTTTTTGTAGCAAAAATATAACTGCTTTTGTTTCCAAGAATAAATGTGCTTACCTAGTGTAAATTACAGTTTAGAATGTTCATTTATGTTTCTCTTCCAACCAAGTCCATTTTGATTTCTAGTAGATATTATTTTTTTATTTAGTTTTGTATAGTTTGATACAACAGTGATACTTCTGTGGTATAGCTAGAAATTGCTAATGTATTCTACTGCTTCTTTTATCATTGATTCTGACAGTTTTGACGAAAGGTGTTTTGTCCTTTGACTGTAGGAGATATCTCTTTTCCTCTTCACCCTCATTAAACTGCACTGCTCATAGATGTCAGCCACTTGAGAGATCATACTTCACACTATTACAAGAATTCTTTTGAAATGCTGAGGACTGTTAATTGTCATTGCTGTCACCATCATCACACTGAATTAAAGATAAAGCTTTCTGAAAATGTTAAAAAAAACATGTTCAGAAAACTGAGTAATAACAGTATTTCAAATCAGGTGTATCATAATAGAGCCACATATGTAAAGGAATGTTACATGTTGCCGGAGACCAGAAAAACATGGGAAATCTAATATAAAAGGCTTAATGTTTTCTTAATTTTCAATATTTTCTTCAAATAAATTATTTTTTTCCTTATATTTTCACACATTAGGTGCAGAGGTGAGGGAAGGAATGGACAGTTCCCTTTTTTTTCCTAGCTGCTGTATGCTGCAGCTGCTAAGTACTCAGGTGGTATGAAAAAACCCTTATTTTCTTCACCTTGTTATGGTGATCTTCAAGATCAAAACCTTTCCATGAACTGAAGGCCTTTTCTGAACTTCAGCACCACATTGATTCCCTCTTGTGGAACTGTGTGGGATGGGGTCGAGGGCTTTTTTTCACTGCAGTGCTGAAAAGCCATTATTAGAAAAGAATTGTTACTGGAAATAGGCTGAATTGGGATTGGCTATTTGAAACTAACTATAGAAGACATTCACACCCGTGCTCTGACGTGCTCACTTAGCATATTTAAGGAAAACAATAAAGCTGATTATTGCCTTGCACTTCAATTACAGCTGGTTATGCTGAAACAGCAGTAAAATGGATTTAACATTCAGATGCTAAGACCCAAGACACAGAAAAATTAAATGATATGCACAGTTATCAGAACAGAAATCTGACTGTGGAGTTAGACTTGGATCTCTGGTTTTCTTGTTCAATGATTTTTAACCCTAAGGCTAGTCTCTCCTACACATGGCATTTTAGTAATCTCAACCTCAATATTAATTATGAATGTAATTTTAAACACTTCTGCTTTCCTGTACTAAGTAATTATTTCAAAACAGAAATTTCTTTTAGTCTAAAAAAGTTTTTTTCTGTCTTTAGTCTAGACACTTTTAGATCTTTCATAATAATGAGGTTTGTACTTCAAATACATATACATACATGCACACACATGTCTAGTTAAAAACACAGTTCTGCCTTCTTTTGTTTGTTTTAGAAAGGAGCATTTTTCTCAGATATTAGTATTACTGTGCTCTGTATCCTCCTGAAATACACCACTGGTTATTTCAGCATAATTTTGTGGAAGTGCAGGTCAAGGAATGAAAGAAAAGTGCCCTCAGTCTGGTGACACATACTCATACCATTTATATGATCACTGTTGATCCTAGGTTCTCGAACAAAGTAGCCTCTGTTGAGCTGACATTGACCAAAAATGGGTAAGACTGCTGGACATAAAGGTTAAAGGTCTTGACTCAGGTCCATCCTTTCACATACAAAGTAAGGATCACCTGAAGTTTGGGGACTGGACTTTCTTTCCTAATGTGCCCAGAGGGTGCTAATTACTATACCTGAGCATGCAGTTGAATCCTAAAGTGTGGATGTGAAGGCAAACCAGGTATCAACTCTCTAACACTGAGCCTTTAAAGCTCAGGTCAAATTTTGAACCAAAGACATTCAAATATGTCCCTCCTTACCATACACACTTCATGTTTGAATTAGTTTACTTCTAATAAAGGAAACAGTAAAGCCTTTAACATGAAAATAAACATCTAAGATACTGCTGTTGCATGCTTCTAAATATTGAGCTTTGGAGCTCATGTAAAACTATCTGATTGTCTTGATAAATGTCCAGCTGTGTGTGACACAGAATAGCACACACCTCAATATGTCAGCATGAGGGCAAGATGAATATTGGGAGACTGCATCATAGCCACAATTATGGAGAGGTTTAGAGAGAGGCATAGTTCTTAGCCCTAGAAATCTTGTTTCAGCAGACAATTAAGTCAGTAAATGGATTGCTGGCATCAGTACCATTATTCTGTGTGGAAGTTTTGTATCTGGAGCAGAAGATTTAGTCTCAGTCTAGTCCAGACAATAAGCACTCTGAGAAGATGCTTATTTGGGAAAAGAAATGCCAGGAGGAGACAACTAGCTACCTAAGCTGAAAAGTTTTCTTTGAATACTGGCATGGCTACATGCCAAGAGATAGTTTTTGAAAAATATTTTCAGTTGGAAATAATGTAATTTTTATTTGTCCTCTCATACTTGGTGACCCAGAACTGGCTTTTTAGTGTGACTAAAACTTCTTTTCAGTGATATGCTTAAAAGAAATATATTTCCTCAAAACACTCCCCCCCCCCCCCCAAACAGCACAACTTGATGATCAAATTTTTTCTAAAAACATAAACTGCTGGTTTTGAAGCACTGTACCTTCTTTAAGTGTGTTCATGTAGCTGGAAGGCCACATATAGGGATAGTGAAGCTTGGAATAAATTCATCAAGATATGATAGTACATGTCAACATAGTCTAAGGGTGTTCTGATTTATAAACAGGAGTTCTTCTGTATCTCTGAAGAAGAGTTGGAGCAGTAGGTCACTACTCTATGCTTTGATAAGGAGATAAGTACATAGTTACAGGTAGCTTGACATTATAGAGCCTCTATACATCTACGCTTTTTACCCCAGAAGGAAATGTTGCCATCCAAATAGACCTCCAGAGTTCATTCTGGCAAATACTATTATTATCATGAGTGACTAGTGTATCTTGGCTTGCCCTAATGAATCTAATTTTGAAATTTTCAGCTGAAGTTATTCTAAACAGAACAGCCATATTTCTTGACAAAGGGCTTGTTAAATAGAATTTGCTTTGGCAAAACTGCTACTGAAGTCAGTTACCAGATATTTTTCCTCCTTTTTTCTGATACAGTGCTATCATTTTCCTGGTAGGAATCAAGATTAACAATAAAAAAATAATTTAAGTCAACGTAATGTTAGGTATCTTTGAACCTTTCTTCACATCACCTCCACTAATTGTGCTTTTTTAATATTGCAGATTGCAAGTGGCATAAAGCTCTAATACAGTAATATCTGTAATATATGTACATATACACGCACACACACGTAGTGTTCTGATTACTCTCCAACGCTTCAACTACAACACTGAAAAATCCTGCTAAAATGTTGGACTCTAAAGCTGGTAATAAGGAGCTGTAGTAATTATGTTTACAGTAAGAAGATAAATTTTTCTGGATTACGTATCTTAAAGCTCTTCCTCCATTAAAGACAGTTCACACCATTGGTACTGTATTTAAATGGGTTTAATATAAATGACGACAATTTTAAGGATGCTTTGTACTGCCGGAATTGGGTGAAATGATGTTAATGTAGTAAAAAGGCTAAATATGGATAATTGAGAAAGGTCCATCAAGCTGCCTTTTCCCTTCGTCTTTATTTTCTCTGTATTTTTCTTAATGGTGTTTCTGTATTATGCTGTTATATCCAACGAACATGGAACAACCCACTGTTTTTCTTTTTAATCCTTTCACTAGAGGTGTTTTTTAAGTAGAGGACAAGGATGATAACACTGATCTTGAGAATTCATGGATAATCTGTTCAGGATGTTCAATATCTGTGAATCATTTTATAGCAATGAACTGTTCTGGTTGATGCGAAGCATTCTATCAATATCCAATAAACTGGCATTCTCCTCCTTTCTACCCATACCCCTTCCAAAGACCAATACACAATGATATTTTTCTGAGAAATAACCAGAAAAACTGGGCAGGGGGCTGTCAGGGAAGGAGAATAGTACAGAGAGGTGTGAGAGGAAACAATTTGCTGAAAATAGAGAAACTATTCTAGTAACTCTGCAAAGCAATATATTATTATTTTTGAAGTTTTTGAGATTCTGAAGATAGGAGTAGCCTTTAAAAGGGAATTAGTGTTCTTTTGTACAGAAAAAGGTTCGTGTGTTCAGCCTATTGCAAAGCGCATTTGCTTGCATTCTTCCTGTGCAGCACAAAGGCAGCATTAACGGAAATGATAAATAGTTTGATGAGCAGGCCAGGTGGCATAGCAATGGCTTGCAAGACTGCTGAGCTGGAGACACAGGTTTTAAAACAAACTTGGGGCTCTTGCTTCCTGGACTGGTTGAAGTTGAACATGTCGAGGAGGTAATGTGATTGATCTCTTTGGAGGAAGATGCCAGCTGGAGAGCTCACAAACTGCTCCTTCAGGATTCTCCTTAAAGATGAATTGATGGCAGCTTCTGAAAAGAGTTACTCACACCGCATTCTTCCCAGCCATTCAGAGGTAAGACTCTATCACAGTGGCTGCTAAAAGAAGGAATTGAGAGTTTAAAGGGACAGGAAAAAGGTGTCCCTGGTGAAAGAAACTGCAGGAAGTACATTCCCAAAATGCAGCTATTATTTCTATGCTGTTGTAAAATAGATTATTTTTTTTTTTTAGGAGCTTGTCCACACAAATGGTTGGGTTTGTTTTTTTTTTTAAATTACACTGGGATCCTGTAATGCTAATAAAATAAGAGGTCATCATTTAATCTGAGGGCTGTACTTAATTTTGTATTATAAATCAGTTGTTTTAAAAATATTCCAGGCTGAAATCTGTGCTTCTGTGTTGACAAATATTTCCTCAAAATCATGGTGAAGAAAGGACTCGTTTTGTCCTTAGCTCCATTGTACTTGTAGTTCTCATATTATGTTCCTTTTTTTCATTGGAGGCTCTGGTACCTCTTTTTCTGATTAGCTACATATGAGCTACATACGTGCCCTTTTGAAACTGTCCCTTGCTAATCCAGAGACTTTATTTCTCAGTGCGTGATAGCTTGTTACTTTGATCCTGAATAACCAGCTTGTCCATTTCCTCTAATATCAGACAACAGCAATGAAAGTTACTTTGGGATTAACAAGAGCTCAGAAGCTTAGAGTTAATGTATAAATACCCTATGCTTGTTTGACCTAAAACTACTTTGGCCCTTAGCCATATGCATAGAGGGTAGAAGGGTAGAAGTGGAGTCCCACAGGCAAACTGGACACAGTAGGAAGAAGCAGTCTGCCTTGAGTCTCAGGAATCTCACTCCTCCAAATGGGCCGTAACAGTATTAGGAAAAAGTGAAAATAGACAGAACACATTTTGGCAACATCTAAAATTGAAAGCAAACAATGAATTTGACTGACTTCACCTGATGTATTCAGGACTATATCTTAAAGAGACTAAATACAGTAGAGCTCATTTTTGGTTACTGGAAGGCACTAGTTTTACTGCAAAAAGCCTTAAACGTATGATGTCTTATAACTGTGAAAAACTGAACTCCAAACACAGACTGTTACTATAATGATAGCAGCAGAATTTATTTATATCATGTGTGGATTGCCTGGTCACTTCTCAGCTGTGTGATGTTTTGATCCCATGGACCTTTTTTGGCCATCGTACCTACTTTTCCGGCAGAGACCAGGATGTTAGGGTGTGGTGGGGAGGAGAAGATCAGTGACAACTAGGAGTTGAGAAGCAGTTATTTTCCACAGCCAGACCCAGGTGCTGCAGTTTACGCGTAGGAGCTTGTTCCTTTAGGTTATATCTTTTCAGTGCTTAAGTTTTTCCTTGGTTACAAATAATGACCCACTGTTCAATATTTAACCTAGAAAAGAAGGGGGTAAAAATTAAACTGTTCAAAATGGTTGGAAAACACTGCAGGCAAAACATTCTAGAGTCAGGTGTTTTTACTTAATTACTTTTAAACACAAGCTTCCGATCACTTATTTTGTTAGTGAGAAAAAGGGCGCAATTACATAAATACGTACCTTTCCCCTCCCTAGGAAGGAAGAAAACACCGTGTGTATTTTCACTGCAGGTTACACGCAGCCCATGGACGTTTATCCTAGCAGCTGACTGTGAGGGGCCAGCAGGTTCAGGCCGTTTGGTGTAACAGTTTCTGCCGCGTTGTGTGTAACGGCTACACCTGCCGTTCCGGGCTGCAGCCTCTCCGGCTGCCTCTACCCCGGCGTGAGGCGCCCACGGCCGCAGCCCGCCCGCCCACCGGCCAGCCCGAATCCGCGCGCCGGCCCCTGCTGTGGCAAGGCCGCGTACCTTTCCCCTCCCTCGGCGGGGGTGTCTCCAGGCCTGAGGGGCGGCCGGTGCCTGTCTTCCGTGGTTGTGAGCTGGGCTGCCTCCCTTTGGCGCCCAGGGGGATCTTTCCCCTGCGGTCTAGGTTGGCTCAGGGCCGGCTGGAACCAGCTGTGACCGGCGCCGGGCAGGTCAGGACGCAGCCCCTTGTGCCTTGCCCAGGCGATGAACTCCAGCGTATTTCGACTCCGGTGCCTTCGTCTAGGCATAGCGGAGAGGAAAAGGTAAAGAGAATGCTCTTTTTTGGTTTTGTTTTGGTTTTGCGTGTGGGTTTTTTGTTACTTTTCAGATTAATTATGCCATTTTTGTTCAGGGAATTCGTTTGGTGGTTTTTATTTTCTAGGAAAACTAGGCTGCTCTTCACCCACTTTATATAACACAAATGCTAGGTACAGTGTGGAAGGAGACTTTCAACCTTTGATTTATATTTGCAAGAGCCTGCTTTTGAAGTGTGATCCAGGCCTGGAAAGCCTTTACTCAGTCTCAGTTCCCACTAATGCCTGAGTGAGGAAATGCTGCTTCTCAGCACTTTACCCACCAGCACTCTGACAGAGAAATAGAAGTACCAGAGGGAGGTATGCTCAGCACTGTTGGTTTTTTTATTCCGTGAGGTGTTGCTCGGCAGCGAGGAGCTGTAGGGTGGCTGTAGTAGTGGTACTTGCCACCTGTGACACAGCTTCGCGGTAGCTCCCCACACCACACGCTCTGCGCAGAACGGTGTGTCCGGGGGCTCCGCGCGGGAGGTGGCAGCCCTTGCGAGTGAGGGGGTTTTGTTTTCCGAAATCATTCCTGTTGAGAGCTTAGCAAGCTGGAAACTGTTGCACTTGTGCCAGCAAGGATTTATTTTTTAAGTATGGATGAGGATGAACAAATATTCCTTGCAGCGGATGGCCTGGTGGACTACTGAAGTGAGTCATTTAGTAGACTGGAACATGTTTTGTGCTCTGCATAATTAATTTGAACTTAATAAATGCTGGTGGCTGGAAACACAGTGAAAAATACATGTTAAAATCTTAAAAATGGAAGTGTGTGTGAACTGTAACTATTACTAAAATTAAGTATTCTGCTACATGTAGAAGCTATGAGCAACAATACTACACATTAAAGGCTCAAGGTTGCTTTTTTATTTCACATTGATGAGGACAGGAGAAAAACCTTAGCTTTAAACCACCTGGAATTTGTTTATGTCTCAGATTTGCTTTATCTTAAAAATATGTTTTGAGAAAGCTCATTGGTTACTTTTTCTGTGTCCTGACAGTTGTTGAACGCATACTTCATTTGCTTGCATGCACGCCTCTACTGACCCAGCACTGAGGTCCGGTCAGTGCACTAGAGAGGTGTGTATTCACAGGTTTTCTTTCCCCCATTCTCACACTCAGGTTCCTCCAGTAGCTTCTACAGCTTTTGTACTGCCTTCACACTGTGGTACTTTGTCTACTGCTCATCGCTTCTGTCTCAGGTAACCTAGCAAGCAGACACTACACTTACCATAGTATTCTCCTTCACAGTTTTTAATTGCTCTGCTATTAGTTCCTGCATCTGTAAGTCTTCTATTTCAAATTTTGGTGGGATTTTTTCTTTCTCTGGGATAGCCCAGTCACGACAAGATCTATGAAGAGGAGGACTTTTTTAAATTCCTGAACAGCCCAGTTAGGCTCTTGAGGAGAGCATGAAGTGATGTGCACTTTGTTCACCTTCTTGGGTAATGCTTTGAAACAGAACAAATCTTGGAAGAAAGTTTTTGAATTGTTGGCTCTCACCCCCTGCAGTTTTTTGTCAGCCATATAGTAGATGTTTAATTCATAAGAGTATTTTAAGACATTTACTTCACAAGCTCCTGTAGGCCACAAAACACTTCTCGCTGTTCTGTAACAAACCTTGGACCTACAGTAAAAGACCAAAACTGTATTGCATTGGTGCAAGAAATGGAGATAGGTCAAGGGAGCTGTCAATTTGTAATGTCCTACATTTGTTTACTAAAATTTTGGAACATATGGACTTGTTACAGAGAAAAGCAGCCTCCCCTTTTCCCTTCCTTCCATCCCACCTTAATGTTCCTTGACAATCTTAACTGTCCATCCTGTCTCCAAAGGTGTAACAAAGGTGATTGTGTAACACCTGAGAATGTAAGTAAAACATACAAATCAGGCACTTTGCCCTTCTAAGTAAACCACACATTGAAAGAGCAAACAGTTTGCAGTCAAGAAAGAACAATCAGATTTCCTTGTAACACTTGATGTATTAAAAATACTCAGTACAGTACTTGCACAGAAATCTTGAACTTCGTGAATCACTTTAATGTCTTATACAATAGGATTAATTTCACAGTCACTTCCACAAACATGGTAAGTTTTGTTCTGGAGTGGTTCTGATTACCAAACTTGCACAGTGGAGTAAAGCTGCTTTTGTCTCTTGCTGTTCTTGAAAAGTGGTTCAGTATAGAAATACGAGAACAGGGACTAAAGCCCAGGTGTTTCCTCTCTCAGATGACTGTCATAACTATCATACTAACAAGTGTCTGTTTGTCTCCTACTGAGCAACTCCAGCTGCATCTTTGGATAACAGTGCACTTAAGAGCAGCCTGCAATACTTTATTCATTCCTCGCCTCCTGAATAAAATAAAAATTGATTTCTCTGGAAAAAGAAAAAGGCCAAATATATTTCAGATTACAAAAATCCTGAGAGAAAAGTCATCATGTTATTATTCAAAAACAACTGCATGGGTGAGACACAGTTCTTGTTTTCCTCATTTTGTGTAGATGCATATTTTGTAATCATTGCCTCCATTTGTGACTCAAAGAGCAGTGCAGTTTCGAATCTCCTAACCTTCAATCTCTTTTAGCATATTTTCACCAGTAATGTTTATTTTTTAAATAGCTCTCCATTTTTCTGTACATCTCATGGATATGATTTTTTGAGCAAATTGTAGACTTCTCATCTTTGGCAGTTTACTTAATGCTCTCCCTTTGGGACATCAGTGCTTGTTTTGTGAAACAGATTATAATCTCTTTCCTACCACCTATCTATGACATAAAGCTGTGTTTAAGAGTTTCCTGTTGTTTTAATCTCCTGTACTCACAGTGGTTTCTAGTTGTGATGATCTGCTGCAAGGAATGATGAAGGTTCATGGCAAATATTCAGTGTGACACAGAACTTTTTCCACTAAACATTACTTGAAGGTTGAAATACAACTCGTCACAGAAGTCCCCATTAATATCTGAATACTTCAGGTGTATAAGGTCCTGAAGATGTCTGCACATTCAGATTCTTACCCCCTGCCCCAAATTGGCCATTTTTCCCCCGTCTTCTTGCTCTTAAGTGTGGTGTAAGTGGTTCAGATAGATGCATGTTTCTAGTTCACATACTGACAGCTCATGTATCAGCTTTAGACACTGTTGTCTGTTATATGGCAACACATTTTGCAGCGCTATTTGATTCAAACTAACGTGGCTATTTGGAAAGGCTGTCTTTCTGTCTGTCTTCTCAGTCGTATTTGACTAGTGAGCACCAAAAGCCAGGATTTCTTTTTTCTGGCAGAGGGTGTCATACTATCTGTCCCATATTGCCATTCTTGTGATTTGTAGTTCTTAAGTGGAAGTGCACGGATACCAGAGCAAGTGAGCAACTGGCAGGACTTTGCCTTTGAGAAAGACTCTGCGTTGAAAGGTCGTCCTTCCCTCAATCTGAAATCATCTAAATTTTTTGACCACAAGGGCATACATTCTATTTGCTTTATTTTTCTTAGTCTTAAGGAAATGGGAAGGACTTGGGGACAATCCTAAGTGTTTTTGTTGGCATGCTATTGTCAGTTATTTTTGATAAGGTGCTTAATGGCTATGGGGTATGCTATGTTGTTCATTTCAAAGCTTTACTTGCATGTAATTGTCCCAGATCATCTGAAAATAGTATTAATATGCAGTAGATGTATAAGCTTTTAAGTTAGAAAAGACAGCTCTACTGTACAGCTTTTAGGTATATTTATTCAAGATTATTTAGAAATCAAGTATTCAATCCATTTAAACTTCCATTAAATACATTAATTCATGTGATTGTAAATATCATTATAGTATTTGAGGTAAGTACGGCAATTTTTAAAATTTGAATTAGTTTCTAAAAGTACTGTTTTCACAATCATGTAGACTTACATCTGCCATGTAGTCAGAAATCATGTATACCCTAGCTATCACTTCCGTGTCTTAGCAAGCAGGGACCAGGTCTAGTCATGATAAAGTACTGTGGTTTCCATATCTGTTCTGCCCTCAGCATGTCTACTAAAGATTGCCAGTAAATATAGTGATGTTTCTGTGATTCTTTAATGGTGGCTTTTATTTCCTTTTCAAAGCAGGACAAGCAAAACCAAATGAAGCAAAGAAAGCAGGACAAGTCTAAAATTAGACTTGCTAAATATAACATAATAGGAGTCAAAATTATTTACAAGTTATTTGCGCTGGACAAAAGTTTCCAAGTGTTTTAGCAAGCAATGACAAATAACCTGGAACACGCAGAATTATTTTTTATCCCCTCTTGAGTTAAAACATTTTACTCACACCTTAAATTTTGGTATGCTGTTACGTACAAAAGACCGTTAACATTTTTCACATTATAATTTTGTATGGAAAATGTCAACCCACACTGAATTACTGGATTTAGTTCTTCACAGTACTTTAGCTGTTATTGAAGTTCCTATAGAATTGTTTTTAGAAGATGTAAATTTGAGAGATTATTTAGTTAAAGGTAAAAATTGTATCAGTTTGAACAATATACACATTGTTGAGAATGTTTGTATGTGTTGGGAGTATTACTGAGAAATTGTGATGAAATATGAGATATTGTATCTGTGACATAGACTTGTGAGTGAAGAAAAAATTCCTAAATTGACTAAATAGCAAGGTTGCCCTTCCCCACTCTGCTTTTGGGCCTAAGAGGTCTACTGGGATCCTCTGCTGGATCCTCACACCCACAGTCTTAA
Source organism: Harpia harpyja (assembly GCF_026419915.1). Lineage (NCBI taxonomy): Eukaryota > Metazoa > Chordata > Aves > Accipitriformes > Accipitridae > Harpia > Harpia harpyja. The sequence continues at coordinate 13,848,502 of NC_068942.1, read as the reverse complement.
TTTAGGAAGGTTTTATGTAGTAAGCTATAAGTCCTGTTTCAGCTAATTTCAGCAGAAACTGTTGAGAAAATAATGTGTATCCTTTGCAGGGACAAAAAAGGGGAACGATGAAACAGAGGAGACTGATTTTATCTTTCATTTATATTCTCTACTGGTCTGGTTCTGCTGGAAATTATTTGCTGGATTTAAGTTTTTTACAATCTAAAAGCTTCATAGCAAAAAATCACAGCAATATAATGTTACTAAAATCTCTCAGCATTATGTTACTAAAAGAACAATGTATGTTGGAAAAAGGCTGTGTTAAATCCTTTGTCGGAGGTTATCACAATTTCTTGCTGACACTGTAGTGTGGTTCCATGTTAGATTATGACAACATCATTTCCTGAAATCAAGACACCTTTGACATCCAGTTGTAACCAGGAAGAATATTTAGAGATAAAATGAAATACCAGTGTTTTTTAATACTAGACAGTGCTGCCTGTGATGATAACTAAATAATAATTAGTTATCTCCATTAATGTTTTTGATGTAGTGAACTATTTCAGACTTTAGAAGCACTTAATTTACGCCTGGATCCTGTTGTAACTGAAATCCTAAGCAGAGCTTCCATTTTTTTGCAGCTGGGTGTAGTATATATGTGCACTGCAAACATAATGACGAACAGTAACCCTTGTTACTGCCACTAGATGGAGCATGCTGCAGTGCAAGAAGGAAGTTAGCACGGCAGGAATACATCTTTTTTTTTTGTTAACATAGAAATAAACTGCTACTTCATTGGAGACCTATTTTTATCCTGTCATTTTTATACAGTTAAACAACCTAATGTTTAATATTGGTCACAGACCAATCAGTGATCTGTAAACCACACCACATGCTGTTATGTTGATGTGAACAATAAAATTTTTGGAAAAATGTTACTGCATCTAATTCCATAGTAAAAATAAAGTAGTTCAAAATGGAATTGTAGAGTATTGAAGAGGAATGCAATGGCATGAGTCATCTATTCAGCCACTTTGCTGCTGTATATATGTGTTTTGTTACGTGTATAATCAAGAAAAAAAATTTAATACTCTCATGTGAATTATGTGAGAGTGTTCTACAGTGCTGAAATGATTCACAACTTTGTATGTAAACCTGATAGATTAGTTAGCAGACTGGCTAGTCTGATTACAAACTACTAGTCTGGGATATTGCTTTAATGGAATTAGAATAATTATATATGCTCTTTGAAGAGGAATGTCATAGTTGCATGATAATGTTAAAGGAAGATTTGTCTGTCTTAAGGTAATCCTAACTGAGGCTGGTTACTGTCTGTTAATATTAAGGAAGAAGAAAAACTTGTGATAAGAAAGTATTGGGAGTGCAGAAACTTCCTTTTTTTTCTTTCTCCCTTTTCTCCCTTTTCTCCCTTTTCTCCCTTTTCTCCCTTTTCTCCCTTTTCTCCCTTTTCTCCCTTTTCTCCCTTTTCTCCCTTTTCTCCCTTTTCTCCCTTTTCTCCCTTTTCTCCCTTTTCTCCCTTTTCTCCCTTTTCTCCCTTTAATAAAATTTTTGTGTATCGGTTGCAACATACTGACAAGGGACAAAAATTCAGAAAACTTTGAATGTTTATAGTAAGTTGTCGTGCTAGCAGTTCAGGTTCTTGTTTTGGTAATTTTCTTTTCTTTTGACTCCTCTGTTTTCTTTAAGGCCTTATTCGATTACAAGAGCTCATCAAGGCTCCATCACGATACAACCTGAGACTAAAAATCCGTCAGTTACCAGCTGACACGAAAGATGCAAAGCCATTGCTAAAGGAGATGAAGAGAGGCAAAGAATTCCATGTAATCTTTGACTGCAGCCATGAAATGGCAGCAGGCATCTTGAAACAGGTAATCCTCATTTTGCTTTAGATGGCCTAATCTTTTCCATCCCTAATAAATAAAAATATCCAGACTCAATGGCATTTAACAAGCAGGGGAATTGTATGTCAGTTTTACTGAGGCCTAAATGAAAATCAGCCAAGGATTTCAGAGATAATTTTATTGGTGACTCTAACAGTAGCTGCTTTCATTATGTTTTTTAAAGAAACAGATTAACTGGTTCATGTACAGGGGAAAAGGTCTATCAGTCTTTCAACTATGAAGAACTGGTACTCTGGAGAATTGATGCTTTAACCAGGGTTTTAAGTGCTTGCTTAGTGTTATTTTATATAACAAAGATTTTTTTTTTTTTTTAAATTGAAGCCTCTAAATTGTGTACTCTTAATCAGATAGTGATATTTGAATAGTATGTTACTAACAGACCACGTTAATGTGTTCCACTGAGAGGACAGAACTAATAGATATCTTTTGGAGCCATATTCTCCTCGCACTATTAATAGGACTGCAAAATACCTGAATACATTTGGGTAGGTGCTTTGAAAGTGTTTGCTTTGTTATGTACAAGTAAGATGAGTAGGTGAGATACAGCAGAATCCCAAATACTTAACTGGCTTTATATTGCAGAAGCAGATTCCAATGATGGCTTCCAAGAGAAGGTGGCAATACAGCAGCATACAAAGGACACAGCTCATAAAAAAGCTTACTGTAATCCTGAAGTATGCATAGAAAACAAGCCTTTGTGTGTCGTCTTTAGTTTAATGAGCTAGCTCCGAAGACTGGGAATTCCTTATGCTCAGAAGCCATTTTGCCCATAGTTTTTTAATTGAACTACGACTTGCAGTAAGGAGGATAGGAAGAATGCCTAAACCAAAACAATATTCTACATTTCTAATGTACAGCTTTTAATGGCTTTAATTCATGTTTCTATTGTGTTTGCTAGCAGACCGTATGGTTTAAATTGAAACCAAAATGTATTTAAGATTTGAAAATATGTCTCTCATTAAAGATACTTATGCATATTGTTGCAGGTACAATTAAAATTGCTAGTAAACATACATGTATGCTATCATTTCTTTGCTCTATTGTTCATTGATGAAAAGGCTTTTATTAATTCCTAGTATTTTTAAACCCCTGTTGGTGGTTTTTGCTCTTTGCTAAGCATAAGACAGCCTAGGTAGTCTAGCTGTTCAGCCCCAATGATTAAATGTACATTTATTTATTTTAACATCTTAAAAATGCAGATGGAAAATGTTTTGATAGCAATACAAAGCTGTAGTACTAACAATAACTCCATCGAGGTACGTTATTTATACTATACCCAGTAGTTTTTAGGTGAAAAGAAACTTTTCTGTCACAGTATACAACATTGTGAAAAACATATGACTGGAGGGAAATGGCAACAAAATTAAAAATGTTGTATCTTTAATCATGTCCCAGAACCCAAGAGTGAGCATTCAAAATCTTTACATCAAATTGTAAACTGTTTTATAAAACTACTTTATTCATCCTAAAGAGTATAGAAGGAAGATACAGGAACAATTCTTTCTTGGGTGTTTAGATCTTTTTACAGTTTCTGTAGACTTTTAGCTTTCCATTCAGCTCCAGTATTGCAATGCTTTAAGTATGTCTAAAATTGGTAGTTCTGCAGCTGAATGTGAGCCCATGCTGTCAAAATTGACACAAAGGATGTTAAGTCTGTATTTATTTAGTGATATTATTCCAAATATGGTGTTTACAAGTGTTTGTTGAAAAATAAAAAAAAAATATATATTCATTTGTGATCTATTAATTAAGTAATTTTTTCTGGTAATGGAGAGATGAACTTGGGGAGACATGACAAGGGGTTTCTTCTTGGGAGGGTGTTTGGAAAGATTAACAATGAAGTTGGTGGAAGAGAAAACAAGTTAGAAATAAAAAAAACAAAGTACCTTGAGAGGCCAGTGAAATGGCAATGACTGTTTTCTGGCCAAAAATACATCATGAAAAGGAAAAAAAATCCCATCATTCAGACAAGCATAATTAAATTAAGGCAAATCTCAGTGTTAACTACATCACCAGGCAACCAGGGAAAGCAGACATGTTTTAAAAGGTTAGGGAAGCACTGGAATAATGAGAGCAGAGAAATGATAATGTTTTGAAGAGGAAAAAGGAGTGAGGTCTTTTGAGAAGTGAGGAAAGTGAGAAAATGAAGACATGGAAAAGAGACAACACCGGCACATAGTAGAATCAGGAACATGTGTAGGATGTTCTTGTGTAGAGATTCTGTGGAGTATGAAGGAAACTGATTATAAGCAGTTAAGATATGGGTGACTGCAAATGTGTTAGGTATATAGAGGAAGATACCTTGGGTTTATTTAAAAACGACAACAACAAAAGTTCTTAAAAAGCTAACAGTGTTTGTAGTTGTACTGTTTCTGATGAAGTTGTAATATTTCTCATGAGATAATGGATTTCCTGTGTTTAAGAGAATTTAAATTGCTATTGGCACACTATACTGTAGTTCTAAATATTATTGTGGTATTCTAAATACACAGTTATAGGCATCCTTTGGAAAAGTGTTGTTGCAGTTTTTGTCAAAGTCTTGTCTCAAATATAATACCTGATCTGCAGCTGATATTTGGAATTCATTTTAGCATTTAACTTTTCTTTGGAAAAAAACACATAGACTAGTCATTTCATCATTTTTCAGACAATGTCGCAAGTAAAAAGGCTTCTATAGCCTTCAGAACTCTGATAATTCTTTTGTATACAAATTCTGGTATTGTGGCAATTGTCTAATTGTTGCCTTCAGCGTGTTTAGCGAGGTGTATCTGGTAGCTGCTTGGCAAAGAATTACGTTGATAATTCCTGGAAAGGAAGAAAATGTTGCTTACTTGTGCAGCTTTTTTACAGTGCTAAAATTAGATAAAAATCACTGTAGAAACTAAAATGATTGAATAAGTCATACTACTCTAAGAAAACTTTTGTGCAAAGCATGAAGATATATGCTTTTCAGGTGAAAATGCCCTCAATGTGCAAGAGTGATGAGATGTCCATAGTTTATTGTTTTAAAGTTGTATCTACAAATATTTGTTCTTATGCTGTTAAGAGAAAAGTGTGAACATTTTAAAATGCACAGTTGATCAAAACATATTTGGTATTACATAGTTAGCAAGACAGATGAAGGTGCTTGATAGATATCTGAGTTTATAGAGTAATACTATGAATATTTGTTCTTCATTTTTACTGAAGTTGTGTGTATCTCAGTGTTCAAAACTTGACTCAGAGTATTTTCTTCCATGGTTGGAAAAATGTACACATGCATAATATAAGCTTGGGTCCTTCTTTTAAATGCATAGTATTGTTCATCAAAACAGAAAAAATATTTCCTATTAGGTTGTTTTGTTTAAGGGAAGGGTTCAACAACGAATGAAAATATTGTCAACTCAAATTTTGTGTGGCAACTTAATGCATCCATTAGTATGTAAAACTATAAGCCTCTTTCACATTTACTGCACTAAACAGTCTAATAATATTCTTTCTATCAGAAGATCTGGTTCATAAATTCCTTTAATAGTCAGTAATCTGCTCTAACTGCTAGGAAATGACTTGCTTGACCTAATTTTAGTGTAGTTCCATCCCTATAGTCTGATCCCAGTAGTGTTCTTTTGCAGCTTTTCATTTGCCATGTAAGTGTGATAAAAATGTATTATGTGACCTCAGAAACATTAATCTTTTGTTTATTTTTTCAAGGCTTTAGCTATGGGAATGATGACAGAATACTATCACTATATCTTTACCACACTGGTAAGTGGCTTATAAAAACATAGTGATGACATCTAACAAAGATGTTACTTTCTTTAATTATATTACTTGACAAAGTGAAAAAGGTCTGTCTGGAATGGGGTGTGAATACAAGAGGTTTTCTCTGTTGAGTTTTCTTACTTTCAGTGAAAACTCATCAGGGTGGTTTAATTATTGTTCAACAGTGTGCCCTGGAAACTGATAGACCTGAAAAAGCAACTGACTCTGTAGCACTGCAGTTTTTAACTTTCAAGCATGGTTAAGTATATAATTCATAATTGATTATTTATATTACGAATTTTGTCCTTTTTCTCTTTTAGCTATTTGTATGTGAAGATTATGCCATTGTAAACTTACTCATATATTCCATATTTTTAATCCAACATTTTACAAGGTAATTTTTCGCTGTCATATGATTCCTGAATAATTTGGTGTGAATATTAGCAACATTTTATTTAACAGTCCATGTGAGCTTTTTAGGCACACAAATTATGCAATATTCTTTGGTGTCCATTGTAAAAGTAACTAAGAAGGAATTTGATCATTCTTGGAACCATCAGGTTTAACATTTGCAATAAATGAACATTTAAAATATGAATGCTCTTACAAAACATAACAAACATGTATGTGGAAACCTTTTTTGGTGCTCACCACAGCCTAACCAAGAAAGTTCAAAAGCTGGTAAAATAGTACACTAGAAACTACAGTTGTGCACATTTCTCTTTTCCATTGTATTCAAATTTGCCTATTTAGTTTGCAGTTCATTAAGGTCTTTAAAATGCAAGTAATTTCAAGCATGTGACAGATGTGCTTTGGTAAAACCATGCTTGAAATGACCTATGTTTAAAGTCACATACATGTTTAAGTCCTTATGGAAATGAATCCTTTGTGGTAGGATAGGAAGTTCACCTCAGAATCACAAAACAGAAGTTCATGGAAAGTATTAACATGGAAATAGCTTGTTGAATAGAAAGCAAAATAATTTGTGAAGTTCATTAGAACTGTAACGGCAAAACATCCTGCACAAGTACCTGTTTCATTTCAGAAGGGTAAGTTGTTCTATCGATTACAGATTTAGGATTGCATGCAATAGAACTTCCCTAACTAGTCTATCCAAATGGATTCTAGATGTTTCAAGGGATTTTTTTATTTTTTAAATTTTCATTTTGCTATTGCTGAAAATTGCTTCTTTGAGTGGTATACTGTCCATTGGCATTTAATTTTTATTCTTAAAGATATGTTTAAAAATCAAGATTTTTTTTGTCATTCTTATTTCCTTATTAGAACATTAGCTTTTTTTAGGAGAGACAAGTATTCCATTGACTTGGAGCTACCAAACGATAATTTAGTGTGCACAAAATGGATGTTAGATTTTGATTTTGCAATGTAGCTTTGGAACTTGCATCAGAATTTAGTTGTTTTGGTATGTTAATTGCTTCTTACCTGACATGGTGAAAGTCCTGTCAAATAAATTTTCCAATCACAGTGTTTACAGCAGTCTTCTGTGTATTCTCCTCTTGATTGATTCAGGGTCTAATGCAGTAGCTCATTAATACACCGACTTGTGTGTATTTATAATATATGCATAATATTGTTGTGTATATTTATTATATTCCAGTGTAAACATGAATGTGTTTGGATTAAATAATTACATCTGAGGTTCTGACTTCTTTCACAGTAAAAAGTAAGATAATTTTTAAAGGGAAAGATGTAACATAGTTCTAGTTATGTTCAACCTTTCCTTTGCAATAAAATGTTTTCTTTCTTTAGAAAGAGGACATGAGCTAGGTTATTTGTAAATGAATAACTTAAAAGCATTTTGACACCTGCATATCTTAGGTCTTATATATGGAAAATGGTATCGTAATTACTAGCTATAATTAAAAATGGGTAGTGATTGATAACTGGTTGATGTTTTTGTGGGCTTAGTGATGTTAACAATGAATTATATTCTGGTTTTCCATAGTACAATATTTAATCTTCTTCACCTCTAGCCAGTAAACAAAATGGATTCGGGCAAGTGTTACACCTAACACTACCATTTCATGGAAATTTATGATATATTAAAGTGCCAGCAAAAATCAATTAAAAATGAGATGAACGACTAAGTATGAGTTATGTGGAGAATTTGTATGTTCAATGAAACTAAAATTGTGTTATAGGACAGTAAATGTCTTATGTATAACCTTGATTGTCACTTAAAAATTTATTTAAAAGGAAACAGAAAGTAAACTAAATGAAAGTTTGTTTATAATGCACATAGCTAGGCCTAGTGAGTCATGGTTGTTTTCTTCATCAACCGATGTTTTTTGTTTTTTTTTCCCCATGTTCAAAACTTCATCTTAGACGTGAGTTTCCTGAACTTAAGTACTGGTTCTACATTGTTTCTAAGGATTCTGTCAAAGGGATAACCTTGAGTTTACATGCTTGATCTAAAATTTGATTTTCTTCTTTTTATTAATTTATATTTGCCTCTGTGTGTGTTGGGGGGCTAAATACACACACGCACACATACATATGTATTGAAAATACATTAACTGGCAAAGGTTCTTGCAAAGATAAATTCCTAGTCAAAGATATGTCCATGTTTGGAGGTATGATTGATAGCTGTCAAAAATGCTTTCGGTTAAATTTAAAGGCATGTACATTTCCCCCCCGCCCCGTTTATCATCTAAAGATCAACATGTTGAAGTTTCATAGAGAGTAAAGGTGCAAGGAAACTCTTGTTCTGTTCATTTTATGATTTGAAGTCTGTTCTGGTAAGCCAAAGAAGTAGTGATTAATAATAATATTTTTAGTAATTAATAATAATATTTACGCTTACTCTAGTATTTAAGCCTAACTAGTAGTGGATACAGTTCTGCAACTGGACTTAGCATTTCCTAAAAGTCTTTTTTTAAAAAAAGGCAGTTGAAGCTGTTGCTCCTCTGTGAAACAGATTAATCCCACTATAGGGTCAGCTGAGTTGCTTGCTCACAGACACAGGCCCCTAGACAAACAGAGCATACTTCCCAGCATATATAGCACTGTTACTCCTGCAAATTTCAGTACTCTCGCCTGGGGAGATGGTTTAACAATTGAAACAGGAATTGCAGTGTATTAAAGAATTTATACAATGTTCATTTTTTTTCAGGACCTGTTTGCCTTGGATGTGGAACCCTATCGCTATAGTGGTGTTAATATGACTGGATTCAGAATTCTAAACACGGAAAATACCCAGGTGTCATCTATCATTGAAAAGTGGTCTATGGAGCGATTGCAAGCACCTCCTAAGCCTGATTCAGGTTTGCTGGATGGATTTATGACGGTATGAATATCACTGTTTAGTTCCTCTTTTGTATATGTTTGTGAAGCTAAAAAAACCTTATAACTTTTTATTTCTGTTACTAAAATTGTTTAGAGGTATGAGACCAAATATTACTGTAGACATGAGTCACAGAGTAACTGTGGTGTTTCTGTTAATATTCTGTAGTCTGAATATATGGCCATATTAACTTTTTTTCAAAATTACACATACTGTATTTTTTTCCAAATGATAATGCCATACTGTAAGTCTAATTCATCTATTCCATATTTCCCTATTTTATTGGTGAAAATATTGTATGGGATCCTGTCAAATCCTGACAAAAATCAAGCTAAATCACAGTTGTTTCTTTCTCTGTGTTTTGTGTCTTATTCATTTGAGATTCATTCATTAATAGTGTGTACTATTTCATTTCTACATAATTCTTTTTATTTATATTTTATGAATTGTTTAAATAACACCTTCTTACTACCTTTTCCAGTTTCTATGCCTTCACATAGCTAATTAGTCTGGTTGGTTAGTGTTTTTTTTCTCCTTCCATTGCCACTATTCTCTGGCTTCAGTTCATGAAAATCACAATTACATTCATGCAAATAAACTTTCATTGCTAGGTTTTCAGTGAGTTTCTGCTCATTAGTTGGAATTAAATCTAGAGTTACAATGTCAGGAAGGGATTAAGTGATTTATTTTAAAACATATCCTACATTAGGACCTCTTTAGTTTTCAAATTTGTTGAAAGATCTCATTTTCCACTTTGGCCTGGAGCGATTTGTAACATCTTTGCTGACAGAGTTCCACTGCTCTTTTTTTTTTTTTTTTCTTTAGAAGCCTTTTCATGTTCTATTTGAAAAATAGCAAATTCTGTTTCTTGAAGATTGGTATCTTAGTTATCTATCAGTTATCTAGGTTGTGTTAATTGAGCTACGTAACATAGCTAATCTTTTGAACAATTTTTTTCTGCTGATAAGGTTTAAAGATTTTACAGACACTAGGTACTAATTGACAATCAATATCATAAAAAGTTAATTTCCTTTTGGTCTTGGTTTTAGAAAATAACCCTTTTTAGAGAAAAAATACTTCTTTTCTTCTATTTACTTGTATATAGTGTCTTGAATGTGATAATTGGAAACATTTTAAATTTAATTTATTTATTAGTTCTGTTGTGCTGCACTTTATAGATCCCATCATATAGTACTTTAAAAGTTACATTGTTCATTTCTCTACATAATTCCAAATAAGCAAATGAACTCCCCAAAATTTTAGAAATGTGTGAAGTATGCATCTGGTTTACACATAGCTGCTGCTTATTATTGTGAGTCATTGTTTCATGCTTCCTTGTTTGCATTAGTATTTTCATTTGATTTTTACCTTTTTCAATTTAAAATTTGTAGCAGTTCATCTCACTCATTGTAGTTGTATATTTTATACATTGATCAAAGATATAATTGATCTCAAACCTTTGGATAGTTACCAAGATTGGTAGCAATAGTTTATCAGAACAAAGGGCCGTGGTCAATAAAATCATAGAATAATAAATATTGGAATAGAGTTCTGTCAGACAGTTGCATGTTTTTCATGTTTTGTGGTGCTATAAAGAAAGTGCCATTCTCAGAAAAGCTTCTGAAGTGAGGCAGAAACCTATTATTGCTAGCATATGACTGTGTAAGACCGTACTTTACACTATTACTTTGCCTCAGGATAGAAAATGATGAAGAAGTGCATGAAAAACACACTGGTTTCTCTTTTGGACCCATAAGAGGCCCTGTAAATCTGAGTGGAACCAAGTATTCATACAGACTGTGATGAATATTTTATGGGGATTCTTTATGTTAAGCATCTAAATGCACTTTGATTACCTGGGTTTTAGGTACCTGACATATGCAGATAGAATTTAAAGGATATTTAAAGGCCTAATAATCTTTACAAGTGTTAGGTGCTTACAGAGCTTTTATAATTTGGCCCTTAGATACAGAAAAAACATTAACAGGATGTCGGTTTGGAAGGTGTAAAAGTTATGACATCGTTGCACAAAGTTCCTCCTGTGCTCAAAATAAGATAAATGGAATAAAATAAGTCATTTTATTGACTCATTATCAATAAAGTTGTTAAGTTTGTAAAATTGGACTTCCACTTCACTGTTTTTCATGTGTATTTAAATTCAGAAATGCACTCAGGAATTAAAGATTCTACACAGATATTAATTGCTCTTATGGAATACTCTAACTGATATGGGCTGAACTGGGAATTTGTTTTATTTTCACTGGTTGATAATGACTACAGCTTATTCAGAAAAATATTAGCAATAAGCCTGCTTAATGGGAGTGCATTCAGCTTGAGCCACATAGCTAAATGCTGTTTAATCAGGTATTGAAACACCTGAAACTTGAGAATTTGCCAAATAAAAAAGTGACGTTTGTATATCTCTGAGCGTTTAGAGACCTTAGTGAAGACTAACTGGTTTCCAATGGTGTAAAACCAGGCAGTTATGGATTGCAAAGTTTATAAACTCTGGTGGTGTTTGTGTTATGTTCTTCTTCCTCTGCCTTTTCCACCATATACAAATCAACTTAGTCATCATGACAGAGTTAGAACTATCAATTTAACTCTGACATTGCATTTCCTTATTTATGATTCATAAAGTTCCCAGTCTCAATTCTTGTTTCAAGTCGTTTTCTGTAGGCTTGTATAACTCTCTAATTAGTAAGTAATTTTCCTCATAATTATCTGACCTTTTGTACCCAATGTGATAAAAAATGGGTATAAAATTTCATCTTGTCTCTTTGGAATGTTCCAAGTCAAATTTCCAAGTGTGGACCCTATTGACTTCAGTTAGGATAGTTTTTCCTTTGTTTCTAGGCTGCTCCTCAGGACAGCTCTGGAAAGGGTGATGCTTTACCACACCTGAGAAGATTAGTGGCAAAAAACAAATTTTCCATCACATTTCACTCTCCTTTTCAGGTTTCTTAAGATTCTTTGTATGGCCTTTGGAAAAAGAAATTTAAACTATTTAATGAATGCTACCATATTTAATAATTCTATTATTTAATAAATGTTCATGTATTTGTATAACAAAGAAACTAAATCCATTCTATGATTTAGGAGAGTAACTACAGCACAATTGGCTTTGTTCTTTCTGTGACCCCAGAAAATCTGTGGAAACGTTGGCAATCGTTTGCCGTGTTGTGTCAGACTATACGTGTTTTCTTTACACAGACTTCTTGTGATAAAAGGTTTGCTTGTACAAATGTTTATAAGAATCAAATAGATATGATTTCTACTAAAGTCTAAATTAATTGGTGACTTTGAAATAAAACCGTGAATATACTTTTAATATGATACGTAGAAGTCCTGAGGAAGTCTCAGTGGTCTACTTCTATTGAAGAGGTTTTTCTATCATGATTCACATACCAATAGATTTTATTTATGCTTTTGATGGTTCTTTCATATTTCTTTATTGGTCTGAGGATAATCAAAGTGGTGCTTATCCTCAGAACGTATCAATAACCATACAAATATATTTGAATAGTGGCACATTTAGATCTTTTTATGTCTGTCACACACATGCAGAAATGCATGTGCACATGTGGTATATAGCTTACTAAGTTACTTAGAAGATTATATTTGTTTCTTAAAACTGTAAAGGTCTTTTTTTCCGAGTATTCTCAGTAGTCTTGTATTTATTTTGATCATGTTTTTATATCACCATCCTCTTACTAAACAGATAGAAAGAAATATATAGTGCTTTTAAAAGTAAAGATCACATGGAACTGGCACACGCCATGGCTGTTGTTTCTTGTAATAAAAGTACAGGAATATGTTAAGGATAATTCTGTCACAGGTAATAAGCCATGCCTTTAGAAAATACCAGAAGAAAAGAGAAGTCAAAGACCAATCTGTTGCAATACTTCATCTTTCTTACTAGTAGAACTAACTGTATTTAACATTTCTCTATCTTATTCTCCCTGTCTCCTTGTCTCTTGTTGTTACTGTTGGGTGAAAAAGTCCCAATGAGATAATGAATAAAATCTTTGCTCATGTTAAATCCAAAGCTAGGGCTTTTTCAGACTAGAATAAACTTTGTAATGAATTCTCACTTGATCCTGCACTTCCTGACTTAATTAAGCAATACATAAAAGTGTGGGTTTTTTTCTTTGGCTTCTTACATGTTTCCAAATAAAATCCAAGGTGTTTCTAATATGTCACAATCTAGCTGGTAAATGTCTGTTCATTCATGCATTTCCCTGTTTCTCACCACTAATTTCACTTGTTAGCAGTTCAAAATGCACATTTGTAAAGTTAGACTGTGGGCAGGGTGGGTCGTTAGCTTTTGAACTTGCTCCATCCATGAGAAGCTTAAATATACTGAACATGAAGGTAAAAAGCACCAGCTATTGGTTTGGTCAGCTGCCAGACTGGATTACCAGTGGTTTATCTATGGCTTAATTGTTCTATTAGAATGTTTAGTTGCCTAGACATCTTTTACAGGGTTGTAGAAGCTGGTGCATAAAAGTAAAATAAAGATATCTGCAGGTTATTTTTTCCATGCACATTTCTGTCCCAGAGACTAGTTAATTATAATATATGAACAGCATTCAAATCAAAAGAGGTTGAATAGCATCACTGAAAGTTTTGAGCTTTGCTCTGAGATAAATATTTGGAGTTATATGTCACCGAAATGAATGTGGTTTTTTGTATACAAAATGTGTGATAGCTTGAGGTATGCAAACGGGTGGTTCTGTTGAGGCAATCTGCCTTGAAAGTATTTTAACATTGCAGGTTGCAATACACACTGAAACGAGTCCGAAATAGAGCCTTGTGTTACGGTGTTACTCAACAGCTTCTCACTAGATTGAGGATCTTTAAACAATTCTCTGATACATGATATATTCATTACTGTTATTTTTCACTAACTTTATACTAAATTCTGAAATTTGAAAGCCGTTGCTATGTAGCAACCACTTGAAGAAAATGACTTGGCGTTAAAAAAACTGCACTATTTTTCAACCAGAGTAAATTTTCTTCAAAAATGAATTTATAATGAAAGTTAAAAAACCCCAACAGAACGAAATAAAAACATTTAATTTATGTAACTTGAGCTTTTATTTCATAAAAAAGTTTAGATTTGCAAGGGTTTATCCTGATTTAGCTTGGAGCCAAAAATTGAATTTTGGATTTTCCTGCAAGATGGAAAGACTACTTAATTATGATGATTGAATATTTTTGTTAAATTCAAACAGTACTGTCATCTGTACTGTACTAACGGAAAGATAATCTGGAAAACAGAGCAGTGACATACTATTTTCAAGAAACTTTACTTTGGTATACTTCTTATTTTTGAGTCTGTACAACTAGCACAGAGAAAGAGAAAAAAACCACAAAACCCTGAGCATAAATGCACTCCTACCTTTATATATGACAACCATGATTCAGACCAAGCAAAGTAGAGCATGAATAAAGTGTTATGAATTCAGAATTCTTTTACTCTACAACTATTAATCTTCCACAGTTTTCTGTGCCTCAAGTCAGAACTTAGCGTGCGTAATTAAGATGACCTAACAAGCTCTGCTGCTTCATTAACGTGAAGTTTTCCTTTCTAATTGCTTTTGCCTATCATCTGATTTAGCTATCTGCTTTCATCTTACGTAGAAAAGAGTGTACTTTTTTCTATTCTTACTATTAATTCTATTCTTTAATGTTCACTTTAGTAGTTGTATATGACAGGTGCAGGAAAGCATTGTGGTACTTGATGAATGCTATAGCTAGAGGTCAATATTAAAGCGTTTTCCTCAGAAAAAGCATATTTGGGGCCTGATATGTTTTGTAGGCTGCCTAGCAGAATGGAACATTATTTAGTTGTGTGCTTTCTCTTTCCACTCTTAATTGTCTTTATTTTTTTTAAATACTTTTAAAATTTCTCCTTTCTTTTCTGGATGTAGCATGCTTTTCAAGCTTAGGTGTTCTCCACCATGAAACATAGTATTTCTCAGTAAGTGAAAACTATTTTTGGTAAAAATTTAGAGTGATATTAAATACTGAGGGCAAAAATGCAGATTTTTTTCATACTCGGTATAGGCTTACGGTTAATTTCTGTGTATGAGATTTTAATCTGATTCAAAAAAAGAACGATGAGATTTTACAAATAAAGATTTGAAATTTTTAGAAGCTGGTGTATAGACTTCCTCAGATAAGAATAGATCCAAGGATATTTTCTTTAAATACATAACTGTAAAAAAGATGCAAAGATCATGAGGAAAAATGCTAATACCTTGATACATTGTCCTTAATAGAAAGAATATGCAAATGCATTCATTCCACAGAGCTGGCTAGGAAATTAGTTTTGAAACTAGCCATTTTGAGGGATACAGTAAAAATGCTGAAAAAATTGGTTAGGAAATTGAGAATGGAAATGGAAGAGAGAATAATGTTGGATATGTAAGTGTGTAGGTATTTTCTTCTAATTAGCTCTCCATATTTGCACACCCAAAGACTTGGGGATCACATTTATATATTATATCCTTTGTTTGTTCTCTGTTTCCCCTGATAGTAAGAAAACTTCCACTAAGTGACTTCTCAATGTTCAAACCTTATGAATGTCCCGTGAAGTCTAGTTTATCTGAATGTTCACCTTCTTAGTGTTATGGTTATGTTAGTTTAATATTCTCAGAAATTTTGTCGAATCCTGTGGAAAGATAAATTGCTAAAGAAAAGGATGGTCAAAGGGTGAGTATGGATGGACAACAATGGTGTATTTTCAGCTGCATTAAATCAATTGGTTTGAAAAACCCTAAAACCCTGTAATGAATCAGACCAATGCATGAAGGCCATGTTAAATGGCGAGCTGTAATCAGGTGAAAGAGCCCAATAATCATCAGAGCTCTTTGGCTGACTTTTGGTAAAACTTTTTGAATCATGTTAAACTAATTTGGTTAAGCTAATACAGTTAGAAAGTATACTTTTTTTCCATTATAGACAAGATTGGAAGAGATTAAAAGGGGTAAGGGAAGGCATTGAAACCATGGCACTTGTAGCTTAAGAGCCATCTAAAACTTAAAAATCTAGAATTAAAAAATGATGCAGTTTTTTTTATCATGATATAACCAAGGCTTAATGATGTTTTTCATGAAAAAGATAAGTAACTCCCATGTCAGATAATTGCACATGACTAATAGAGGGCAGTCTTCTACTGCTATGAAAGACAAGTATGTATTTCTCAGGTTCAATACCCTACTTTTTTTTTTTTTTTTTTTAACACAAGAATTTGAATCTGGGTGTCTCTGATCCATTTTAATCAAGGTTTAGGTGAGCAGCATGAGCCACAAAAATGTGTGAATAAAAAAAAAATAACAGCAGTGATAAACGAAGAGATTAGATTTTAACCAGTGTTGAAATTAAGCTCTTAATTATTGACTCAAGAAATCAGGGGGATGCAAAACTGGAAATATCCTCTACTAGCAATACTAGTATTTTGTATATTTAGTTCAGTTTATTTTTTAATCTGATTTTGTTCCACACTTCAATTTCTTAGTTTCTTGTGCAGTGTTCTCCAAAATTCACTGCTTTGCTTTCTTCACAAAGGAAGGGAAAAAATTATGGTGTCATCCAGGGTTTTCTTTCAGCAGACTTCTGGAGTTTGACTTACTCTATTAATCCCCAGATGTCAGGGTTTTCAATCGCTGTACAAACACATAGATAGCGAGGTTTTGGCACTGGGTACAAACTCTGCACTGAAACAGAAAGTTCTAAAATTTAGTTTTGTTTTCCTCTAGGCAAATAGACTTTTATAGTTACTTGGGGGTAAAAAAGAATACATTCATTGCAAGTATAATATTTTTAGTCTTGTTCAGTTAGTGCTTTAATGAAGTTTCGGTGCTTATCTAGTGGTGTTAACAGAATCTACAGCTGCTTTACTTCCTGCTAATTCCTTAGAGTATGCTTTGATTTTTTTAAAAATAATAAATGATTTCATACTTGTTTACGTTCTTGATTTGAAATGGTAATCTCTTTAATTTAGCAATGAAGTTATCCTATAGAAGATAAGACTTCCAATTTGTTGAATAACTTGTTACAAATTACTCATTTAGTTCTGTTAACAGTAAAAGGATATTTGTGAAACTGCAATTTCTTATCTCTACCTAACAATGTGGAAATAACAGTTATATTTGAGATAGCTAGTTAAATAATAATTTAGTAACTGCTAGCAGGCACTGTGACTGGACAGAAGGATTTGATGAGAAAAAGGTGCTGTTAAGGTTCTTGAGGGTGAAAAGATCCATAAAAATAAAAAGGAATACTCATAATAGAAATACAGCCTCGGATTCTGATTTAGAGCTTCAAAGAGGATAGCTTGTTATGTAGAGAGCTTTATAATTTTCCCTTTAGCGAAAGGAATTTTCTGGATTTGCTGATGAGATGTGTTTAGTAAAACAGTGTGGCAGCAAATGTGTACTTCAAAGGAAATACTAAACAATTACTTATTACTGCATTACAAGCTAGGAATCTCCCCTAGGCACGGTTAACTTCGTGAGTTTAGGGACTATGCAGGATTTCATGCTGTAAGATGTTTTAGAAATGATATGTCAGCTATTTTGAGAATTAATTGCATTATTAAATATTTGACTCCTGTATGTAGTCTTTCTTGGTATTTTAGGAGACAGTATCTATCAGAAACTTGCGATCCTATCCTGAAGGAAACATATGCCCAAGTGTTGTATAGCATTTAGCAGAAATTGCAGCTTCTCTCTTACGGAAGATTTCATTGAATTCTTCCAGATGTGGTTTGAGGTATGCATATATTTATAAATATAGTAAGATTAACATGGATTTATATAATGCTTTCATGTTAGAACTCTCCTGCTACATCTTTACAAAGTAACAGAGGGAACTCAGTGTAACAGCAAGTACGGAAATGGCAGAGCTTGAGTAACCTGCAAAAGCTCCTATGCAGTGTGGAAGACTAGCTGAAGCATAGGTTGTTTTTTGAAACAGGAGTGCCTTTACTCAGGAAACATGCACTGTATGAAATTTAAAGTCTGAGGACTGTAACACTGTATAACATAATCTGTCAAAGATAGTAGTTTTCTTAGGATATGCATTCTGAAATTCAGTTTAATAGTTTATACACTGTATTTATTGTAACTTTTCAGGAAAAGTGATCCAAAAGCAAGATTACTTTTATTCTGTTTCTTTGCTGTTATGGTTAAAGAATATTGTCTTTAGGAGCAGCATAATCAATTAAAGCTGTTAACCAGCAGACTTATTTGCAGGAATGAACATCTCTAGCAATCATTATGGCTACAGTTGTAGAATGTGGAATGGTGGCAGTGTAGCCATGCTAGGTTTAGCAGCGATGTAAATCATTCAATTTGTGGAGAGAAGGGACCATCAATTTAGCCCTTATTGTGTGCTCGTCAACTTCACAGCGGCACTGCCTGTTAGGGCTGGTATGTAGTCAACTCAACAGTGAGGTTTAAAAGTATGTTCTGATTAAAATCCTGGTCCTTTGAAAATCAGTATATGTGTGTAATTTGGCTAACCTTTAGTTTGCTACATGCATGCCAGGCTTAGATATGGTAATGCAGATGAATAGAAGAGTTGATTTTTTTAATTATTTTTTCAATGGAGTATTAAATGCTACATACTGTAATGCAATGAAAAAGAGTGAACATCATATCTAAATATTCGTCTTTGAATATTCAGGTGGTTAATTTGGGCGTAGTTTGGTAAGCTCTAACTGTCTTCATTATATACTTCTGATTTATGAGAAACAAGAATGTGTTATTTCTTTCTGTTACTAATTAATGCTTACTAATTACTAGACTAGTTGACATAGCTGGTAGGAATAAACAAGCTTCTGGGCATACCATTCTCTCTGCTAAAGACCTGAAGGGGTATGTGCTTGAATGTTTTTCCATTTTTTTTTTTTTCCCCATCTCCAGATGTATATAGATTTGTCTAATAAAAGATATTACTTCTCCCTACAAATCTTCTTTTGCTTATCTCCTTAAGTTGCAGCACACTATTTCTAATTTTAAATGAGTTCATATAGTACATGTAGACTTCACTGGGACTTTCATCCAGATCAGATACATAGTTATTGCTTAAATTCATTTTCCGAAGGGATAACTGTATTTCCTGTCCAGAACATCATGGACTCAATTTTAGTGCTTTCCAGATGCCACAAGATACTGTGCCTGGCCTCCACCTGCCCCTCCAGAAGACCACAGGTCTCCTACAAGTCCAAAATCATGTCTGCCCACATTCTGTGGATGTTTAGCATATCCTTGAATATTTCAAATGGTACTTTAAGCTTCTAACTAGAATTGTAGCAGTGAATATATTTTCCACTTAAACAGTCTAGTGGGAATACAGTTGCCACAAGCACACATACAGAGCTATTAAACAGTGCCTAGGAAAATTCAAGCATCAACCTGAATCTGCATCTGAATACCTTTATGTCAGGATGGAAACAAAATTAACGTGCTTTCATTATTATATATTTTCTTTGTGAACCTGAGGCCTCTGCTGTCCTAAGCCACATTCAGCATAGGAAATAGGTGAAAAAATAACATACTGAATGCACTAAAGATAATTAAGTATCATGATGCTGTGAAACAGAGATTTCAGATATTACAGTTTTTATACTCTTCATGCTCCCACTTCCCAAGGCCTGAGTATATATATAGTATGTTAATAGCAGAGATAAGGCTGTATCCTATTTCAGATAATGAGAGGCTATGTAATGTCCTGGAAACAAATATTAAACTTTAAAAAAATTCCTTATGTTGATGCTATAGAATTATTTATTCAAGCCTAGTGGTGAAATGCTACTGAGACAGTATTATTTTGTAAAGGATATTCTGTGCATGTAATTTCTCTCAATATTGTTTATAAAAACAAAATCTCATTTTAACTCTCTCTGTCATATGTAGCAATGGATGTATTACTCAATCTGTCTGTTTATTGAGCTGTTGATTGAAGCCTCAGTTCAACAAAATGTTCAGTGTGTTTTCTTGCTGAAAAAGCAATGCAGAGCTTGTCAGCAGTCCTGTTGAAGTCAGCTGGACCACTTTGGCACTTAACGTGAAGTATATAATTTGTTCTTCAAAGGTCGCTCATATTAAAAAAATGGTTTTATGTAAGTTACTTTGTTACACTCCTTCACTCTCCTATTTTGAGTGAAGACTGAGAGAGAATTTCAAGGTAATTCTGAGCACAGGGGGCAATCTTTTTTCAGTCTTTTCATGATAAATGACGTAGTTCAGAAAATACCACTTTGCAAATTGTGTATGCCTGATTATATGATTGTTCTCAATGTTGTTTACGTAACAGATAAACAATATTAGCCTTAGGCTATTTTGGATTTCTTAGCCTTCCATTTGCTTAAAATACAGGACAGTTATTCCAGTGTAATTCCAAAGTTTGAGTAAGGTTATAGTTAGAATCCAAATAAGAATAACTCTGTATCTGAAGAAATATTCCTGTCTGCAAGATTGCTGAAAAGAAACTTTTTTTTTTTAATTTATTCATCTTCAAACTGACTCCCCCCCCCCCGCCCCGCCCCCAACCCCTTTTTTTGTTACAGTGCTCATCATTTCTGTCATAGTCCCTAGGGTGTTTCACATAGTGTGATTCATGTTAACATGAAAGCTGGAAGTAGGAGGTCTTCCTGAGCAGGTAGTTTTGCAGTAGTGTATACCTAGAATTGAAGCCAGGGAACATCAAGCTAGCAGCTGGAGGACTGCTGGCCAGTTATTTCATGAAGTTGCTAGACTAATTTAAAAGGTGATGTCCACAAAATTTCCTGACTGGACTGTCCTGACCTCCTTGGAGAAAACTGACATACCTATAGACACCTTTTGGCCAGTGGTGGATTTCATAGAATCATAGAACAGCCCAGGTTGGAATGGACCTTGAAAGATCATCTTGTCCAACCTTTTGTGGAAAGAGAACCAAGATGAGATTATCTTGCACCCTGTCCAATTGTGTCTTGAAAACCTCCAGTGATGGGAACTCCACCATATCCCTGGGGAAGTTGTTCCAGGGATTGTTCTCACTGTAAAAAAATTTCTTTATCAAGATGCAACCTCTTCCAGTGTACCTTATACCCATTGCCCTTTGTCTTCCTCATGTGGCTTCTCACGAATACAGAACATCTGTCCTCTTTGTAGCTGCCCTTTAAGTACTGGAACACTGTGATGAGGTCCCCCCTGAGCCTTCTCTTCTCCGGAGAGAAAAGACCTAGCTCCTTCAGTCTTTCCTCAGAGGGCAGGTTTTCCAGCCCTTTGATCATCTTTGTGGTGCTTCTTTGGACTCTCTCCAGTGTGTCTATGTCTTTTTTTGAATTGGGGGGACTGCAACTGGACAGAGTACTCCAGCTGTGGCCTGACAAGCATTGAGGAGAGTGAGATGATCACATCTCTTATCTCTGCTAGTAATGCCGCTGTGGAAGCAGCCTAGGATCCGATTTTCCTTTGTTGCTGCAGTGGCCCACAGCTGACTCGTGTTCAGCTTGTTGTCCACCAAGACCCCCAAGTCCCTTTCAGCAAGACTGCTCCCTAGCCACACAGATCCTAGACTATACTGGGCTCTTTGGTTATGTTGTCTTTGTACTTGTCTTTGTTAAACTGCATACAGTTCTTGCTAGTCCATCCAGGTCTCTCTGTAAGATGGCTTTCTCTTCTGACATGCCCCCTTATTACTCAGTTTAGTGTCATCAGCAGACTGTTTAGCAATGGGCCTATGTCTTCCCTGTGCTTCTGCTTACTGGTCATGTATCTGAAGAACCCTTTCTTGTTCCTGACATCTTTGGCCAATTTCAGTTCTAGCTGAGCCTTAGCCCTCCTGACTGCATCTCTGCATGCCCTAGCAAGGTTCTTGTTGTCCTCGATGGGTATTTGGCTGCCTTTCCATAGCTGGTATGCTTCTTTTTTGCTGTTAGAAAACCTCATTGTTAAGCCAGGGTGGTCTTTTGTTCTGCTGCCTTCCTTTTACTTTATAGGGGATGGACTATTCTTGTGTTTCCAGGAGGTTGTTCTTGAATAACTCCCAGAATATGCAAGCTCCTTTGCCCTCCATGGATGCTTCCCATGGAATTCCTCACAGCTGGGCTCTGAGCATGTTGAAGTTGGCTCTTATAAAATCCAGGTCTTTGTCCTACTACTGGTCTTCATTGTGCTCAGCAGGAACTTAAACTCCACAATGTTATGATTGCTGTATCTGAGGGTGCCAGTGGTAGTTATGTTGTCAAGCAAGTCGTCTCAGTTTGTGAGCAGTGATTCTAGCAATGCACTGTTCTTAGTTGGCATGTCCAGCAACTGTAGCAGGAAGCAGTCCTCAACGCATTCCAGGAACCTGATGGATGACTTGCATGTCACTGTGGTGTTTTCCCAACAAATGTCAATGTAATTGAAGTCACTCATGAGGACCAGGTTCTGTTGGTTCATGGTTTTGTATAGGGGCAGGGGGAATTAACTCAGCAACATACTTGCATGTTTATAACTTTAAAGTCTATTGTCGATACATATACCAACACAATGTATATACAATTACATAGAAACCAATTTAGTAATGATACTTTGAAGAAGAAAGTGCTGTAACATTTTTATTTTATTCTCTGAGCATTAAGCTTATTGAGGGTTGGTTTGATGTTGGCTTTTTTTTGCCATTAATAGAATATACCTTTACGAAGCACAATACAGGGGAACATACCTCTGTGATCTTCACAACTTCTGTGTTCCTTATGAATATTTCTGCTCTGTTTCTGCCTCTGAAGATGTTTTTCATTCTTAAATTTTCCTTTTATTTTTTTTATTAAAAAAGAATATTAAGCACATTGGAGTATCTACTATAGAGTTGGATACATTTGTTTTCAACTTCTAGTTGAATATGGAAACGTAAACACTAACATACTATTTTCTGTTCAAAGAGCACCGTCATGTGTGTAAGGTCCTCAGCCTGAAGTTTGTTGCATGATCACAAATTGAAAAACTACAATCTGTATTTATGGAAAGAGATGTTTCCGTCTTGGATTGAAAGATTGATAGCAACATCTGGGAGCAATTAGAAAGGCTTCTTTGTTCTTTGGCACAGTTAGGTCTTCATATCTTTGTACAAAGCAAAGATGTGCTTAATGATTTTGATTAGTAAATGCTTAGATTTGCCACAGTTTTGCAGTTAACAAGGAAAATAATAACAAAACCTTTTCCTTTAAAATTGAATATTCCTCTACTAATGTTAATACAAGTAGGGTTCTCTGTCTTCATTTGCTGGGTTTAGTCCTGAGACAGTATTCTAGATGAAAAACCTAAATATACAAAGAAAAATAAATACACCTTTTTTTGAAATGTATGTCAAGTTGCATCAGAGAGTATTGTCTCTGTATTTCTTTTAGCATAGAACATGCTTAGGTTTCTTTGACTTTACTGTTCCACATTTGCCCTATACATTGACTAAATACTTGTCTTAGATAAAGCTCATTGATTAGAAACAGACACGGGCAATGTTAGGAAATTGTTTTTAAACAATTTAAAAGGGTTTAAATGTGAAGATCTTGAAAGAAGTTCTCTTAAAATGAAAAGTAAGTCATAAGGTCTCAAGCACAGCTGTGTCATATAAAACAAACTTTTATTGGGTTTTTTATAAATTGCAACATAAGAGCTTTATATGTAGTTTTGCAAGACTCAACATAAAGCTCAGGTTTACTTTGGTTATGAACAAATATTTTATTAGCATTTATAAGGACATGTTTTTAAATCTGCTAATGTAGAAAGCCGCCAATGCTGATTCTGTCTTTTAGACATGGATGTGGAATACTGAATGACGTAGTGGATTTAGTGACTACAATTTGTCTAGAGAAAGACACAGAAAAAAGTGAGGGTTATGTTCTTTTCTGCACCCAGATAAAGTGTGTGTGTGTTCATTTAACTAAATCAGGTGTATTAAGTTAAAAATAAAGGTACCTGTCAATTTTATTGAAATTACTCTGAATTAGATGAGATCAGATTATCATTTAGGGTTCATTCCTAAAAAACCACCATATGGATTATACTTGGAAATATACAAATGAAAGATGAATAAAGTGAAACTGTAAAATGTGAAACACTATAATAAAGTGTATATATGCTGAAGTTTAGCTTGGATATAATAAAATTCAGGAAAAAAACCCGTAGAAAATCAGTGAGTTTTCTTAGCTTTTGCATCATTGCTAGCAGTTCTCTGAGGCAAAGAACACTCTCCGTTGAAAAAGCTGTGAATCAAGAGACTCATAAGGATGATGCTTGAGTAAAAATGTATTGATGAATGAAAGATCAGACAAGAGAGGGGATTCCAGGAATAAAAACTACAAGCAGATTTTCCAATTTTTATATATATTAGTGTTTGCTTTTCTTTATCTTGTGGATACTGGCATGTGTTCCTTTTATTTTTAGTCAGAATAGTCTTGGGAATCAAAACGTTTAGATGATCTATATGAAGTTTATTTAGTGCTGTTGGTTAGAATCAGAATGTCAGGGACTTGGATTGAATTACAAGTAAGATCAAGATATATGGAAAAAGTTGAAAATGTTTTCATTTAAGGCTTTGTAATAGTGTAAAAAGTTACTGTTTTGTTTTTTTTTTTTTTAATATAAGCATTTTTAAAAATTTTTTGTGTGTGTATGATAAAAGCATCACTGGGAGCAGTCCATTTACACATCATGGAATGATGTGGTCAGTTAGGCTTCCTTAATGTGACTTTACCCTCTTAAAAATGGATTAGAGTGATATTTAGGTCTGTGGTCCCATCCCCCTCCCCTTCTCTCAGCTGTGTTTTCTTTGACTTATGTGGTTGGAAGTAGTAGCACATAAAACCAATAAAGAATGCAGTTCCTTTTTCCTCGAGATAATACAGGATTCAACAAAATACTTCAGGACTCAAACAGAACATTGAAGCTTTTCAAATGATATGTTTGGAATCATGAACAGAACATATACAGTAACTTGTTTGTATAAGAAGGACCTCGATAAACTGGAGCAAGTTCAGTGGAGGGCCATCAAGATTGTCAGGGCTGAGGGACGGGAGCACTTCCACTATGAAGAGAGGCTAAGGGAACTAGCCTGGGGAAAAGAAGGCCTTGTGAGGACCTAACAGTAGCCCCCCAACACCTACAAGGAGGTTATCAAGAAGACAGAGCCAAGCTATTCCTGGCGGTGCCTGGCATGAGCATAAGAGCAAAAACTGAAGGAGAGGTTTGGAATTGATATAAGGAAAAACTTTTTCATCATAAGGAAAGTAAAGCAGTGGAACAGATTGCACAGAGAGGTTGTGTAGACTCTATCCTTGCAGGTTTTCAAGACCTGATAAAGTTCTGAGCAACATGGTCTGACCTCAAAAGTGACATTGCTTTGGGCAAGGGCTTGGACTAGGGAAGTCTTGAGGTCTCTTCAACTTGAATTATCTTATGATCTTTAATTTATACACAACAACTACTCGTGGCTGTCCTTTGAGAGATTCATCTCCAGTAGCTCTGTAGAGCACTATTTGATCTGAGGGAAACTCTCCAAAAGCAGCAGCACTTAGAGCCATGAAATTGAAAGCTGTACTCATATTCATGAAGAAGAATTGTAGCTTAATCGCATGGACACCATATAGTTGGTAAACCAGAGTACCAGTTCTTCCTTTTCTTCTGGAAGTTACCCTTCCATTTTGGGAGAAGCACCTGCATCACTTCCTGTTTTGCTTGTATTTTAATCCTAACAGGCATGTGAATTTTTCAGATTACAACAAAACTTTATGAAATATACTGTGGTCTCAAGAGAATTTTTTAAGCTTTTACAACCACAGAAAATGTGTTAGAATATATCAGTCATGATATTATTAGACTAATGTTAATATCAAAATGCTTAGTGAATTCATTCAGTAAAAGTAGTGAGACAGTGATAGTTGCATCTCTCTTGGAAGACACTAAAATGTGCTTTTGTTGGATGTTTATAGACATATCGATGGTTTTTGTACAATAGTCAAAGTTGCTGATCATTACAGCTATCCAGCCACACAGACGTAATTATGTCCTAAACAAGTAAACTTTAAAGGTACTGAGAATTTAAAAGGGTCCAATATTTAAACTGATGAGAACACCATAAAAAGAAACAATGAAAAACCTAATAATTCCATGTTCTGTTCAGAGCTTGGCTGGTTTGCTGTGTTTTAATGCGAAGAGAATCATGAATTGATCTTGTCTATGCTGTACAGTCATAGGCATATTGGTTAATCTGCCTGTCTCCTTTCTATGCACCTGTTGAACAGGCAACCTTGCCAGAAATCTTGGTGGCAAACCAGGTAGAGCCTTTCCAGGAATGGCTAGTGGTCTGCTAAATCGTCCAGCAGTGGATTGGCATATTCAGACATACTCTTTCATGGTGGTGGCCATGTCTTAGGCTTCATTTGTTTCTGTTTGCAGATAAACTGCCCAGAGAACAAGTTTAATATCCTTTGCCTGTGCTTCAGAGTGAACTGTACATACATACCTCCTAATGAAGAAGATGCCCTAACAGTATGTGTGGAATTAACCTCTCCTAACTTAATCTGTGTAAAATTCAGATGTCTAGTAATTGCCTATATTTCCTTTGCACTCAGCAGAGGAAGAAAACAGAAATTTGTCCTGAAAGAGCTGCTTAGACTGTATTACTGAAGAGGTGTCTACAGAGAGCTTAGATGATTGGCTGTCCAATTTTAAATGGCTGAACTTTGATGAAATGGTTCCTCTCTGATGTATGCGGGTTTTGCACATACAGACACACACACACACACACACAGGTTTTATTTTGTTGTTCTTTGACTTTTAATGATGTGTTTACAGTTCTAATCTGCCTTGCCTGTAGCTCTAAGGAGATATGTGTTCTTTAATGCAGACTATATTACTTTGGTGCCTTATCTTGAATCAGTGACTACATACACACCAAAGTGATGACATATTTTGATAAACTAACTAAAAATTCACTAACAGTACAGCAGAAGTTATAAGTAAATAGGATTGCCTGTTTTGTGTTTCCCTAAAACAGAAGAATATTGTTGATTTCAAGGCTGGTGCCAGAATGTCTGTTGTCAGTACCATCTCAATTTTTCCAGCAGTGTGTTCTGTTTTAATTGTTGTGGACTCTTGCTGATTGTACCACCTGAAGGAACTTCTTACCAGTTAATCTGGTTGGATAGGACTTAGGTAGCAAAGTTAATAACCGTATCAGAAACTATAGCACTCTACACTACTTTCTTCGTGATGACGTTTAGTGAAGACTCTCACTCCTTATCTGTCCAAACCAACCTATGCATATTTTGTAGAGACCCAATGAAATTATCTCTTCTCATGTTGCACTCTGTAAACCCACACAGTTTAGTTCTTGCCAGAGATAGAGGGAGGAAGGAGTTTTAAATTATTTAAGTAGATATGGCAGTTCTGTGTGTCAGAAAAGTAGACAAAGCTCCAGGTCTTTTCTTTTGATAAGATCCTAATTGTGTAAAGTACTAAAAATATTTATGAGGTTCCATAGTATTTTCAGATTAGCCAGAGGCTGCACTGCAGAAGCTAGTAAGCCAAATTTCCACAGGCGAATTTATTGTGATCCTATTCTTTAAATATGTCTTCTCCTCATTATCTGGACAACAGAAAGAATCTGACGATTGTTTTAAAAAAAAAAGAAACAACAAATACACTTCAGTACTAGTCCAACAATTCATTTGACCTAGAGGTCTCTAACTAGTAAGATAGCATTATTTATGTATATCTATTTATGACTTATTCCAGTGGAGTAGTGCCCTGTGGGAAGACAAACTAGGGGAGAAAAAAAAATTTCTGAGTAAGTAGGTGCCATCGAGTAGGCCAAGATTAGATAATGAGGCCTTCAACAGCCAGTAATGGAATAACATTAAGTCTTTTGAGTTCACTGAGCAGTTGGATGTGCTAATGGAGGTACCATGCTGGGAAAGCATACATTTTAGTTGGAATTTCTTATGAGGGGGTGATTGAACATTATTATATGAATAGCTACGCTAAATGCATGGAAATTTTCTGCCAGAAAATTAAGGCCCCCTCTACCAGATAATGGCTCACTGGAGGAATGTAATAGTGGTGAAGTAAAATCTGAAAACAGATGATTTCCTATTTAATAGTCCATTGACTTTCTTCCTAGAGCCACCTAGTCTCCACCATGATGGCTATGGTCTTTATTTTCATTTCGTAATCAAGCTCAAGCTGTTTTCTTATGATTTGGGAAGGTACTTCTTTGTTGTTAGAAAAAGGTTTTATTCATTAAAGTATTATGTTTTTCAGTTCAGGTGTAGTTACTGATTTTAGTTGGATTTTCACTAGTGTACCTGAATAAATATTGCATAATACATGAAGTTGATTTATTCAGTTTTGCCATCCATAAATGTCAGCCTGTCTTCAGTACAAATTTCAGTATCTTCTGGTACCCGTTTGTGTCTCTAAACATTTAATATTTCCTGGACGGTTCTAATATATGGTTCTGCTACAAAGTTCTTAATAATATTTTTTTTTTTGTGATTAATTACTAAGCTTTTAGAAGGATAAATGCAAAATGCATTAATGTTGCTTCTGACACCTGGTAAAAATTATTAGTGTTTATAGTGTACTATGAGCAGATATATTTCCAAAAAAAAAAAAAAAAAAAAATTCTGATTAAGAGGTTTTTCTTTGTAGTGCTAACTGTCCTCCTCACTCTTCTGCTGATATTGACAAATAGCTTTCCTGTTTTTCTCTCAACCACAATAGCAAAAGCCCTACTTTTCCTGGAACTGCTATTCTGCCAAAATTTTCCATTCTATCATTCCGTAAAAGATGCTTGGAGGGAAAGACATAAATAATCTGCATATGTCAAACAATACAGAAAAGTAGATGTTGTCCAGAGTGACTGGAGTAGATTATCCATAGTACACCACGCTAAACTTGCTGTCCTGGTTTCTTTATAAAACCTACCCATGAATCACTAACTGAAATTTTATTGTAAAATCAGAATGATTTTCCTTGATTTACAGTGTAGGGAAAATTATGATTAAGAATCTGTAGTTTTCAGAAATATGTGTAGCGAGGGAGAGCTTGTATCTAGAGGAACAAAAAAAGTAAATCATGAGACTTTAATAATCATAAATCTATAGAATCATCAAATGGTTTGGGTTGGAAGGGACCTTTAAACTCATCTATTCCAACCCTGCTGCCATAGGCAGAGGCAACTTTCACTAGATCAGGTTGCTCAAAGCACTGAACAACCTGACCTTGAACACTTCCAATGATGGGGCATTCAGAACTCTGGGCAACCTGTTCCAGTCTCACCACACTCATCGTAAAGAATTTCTTCCTTACGTCCAATCTAAATCATTCAGTTGCCTTAAAATCTGATGAGAAACCCCCTTTCTAAAAATTAAACATTCACAGGTATACTAAATTCTAAAGTCTAATAAAATTGTGTTATATATGTATATAATGTGTCCTGTGTAAACATCTCGGTGGAAATGGTTGTAAAGTAAAAAGTACTTTCAGAAATGCGAGATGTGTACCTCTTTGTGGTCCCTACAATTTCAGTTCTGGTACCTGGGTGTGCCAGCTATGTTTCCTTCTGGTGCCTGCAGAACTGTAAACTGGACCAATGAGAGCAAGAAATAGCAGGTGCGCAGCTCCTTCTTTGACTGTGAATTTCTCACTAGAGCAAAATTTACTGCAAAACATAGGACTATATTATAGAATAAGAGGAAGTATAATCTGCATAAGTTCCTTTTGATTTTCAGTGCTTAATTTGGGATGCTTCTCTATCTCAAGTTTGTAAACCCACTAAAATAATTGTCTTCTTTAATACCTCTATTATTTTTCTCCTACCCCTCTCTTGAATATGTTTCTCATGCCAATATTTAATTGTAGTTTTAGGCTATACCTGCTTTAAAAGATGCAATTTGAATACTTGGAGTAGGTTTTTGAGCAGTATCATCTCTGCTGAGCTAGTAATATCTGGCTCTTTGACAGTGTTGATTCAATGAGTTCTTGTAGCAGTAATAGTAGAACAGGTGAACTGTTTTCACAAGGAAAAATATTCAGTAGGCAATAGACTTACTGGAAGTACCTCTTCAGTTACATTACTGCTGGTTTTGTGACCACAGTTTTAGCTTTTGGTTGTTGTGAAAGCTAATGATTTTACTTTGGAGAAATGGGAATAATTTGGGGATACCTGATTGGTAGACAGACATATAAATAGTTTATCTGATAAATATAAACAATGTGCAAAGAAGTAAAATAATTTGTACTTAAATGATCATAAAGCATTCATGGAACTCTAATGGGTATCAATTAAATACCCATTAGTATGAATCCAGGATGCAGAAATGAAAGTTGTGTTTTCACAATGGCTTGATGAAACTTATGAAAAATCCCCAAATAAAGAATTAATTAGAGTGAATTTACTATTTAAGCTGCTTTATTTGAAAAATGTATCTTCCTTTTGTTGGGATTACTGATTTGATTTCTCTTAGGCATTATGATTGTTTATTGATTTTTTTAAATAAGATGATGCTCATGAGACTGAGATGATCTGTTCTCTTTTCTGCACACTGGTATTTCAGAAAACGGCTAGGATACTGGTAGATTTAAGTTCTAAGTATTCACTTAGTACTGCATTGCATGAACCTAGCTTCATACACTTAAGTAAAGGAATTAAAGATAAAAACTCTGATATAGCATGTATACTATTCCTCCTTGGAGAGTTGAATTTCACCATGTTTTTGGATTTAAATGCTTACATTACTAATAATTGCTTTGGCTTTTCTTCAGATTCCTGTTCTCTATAAACAAAAGGGAATTGTTAAAAACTGCAGATGTTTCTCATGAGATAAAGAGAAGATAAAGGAATAAACCAGACTGAGAGTTAACTTTACACTCTCTGCTGGTGGATTGGCAGCTAGGAGTGACAGAATTCTGTTGTAGGCATTTCCTATACTGTTTTGCCCTACTAGCAATATTTTTTTGACTGCCACACTAAATATCCCTATGGATCTTAATAGATCACCAAAGATGATCTGAGTTTTCACCAGGATCACCAGTCATTGAAATATGTTTCTAATGCCTCAGTGACTTCCTTTCATCTGACTGAGCAAAAATTCTCACAGGAAATCCATATCTAGGTATTAATAATAATAATAGGAATAAAGCCCCAAACGATTTTACCTCAAAGAAGTCTGAGAACAAACTTTTTTAAATGAAGCATTAAAATACATTCTCACTGAGGAATTATTTTCTTCTCACTGGGGATATTTTAGGTAAAATAAAAGCATGCAGTGTTAAAAATAGTTGGAAAAGCATATGAAAGTGGTTTAATCATCTTGGGGAAGAAGATGCTTTCTTTAATTAAAATACCAACAGAAAAGGATCTCTATGAACTTGCCCATCCTGAAACTGAAAACACAGCATATCATTTATAAATGTTTATTATACTGAAAGCAAATTCTGTTTCATGACTATATTGAGTTTGCATAATTCGTGTGGCAGTTCAGACAGAGAATTGCCTATAGTGGTAAAAGCATTGACTAATGTGTATTTGTCACTATATATATTCACACTTGAATTTTGCATGAACTGAACTTTCTTTGCCCTACAGCAAGTTTTAGATTTTATGAACCATTGTACTTCTGGCAATACATAAATGTGCTTCTCAATTCCAAAAATAACATAGAAAATTGCTGTATTTCTTATATTCTGCTTAGACCATTATGAGTTGGCACTGAAGTAATACGATGGATATACTGTTTTTGCTGCCAGTGATGTGAACCTGGCTGTTTGAATGATTTTACTTTCATTCCTTTGTTACAATAATATAAATAGTACCTTGAGCACTAGCTTTATATGTTCACTCACAGTCTTGCAAATGATCCTAATACCTACTCAGAGATGGTGTGCATAACTATCACACCTACGGACTATAGTTTCAGTCCTTGGCAAATTTGCTGTAACTGATAGTATTGGTGCTGTAATTGTTTATGATATAAGTATTGAGGAATAATTACTTTCTTACAGGCTATTAATCACTAGAGACATGTATTTAAAATTTCAGAACATTTAGAAATAAGAGTTAAATACCATTTCTATACATAGAAATAAACTCTATACCTTCTGTTACTGGTTATTGCTTAATTTAAGATACTTCATATAGCAGTTAATGGTCAGAAGGGCTACACTTCACTTTAAAATTTGGGGTTTGTTTATTAATGAAAATACCCCCCCCCCGCCCCGAACCCAAACATACAAAAATTAATTAGTGAGTTTTTCTACTTGATTTACTTGATTTAGTGTTTAATCCTCACTGGTTATGAAACTGTTTTCTTTGATATTCATAACGTGCCATCCAGCTCCCTTGCTTGCTGTGAACTTGTAACCCACTTCAATATGTGATTGATGAATATAGAATTGAATCACAGAGCACAAGAAAGGTGGTATAAACATGACTACACAGGCATGACCTACAGTTGCAGTCTCAAAAATATATCTGAAACTGGAGTTTTCAGAAACTGACTTTGAATGGGACTGGACTGCCTTCTGGCACGCCATGATTTGAAGAAACCTGCCTTTGCAGGATCAGATTTGTTCAGAGAGGAACAGTGTATATGTATAACCTCACAATCATTTGATCACTAAACTAATGATTTACTCTGTCCTAAAGAACCTGGCAATGGCTGAAACCAGAGAGGAGAGGAGTAAAACTTGGCAAATTGGTGAAATAACAGCAATTTGAAGCATGCACATTTTAAGATTTAAAATGTGCATTAACAAAAATTTGAGACCCAATGATGATTTATTTGTAGGAATTCATTTGTATGTTAAATATATATTAGAATTTGTGTCCATTTTTGTAAGATTAAGTTGTGCCTATATTTTCAGTTTTTACCCTATATTTCTGAGGAACATACTTTTAAAAACCAGAATTTATATTTGACAGAATAACTTGAGAAAACAAAGAATGGTGGATTTCCAGAGTGTGATAATAAAATATTGTGACCTGACAAAACTAGAACTGCATGTTCTAGTTTTTAAGATTTTTTTTTTTTTTTTTTCTGAAATCAGTTCTGTATAACAATTCTGGTTACTGTATACTAGAATGTGGCTTATGGCTATGTATAAGGTGCAGAAATCTACTTGGTTGTTTAGGCACAAGTCTGCCAATGTCAACAACCCCTGAATTTTAAATGAACTTTTTTTGTAGACGTTTATGAAACTCTCTGTGATTGTCTTTCATTTGTGCTATAGGCTATGAAACTGAACCACTAGTTAATTTATGAGTTTTCAGAAGATTTTTTAAAGTTATTGTTGCCACAGCCATAAATAAAATATTATTCAAATATAATTTTACCTGGGAGAGATGGGAAACAAGAAGAAGAAAAGGGTGATTGACTAGTGCTTTTATGATAGTACAGATAGATTTTAGTGTAGAATATGTATTATTCATATGTGGAATTTTCATTTGTTTAGTTCATTATAAACATTAAATTAGAAATTACTAGTAGAAGTCAGCTATCCCCTATAGACACAACCCCCCTTACGGCAGTGCAAAAAGCTGTTGTTCAAAACTATGAATAATTATGTCTAAATGTAAAGTGGATACCTAACAGAATCATAGAATGAGGGTGGGGTTTTTTTAATAGACTGGTAAGTTTTGTTCATAGATTTGAACTTTAAAAAATTAAATAAACAGCTGAAGCTATGCGCCTGGCAGTATCCTTTTCAAAAGGATAAAGGTTTAATTTCATGCATTCCTATGGAATATCTTTGAATCTAGTCTAAAACATTGTCTGCCTTGTTTCAGCAAAGGGTATTACAACCCTCTCTGTTGAACCAGAGTTCTCTATGGTTAAATGATTTACCTTTTTCAATGCATTTTTAGATAGCTATCTAGTACAGCTGTAAATACATTTTAAATGCTAAATGCTGTTCAGAGAACAGCAGAAATTCTGATTTTATGTCCAACAATGTGAATATAAAAAATTCTGCTAGTATATAATCAGGAAAGTTTATCCAATAATTTGAGCACAGTTAAGAGTAGAGTTAAACCTTGTATGTCTGGCAGATATATAAAGGAATATTTCAGTCTTTGCTGAGGTTGTTCTATTAAAAACTTCAGTAAAAAAAAAAATGTTAAAAACATCTTTGGAGTAATATTTTTCCATCTGATATATGAAAAATATATTTAATTAATGTTAGGAAAATAGAAAGCTTTTTAGAGACAAAACTGCAATTGGATATTGGAATTTTAATTTCTCCTGTGTCCTGTTCTGATTAGGACTAATGAATGCTGGAAAAAAATAGAGAAAAAAAAAAGGCAAGCAAGCACACACTATCTGTTTAGCTTTTAATTTTTGAGGATATTGTTTTTCTTATTCTGCTTTCCTCAGAAGTAACTATTTCACTTTGAACCAGTACAAGAAAAGAATTTCTTTACTAATTACAGCACTTTTCTACTCCATGGACAGATTCAAGAAATAGCTGTTGTATGCTGAATAACCCCTTATGAAAACAATGTCCAAAGAAGACATCTAGTCCTCATTAAATATAGTTCTGGTTGGCTGCTCTGCACTTTTAATAGGAAATGAAGAACAACTGTGTGAAATACACTGTTGGTTGCTTTGTAGCAGTATGTCAGTGATATTCTAGCAGTTAATGAAAGTCAATGAAAAGGGATAGCTTCCTTAAGTGGTGCTTTATTTTTTATGCTTTAAAAAGAACTAGCTGCATCATGTCCTCATGAATTGGTTGGAGCTGTGTTTTGATAATAAACATGAGGTTCATATGAGCATACAAATGAGGAATGAAGTATGACAGCATAGAGTATAAACATCCATAATTGCTTGTGTAGGCAGCAGGAGAATCACAGGCGGTTTATGGTGATGACTGAAGCACCTTCAAGTGAAGACGAGATTTTTAACTGGTGAAAATTAGTAAGAGCACTGAAAGTAATAGTCAATATACAGAAACTATTCTGGCATTTTTTAACAGTAAGTTTAAGGACAACATATAATTATGCAAATGTTCAGTATTTTTAGTGTTTTATGCCCAGCATGGTGTTTTACATTTGCCATTTTTAGGCCCAGTTAGCTTAGCTGTAGGATGTCCTCCTCATATTTTCTTCCCTCAGTTGAAGGAAGAAAAAAGTGAAATTGCAAGACCTGGGAAATGTTAATATTTCTGTCCAGAGTCTTCTAATACTAAATGCTTTTTCTCTTATGTTGCTTTAGCTTTTATTCGTGTTCATCTACATTGAACACAGTGGTTCTCAGACAAGAGGAGAATGATTGTATCTCAACTGTTCTCAGGTAGCACTTGGGAACTGAACTTTGGTTTTATATTTTTAGGGGGCTAGAGTCTAATAACTTAATTTTTTCATACACACGTAGACGTTTAATAATTTTTTATCTACTTTGTTACATTCCACCAGGCCTCACATCTGCCAGTCAAGAGAGGACATGAGTTTTCTCTATATCCTGGGTAAATGGAGGCAAAATTGTCAAAAGGAATGAGTTGTCTGTCTCTACAAATGAGTGGCTGAGGCCTTCTGAGGAGGAGAGGTTTCCAGGCTTTAGATGCCTGTGTTATGGAGGTTCCACACTTCCTCAGATATTTAAGTCTTAAAAAAGAGTAGGATTTCTTTTTGTCTGGGGCAGTTGCTACTGGGTAGCTGAATTAGTAAGATGAATTGTGTTCTGAAATGTCTCTGTTTCTGTGCATTGCATACAGAGTTGCATAAGGCATGTGGATTCCATTCGGAGGCCCGGATGCCTAAAGGTTCAGTGTAATGATACTGAGTATTAGAATAAATAACTTTTCCCACGGTTTCTAAAATTTTAGAAATTCAGCAAGTTGCTTGGCTCACCTTGAGAGAAGTATTTAAGAGGATCCAATGGCAAGTCTAGATAATTGAATCTATTCAGTTCAAGAAGTGTAAAATCTCAGTTTCAACTTCATCTAGGAACTGATAAAAATAAAAATGGTGGAAAGCAGTTACATTAAAGAAATCATACCTAATAACTTGAAGATGATAGCCTGTGTATAAGCTTGGAATAATTCTTATTTATTTCTTTGTGATGCTCTCACTTATTTTGTCAGTACCATTAATGAATTTTATTAAAAAAAAATCAGTGAGATTTCACAGAGAAGAGCAGCTGAGGCAGCTGCTTGTTACAGAAGAACTTACAATATAGTAAAATCACAGTGAATTTTCAGTATACATTCAGAATATACAGCAAACAGAAGAAATAATAAGGTATTCACTCTTGAATCCTCACAGTGAATTGCAAAGTTGAACATCACTGAATGAAAGATAAAATCTGAAGGTAATTAAATCCTATTTTGCTTTATTTATGATTTGGCCAGGTGAGAGAAGCATTCTGTCTGATTTCTGCACGGAGTTTGAATAGATAAAGTTCAATTCCTTTTTTCTTTTATTTCTGTGAGGGAATGGAAACATTTTGATATATGAAATATTCAGATAGGTTAAGTGTGTAAGGAAAGAGACAGTAATACATCTGAAAAGTATTGGGATCTTTGTTCAAGTTTTAGTGGAAAAAGCTTGCAAAGAGATTTTACA
Source organism: Harpia harpyja (assembly GCF_026419915.1). Taxonomy (NCBI): domain Eukaryota; kingdom Metazoa; phylum Chordata; class Aves; order Accipitriformes; family Accipitridae; genus Harpia; species Harpia harpyja. The sequence goes on along the minus strand of NC_068942.1, from coordinate 13,811,953 downwards.
TAGTGAATGTGAGTAGAGAAGTTACAGCATGTGCTAAACTCTCTAGAATAACATCTCTCTTGTCTCCCATCTCTTCAACTTGCTTTCATATCAGCTTGCAACCTTCTGAACACCAAGCCTGTGTGACTAGATATTTACAGGGTCTAAGAGGCAGTTTCTTTGGAGATTAATCCTCAGGTGGATAGTTAGTGACCTTGGTTTGTGATGTCTAATGAAATTGGAATGCACTTTAAAAATGGTTCTCTTTTTTGACAACCCTTTATTAGCAGCCAGCAATTAAATGTATTAAGAGCCCTTGTTGTTCACACTCTTTCAGCCACAGAACACTAAAGGATGTATATGTTATAATTACAATTATCCATTTTCCTCATTGTCCTGCGGAGGAATGCAACTGTAATTCTGGCAGCCAGACTACATAGTTGGCTTGCTGTCCTTGGGCTGCAGATGTCTAATTGCAGGCAACCATTTCATTTCAAATGGCTCATTAAAGCAGAAGCCATTTAGCATTGCTAACATGGATCTGCATCCATGATTATGCATTTAATTAGAAAAGTGCAAACTTTTTTCCTTTGTAATCTGGATTTACAAGATTTCTCCTATGTAATCTGTTTTGGAAGAACTTGAGTGGCTTAATTTATTATCTTTTTTTGCAGTGCTTGATATCTGTGTTATTCATCTGTGAACTTGATAAGCTAGATATAACCACATTGTATGCATTTGTGTTCTACAAGCATTGCATGTTTGTGTAGTTTATCCAGTTTGAATTTTCCTTAATCTGAAAATCATTTATTCTGCCACTTAATTTGTACCTTTAGCTAAAACAAGTTTAGGTATTTAAGGAGCTCTGTTGACCTCACCCTGAGAAGCTACTAGTAAAGTAGTAAGATTAGCTTAACCCTTCTGATCCTTTCTCATTTCTTCTAGCGTTATAGGTAAAAGAGGTTTTCAGTATAAACAGGAAAGATAATCTACTTGAGTCTTTTCTTCTTTTCATGACCTCTGTAGCTTATTTATTGTCCATTTGTGAGTGTGCATTGATATCACACTTTTTGCTTAGCATAGCTAATGCATTTAAATTGCATTATTGATAGAGTTCCTTCCTTATCTATATGTTATACATATGACTCTTTACTTTTCTAATCCTCAGTGGTTAACTGTTTTTGTAGTGTTTCAGTTAGTAAATGTAACCTGGGGGGGTTGTTGAGGTGTTGTGTCCGTTCCACCCCCCCCTCCCCCCCGGGCCTTTTTTCCATTGCAAGCTATGAACTGCCAAATTTTTATATTTGGACAGACAAGCACATTTGCACTGCAGACAGAGATAACGGACTCTCATTCTCTGCTCCCCTGCCCCCCCCCCCCCCCCCCCCCCCCGCCTTGAGAAAAGTTTTTTCTCTTGCACTTTACCTTTGTGTATCTTACTCAGTCAGTTGTTCCAAAGATCTCTAGCACCTGTGAATCTGTACAGTATCCATTTCCTGAGACAGTTACCTGTCACATTTAGGTTTCTATGTGATCCTAGTGGCAAGTCACTTCTAGATAAGGGCTAGGTGGTTATGCTTAAGTAAACATATGAAAGAATGTGGAAGGAAACAAGCCTCTATACAGCTGCTCATTTCCAAATACTGCTAAAATTTCTCAATGGAATACTGTGCAGTGCTTTGAATTACAGGACAGGATAGGGGCAGTCTGAACTGCTGGCTCCAGAATAGGGGAGGTCAGAACAGTAAAATACATTTGGGAAATGTGAAAAAGCTTCTTGCTATCGTACTTTGGGTGGGCGCAAGGAATATGAGTGAGTTTACAGCTGATGAGGCACTCAATGTATGCGCTGAGGCTGTGAAATACTACCTTCTGTCCAACTCCTATTAAAAATGACAATGATTATAAGCAAAGGTAGGATGTCTCAATGGGCTTTGCATCTTCATTTTTAGAAATCTAATTAGCTTCTACTTTTCTTAAGATGTCATGCATCTCCTTTTTGTTTTGCATAGTCTTGAAGTAAATAGGAAAGCACAAAATTTTTGAGACAAAAAATGTTTAGCTTCTACTGCTTGAATTACAGTAATAAGCACAAATGTGGTTTCTGTTCTGCCTGGTCTATTACAGTTAACATAAAATTTTTTATTTATTATCCAAATACTTTAGATAAATGCTAAATGGGACATCTGTTCCCTTTCCCACCTCTCACAGTAAAGAGTGGATGGGATTAAGAAAACTAGTACTGTGTTCAGCTGCTGCTTGTTCACAGTAGTGTCTTTGGGGTATTGTTTGATCTGTTGTTTTTTGTTTGTACATCTGAAATTGCCCTCTAAAAGAAGCAACAAGTATTTTCAACCCTTTTAGAAGTGGAAGACTGTCTTGGGTTTGTGTGGTGGGGTTTTGGTAGCAGGGAAGGGGCTGCAGGGGCTCCTGTGAGAAGCTGCTAGAAGCTTCCCTGGCTCCAAGTTGGACCTGCTGCTGGCCCAGGCCGACCCAATCAGCAATGGTGGTAGCTCCTCTGGGAGAACAGATCTAAGAAGGGGAACCTGCAGTGAGTAGGGGGATTGGAATGTGAGAGGAAGACCTCTGCAGATACCGAGGTCAGTGAAGAAGGAGGGGGAGGAGGAGCGGGGGAGGAGGGGCTGCCCCCGCAGCCCGTGGTGAGATGGCAGGCTGTCCCCTCCCAGCCCATGGAGGGGAGTGGGGGAGCAGATGCCCACCTGCAGCCTGGGGAGAGAGGAGCCCACACCGGAGCAGGGGGATGCCCCCCAAGATGGCCGGGACTCCATGGGAAAGCCCGCGCTGGAGCAGTCTGTGCCTGAAGGACTGCAGCCTGAGGAAAGGACCCACACTGGAGAAGTTTGTGGAGGGCTGTCTCCCGTGGGAGGGAGGAACCCCACACTGGAGCAGGGCTTCCCCTGAGGAGGAAGGAGCGTCTGAGACAACGTGTGATGAAAATTAAAGTAGTAAATTAAATTGATTTTGTTTTTCCTCAAGATGAGCCCGTCTTGCCTGTGAGCATAAGTGGTGAGTGCTCCCTCCCTGTCCTTGTTTCAACCCATGAGCTTTTCTTTATATTTTCTCCTCCCCATCCCACTGGGGGGAGGAGTGAGCGAGCAGCCTTGTGGTGCTTTGTTGCCGGCTGGGCTCAAACCACGACAAGGATCTGCTGCAGTTTACCTAGAGAGCAGTTTGCTTAGCAGAGGCAGAAATCCGTATTTGTGCATCACCACAGCTGTGAACCATCCTGTCTAATTTATAAAATGAGTACAGTATTATCCAATGAAACTGTTTGCTTCCTTGGAGTTAACTTGTGTGGACTAGAGCTTATTATAATGATATAATAAAGTTCGATTTGTATGACAAAAATTACAGCATATGGTTTCCATTCAGATCTTAGTTTTTAAAGTTTGAAGTGTTTGAAGTTTTTCAAGAGAGTCTTACTCTCAAAGTAGGGTATGCAATGTAAGCTAAATGTCTAGGCTACCTCTAAACTCAGGATAACCAGATGAATCACTGTTTTTATTTCATGGCTGTTCTGGTAGCTTTTGGATGGCTGAAGTTAGGTAAATGAACTCTATCTCAAATGTTTTTCAAGACTCCTTTTTTTGTGATGAATTAGGGGTTTTTTTTAAGGTCTGTAAAGCTACAGTTCACCACTAGTACAAAAGGCAGTACATTTGGAAAACATTTATACACAAAGCCATGTGTATTATGTACATCCAAATAAGAGTTCTGAAATCTTCAGAAATGTGTATCTTAAGAGCTGTTCAGTCTTTAAGAGGTTTTTCCATATATTTACTGCTCTCTAGGGATAATGTGGTGCTTCAGTTTTCTTTTTCTCTCTTCTTTCTAAGAATGTAAAACAGCTTGAAAAAAACAGTCTCTCAGCAGATCTCTTCTGCTAGTCATATGCAAGAAAAATAGACTGGAGTCTCAGCATATACTTCTTCCTTTAGCAGCATTGATTAGATAGTCTCTAAGTTAGTTTGCCTCTTGAAAGGTACTTTCATATTTTTTGCCTAATGTTAATCCTTTAAGAAGAAAGAGCAGCGCACAACTGTCAGTTTTAGTGAGTTGGATTTGTTTGAGCAAGATAACAGTTCCCAGGGGAATGTGAGCATGTGGTAGAGTACTTTACAGTCTTGCTTTGTGTCTCCGAGAGCTTTCTTGACTTGGCCTTGCTGCTGCTGTTTATTTCCCTGAGGAACATCTGTGAGAGAAACTGTATTTGTCTCTGAAGTACAGAACTGCTTCCTGGGTTTATTTTTCCCACCTTTTATTTTTCAAGCAAAAGTCTACTTTCTAAATTCTTTCTGTTGTTTTAATACTATACACTGCTTAGTGGATTGTGGCAGAGATGGCTTTCTCAGAATTTTAATATATAGCTAGTTAGGCAGGTATAGTTTATCCAAGGAGACTCCAGTGATGATATTTAACAAGTATTCTGAGCTGATAATTTTGTTCAGATTTTAACAAACTGAAATACTGTTAAATGCTTATTTTGTTTACTTTGTAAAGAAAAAGCGATTACACTTGTTTCTGAATTTTAAACTAAATGTATTTAAGTTGCATTTGGTTAGATAGTGTAATGACTGGGTTTACTCTAGAGGCAATTTTTACCATTTCCAGGGGAAGATAGTGGAGAAAAGCATTTTGTGATGAAATGCTGCACATGGAATACTGTCCAAGGTCTAAGCTAAGAACGTTGATGGAAAACGTATAAAACTGGCTGCTCTATCTAGGGCAGCCACTCTTTTCAAGATTGCCCTGCAACTAGAAACAGGCTAATGAAAGATATTCTGTATCGCTTTACTGTTTCTGTAATTTCTTCTCAGCAATACTGTAACTTTTCTGACATTGGTTGATGCAGCAAATGCTATCCCTTGTACAGTGGCATTAAAAGGAAGTGTGTGGTTTTGCCTTGCTTCTGATGCGCTGGCATCTAGTGGATTTACATTATTGTTATAAAACTGAGTAACTTCATGATTACTCCATGTCATGTTAAATAAGAATGATCCTATATAGCTGCTTTATTATTAGTTACAAATAAAATGTCATCTGTGGCAGTGGAGCTATGACTGAAGATGTTTTTAAACCACTCTAGAATGTATGTAGATTTTAATCAGTCTTCATTAGTGTACTTGCCAATTTATTTACTACAGATTGTTCCCCCCCCCCTTCTTTTCCTGAAAAGGTGGGAGTGGCATAAATCAGATTACAAGGTTATATATATAATTGAAATTAATCCATCTGATCTTTGAAGTACCAGTTATACAATTTTGCTGCTATTCACATTTTTTCTTGAGTGTTTTTTAATGGAAACTTCCTCTTTCTTAAAGGGCCACTTTCCTTATGCATGAGTATCCCTAATACACATAGGTCTGTAGGCAGAAAAAGTAGCAATTCCATTTTTTCTTTTGGTTCAAAGTAATCTTTTTTTACCTCATTGTCATCCCTTTTTAGATACAAATGTTATTCTAAGAGAAGAACTGGATTTGTGTCTGTTTGAGTTCCATTTCCTGATTCCCAGGCTCTTGCTGGGGACCCTGAGAACAGTCAACTCACCAATTTACACTGTAGGGATGAACAGGGTTAACAATTTTCTCCCAGAATGGGAAGCAAGGTTTCTCATGTATAAGATGCATCATTCTCTTAGGGTATCTAGACTAAACCTTTTCTCTTGCACTTCTGTTAAGAGCTTGTCTTTTACAAATGTTTAAGTCTCCTTACGGAAAGATTTGTATTGTGTCGTTTCATTCTAGTATTTAACATAGAGGAAATGTGACACAGCGCTCTAGGGCCTAAAACATTTTCATTTTGGGTGTTAATGATGTCCATCAATCTAAGATTTGTATTTATTTTTAAATTCTAATATAAGTTAATTATTTCCACTACTATTTTCTGGTTCTCTGCCTTCCATTTTCTGTCTCTGTTTCTCTGGTGACTTATAGCAGGTTTGTGGCTGTGATATCCTACTGCCTGTTGATTTAAGGACTCTTTAATTGAAAACTATTCAGTAAACATGGTTTTCAATTTACTGTTTTGTCCAACTATGTTTAGGTGCCAGGGGCTCATTTGCAGCAGTTGATGGTTAAAGATTTAAAAATAAAACTGCATGTCATCTAGGTGTACTTCAGTAATATGCAGAGTTTTCACCACGGACTTGTCATACATCTTACACAGCCTGCAGGCTAAAAGTGTGTGTCTGTGCATTTGTGTCTGCATGTGTAACCACAGGAAAGGAAAAGGCAAAGAATCAATGATCTCAAAATTAATTAAAATCAGGAAGTCTTTCTCCCTGCTGACAGGATATTTAGGATGAAAATAATTAAATGAGCTATTGTGGCAAATGCAATATCGATTGCTCACCAAGAGCAGCTCCTTGAAGACTTAGATGAAGATTGATAACTGTTTTTTAACAGTTAGAGCCAAAGGCAACCATTCCCATCTCCAGTTTTTGTGTGTGTGTGCAGTCTGACAAATGGCTTTCAACCCAACCCTCTATTGACCACTATAAAAATCTATTATCTACCATAAATAAATGGCATATACATGCTGCTTCTCCCTTCTTCATATCTGTATAGTTGAAAATGCTTAATTTACGATTTTTCAGTTCCTCATACCTTAAAAGTAGTAGTTGCCATTGTTTCAGGACAGAAATATTTTTTGTTTGTTTGTTTCAGGTCAGAGGTGGATTTTTTCTTTCTTTGTGTAAAGAGGGTCAGGAATTGCATCCTGGAATTAAAGATGAAGTGAAGATAAGGTTAATATTTTCAGAATAATAATGAAATAGAATAACCTTAAAGATGGCACCAGATTTTCTCAAGTGCGGCCCAGTGGGGGCAGCCCCATAAAGCAAAGCTGTTGGTGCCAAAAACCTGACTATTCTTATTTTACGCTATTCTATTTTCAGCTATTTTGCCTTAGACTATCTCTAGTCCGTTCCTTTGGACAAAGCCAATTAGCAGATGGAGCATATAAAGGACAGCCCTAGATCACATCTTTCAGTGAATTTTATCTTAAAAGAGCCTGGTTCATGCACTATGAGACTGCTCCATGACATGAATCAGAACACCAGTACGTGGGAACAATCAGGAGAGTCACTTCAAGAGCTTGCTGCTGATCGAAAATAAAATCTGTGGTAGACATTTCAGAGTAGTGGAACCTTACAAAATTATTGTGTGAAAAGATCTTAATGGAAGGGAAATGAGTGGACAAGTGTTGGTTTTGTTTTGGTGACAGACTAAACCAAAAATAGACATAGAAAATGCTATAGACAGGGAAGTAAATAATACAGGCTTAATACTGGTTTAAAATATCAAAATAAGCCTGTTGAAAGCATTTGCCTTTGAATCCCATTAATTTATCTAAATGTTTATGAAAGCAGACTCTTATACATCAACTTATTAATGGAAACACACTTGGAAGAGGAAAACAGTTCCACATCATCTAGAAAGTGAGCAGTTCTTTGCAAAATATAGTAAGAAATGATGAGATTTGAGAAATGCTTAACAACTGCTTCCTACCTATGCTTTGGCAGTCTTGTCCTGCTAATGGCTCTGGCGTCAAACTTAGCTGTTCCTGTGTCTGTTTGTGGTGAGGTGAGATTCCTCAGTTACTACACTGTATGGATAGTCTGGTTCTTCTCAGATCGTTCAAGATAAAGGGCTCACACAGAAATAATTCTCTGCAGAAATAATTCTCTTCCATCTCTTTCTTTCTGATGAATCTGCAAATAGTTGTACCTTTTTGGAACTTAAAGGCTTCTTGTGACTTTTATAACTGGATAATTTTTTGTTCCATTTTTGATTAAATATTAGACAAGAATTTGTAAAGAAATCAGCTGCGAAGAAACTTGAGAGATTGAAATATCTACCTTTTGAGCTTTAGATTACTCACGCCTTCCCTGTTTTGTTAAAATATGAGATGAAATAGATAATCATGTTAAAATGAAGAAACTACTGTCTTGTAGGCCTCATTTGTATGCTGCCTGCTGCCTCAAACCATTTATGACCTCTCAGAAAAGGTTTTCCTAAACAACCACGACATTTCCTGCACACTGTGATATCTAGAAATTTCTTTATTAAGGGCAGAAGTTAACATCATGGATTAACTACTTCAGGAGAAAAAATTTTCCTTCTATGAATATGTATCATTCCACTGTCCGTGAAAGTTTGTCTAGGAAATAATAGATGAAGAAAAGAAGATGATAAATTGTTAACCTGATTGAATTTACTTCTGTTTAGGATTCTTTGCAAAACAATCAGTTTCACTAACACCATAACATTAGGCATCTAGGTTAAATATGATCCTTTGTGATTTTAATTTTGCAGCACTATATTTTGAGTTTGTTCGATTCCTGGGGGGGATACAAAGCCTATATTTTCTTACTGTAATTTTTCCATACGTGATCAATAATCACTTCCACTTAGTTTTAGAGACAGGACTGGTGTATTGCTTTGTATTATTAATAAGAGATACTTCCAAATATAGCCTTCTTTCAAATTTGTAGAGTTTTGTCACACTATAGCCACACAGCTGAATATTTTCTGAGCAGGTGTATCTCTTGGGATAAGTATTTTGAGAAAATTTCAGCTAAATCAGATTAGCCAGTTCTGAGTAGAGAAGTAGGGCAGAAATGTTACGTTTCTAGCATTAAAGGGTTTTTTTGTTGTTGTTTTGGGGTTGGTTTTTTTTCAACCTTTCCTTAGAAAAGTACAAGCATTCCCTATGTTAAAGTAGAAGCTTGGAATTTTGTGGAAAGCAACAATGAATTTTATGTTGCCTCCACAAGTTTGAAGCTTTTTGCTGCTTCTGATACAAACACGCTTTTGTAATCGTTACGGAGCAGGATCTTGATCTGCCCTAGCTGTACTGGACTTCATATGTGTATCTATGGGATCCTGTAGAAAATACATTCTGTGGTTGTATAAATTAAAACTTGCATGTGCACAAGAGAGGTAAAGATTACATCCTCACAGCCATTATTTTCTATGTAGTAAACTTTAATTTTGTAAAGATTTTTTTCTTTTTTTTTTTTAATATATATCTACATGTATTACAAAAACATGTAGAGTGCATTTTATTTTTAGGGAGGTGTTTTCCCATAGAAATGTCTGTATGGTCTTCTGTGTATAACAGACAAAACAAATTGTTTCCCTGTAACTATCCAAAGCACCAGTTAGACTTAATACCTCATTAAAATAATTTCTTTAAAATATCAACATACAGTATAGAGCCATAAATTATGAAAGTATCTTCATAAAGTCTTATCAAAATCCATCTTTTGATAATAATTAGATTTAATTTTCAAATTTTAAGTTGTCTCTTGATAAAACTCCTCTTATCACGCTATTTGGCAGTTTTTGGAAGAGGCCAAGAGATAAGAAAAACTAAGGTAGTGTGCCTATGGCCTTGTAAAGAAACCTGACATTGCTTTGAATTCTGCTATACCTACATTCTGTTTTTTCAGTACAATCTGATGGTGCTTTGGGCTAATTTAGACAAGTGAGGGCATATGAGACTGGCTTAGTACAAGTGAGGATGCCTCTAAAGGATAGTGCATTGTGTAGTGCTGAGATAGTTAAACTTGGAAACAACTTCAGGATCAGAATGCACAGAAATGAGCTGAGTGATAGCAACAAACTGAAAACTTGTACACTTTATTAATACTAATTTTTGATCATATTTTCTTTGAAGATGTAAGAAGGAATAGAATTCTGTGAAATTTTCTTACAGGCGAAGATGAATACTTGTACTTTTATGCTCTTTGTAGAAAAAGGATTACATGAATGATCTTCTTGCTGTTCCCTCTTAGAACTCTCAGAAACCATATAGAAGTGTTAAAGAAAGTCTAAAGACCTGGAATAATTGATGAGGCTTATCACTTTTGTACCTATTTATATTTCCTTCTAGTTTATCTGTCAAAGGCCATTTGGCTAATAGAGCTGTTTGTGAGTATGAATGAGAAAACTAGAAATCCTTGTGGTACTGAGGTTAAAGCACAATGTACTCGTATATTTTCTCTATTTTCTTCCTCTCCTCCCTTGTTTCTTCCTTGTGCAGTCTGCAATTTCAGATATGGAGAACCTTCTGAAATATAAGGGATTAACATCTCTAAAAATAAGATGAATATTATGAAATTTATATTTTTACATCTTGCTAAAGCATAGTTAAGAGGTATTTGTACACGTCAGGAAAAATAAATCCTCATCAGATTAGTCAGAGATATGCAAAAAAATTATTAAAACTTCTGCCTCAACTTGGACCCATTTTTATTTTAAAATGTAGGTTTAGATTTAGTGCAGAAATTTGACTGTTATCCTGACGGATGGAGTCCTGATGGAGTATTGAAAAAGCTGGAAGTATATTCAGTTTTCAATTCCTATTTTTGGTTTAGTAATTGTGATAATTATATACTATCAGTTGGCTTTATGGTATAAATATGCTTTGAAAGTCAACTATATTTAGAGATAGTTCCAAAATTCCCAGAAAGGGTCACTAGGTGAATTTGGATTTTGTATATTGCTGCAGATTTTATTGGACATACCAAGGTTCATATATACATCCAAAAAAATCTGATTATTGTGAAGATTGTGGCTGGTTCTTATATTCACCAAAACAGCATCTACGCCTAACATGATGGCAAAATTATTTTGAGTTGTTCTTATTAGTAAGCCTGCATTTCTTCTAGCACTGAATTACTGCAAGCAACTTCTAGGTTTTGAAAAATTCATATACATAAAAACCACCCATATAATTTTTCTTTATCCTTACTTTTGTCTATCCTTATTTTGTTTATACTTTGAACTTTCTGTGCTTTGCTATTTAAGAATTTCAAAGTAGCTAAAACTTCAGTTAAGCTTTCAGTATCAAGGTACCTCTCAGCATTAGCCATTGAGGTTCCCGTTAAAAGTTATTCAGCTTTTTCTGAAACATCACAATTTGAAGCTGTACTTAAATTAGATGAATTTTTGTGGGCTAATATATTAGAATAATAGGCACTCTAAGACGGCTGGTTTTATGAGGGTATTTTTAGAAGATAACCTGGAAAAGTAGTGTCACAAATCAGAACACAGCTTTTCAATCATTGAATAAATTGACTTAGTGTAAGCAGATTTTAATCAAAACAAAATATGTCTAATGCAAATATATCTGAATGTATTTAATTCTGTGTCTGCTCTGATGGTGAAGCTGGAGTCAACAATTTATGAGAATCCAATTCTTAGAACTACCATCATAACATAAAAAGTTTATTCTGAAAGCAAATGCTAATTAATGGAGAACTTTATTGAAACAAAAAGCAATTATACAGTGAAATGCAGTTGTTGGAGGCACAATTGCAAAGAAAAGAAAATGTAATGTTACAAGGTCACTTTGCTTTTCTGTAATCTGTCTAGGCTATGAACTTCATATAACATATAAGTTGATTAAAGATTATACAAAAATGACAGAAACCAATGAAGAATCTAAAAATGGGTATGCTTCGAAAACTAAAAAAGCAAACCAAACCCCATAAAATACCTACTTTCTAAATCTAAACAAAAGATTGTTTTTCTAAATCACAGGCCAGTGGTCTCTTTTCCTTTGGGTATTATTGATTTTAAGGATGTGTTAATCCAAAAGCAAAAAATTTCCCTATTTAGAACAGAGCCATAGGACATAATTTAATAAAGGAATTATAGAAGACTGACATAAAGCAGAATTCTGTTTTGAAACAAACATATAGTCTTTTATGGGCTAGTTACGTTTTACACTGCTTAACAATTTGTTTTCTCCTGCAAACATGAACCTTGCAAGGCTGCACATGTAATCATGTTTTTTGCTGAAGATATTAAGATCTGTGTCATTAGTTCTTTCTAAGGGGAAAGAAATGTAAATGGAGCTTGGTGAAAGCAGTAGAAAGCAATTTATTATGAAGACTCAGAACTGTTTTGTCTCTGCCTTTCAAAGTCGTCAATAAACATTTATTTTTGTCATTTTATTTAAAATTTGAAGGTGTGAAAACTCTGAAATCCTCATTGTGAAACTTTTAAGGATACAGAAATAGACTATGTAGAGATTCATTCTTTAGAATGCTTTTTTTTTCCTCAATTTTTCATCAGATTTGCGTTTAATCTCTGGACTATTCTAACTTTATGCCTCTCGTTTGTGTTCTCAGGTGTACTTTATTGCGGCACGTGAGTACAAAGGTGTTCAGTGTGTATGCTGAGTAGGATCTTTCTGTAATTACTTGTGAATTGCTAATGCAGAGGGACTTTTCCTGTGGTGCGTTAAGTCTTGAATACTGAGCTAATATAATAGCAGTGGCAGCTCTTTATTATGGATGTGGTTGATGGAGTTGCAGTGATCACAATTATATCGATTTTGAGCAGGAGAACAGATGAAAGGAAATAGCCTACCAAAGACCAAATAATGACCCATTCATTGTTCCTGGTAATTAGGTTTTTGCTATCTGCCCTTAAGGTATATAAAAGAGCGCGTTGGGGTTTTTTATTGCAAAAAATATTATAGCACATCCATAATTTCTAAAGTTCAAAAGAAAGGTTGAGAAAGTATTTCAGAATAACTTTCACCTAGAAATTTTCCTTTTGTTTTTAAGGTTATATAGAAACATAACATCTTAACACCTCATTCCTAACTGTGTATTATAAGCACAGTTCTGCAAGCACTTATGCAGTCAGATGGCATTTGCTAGTGCAGGCAGTACACTGAAAGTCATTTGCTTCTTGGATTAGTAGAGTTTATGACATGATGGGACATTACAGGGTCATATGAAATCACACTTTATGTGGTCTTGTTAGCCAGAAAGTAGAAAGTGGGAGAAAATAAATTTCTAAAAAATACCATTATAGAACTATTTTTTTTGCCTTTATTTTTTTCATACAGTTATCAGTGTTTATTCTAGGTAAATGTAGATGACTCTATAGGCTGAGTGATTTATACTGGGAGCTTCTTCCTCTTTCTGTGATTGGAAAGAAGTAAACCACCCTGAACAGTTGTACAGTGTCAGATAACCTGTCCAATAAATGGTTAATTTAAAAATAAGTGAGAATGGGAATTTGATCAGAAAATTTAGGAAATCAATCACAGCTTAACCTGACATCAGAATAGCAAACCTTGGGTAGAGAGGCTGGCTTTGAAACCAGACTGTCATCCAATCCAATTTAAACATTGAAGCAAAAGATGCATTTCTAGATATTCTCAGACTCGTCCTACTTATTCTCTTAACTGAAATTTTTCCTCATACTTTAGATTTAAGCTTTTTCTCCACAATAATGACAAGGTGTCCTTATCAGAAAATATAATTCAACATTTTCCTATGCACTTCGTGGTGTATTCTAAATCTTTAGCATTTTATTTGTTAAAATGAAATTAAGATCCTGAATCAAAGGTCAAGCAGATAAGAGAAATACTGCTGCTGTTACTTCAGAAAAACCTGTGTTAAAGCTACTTGCTAACTACTTCTCCTGTGTTAATTGCTGGCAAAATTTCAAGTTGTCTGAAAATTTCACCTCCAGTAAGTTCAAATCAAGCTGCAATAAGTGGCTACCCGCCTGACTAATTTTCAGATACTTTGAGGTTTTTAGCACCATAAATATTCTATCAAATTACATGATTATCTGAGATTGTTTTGTGAGAAGAAAAAAGTTCTACTACTTTAAACTTTTATATCAGGAAATATGTTTTTATTCTATCAGTAAACAAATGCATATTTTTTCCTATGTAATGACAATGTAATGGCAAGAAATGTGGCAACAGCATCACTATCCTTTAGAGTGCTTTTCCTATTCTTTTGTTCTCTTGACATTTCCTCAAAATTTGTAATTGTTTCATGTTCCACTTTGCCATTTCTCTGAGAACTGGAGATCAAACTATGAGGCATTGAGGCAAAAGAGGAAAATCTTTCTTTTCTTTTTTCTTTCTGTGTAAGACAAAATTACACTTTTTCCAAAAAAATTACCTGGCCAGTTCTACTTTTTATGTAATAAAAAAAAAAAAAATTGTTCATTAACTTTAAGGCCTTTTTCAATAATGTAAGAAATAATTTGCTTTGTTCTGATGTTAAAACAAGTATTTTGATGATGAGGAAAATAATTTGCATCTGTTTTGTCTCTACTTAAAATCACATACACATCTCGGTAAACAAATACCCTATTCAAAATTCACTAGGCAACTAAACATTAAAAAATAATCTAAGCAGCTGTGCCTAATGTGATGATTATTTAGCTGAAATACTACCATATTTTGGAAAAAAGCATTTATGCTAACAAGTTCTTTGATTTTTAAAAAAAGTTAGATGAACATTGTTTATAGCTTGCTGATGCTCCTATCTTTTTCCCCATGGAATGCATTTTGGGGGGTGAACCCCCCCCCCCATTTGCTTAATTGTACCCCAGGGTGGAGTTGAGAATGTGTCAAGAAGTAAGAAACCACCAGCTTTAATAAGCATACAATGCAATTTAACAGTTCATAAAACAGTAAAATTTAATCCTAGGCTGAGAGATTTAATAAATCTCACTCAGCAAAATGGTTTTGTGGGATGTGTTAGCAAGTGAGAATTAAGTGAAATGATTTCAGGGGCAATAGATTTTATTACCCGAGGAAGGGAGGAACTAGTTTTGCAAGCCGTTTCTTCTTAATTTCATTCACTCCTTATAATTGCCTTGAGTAGGAGAGCTTTCTGTGAGTAGTAGTATGTTGGGCCCCTGGAATTTGTGTGCATGCTACTACATTTGTCAGGCATCATCTAACTGAAATATCTTCTGTTGGTGGTCTTGTGCATCAGTTCTTTTAATGATTGTTAAAGATTTTTAAATCTAATACAACTTGAGACTGTCTGTGACATAAAATGACTCCTATTAATTTTTTTCATTTTGTCATTTTTGCATCCATGCTTGTTTTTCTGTGCTCTTTAGCTTTCCTTTCTTCCCTGGTTTCTGTTTCCCTGAATGGTTGTTCTCAGTCTTTGTTTTCATAGGCTACAGAAATGATGTTCTTTCAGTCCCTTTTCTAATACTTCTGCCAGTTAGAGGATTCCTAATTCTGCTTTATTCTTCCAGACATTTGTTACATCCCTGTGAAATAGTATGCTGACTTGTATCACCTGCTTATGTCCTACTTGTATAAATGTTAACATATCATTCAACTGTCCAAAAAAAATTTTTTAAAAGTTTATTTCTTCCAATACTTTTATTCCTGTAGCCTCCTATGACAAACTCCTTAACACTGCTCAAAGTCCAAGTGTGCCCACAGCTATCTTACTTAATGCTACACTAATATCCTTGTTACTATGAATTGCTGAAAGGACTTTTCTTCCATTATTACTGCCCAGACTGTGTTCAAACTGTGATATGAGTTGCTATGGTGTGCATATCCCATAGAGATATGGGATACCCAAGAGAATGTTTTAGTGAGCTTAGCTAGATTTCTTATATTTTGGACTGAGAAATGCTTTTTTGTTTCCTTATTGCCTTGAAATCATTCTTAACCTGAAGTAGGTTAAGATAATATAAAAGCATTTATTTGCTTTTATGCTTTCCAATACAGTTGGAAATATTTAAGAAAAGATAAGATACACCTGCTCTACTTACATAAGGTAACTTGGAAGGGTTTTTCTGTCTGCCCAGCTGTTTTGCTGTATTGGTTTTCTGTAGACTTTCTTTAACACAGAGCTGGAACTTCTGTACACCTTATGTCTTGGGTCACATTCATTAGAGAGAACTGTTTCTTGATATGGAATGGCATGGGGCAATTTTGCTTTTACAGCTAATCTCTCATCTAATTCTTCCTGAATGTCCCGAAGGACCTTTTCTTCTGAATCTAATTTACAATGTGAAGTGTAAACCTCATTATTGAAAGCTGTGTTTCACCAAGCTGTATATTCATAACTGTATAGAATAAAAAAAGGGGGGGGGTATGTATATGATACTTATTATTTACTTTTGGGTGAGGACATGTATGATGACAATCACTTTGTGGTTGTAAAATGAGTATGGCATGGCATGATATACCCTTCTGTCTTTTTTTCAAGTATACTGTAAGACTTTGTATGATTTTGCTGCAATGCAAAACTGTATTTAAAAAAAAAATTATTTTCATCTCATAGTGGGTAAAGAAGTAGTAAAGACTAAACTTAAATCTATATTTACTTTGATATTCAAATTTTTCTGCAATATATGTATACAGAGAAAGATACTATATTCTTGTGCCTCTTACAGATCTGTGTGGTTCCAACTAGTTCATATTATTGAACATACTTGTGATATGAATATTTCCTTTGGACTGTTCTTTAGGCTTTATTGCTCTTGATGTATATTTTGTTATGTGATTAAACATAAACTCTTTTATTCTTGTGTCTGTTCAGTCTAAACTTCTGACTTTCATCCTTGTGGTAAATTCAACCTATCCTATCTTTTGTTACACATATGACTGGAACCTTGTAGAAGTTCCTAAACATGATCATTCTTCATTTTATTTTTATAACAACTTATTTTAGAAAATTTTCTCTCATGTATGTATATAAAAGCCGTAGAAAAAAATGTAAAATTTTAGGAACTGCTTTTCAAACACTGACTGGAAGCCATGAAATATATGTCTGTCCCATTAACCATAAACTGTAATTGCCACAAATAAAATAAAAGTAGATAGATCCATGGAGTTTTGTAATTCTCCTAGTACCCTTTCTGAGAAATCATTTCTGAAAATGGGAAAATATTCCAGATTATAGTTATTAAAATAATACCATACAGGCCATGAATAGTTAGATGCTTTCTCTTTGTCTTCTTATCAGACCATGGTTTGCTTAACATTAGAACTGAAAAAGTTAAAGAAAAATTACTTTCTTCAAAATTAATCTCTCGTTCTGGACCTTCTTGGAAAATCACTTTGTAATGCAGATTTGAAACTACCAGTAGTTTGGAGGTAGCTGACAAGGATATGTGGTGAATCAAGCTTCAAGTAGGGTAATGTTAGCACTATTGGCACCACACTGTATGAGAATTTGGGGAAAAAAGTTCTTACGTTACCAGTTATTCTGTTTTGTGGGTTAAAGTCACATTGTCCTGATGTAATTCAAGGTCTAGCCCTTAAAATTTTCTGACCAGGCAATAGTAGAATCTATAATAAAGAAACTACAGAATTTTACAAGTAAATCTTAGCTTATTTTTATATGTATACTATCAGTTTCTGTAGTTCATATCCAGTAATATTTAAAGTCAACTTTTGTCATTTTCTGTCAAACAGGATGGCTTTTAAGGAAAGTAGTAGTGTTAGTAATGAGAGCTCTCCTGCACTGTAGGTGGTCACCCCTTCCTGACTTCTGAGTGTTGTCAGACTTTTTTCACATCTTTATTCTTATCCATTTTTCCTGAGTTGTTTAAAAGAAAGGAAGCAAAATCAGCTTCTATGATAAAATCAGTCTTCAGAGGAAAATAATAATAATAATAATAAAACCCTGCACAGAAGCCTATTTCTGTTCACTGTGGTCACAATGGAAATAATCTAGAAAATAAGACTAATATGGGAAAAAATGAAAGGCAGGTGGTGGGGAGTTCGGTAGAACAAAAAAAGAGAGTGTTTTGTTTGTTTATGAAATATGCCATTTATTCAAGGTTTTGTAATCAATTATGTATTGTGTGTTAAATTATCAGTAAGGATAACTGAGAGAAAAATAAGTAATTATCAAAGGAGAAGTACTGCTTAGCAGGCTAAGGAGATTCATTATGGGACATTTTTGAGGGCTTTGAAATGAATAAGTATGCTATTGTAAATCCTTATTGTGCAGTGCATCCTAAATAATGTTATTTCTCCATAAAAAGGTTATGGTGGGGAGGGAGAAAATTTGACTATGCTGTCCTGTTCATTGTACCTCCAGTATCTACTACCTGCTCAGGCTGTAAGATCAAAGAAACAGAGCTGCTGTTCTTACCCTCCTAATTGTAATACATCATTCTGTCCCTCATAAAGCTGACTAGAAATAGTCTGGATATATTGGGAGTTGGAAAAAAAAACCCCAGACAGAAAAACAACAAAACAACAACCTGACTTTGCATCCAGTGTTCTATCCAAGGCATTACTGTTGTGTAAGAAACAAAATACAATTTATAAGGGCCAGTGGAAAATTCAGTCCTTCTGGAACATGCCCTATCTTGTGTACTTACACTCCTTTTGCCCAATGGGAAAGTAACATTCTCATTACGTTCTAAACCCTTGCAAGGACAGGTACCATAAATACAAGTTCATTGAGAGAATCTTGTTGCAGTGTGAAATGAGCATGTTAACACTTTGTTAAACCAGTGACCACAGTCAGTCTGAACTAGGTTTACTTCAGAAGATACTATGGTCTGAGATGGCTCTATAGCTAATGGAAATTCAGGCAGTAACAAATGATATTATATGATGAAATAAGTTTCAGAATGGAGCAAAGACTCCATATTAATTGCTTTTAACATGTTCACACATTTTCAAGGACTTTGTTAAAAGAAAAGTGGAAAGTGTTCTTTCACTTCTATGCATTTATCTGGATACTTTTGTCGTGGTCACCTAGGAAACATGCAGATATACATTTGCGAGCATTTGCATTCAGTTTCATTTCATTTTTGATGCAGCTAATGAAGTCACACTTGAAAAGAATTTAAACCTCGTTTTAATTAATGCACAAAATTTTTCAGAATACATTAGTGACCATCAGACACTAGGAAAAACTATCTGAACAGTTTGGCCTTTTAATTGTGATTGGACTTATTTCACAAGGGCAAAGTTTGACTGACTAGAGATAGGCAGACAGATTATCTTGAAGAAAATAATGAGCTGCATATGAAAAATATAAGCTATACTGCTTAATGTAATAGTACTTATAAAGGTAATATGCAGGTAAAGATAGCATAGGAACTAAAAAGTAGAAAAGTATATGCATGGAAAAAGCTTGGCTCATGCAATGCACTATTTCAAGTGAACTGTACAGTGTCCTCTGTTGAAATTTTTAGTGAGTCAGTTCAGTTTAACACAGAACTGACTACAGAATCAGAATACTACAATTCAAGATTATTTTTTTTTTACTTCAGTTTTGTTTTGCATGGAGCATTTTGTTTGTTAAATAACTGTTTAAAAAAAAAGAATTTTAGCAAAATATTTATCTTTGCATAAAAATCTAGATGTATTTAATTTATTATGTATTTGTAACCTGATACTAATGACAGTAGTGACTGGTAAATGCAGATTCAGATCTCCACCTTGTGACAGGACAGCGCCGGTCGACTGAGTTACAGAATATGGCACTATTGCATTTTCTTTCTCATTTGCTTTGTCTTTGATGAAGAAATACATTTTGACAACATCTTTTCTGAATCAAATATTTAAAATTTTTATTGTGGAAAATCCAGTCTTGTTAGACTGTCTAGAGAGTTTCAAGTTGCATTACGGAAGAGTTGTATCAGAATTTACTTCTGAGACAAATTTTTATTCCTTCTTTGGCACACATAAAAGCTTTCACTTTTTTTCCCCTTCCTTTTCCTTCTTTCAGAGTTAAAGGGACATTAATTTGCTTTTACTGGACATGACTTGAATGAATAAAGTCAAGGTCAAACACAAATCACTAAACAAGTATGTATCATAGTTGCAAGGAGGTCGTCTTTAATAATATCTTACACGTAACCATAAAAGCATTTTGCAAATGGTTAAGCAGTCTAACCTCATAAAGGTAATCTTTATATTCTTAGGGAGATATTTAGTTAGCTAACTAAACCTTTTTTTTTTTAATTTTTAAACTCTTGTTTGGCCCTCTTTGACTCCTTTTCTGTGGAAAAATTTCCCCACAGTCACTGAAAAAAATCGGCAAAGAGGGCAATTATGAGATCTTGTGTGTCACAGATTTGGAAATACAAGAATATTCTGATGTTGGGAAAATAAACTACTAATATTCAAATAACTCATTCTTGTCTGGGATCCACACTGGATCAAATACAAAAGAACAAAAAGTAAATTTATTAAGCTTCTCTTTTCCATTGACTTATTTCATATGTCACTCAATGTAGAAAATTTCTTGGTTTTGAGTACTTCACAGAGCACCTTTTAAGTAGAAGATCATATTTCTTCATAGACTTTTATTAGTAAGAAATTTAATTAAGGGGAAAACCAATAACATTAGTTTAATTTAACATTTAATTGAAAACCTGAGGGTTTTCTCCTGCTTTCAAGATGTTGTTAATCATCTGTGTTTGAGTAATTGAAAGTTCTTCCACATCATGCCTATGTAACAGTTCCATTTTTTTTAATTGTAGATTATAGAGGACTACAATTTGTTATAGTAAAAGCTGAAATATGTTTTTTTCTGTTTGAGAAGTGTACTATTTCTGATATAGCTCATGAAGAAACAGAATTAGCCTAGCAATCCTTCATCTTAAATTAATGTTAAACTTGATTGCATGATAAAAATCATATTTTCTAAAAATAAAGCACATATTTTTGCAATTTAGAGCTAATTTTGGAGCACTGAGATATGAACCAGAGAGGTGTGGTTTATTGGTACATGAAATTCTCATATAGTTTGATGGAGGTAAATGGAAATGTCATACAAAAACATTGCTGTGCAAATAAGGTGCACACACAAGTCATGATTCGATGTCATTAAATGTGGAATCTGCAAATTTTTTTAACCCTTAATAGTTCATTAGGCACAGTTATTCCAAAAGCAATTAGCACATTTGTTGAGTCAGATATCAAATGGCATCAATGAACTCTTATGTACTGTAAGTCTGAAGATGGTTATGAAGACCATGATTCCTGTGTTCTGTTGGGCTTGCTTGGATTTTGTCTGTCAGCATGAGCCCTTTCTCACTTTTTTTTTGGAAGGTTTTAAGATAGAGACCTAGATCTAAGGTTGCAGCTGTAGTGCATAAACAGCCCATTTGGTTTCAGGATTTTCAGCTGATTCTTGTCTAACCTACCAACCATGCTGAAGGTCACTAAAAATCATACCTTTTTTATGTCATAAGAAGAGCAGAAAAACTTGGCAGAGAAATAGCTTGTCAGTCCCATTACATGGGGAATATTTCTTCCTGGCTGAGACCTAGGCTATAGGGGGTTTCTTCTGCATCAGCTTCACCCATATAGGTTAGAAACCAGTAAAATCCACTACCCTGCCAACCTCCTGCCCCAGCTCCAAGCCCTCAAAACTCAAACCCTCCTTACAATACTGATTAACCAGGACAAGCAAGTGTGTGCCAAAAATCACAGTATATATCTGCTAGAGCTTTTCATGTGCCTTTGACATCTTTGGGTGCAGCTGGGGACAGAGAAGAAAAAGACCATCTTTTACCCTGAGGAGGCTTGGGGAGAAATAATAGACTCTTTCTCTAATAATGGAGAGGACTCTTTTTCTACCTTCTTTATACTGAGTCTAGCTTCACCAGAGCCCTTTCACAGTGAGATTAGAGTATTGCATGCAATTTGTTAGACAGTATTTAGCAAGTAATTTAGCAAGACTCAAAAGTGATTATACAGAAACACATGTAAAAAATAGAGGCAAACACAACACCCACAGTAAGACAGGAGGTAAAGGAGTAATAGAACAGTATTGAGAAGAAATGTGTAGTATCCAACTGAGTTTGGGATAAAAAACAAACACAAATTGGTACTTTCTATTTGAGATATGTTGTAACTGAAGTCACATCTCTGATTAAGCTGTTGCTTCTGAGCGCTAACAGCTTTCTTGTTACTTGACAGTCAGCTGAAAAACAGACTTGTGGTCACAGACATCTGTCACCTGACATCTTAATCACCTAACTCAATCTCATTCTATTTCAATTTGAGGAAAAATTTTTGTAGCTTCTGTAGTTGTAGTAATTTCTTTCGTTTGTAGTTGTAGAAATACAAATGACAGTTTCATGAGCAGTATTTTAGATGAGTTTATCTGTATCCAAACAAGTCATCACAAATACTAAGTAGGATTCTGAAACCAAAAAACCCCACAACCCCTGGTTCAGAAACTGTACCAAGATACATTTGTGAAATACAACATAATTCTTAAAAGTTTTGTACAAGTTTAACTAAAACAGTACTAATATCATTTTTCAAAATTCAAGAACCATTGCTTCTCCTGAAGTTTCTACCTCTTCTTCCTTCCAGACTGCTAATCTCTGTTTAGATAAAACAAAGAATCCTAAAAATTTAATTAGGGACGTTTTCTTCCTCGTCCCCAAACAGTCTTTTGCTGAAACCTGCAGTACTTCGTGTACCACAAAGCATAGTTCGAAAGGTGTGATTTAAGGAAGAGAAAGTGGTGTGGACAAAGGGCAGCAAGACATAAAGCTTAGCAAGCCTAATGAATGAGGGTGGAGAGCTAGGCCAACAGCTATCAATTCCTGCTGTCTCTCAGAAGAAAGGTAAAGTGACCAGCCAAGAGGAGAGCCCAACCTGCAATTCAAGTATATACTTTATATCTTTTCCTGAGTTCTGTGCTGTTTATTTCTCTTGCAGTAAAATCAATGATTGCACCCAGTGGGATGAGTGCAATATTGAATCACTAAACCAATATATTTTTGAGTATATAGTTCTATCTGTCTTTATTCAGTACAAACACTTAAGCCTACATTTAACTTTAACCTTTCTATACAAGGTGGATTGTGGAATCTCCTCCTATGTAAATAAGGGTTTTATCTTGTAGCATCTAAAAATCAAATGGGGCACTCAATTTCTAGCCAGTGATTAGTTTATGTTGTGTGCATTTGAAAGAAGTGCATTCTGATTTAGATTTATCTCCAGTGAAGCCATATTCATCAGTCAAATAGGAAGAATATTATCAGAATTTGAATTACTTCTAAAACTGCAATGGCTTTTTTTAATGCTTTCGCTGGAGTTGACTGCCTTGTCATCCTACAGGTTTCCAGCTCAGTGGCTTATAGAATTTGACAGAAAGCCATGTTGCTCTGCATATGGCATAATGTCCATTTGATTCCTGCTGATGAGTCTTATCAGTTCTGTGTCCAAATTTATATCTAATTAATCAATTAATGCTGGTTTTGAACTTCTGGTTCCTTCTTCATGGGCTACTTTCACTAAAGTCTCACATCAATTTCAATTTTCCTTCATTGGTGCAAGGACTACAGTTCTAGAAGTAAAGCTGATTAAAAAAAAGTTGTTTGCATTTCTAAGCCAGATTAATGTGTTGTACTTATTGTGTAGTTTATTTTATAAACTGTTGTCTAGACTCCAACTACTGCCAAATACTGCTTCTGGAATATTAAGCTTTGTATGATGCTTACTCAGCATGTCATTCCAACTTTTTGGTGTTTCGCTGCCTCCTTGTCAAATATCAGCTTGCCTTAAAAGCACTTTAATGCCTTGAAGATAATGAACAATTTGGCAGCAAAAATATTTTCTGACTGATTTGGAGCCCCTGCATAAACTACTTGGCATCTGAGATCATTGAAACCTATTATACTGGCTATTTTAAAATTAGGATTTATTTCTGTTTGAATTTTGAAATCTCTTCTTGGGAGAGCCATTTAAATGTAAACGCATATTTTCCTCTTTAACAGTAGCTTATGGGCTATAATGGTAGAACATTTCTGCATTTTTATGTTTAGTTTTATTGTAAAGAGCCTTGGGATGCATTTGCATGAAAGGCACTATATAAGCTCATTTTGTATTGCATTGTATTGTATTGTGACAAGTGCAATAATCTCCAGGTTTCCTATCCATTAAAGAACTAATTTCACAGCTCACTAATTATGTGAATGAGAAGGGGAAATAGGTCCTTTTTCTCTAAGGTATGCTGAGCAGATGGCATAGCATTCATTTCCACCATCTGAAT
The DNA here is from genome assembly GCF_026419915.1 of Harpia harpyja. Lineage (NCBI taxonomy): Eukaryota > Metazoa > Chordata > Aves > Accipitriformes > Accipitridae > Harpia > Harpia harpyja. The sequence goes on along the minus strand of NC_068942.1, from coordinate 13,788,159 downwards.
CTAAGGTCCTCTCTTGCTTTTGGTTCCAAGGCTTGCCTCTGTTTATCAAATAGAACAGGAGAGAGATGTCAGTTTCTTGTACAGCATGACAGTGGGTACTGAGAGGCTGTCTCTGTCCTTTGCTAATACAACATTAGTCAGCACATACCGGGTCTAAACAGCCTACTTATTTACGATGGGACACGAAAACCATTAAAATGAATGTGCATTTTAATGCAATTCTAATTTGCCTCTGATTTATAGAAGATACTGGTTAGATCTGTCCTAGGGGTTTAAACTGATACCCATAAAAAAGTTGTTAATGAATCAATTGAGTACCTTTGGGACTGTATCTAGTCTGTAATTTCAAAACAGAAAAACATTATTTCCTTAGCCTGTGCACATTCCTTCATAGCTAAGGTTTTGCTCCCTTGCTAATCTTTTCTGTTTTTTTTCGCCTCACTCATGAAAATAACTGACTTGAATCAAACATGCATACAGTGATTTATATAGCCCCCTAATGCACTGATACCAGTGTTCTCCTGTGATCCTGAAAAGTTGGTATTTGGGCCCTTATTTCAGCATTAAAAGGAGAATAGCCAAGACTGAAGGTCCTGACACATCTTATGTAGGACTTGGCAATAAGGCTGCATTTTACAGGGCTACACAAGCAATCAGATAATTTTCTCCCTTTAACATAATGAGCAGTGCTAATTTTGTGTTTCATTCTCTCACTGCTGGGCTGTCACGTTTTTGTTTTGTGTTCATGGTCCTGATCTCCTTCTAATTTCAGACGGATGCAGCACTAATGTATGATGCTGTTCATGTGGTGTCAGTGGCTGTCCAGCAGTTCCCACAGATGACTGTCAGTTCACTACAGTGTAATCGCCACAAACCGTGGCGCTTTGGGACCCGCTTTATGAGTCTTATTAAGGAGGTAAGTCACTAATAAAGTGTCCTACTTCATTGCTTTCCTTTCTCCCAACTCTGATTTTCTTTTGTTACCACTCTACTTGACTCTTGCCTTTTTTTTTTTTTTTTTTTTTTTTCAGTAGATGGGAATCTCTCAGCTTGTTATGTGTAAAGAGTTCAGCAGGCAAGGGCAGCATTTTTATTTGAAAACAGGTTTTACTGAGGTATTAGCTGGAACAAAGAAACACTGCATTCTAAATAAAACTTTTGTTTGTAGGTAATTGTGGTTGGGGCGTGTGTGGAACATTTGTGGCATAAAAACCCAAACCCCTGAAACCCCAAACCATAGACTGACTATGAAAAATTCAGCAACTAAATACTAGCATAAGTTCAAAGGGGCCAAGAATGAAGTTTACACCCTGGTTTTAATTTTCTTCTTTTTTTTTTCTTTTTTTTTTTTTTTTTTTTTTTTTTTTGCTATGGTGAATTAATATATGTGGCCTTGGTCTCCTAGTATGCTGTTTAGATACTGATACATAGTGATTTAAAGTAAAGCTAGGATATTTAAGGTCTTAAAGGTGAACACTGTAGAGTATTCAAGTCTCTTGTACTGTAAGTAACTCCTAATAGGGTATTTCTCATTCTAGATATGCACAATACTATGATAAAGAGAACTATTTGCAATGGAATATAATCCTGTTTTTAATTTTAGTTCCTTTTAGGATGATAATTTTGTTTTCCACATTCCCTCCTCTACTTTAGGATAGTTTTAGAAGTAGGTAGACTTTAAATTATAAAAAAATGAGGATATTGCAGTTTACTAAAAGTAAGGAATCAACTCTGGAAGACTGGCTCAGTGACCTCAATTTTTGCTGACTCAGTGTGGTTTTAGGGTACTCTGCATCTTGCAAAAGTAAGCCTTTATTTGGATGAAATTTCCTGACAGAAGAATGAAATCCAGCGTTAATGAAAGAGATTGAGGCTTGGGTTGGGGGGGGCGTGTAGGGAAGCAGAAGGGGAAATGCATGCATGAATGATGGAGGAATGAAAACAAACCAGCCTTTCATCTCATTTAGTAAGAATAGTCTATTGGCTAACATGGAAAGTTGTTTAAAAAATTGTCAGTGAAGACTGAAGAAAGGTTGATTTAATTAGCAAAAAGTGAATACAAAATATTAAAAAAAAAAAAAAAATCAACCACAAGGTAAATTGTTTAGATAGAATGAATAATTAATGTCCCCATTTTTGCAGAAGTAAAATTTCTTCTTTTTGGGAAAAAAAAAGGAAGAGGTTTTTATTTATAGAAATTGTTTTTTCTTTTTCCATAGGCCCACTGGGAAGGCCTCACAGGCAGGATAACTTTCAACAAAACCAATGGCTTAAGGACAGATTTTGATTTAGATGTTATCAGCCTCAAGGAAGAAGGTCTTGAAAAGGTGTGTAAGATGTTTACCTCCAGAGTAATGGGAAACAAACCAAAACCCCACCCCCTAAAAACAGTAGCATTTTCAGTAACATTTCATGTGTTAAATAAAACAATATAACTGTTCTCAACTTGATATCTTGTTTCAGTCTTCTAGTAAAAGCTGTTATCTTGATGTTGGACAGTTAGTGGCCTCTTAACTGTGTGCTTCTAGCCACATTCTTAGATTCAAGAGGACTGGGGAAGAGTGAATAGCTGGACCTGGAGTTATGCATTAATATATTTGTCTTCAATCGATGTGGAGTTTAGTTTTAGTTGTGATTCCAATCCCATTGCCTATACTCATGTGTGAACCTGTGGGTATGTGTATTTGTATTTTCTTCATATCTTACTAATTCAGGAAGAATTACCTCAAACATAATTAAATCAAATAGCTTCATTTTGGCATTTTTCTGTGTTTCAAGAGGGAACTTTGATTCTTTTCTTGGAATACAATGTTTCTATCTGTAAGTGCTACTTAAAATTAAGAATGGGTAGCCTGACAGGTTTGTCTGTCTTCTGACATGAATTTTTCTTGGGAGTGATGGGAGTGAAAGACCAAAGGATTGAAAAGTGCCCTTTCTATGTAGCCTAATATTCGAACTAAAAGCCTTGGGAAGCACATACAGGTATTTGGCCTGCCTACCACGATGATCTGAAATCAGATCATCTTCCCTCTCTTCTCTAGCCGCCTTGCCATGGAGAGGCAATGCAGGAAGCTGCAGTGTCTCACATTGTTGTGGTCAGCAGACAAAGGTTTTGCAATTTGCATCTGCATTGTAGTTTGCATTTAGCTGCTGTGTTCATTGTTCTGTAAGCACTATGTTTTCCTTCATCTTCAGATAAAGTTTTATCAGCTATTGCCTCAAGGTGATATTGTGGCGACAAATAAAAAGAGAACTTAAGGGAAGGCACCATGCTGTAGAGTTGCATTTACTTTCTTCTATAAATCATTGAATGAAGAAGCTCACATAAACAGCATATTTCTCCAAAACTTCTCCTCCCAATACTAGCTTTGGAATATTAATGTTCTCTTACTAGGAAGATTTTTAAAAAGTTCAGAATCCATGAGCTTGCTTTGAAACACTTACATAGGTAATAACATTTTTTAAAATGTCCAGTGGCAAACCTATGATTAAAGGACTAAACTATATTTTAAAACATTCAACAGTGCACTGATAGTAAAGAGTCTTCCTATAAAGTATTCCATGAAAGGGAGCTCTGGAAACTTAAGGGGGAAAAAAAAGTATATAGTAGTGATTAGATTTGAAAAACAAATTAGCTTTGTGTACAAGGAGAATAGGTGCAATGCAACCTGTTTTCCTTACTGGAAATAGAAATGGAAGAATTGATGACATCAGAATAGCTAAAGAAGTCACTAGTGGCTGAAGAGTCTGCATGTAAGTGATAACTATTGAAAATGAGGAAAGGAAGTCTCTGTAATCTAGGATGGTTTTAAGAACATTGGGTGGCATTTGAGAACCATCAAGCAACATGAGTTTTCTGGAAAATAAAATCTCAGCTGACAATATATTAGGAGATATGTACTCCACTGAAAATACAGAAGTAAAACAAAAAGGTCTACAGAGATTAGAAATATGGGAAGAAAATAAAATTCAACAGGAAATACAGTACTCTAAAACACATAATAGAAAAAAGGAACTGGGGAAACAGTAATAGTGAAAGATATGTAAGAGACAACAACAGAAATAGTTGTAGAAGGATATGGATTTTTAAAAACAACCAACAAATGCTTGAGCTGTGTATACAGAAGTTCACAGAAAAGGAAGATACTTTTACTGCCTTCATAGCTCATTTTGGCCATGTGATAAAGGGATGTGATAATACTAGTTTTTCACCAAAATGTGCTGACAATCTTTGGAAAGCGCAGTAAGAATTAGTTACCATGTATTAGAAAAGTTTAGGAGTTAGGAAAGTGTTAGCAAAGAATGATGAGGAATGCTACACAGATTCAAAGATACATGTGAGCAAAACCAGAGCAGTTCTGTAGGGTGTAGTGATATGAAATTAGGAAGAAGAAAATTAAGGTGTATGCACATGAGATTGAATTTTTTAGTAAATATTTAGAATGTATAGGGTATTTCACTGAGAAAGAGAAACAATGGTGACAAATAAATGGGTTTCTTTGAAGAAAACTTGGTTATTCTGAAAGAATACAAACCTATTCTTCTTGAATCCAGGGTGAGTCATTAAACTCTAGAGCAGGACACTTCCTAGTAGAGAGAGTATGTTTTAGCCAGTCCTTTTATTTAAAAGGGCTGTCTCAAAGTTGTGGGTTCCCCCCCCCCCCCAAGATTGTCTTCTGTTAAAGCTATGATGAATCCCTCTCCCTTCTCTCAGTCCCCTCCCTCCCTCCCTTCACACATTCACTCCATCTCTCTACATCACGCTCTTTCCATCCTGCTTTCTGCTACTCTCTCCTTCTCTCCTTTCCCTCTTCCCCCACTGTTTCCTTCCTCTCTCCCTTCCCCTCCTCCCTGTTTCCCTTTCCGCCTCCCTGTCCGTTTCCCTTTCCATGTAATCCCCATCCACTTGTCCCTCTTCATCTCTTTGCTCTTTCCATCCTCTTTCTCTCTTATTTTCTTCTTTCTTTGGGAGCCTTTCCCCATCTTTGTCCTTATCTTGTATGTTCCTAATGTTCTTCCCAAACCACCATCTTGTCAAGTCTCTCTGTCTGTGTAGTTAGAGTTCCTGAACAGTTTTGCTTTATTTATTTGTTTGTTTGTTTATTAATTCATTTTGTGGGATGAGAGAAAATGGGGAGATGGGAATTATATGTGCCATATTATGTGTGTTGTGTTTCCATACTGTAAATAGCTATTATTTCGTCTAACCTCCTTCCAAATATGGGGGAACGATTTCTTATGTGAAGGACAACAGTTCAACCCAACAATTTCACCTGTAATTTCTAATACTTTTGTCACAAAATGAGATATCTTGAGAAGAAAAATATTATTGGAGGGAAGAGAAAAGAGTTATTATGAAGTATTTCTAGAAGACCTATTTTAGGGGGATTTTGCAAAAAAATGTCCTAGATAAATTGCCTGGTTAGTATGATAGGAAATGACCCAAATCATGTATTTTAAGTACAATGACTGCTAAAGTCAGTGACAACAGAAAAAATTGCTCATTGATTTAAAAAAGATTCCATGTGTGATCTCAGATTTTACATAAGATACCTGTTCCTGAAACTCTTGAATGAGAGGTGATAATCAAGCATCAATCAATAAGAAGTATGCATTTCCAAATAAAAAGTCGTGTCTGACAAAAATGATAGCTTCCTGTAAGATGAAAATGACAAATTAATAGGCGATTGGAGTGCTGCTAATGTAATGTACAACAAAATTTGCTGACAGTCACTCTGGTCACACTGAAACTATTTATGGTTAAGCACAGTGAAAATCCCCAACTGTGGCAATCCAGTATAATAAGCAAATTATCATTTAAATTACAATCAATCAGTATTTACACTGAAGCTGCATCGTGAGGAAAATTATTTTATACTTAAGGGAGAAAACAAATACCTGAATTTAATACCACTTTTGGTATGAAAATTTGTCACTGAAGAAGAATCACATTTCTTGAATAGAGATGTTAACAACTGGCTTGAAATCTTGCTCGGGAACCTACACACAGGATGAATATAAATGACACAAAATGAGCTGTAATTCATTGTCCAGCATATCAGTGTAAGATCTTGTTTTATTTAGTATCTTTATTAATGACCTGGGAAAAAAAAGCAAGTGGTATAAACAGAGGGTTTTGTAAAAGTTAGAGAAAAAAAATTGAGATAACAGATCTAGGGAAGCCAGAAGTATTGGTATTAACAAGATATTTGGCAAAGAAGGCAAGCATATTAATATTTCTGAAGAAAGCAAAATAAATGAAGCAATTTGCAAATGGGAAATACATAAATAGGAAGAAATACTATTACACTGGAGTATAAATGATTATTTTCTTGATGTAATCACCACTATTACTAACTACTCTACAAATTATAATAAAGACAAGACAGTAAACTGTAGACACATTTGACAGTCCTTTGAGGGTTGAATACGTCTCTGATTTTGGCTGCATAGTTAGACAGTTGTTACCACTGCAGAAGGGCAATGATCCTTCCTAATACAATGCTTGTGGCACGTCACTGTGAGTAGTATGTACAGTTTCGATTGACTCAGAGCCCCACAAAATGTTACTTTTCTTAGGAGAGTTTTGAAGGAAATTCAAAAAGAAGAATACTTAAAAGAATACTTGCTTATTCATAAAGAGAAATTTCTTTTTCTCAAACATGCTGAAGTAAGAAAGCTACTTTAATCTATTGAATTTTTGTGGATAACTTCTCATGAGATTGGTGCTCAGTAAACTACTCTAAAGTATATGTAAACTCAGCAAATTTTAAGTTTCAGGAGTGCATAATGCTGCTTTTTTGGGGTGGTGGTGAGTTATTGTACTGGTTTTGGCTGGGATAGAGTTAATTTTCTTCATAGTACCTTGTATGGGGCTATGTTTTGGATTTGTGCTGAAAATAGTGTTACAGTAATTCTTTGCATAAAAATTGTATAGTCTGCTCAGCAATCTTGCAGGAACTTAAGAAAGCTGTATTGGACTTCAACTCAAAGTGTTAACTGTGTGTAGTTTTCAGTATTCAGGATTTGAATTACTATTCATTCTGATTTAACAGGTCTCATATTTTTACGTATTTTTTATTATTTAGTAAATACTTTTTTTCTAGAGTATTACTGCTTCACAAATCATGCCAATTGCATTTTGCTATGAAATTAAATTAATATTTTTGGAAATAGGTGCAATTGTAGTGATATTTTTTTGGACACTGAATGCACTAAATACTTGAACCCCAAAGAATCAAATTATTTTTATATTTGTGTGAACATTAGCCAAACTGCTTTTCAGTATTTGCTAAATTCTGTCCTTTGGTAATGTCACTTATTAAACACTTCTGGTGAGATTTAGTTTCGAAATTGTACTATTGAACTATTGAGTAGTAAATATTGTGAAGATTATTTAAGAGTTTTGTTTAAGTGGTATAGGATTGATTGACCATTTGGAAACCTCAGAGTGTACCCGCCTAAAGGTGGATGACAAACTTTTCTTGTGGTGCGTGAGAAAAGAATCTCTAGATTCATCTAGTCCAGTATTCTGTATCTGAAAGTGGCCAGCTGCAGAAGTCTAGGGAAGAATATAAGAAAATGGCAAGCATATTGCAGTACTCTACCAGAACACTCCCAGAAACTCCACTTATTGAAGTCTAAAGAGATGATGTCTTCATAGACACAGGTAATTTTCTAATCAATACAGAATTCTGAGAAAATAATGACTCTACAATCAGAGGTTAAGCACATATTTCCTAGTTTTTCCTCTTTATCTGCCTTTCAGTAAGGACTGTCTCAGTGGTCATAATCTCTAGTAAAAGGAAAAAGATGAATTTGCTCTTAACTTCCTATTAGTAAGATGTCTGGTAGTATCACAAACATGTATTTTTCATTTGGATTACAGGTTTAGGACTCGTTCCATACAGTTATATAAAGAAGTTACATTGCCTTGCCACCACTGCCTTAGATCAGATGATGCAACTTAATTAAGAGATTGCAAATTACTTGAGGATTTTTTTCTGAAAACTGTTTTATTAAGAAATACCAAACAAAAAATCCCAGGTAAAACATAGGTAATTGTGGTTTATCAAAACAATAATAAAAGAATGGAAACTTCTGTCCAAACTTTCTTCAGAACTGCAGTAACCTGATAGTTACCTAGTGGTTAAATACATGGAAGCTTGGATGAAAGTTTTAATCACTCAAGTGTAGTTGGGAAACTGTATTCCATGTCCTTGAGGAGCACCCCAATTGCCATGTTACAGAATATACTATGATAGCTGACGATGAGTCTTTTAGTAGCTCTTGCTGGAATTGTTTCAACTTGAATAAGCTGATTCTTGACTAAGCTAATTCTTTGTATCACAGAGATTCTTTGTCTCACTGTGGAGCACAATGTCAGCTTCATGGGAACTCCTTGTTTGGGTCCTGTGCTATGGATAAGTGTTAACATGTTCTAATTGGCATGCTCACTCCAGAATAGTATATCCATTTAGGGGACTTGAATGGAAGAATAGGAGATCAAGGGCTTGACAGCCTCCCTGTGACTGTATTTACTGTGTGAACATTCTCCATAAGGTGTGTATTAGAATATCAGTTTATTTCACTTTTTAGGAAAACTTGAAAGTTTGTTGGAAATAGATGTAATGCAGTGGAAGTAAACTGTAAGTTGTTTGAATTGCAGTTATATGTAGTAGACTACCTTGATTTGCTTTTTCTATATTTTTGGCATTTAAACTTTTCTAGTGAAAACACATTAGCAATTTTATTCTGTTCAAAAGGCTGCATTAAAATTAAAACACTGTGCTTAAGCAATAGAAAAGAGAAAAGAATGAATTTGCTGCACTGTCTATGCAGTTTTCTCTAGAAGAAGCAGCTTTGAGAATAAGTTTGTGTGAGAATAAGTTTGTGAGCTATACATATCAGTAGTATATCAGAATCTGTGACGTAAGTTGTTGATCTTAATAAAGATAATGCAAAGTATGTCTTATTTGGAACATTCAACTTTTGTTCCATTTCTTAGATTCTTGATTCACAAAACCAGCAATACAAGAATAATTAACCTCATTTAGAAAGATAATGTGATAATTTATCAAGACAGAAGTTTCTTTTTAAAGTAATGCAGTTGATAGTTCTTATAAGTCTGTGTGGATGTAGTTAGATAAACCTCAGATTCTAACAGTTGATAATTATTCATTTGCTTGTGACTGTGGCTGTGTTAAAAAGTAGGGGAAGAAGCATTTTATATAGCAATGTGTTAGCTTTTGCCAAGATAAGTTTGAATTATGAACTTGAATAAAGTATATGATTTAATGAATTTAGAATTTGAAATTGATCAAATAAGGTGATAGTGTTCCCTTAGAAATTTATGTGCTACTTGTGTACCTGAAGTTGAATCTCATAGAGGAGATTAGTCCAGCTTTATGCGTCCAATTATGTGAAGAAACAGCAGGGACAGGCTCAAGTTCTGGTCTTTGTCATTCTTTGTTATTCTATTCTAGTTTGATCTTTCTTTGAAGTAAAGCAAACACTATGATTGCCATAATGAACAGAACATTGCAACTAAAAGTTCTTGATCCTTTTACAGTTTCTTAATTGTGGCCAAACTGCAAGGCTAAACATTTTGGGTTTCCTAAAAACCTTTCAAGTCACCAAATGAAATAGTATTAAAAGAGTAAATGAAGAAAAGTTTTTTTGGTAGTAAGGTTTGGTTTCAATACTTTGAAATGATGTGTTAGATGTTATTTTCCAATTGTATTTCTGAGACACACATGTTCTCCTTTCCTCCCTTCATGATTCTTTCATCAGTTTACGAGGCATTGAATGGCCAAAATTCAAGAATCACAGCCATTCAAAGGAGTGACTTCTTGGAACTGAGTGTTATGCAAAGAAGAAAGTAAAAATATTGATTTCTGTGGAACAGAACATCATAGAAAAAGAGAGCAAATTTGTCTTTTCTCCATTACAGCTTCTGCTGATTCATGCTCTGCTGTATTCTCAGTTTTAGCAATTAAACTCTCTTTATTTAACCCATACCACATTGCATCCCGAACTTCCTTGGCAGCTATACTGCAAGGAACCACTTAAAAGTATATGAACAGTTTCTCAGGAATCAGTATATATATATCTATATATATATATACACACACAATCAAAGCTCACAAAATTTTTTAATTTCTGTCTAGATTTAGTTTTAAAATATCTTTACCTTGTATTATAGATATTGCTTTGTATTTGAAATTATATTTAAAATCCTGTCTAAAACCAAAAAAGAAACATTTGTGGGGTTTTTTTTAGACAATGGAGTAATACAAACATTCTGATGTCTAAAAATGGATAGTTGTATCTACTGCTTGCTTATTTTAGTTGTATAGTGATGAAATTGCAGATAAATGATGCTATCATAAGCCCCGTTACTTATTACTTAGTATGTGAGACTGTCCTTGACCTGAACCTTAAAGCATAACCTTGGACCTCCTTCCTTAGATAAAAATCCTATTGACTTTACTGGAATAAGAATTTCAAGGTATAAAATGTCAAAAGAGCTACATACTGAACATTTATCTGTAAATCAATTAAGTTATTACATTTAACATACTTTGTCTTCTCCATTACATTTTCTTCAAAACATCTTTTTGCTCTGCTGTTCTGTCTGGTCACAGAAAAGGGTAAATCCTTATGCAGAGACAATGCTCTCTGCTCTGCAAATGAATTTCCACCTGTTAAGTTATCTTCAGATGTAGTTTATGTTGAAGAATGAAAGTTAAATGGAAAATTAAGTATTCAGAGTAGCTTTAGACATTCTGTGCATCATTTTTCCACTTAATGTCACACTTCACAAGACACGCTTTGAGGTATTGTGAATCATATTTTAAACAAGCAGACTTTAAATGTAATGACGGAGAATAATGGAACAGGTTTTAATAATAAATATTAGCAATCTTTTTTTTTTCCCTGTAGCAATCTATTTTTCCTTATAGTGTTCTTTTCTAGATGTTGAAATGTAACTAATGGACAATTTACATAGTAATTTACTGTTTTATAGGTTGGAACTTGGGATCCATTGAGTGGCCTTAACATGACAGAGAATCAGAAAGGAAAACCAGCAAACATCACAGATTCCCTGTCCAATCGCTCTTTAATCGTTACCACCATCTTGGTAAGCAATTATATTTGCTTTTCCAGAAATACAGTTGTACAGGAAACCTAATAGAATATGCTGTACTAATTACAACAGTAATGAATAGTCTGTAGTATACGTTATAGTTACGTAGAAATTACTGTTTCATGAATGAACTCCAGTTGTTCAACTAGTCATGGATATTTATTCTCATCTAAATTGTAAGTAAATTATGCCAATTTTGGAATTATGTTAGTTGATTAGTAATTTCACTGTCATTGTTGACTAAAATGTTTGGTTCCTTCACAAAGCTGTTTAGTTCAGCACCATATGAGAATACAAAAGGTGTTTGTTTAAAAAAGTGGTTTGGCTATTAGCCTGATGATTTTAGCCAGCAAAATTTATTGCTAATCTAGCACCATGATATTACCTCTAAAGAAAGTATGAAGTATTTAACATTTATTTTCATCATCATTATTAGTTGACTATTAAGTTGAAATCTTTAATCATACAGAAATTTAATTGAGCTGTCATTTGAACTAGATCAGAATAAACATGTTAAGTAACTTTTTTCATTTCCATTGTTGACAAATTCACAGTGGTGAATGAGGTATTTTTTACTTATAATTACATATATTTAGTTATATACAAATAAATGTTCACTAATTTCCACACCATAACTTTGAAATAGTAATTTTAATTTCAACACAAACGAAAAACTTTCCAGAAGTGTGTCTGCTCTTTGTCTGCCACCATTATCATTAATTTGCAGATATAAAAAAATAATTCACTTCCCAACAGTTTTATTCTTTAATAAGAAGCTTTCACCTACCCAGATATATTTTGACATTTCAAGCTAGAATGAATTTTGATAGGTACATAGATACAAATGCCAGTGTGCTTCTAACCTTTTATGTAACATAAGCCATATATTTTCATCCAGTGGGTAACTTTTTGGTTACTTATAAAGTCTGTTTTTATTTGAAGATTTACAAATTATAGAAAATCTTCTGCAATGCATTATTTCATTTATTCCACTAACTGAAAAATACATACCTGATATATAATTGGAACATGGCTGACTGGCTTTCAGACATAAGTTCTTCTTATGCTAAGACCAGCACAGTTTTACCACAACTTTTTCTTGTGCTGTTAATTACAGTTTATAAACATATCATCTCTTGGGTTTCTTTTTTATAAAATGTAAATGAACTTCTTATAGTCTCTTAAAGTAAAAGCATGTTTTCTAGAGTATTACTCTGTCTTTTTTCTTCCCACCGCCCTTCACAAGTTTTCAAACTACTGTACTATTAAGTAATGTTTCTTCATAATTCCAGTTGACCCCCCCCATACTCTTGTTACGTTGTATGCAGATATCTTGCCCAGGATTTTTCTTGAAGCATTCTGCTGATCAATAACTATGTTTCACATTTTTCCTAATTGATTTCTAGAATTACTGTTTTCCAGAATATAGTCCTAACTCTATTACAGACCTGTTCCCTTCATTACTCGGTACTCAACCAGCCTTTGTATCATCTGCACTCTTCATTAGCAGTCATTGTATACTTGATTCCAGACCAGTGATTACAATACTGGACAAGGATCAATCCCTGCAAGATTACATAAGAAACACTCAATAACTTAGGGTGTTTCAAGTTTATTTATGTTTTAACATCTATCTATTGATGAGGTTTGAGTCCATACTCTGTGTATATCATATTGATTTTGTGTAGTGATACTTACACTTGCATGATTTTGTTTGAAACAATGATCTCAAGAAAAGGTAAACTGCACAAACATAAATAGCAGCGCTATCAATGAACACTGTTTTTGGACTGGTAAAGCTCACAAAAGTAGATCCCGAGATTTATGATAGCAGCTGCTTTCTGTAATCAAGGATACCCTTTCTCTTCAGGGATAACTTTTTGTTAGTGGTGTTTTATAAGCATCTGTCCTCTTTGCACATATCTAAATAAAATAATAAATAAAAGAAATATGAGGACTTCAAACTGGTGTTACGAGTTGCTCACTTGTAACTGCCTTTTACACTTCAGTTATTGTTCACTGAAAGTTTTGGAAATTGCAATAACTCTTTTCAGCTGTGAAGACATTATAAGTGTGGTACTCAGAATAACAAAATGAACCAAAAATTGTTCTGGTGCAGAAAGCACATGTACTAGCTTACTTTTGTAGCTCTAGCTTTTTGTGCTTAATAAATACATTTCATTTGGGTGGAAAGCATATTACTTAATATTCATTTTGTAGCAATGCAAGGGAACAATATAAAATACTACAGCTCCTAGAAACATATTTTCTTCTTCATCACCTTCCTTTTCTCTCCTTTTTTCAGTCTGGAAAGTACTGCTTTAAAAAACCCAATTTTCTCATTTAAGCTGTTCATGTGATTTTTCTAAGCTGTTTTTTCACTTTAACAATCCTCTACAATAGTCTATAGCATACTGCCAGCTGTGGAGTCTTGATCAGTATTCTCTGTAGTTTGCTTCAACACTCACTTTTCTTTTAAAGATCCCAGTCTTTCTTTCATTTTTAATTCTGTCTTCTGAAATTCTGAGTGATATCTTTTTCCTCCTTTATATTGTAATGACTAAGATTGTTACAACTGTGAGTATACCCTACTTTTTCTTTGGTGGCTGAGTCCACTGAAGATGAAAATATATTGATAGGCAAAATAATAAGTAAACTGCAATTCGTAAATTTATCTACTGCAAGTAAGGATGGAACTATGTGGTCTTTTTTGTCTGGAATTCTCCATAATACGTGCTATAGGTAACCATCTGAAAGATTATGCCTTGGTTTATGAGCTCTGTTCTGAAAAGGGGTCAGGGTTCCCAGGACTTCATCACTTCTCAGAAGTCTACTGGTGTGTGCTTTTGGTGCAGAAGCACATCTGGTTTCCAAGTTCTGTTCCCATAGCAGCCCAAAGTAGCCGCTGAACATGTCCAATGGAGTGATAGTCAACTTTTTAGGTGGAGAAACATTTGGAAAATAATAGTAATATAAAATATGCTGTTTGTATCTTTTATAACTATGGCTTTGGATATCTCAATCTTTTTGGCACTATTGCTTTGCTTTATTTTAATGCCATCTGCATTGAAACTTCAGAATTTCTTCTACAATTGAAATTCTACATTCTGAATATTCTATGTTTAAAAAAAACAACAAAAAACTCTTTCACATTCATTAATAAGGCTTTCTTATAATTTGATTCTCCTAAATTAACTTTGTTCTGCAAGCTATCAGAACTCTTATTTTTTTTCTTGACATTTTAGATGTAAGTATCTAAATATTTTTGTTCTTGTACATATTCTACCTTTGCTTTAGAAACTTTTTAACTTTGGAACTCAATTTTCATATTTATAAATGCAAGTGCATGGTGTTTGTTTGTTTATGCTAAATTGCATTCAGCCTGTACATCTTATCATACAGGCTCATTTGTCCTGTTCTGCTGAAATGAATACTCCTTTACTTTCCCTTATAGCTTTTATGTGCTTTTTCTGTATCTGCTTACATCAAAGCTCTGAAAAGCTCACAGTTGCCAAGTTTAATTTTTCAAGAAATGTGTGAAAGTTATGAAAGGTGTGTGATAATCTCAAATATAGTAGTTTTTTGTTACTTCACATTTGACATGTGAAATTACTGTTTTTATTATACTTCCCTGAAAAAATCACTTTGAATGTTTTAGAAGAAGGAACAATTAGAACGGATTTTCAAAACAATTTTATTTAGTTCGAAATGTAATATCCCCACACTGTATCTTATTTATAAATGCTGCTTTTTCAAATGGGTAGAAATCTGATGCCATATAAATGACATCTTGTTTTCAAAATAAAGATAAGAAATCAAACAAAGCCCAAGGTCTTAGCATCTTTGATTTTTCTTTTTTTAGGTATGCCATTTTTCATTTTGCATACTTTCTCTCCCTTTCTTTTGGACCCAAAGGATATGTAAAGCATGAGATTTTAATGGCAAATATTTAAATTAATATATATAAAATAATAACTTTTACCTTTTATCTTATAAAGATGGGTCACTCATCTCTACACAGAATTGCAGATTTGTAATCTTTCTCATTTTCATTTTTATGGTATATTTTGAGGAAAGATACCCGATGCAGGCATTTTCTTATAATTACTGTTGTGTCATTCTGGATGCTTCAAGTAATACCTAAATTTTGAGATATTAATAACTCAATAATATTTGGTTCCTGCTGATATTATAGCCCTAAATAATTATTTCTCTCTTGTAGATCTATTTGAATTTTGTGTAGTGCCACGAAATAGTTGAATCTGGTTTTGACTAGCAGAAAAACTGTAAACTTGATGTTTTTCTATTTTTAGTTTACTCAGATGGGATAATTTTTTTTTTCTTTGGAACCCAAAGGAATATACAATTCCGCACCTTCCAGTTTCAGTACTTTTCTTATCCCCTTTTTATGTACTTTCCTGTCATAATCAGTGTGTGCCTAAATGCCTCTCCCAGACTTCTCATACCAATTTCAGCATCCAGAGTCTGCACCCTCTCGTTCCTGAACTTCATTCCACTCCTGCCTGAATTCCATTCCTCTGTCTTCAAGCACCAGTGCAGACTATAAACTGACTGATTTCTTGAAGATGTAGCGAAAGTGTAAAGCAAACGACTTTAATGTGTTTCAGGAATTTTTTCACTATGAAAGGTGAATTAGCTTGCTTTATAGTTTATGGTGCTCAAAATGCAAAAGAGTTTAAGTTGAAAACCACCCTTGTCCTGAGATCCAGCGTAACATCTGCGTACTTCTAATAACCTTCAGGGCCTTCAGACTTTGCAAGGTATTCAGAGAAATGCTTGGCCATGGTGTGTGTTTGTATTTCAAACATAAAAGTAAGTGATGCCTATCAGAAAAAAAATACGAGGTTTGAAGGGAGTCATAGTATATGAATGAGTGCAGTGGGATCAGCACAAGTTGAAGTTTGACTTAGTAGAAAAAAAGTCAATAAAGCTATTTTACTCCTCGCTGGGTGCAAGCTAAAGGTAGGATAGTAGTTTATTTATATCTCTGGATAATGACTGAGAAGTACTTTCTTTGGGTTCCAAGTTTACAGCATCATCCCAAACAACTTGTCCCAAATAATTCTCTAGTGCTTCAATTCCCTTCTACTAAAATGTTAGTAATAAAAATATACTTTCACATAGTGGCAAAGATCAGTTTATAACTCGACTTCAGGATTTTCACTTATGAACACCAAGGGCCATCAGTCTAGGAAAATGCTTGCTGTATTTGTTGGATGTCTTGGCTTTGCATTTTTTTGTTTGTTTGTTTGTTTTTCCCCGCAGTCTTTTGAAAATTTGAGATACATCATAAGAAAAGAATGTTTTGCTTTCCATTATGGTAAGATGTAATAATGTCTGTGATATTCTTCATGTATCATGAAGACAGTATGATTTAATTCAGCTGAAAAATACGTTAGTACAGTCTGCAGTGTTGCAACAGTTTAATGCTTTCATGTTCTGTGGTCTACTGAGTCAAGTGTTTTTGCTTGAAATAGGCATCCACTCATATCTGTTTTGCTTTACTGGAATGGAAACAGTACACGTTCTTGGGATGCAGCTGAAGTGATTTAAAGTCTGGCCAAAGTTAAGAGTACATTGTGGGGGAATAAAGAAAACGATTATTTTTAGGAGCCTGACAAAATGAGGAGAGAAACTGCAGAAAAGAACAGCTATGGCTTGAGTTCTTTAGGCCATGATTTATCAAAGCATAGTTATGACTACATGTTTCATGACCCAAAAGGTCACACTAGGGAATCTTCCAGGAATTATCTTAAAAGATGTCAAGGATATTCATAATTAATTTATGTTATAGATAGTATAGTGGAGGAAGGCGACTTTGCTGTTTTCTTGGGTCTGGCTGTAGTTTCTTCTATTAGAATATCCTGGGTCAAATGACTAGTGAGATGTCTAATATATTACAGTGTTTTGACTGATTGTAATTAGTGGATTGCTTCACCTCTCCCACTTGAATTTTGACTGCCAACTGTGAAAGCCTATTGTGTATTCCTTACATCTGACATAAATGTTAATTAGATATGGCAACCTTTTAACTCCAGTATCCCTGGTGATCAGAAGCTAATGATTAAAATTCTCTGTTCTAACAACGGCAAATTTTGAAGATGGTTTTCTTCTTTTCATCATCAGGGCTTCTACTTTTTTGTTTTGTTTTGCTTTGCTGTTTTCAATGCTGATAGTAATACGAAAGTTCTAGATTCTTTAAAAAATACATATGTCCATGTTGAAAGTATTTATGAACAATCCATCTGTTTGATAATTATTCGTAAAAATTAAAACTAGAATAATTTGAAATGTATAATTTATTGTTGTAATTACTAGTAATATCTTTGTAGTTGAAATATAATACAGCTCACAGGAATAACTCAAGTAAGTATTTCTTGTCCAAATCTGAAAAGAAAACATATAGATCAAGACAACCAAATACAAAAAATTCTATCAGTAAATTTTTTCCATGCCCACATTTGTATAGAATAAGTGGGTTTTCATTCAAGTGTTAGTTGTACATTTTAAACACCAAAACAAGTCTGTAAAGCTACAGTATTAATTCAACATGTGGAAATATAAGACAATAATCTTCTATTGTGTAGGGAAGCTTTAAGTTTGTGATGCAACTTATGTGTTAAAAAACAAATACAGATAAATTTTGCAAGTAGAACACATGAAAATGTGTAACGGGAGCACTGTTATATTGACATTCCCTAATGAAAAAAAGTCTTTGGAGATAGTATACTTGCTGTGTATCATAGAAATAATGCAACTTAGAGAGTTATTATGAGAAAACCAGTTGTTTACATTCATGGAGGCTTAGCACATAAAATCAGAAGAAAACATTTTGATCATTTAATCTGTCCTTTAATACAATACAAATGAAACTTGATTCCTCCTTGTAGTTTCTTTTTGAAATCTGTCCAACTTTATCTTATTTGATTTTTGGACTTCAGAAAACTATTTATATCAAAGAAAGACTTTATGTAATCTCTCTATCCCTTGATGTATCCTTTTTTTTGTATCCAGAAGGGTGCTACCCCCTCAATGATAATGTATGATAAATGACTCTTGTCATCTGATTATTTTGACTTCACTGTCACTGAAAAGAATCACTGTGATTAAAGTTCACCACACAGCCAGGAGGACATCACCTTATCAATAAGGCAAAATGTCTTTATTCATCAACAGTACATGTAAACAGAAAGTTTGCATGAAAACAACAGTCATCTGTTGCTTAGGGGTCATATCATTGTTGAACAAACTTTTCTAATTTTTTTTATATTACTCAGTAATGCTTTTCAAGGATTTACCTTCTATTTACAGATATATTTTTTAATCTACCTGCTACTTTGCTCTTCCTTGTGACCACATCTTTATTTGCAGTAGTTTTGGTTTAGTGTACTTTGCAGTAAATTTTCTCAGAAAAATTATTAACTTACATTTACTATTTTATCTGTGTTCTCACTTTTAGTACTACTCTGGCTTGAGGTGGGACTTTTCCGTATCAATCTTCATTGAAGATGTTTTAGTCTTAGGAGACATTAAATGACTACTTTGATCTTAAAGTTTTGTAGCAAGCTGACCTGTTGATGAAATAGTAATAGTAAATAGTTGCTGCCAAGAGGCGTTCTCAGGGTAAATTACTTTCTTAAAGCTATGATTTTCATTATTGTTTCTCAAAGGTTTCCTTTAAAATATACACTATTTTCTTGAGTCCATCACACCAAAACTTTGCCTGCATGATACCTCCTCCTTATTACTAACTGTTCATCCAACATTTGTGTTATCAGAAAAAAAACAGATTTCTACCCCCACCACCACCCCCCGCCCCGCCCCGCTCCTTACAGGTCAATGTAAGAAAATGGGTCAGCGTTTAAAAACATAAACAAAAACAAACCCAAAGATGCACTGAAAAGAATCACAGATATATACTGAGTGGGTACCTAGAAAGGTTTTAACACTTTGCTCTTCAGAAGGGATGACTTGATTATGATTAAACTTTGGACAGCCAGGTTTTAATGAATTTAAATGTGTGTAAATTTCACTGCACAATTTGATGTAGCATCAATTCAAGAAGCTTAGGTTTTGCAGTCAAACATTGCTTAAATAGGTAAGAAAGATATAAGATTAATTTCTGTGTATTATGAGAACTTTCTTTGATTCCCTTCTGTGTTTGTTATCAAATGCTCGATTATTTTGCAAATGTTCACTTCAAGGAGGGTTGTCCTTCTGTCAGTTTATATGTGAAATGAGTAATGAAGTTATGACAATTTTATTTAAATTAGCATTTTATATATATTTTATATATTTATATATATTTAATTATTTATTTATTTTAGGTAATTTTAGCATTGACTGTGTCAGTCTGCTATATATTTCAATCAGATTGGTGTCTGTTATGATTATAAAAGTCTGATTTTGCTTTCTGTTACATAGACGTGTGTAGTACCACTTAGTGACATATATTTATAAATGGTGTCTCATCCTCTAATTTATCCTTTACAACATTGACCAAGATTCATTTAATTAATATATGACATATGAAAAAGAAATAAAAGTATTTTGGCTAACTTGGTTTTTCTTAATGGTTGAAACAAGAAATTTAACTATTCTGAGAATGCATATTTTCCTGCTAGGTTTATCATCATGATTCAAATTATTTTCATTTTTTTTTTATCCTGGCAATTTTCATTAGTAAGTTTTTAATAAACATTTTTTCTACCTCACATCCTCTGTAGACCTGATTAATTTTCTTATTATGTTTTGTACTGAACAAGTACTTATTTCTTTCTGGTCAACTGGACTAGGTACTAGTTAGCTGATTTTGCAGATAATTGATTTTCCTTGGGCTGAGATAAAGGCCACGTAAATTAGATGTCTTTTTCACTAGGCATAAACCTGGATTTCATGAAACAAGATCAATTTTTGAGTCACTAGAATTGACTGTCTTTCATTTACCTTCTTTCACTGGACTAGAATGATATCCAAGAATAAAACCGTATCTTCTTGTGATCGTTTTATATCTTTGAGAGTTCTGCAGAGTTACATTCTTCTGATTTTAAAGACTACTAGGATATAGAATAACACTTCTGGAAAGGCAAGACTCCATCCTGCTATGTATTTGCTTCGTATAGAATTTTTTTTTAGATGAAAATTGCTCCAAAAGTATTTTTTAACTTTCTTAACTCTTCAGAAATCTCTTTGCAAGTGTGTTGGATTTTCTTATGTTTTAGGCTGAACTGTTGATGACAAATGATACCATTTTTTATTTCCTTTGATCTGATGGTTTTTAAAAGGCAGCTTTCCTCTGCATGATCAACTTGCACTCCACGTAAGGTCCCCACGGGCAGGAAAAAAGTCAAGTCAGACAAACATTGACAATCATGATCACCATTTCATAAATAGTTGTGATACTTTTGCACTTGAAAAGCAAACATCCAAACTACAGTCAAGCTTCAAGAACAGGATACAAGACCATGCACAGCTTTAAAGGTATATCTCCCCTTAATGTTACTAAGATGGTACTTATGTCAGAACTACAGAATATAAATTCTGCATACCCTATAAATTCTGCTCTGGCACTCAAATACTAATTTTTGTGGCAGTCTAATACACACTTCAAAGATGGCTGCTTTCGTGGTAGCAGCCATGGGCAGCTTCAGTAGGATGGTATATATGGGCAAGTTGAGTGACCTCCTGTACAGTGAGTGATTGGTTAGTTGCTTGTTTTTTCTTCAGCATCCTTTAAAACTGTGGTTATGATAATGTACACTGAAGTTTTCCAAACAAACTCCAAGTATTCTAGTCACACGTTATACATTCTTGTACATTATTGAATATGTGTCACTGAGTAAATCATATATGCACAAGATGAGCTTGAAGAAGCCGGCGAAATTGGCAGAAACTTGCTGAAACTCATAAAGACATCCCATTCTAGGAAGACCTGTTTTTAATATTCATATGTTGAAATCTAACTGACATAACAATAATGGTGCTGTAATGTTTTTGAGAGAACCAGTGAAAGTAGTCTTGATGGCATATGCAAGAAAATTATTTTCAACTTTGTAGTGTTAAATTTTTCCAAATTGCTCACCTGTATGATATTGATGGAATATTTACAGTCACCCATGTGTAAAAGGATGATTGCATTCTCCAGATAACCCAAGCTCATGTTCGTAGAGTTAATTAGCAAACTGAACATTTGAGACTAGTAACTGTTCATGTGACTGTCTCCTTCAGGTGCAATGTGGGTGCTTAGCACTGAAGAGAATGCATTTGCATGATATCTCAAATTTTTAAAAAAACCCGGAGAGGGTTGTCTTGTTACGCTGTTGTCCTGAGTGCTAGAGATATTGGCAGTTTATCTCCAGTGAAAAACTGAAGTTTCTACTTGTTTGCTTTTGTTCTTCTTTTAAACCCTCCTATTTTAAAAGGAACTAGTGGTGTGAAGACTTTCCCTTCAGAGAAAAAGCTATCCATGTGAAATATAACCAGTCAAAACAAAACCAGTGTTTGATTTCAGATTAAATTTGATAGTTTGATGATAGAGGTATATACAGAAAGTTGGAGGAGTGTACTGCATGTTTCTGAGCACAGATACGTAAGGATGCCGTTGCTTACTATGTGTCTTTCTCTGTTGGCATTGAAATAACAACCTTTCCATTCCTTGCTTTTTCTAAAAATATTTACTTTAAATACTATGAATTATCTTAATTGTAGAGTTAGATATATGATTATATATGTGAACCTTTTGAGTATATGTAATTTAGACTCACTTTGTTCTTGCACAAGGTTTATAAACTTCTATAATTTAAATCTTGTGAGAAAACATTAATCTGTCTAGCCTCCCAATTTCAAATGTAAGCTAATAGTACCAAAACTTTATTTGCCCATGTCCCATTCATCTCTCTCATTATTCCCAATACCCTTTATCTTTTTTTTTATTTCCATATTCTAAGTATTTCTATATGTATAAACTTAATTTGGGTAATTCCTTACTATTGAGCTGGTCAAAGGTTCACTACAAAGTTGGCAAATTTCACACATCAAAAATGATCTAAACTAGAAGCAAGATTAATTTGGATGAAGAAAAGGGTTGTTTTTAACGTGCAGTAGCTCTCCCCTTGGTTGCTCTTATTTCAGGACAAGCATACTTGGTAAAAATACGTGGTAGAATCTCTTTCCTATAGCCTAAGTTAGTTCAGAGTAGGCACGTTTTCTGGAAACATTGTCTCTGCATGAGGATTTATTCAGGAATCTTTTTCTTGGAGCACCTGTATAGACAGTGCTTATTCAGTGGCTTTTGCTTCAAGCTACTCATGTCATTCCAAGCAATAACAACAGTGCTAAGGGGAAGGTGTTTGTAGTTTTTTTTTTTTTTCAGGGGAGATTTTTCCAGTTGAAAGACTATAAATTTCAACTGAAACTGTTTAGAAGATTTTAAAGAATACTTTGTAAACATTCTGAAAACAAGTCTGACCAATTCATTTTGTGAGGTGGTCTAGTAATTTCTAAGGGTCATGTTTTCAGGAGCTGAAGGACAAAATTAAATTGTGAATATTAAAATAAGTATAAACCAGTTGCCAATCTACGAATCACTTGGTTTAAATACTCTGTTTACCTAATCAATGATAATTGTCCTAGTGAAAGATTGTGGTGGAAATGATAATCCACAAAGAAGAAATGGTGATCATATGTTTAATGCATAGACACTTTCCTGAGAGTGTACTTGGCAACCAGTTTTACATTAGTCCATAATATAAAAATAAAGCATGTAGCAGATCCTTTGCATGGACTTGTCCAGAATACATGAATGCCACGTTCAGTATTTAGAATGTGTCTTGTATATTACGAGAGGAAAAAGAGAAGAACTAGAGAAAACTTTGGGATTAATAAGAGCTATTACAGATGAAGCTGCTGAAACCCACTTCCTGATAAATCGAAGATGAACCCTGTTGAAGCTAAGTAAGAAGATCCTTTGCATGGCAAATAAAAGGTCTGGAGAGAAAAAGCAAATATTTTGGACAGTGGAAGACTGTAAGGAAAAACAGCAAGAGCCATTAAGTGATGGCTTAATGTAAGGATCGTGAAAGTATTAAAAGAGTATTAATAACTCACTGAGCAGTCTTCTTAGCAAAAGCTTTTTTTCCATAGCAAAATATTAGAATTATTAAATAGTAGCATAGAGAACTACTGTAGACCTTATCCAAGCTGGTCAGAGTAAAGAATAATGAGTATGGAGTTGGATCTATGAGTTCCAAAAAGTATTGCAGGATTTTCTTTTTTAAACAAAGTGTATAAAAGCATCAGCAGAACAGATAAAATGATTGAGGATTACTGTAATGATCTTAGAGAAAAATATGTAAGAATGTATGAATGAGCTGGATGGCTCAGTAAAGAAAATCCTGCTGTCCTTACTAAGTAAAGGAGACATTAAAGCATGAATTGGCAATTATACTGCCTCCCTGATATCGCACGTATTTAAATTCTGCCCCATATAATTCAGGATTGCTTGGAAAGGAAGATAGTAACAAAACTGTTGTTAAGAGTCTTGTCAAGATTCCAGATGGACTGGAGGATGTGTGACTCTGTAAATATCTGAACAACTCAGAGAGCAAATGTCTAGGATCTGTGTACATGAGCATTCCAAGCTATATGGGAATTTCATAATGCCTACGGAGGCATATATAGAACATTGTATTTGGGAAGCACAAGTCTGAGTCTTTTTACATCTGAAACAAGTTTTTTTGCACCTTCAGAAATAATGTTAGGAGTTAAAAGTGTAGATAAACAATTTTATTGAATATTTAACTCCAATTTAATACGGGATAATAGCTTTCAGTTGACTACTGTTGATAAAGAAATTCCAGATATTTTGGAAAATTCCCAAAACACAGAACCTCAGAGCTGAAATGGACAATTTTTCTATTGTCAGGATCTCAATTCCTGGATGGTGAATATTCTTTTCGCATGAGAAACAGTTGCACAGGTAGCTGTTTTCTTGGCCATTTTTTTTTAGCAGGAAGTGATTGAGCTTAGCTTTTTCTTCTAGCAAAACAGCCCGAATTCTAGATAACCTACTGTAGTACTTAACTGTAGTTACCATTATAAAGTGTCCCCTAATTTCTAACCTTTGTTTCTTTTGCCAAAGTTTAAGGCCATTAATTCCTGTCCCCTCTACAAAAAAGAGCTTTTCTGGTTCCTTTTTGCAACAACTTTGTTGGTGAAGACTTCTATCACTTCCCTCTCAGTCTGTTCTTCCTTAAGTGAAATAACCTATATTCTTTCATTCTTTCCTCATCCTGTTTTGTAGACCTCGGTTCATATGTCTCCTGAACTGCAGTATTCAAAACTGAATTAATACAGTAACTGAATCATTAATAGTGTAAAAAATATAAAACAGTAATTTTGATGGGAAGGGACCACTATAGGTCCTCCAGTCCCAGCTCGCTCTCAGACCAGATCCAATTAGGTAATTTTTTTTTTCTTCTCAGTTAATGGTGTGTCCTGGTTTCAGCTGGGATAGAGTTAATTGTCTTCCTAGTAGTTGGTATAGTGTTATGGTTTTGAGTTAGGTATAAGAAGAATGTTGATAACACTGATGTTTTCAGTTGTTGCTAAGTAATGTTTAGTCTGAAGTCAAGGATTTTTCAGCTTCTGATGCCCAGCCAGCAAGAAGGCTGGAGGGGCACAAGAAGTTGGGAGAGGACACAGCCAGGGCAGCTGACCCAAACTGGCCAAAGGGGTATTCCATACCATGTGACATCACATCTAGTATATAAACTGGGGGGAGTGGGGGCAGGGAGGTCACTGCTCGGGGACTAACTGGGCATCAGTCGGCGGGTGGTGAGCAACTGCATTGTGCATCACTTGTATATTCCAATCCTTTTATTATTACTGTTGTCATTTCAGTAGTGTTATTATTATCATTATTAGTTTCTTCTTGTCTGTTCTATTAAACCGTTCTTATTTCAACCCACGAGTTTTACTTCTTTTCCTGATTTTCTCCTCCATCCCACTGGGTGGAGGGGAAGCGAGTGAGCGGCTGTGTGGTGCTTAGTTGCTGGCTGGGGTTAAACCACGACATGGTGTGATATTCTTGAGTCTAGTACATGATCCCCTATAATATCTAGAACTTAATTTTATAGAATTGCTACCTCATCAACTCTTTGCCTCCTGAATTTCTGCAATTTATTATTCATCTGAAGTGTGGAAATATTCATTAATTCCTTTTGAATGTCATTTTTTTAATTACTCTCCTATTTTCTGAAACTTACCATTTTGTCTTCTGATCCTGCCCCATTGTAGAGTGAATACACATCCAATTAGCATCTTTTCTGTTCAAGAATAAGTGGACATATTTAACTGTACTGTATAAAGGAATATCACTTAAAACTTTCCAGATTGATAATGAATCTCTTTCAATGAAGTGTGCGTTTCTGGACAGTCAAATTTTCTTCATATTTTTAGAGAGAACAGGGATGGCTTTGTGTATAACATGATGTAATGACTTTCCTCAACTTCTCCCTTTCTCCATATTCTCTTAGCTTTAGATTCCCACAAATAAAAATAGTTTTATGATTTGCTTGGGATAAAACTACTGTTTTTCTAAAAACTACATTCATCAGTATACAATTTCATAGCCCTCCTTTCTCCAGTTTGTAAAGTTTTTTTACATTGGGAAGTGTTTAAAGATAAGTCTTTTACAGCCTCCTTGAAGCTTCCATGAATTCTTAAAGGTAATTCCTAATGGACCTGAAATTGATAAAACTGGTTCTTCTGTGAATTCATGAGGTCAAATCTTCCTGAAAATACTTAAAGTTCAAGGTCTCACTGAAGTTGTCTTTCCGTACTTTAGTCTAAACACTTTTACATGTGTTTCTTGTGATAATTTTATATATTATCTGATCAGCATTAGCCTTTTCAGAGAACATAGGCCCAGGAAAATCATCAAACTGATTGTCTTTGTAATGTCATTTCATGGTTTTCTTTTCCTGTTGGGAAACAGATGAACTAGTTCCTAGAATTTCCCTTTATCCTTGTTTCTAGAATGTGGCTTTTTATCCTTAATATCAATTGCTAATTGTACTGTATTTTTTGCTTTGGCATTTATGCATTTGTCCCTGCGTAAGTTTTATGTATGTATGTTTGCTTTTCTG
The DNA here is from genome assembly GCF_026419915.1 of Harpia harpyja. NCBI lineage: Eukaryota > Metazoa > Chordata > Aves > Accipitriformes > Accipitridae > Harpia > Harpia harpyja. The sequence goes on along the minus strand of NC_068942.1, from coordinate 13,761,843 downwards.
TTTGTCCTTTACATTCTGTGTTTTGTCTTAGCATAGCTTCTGCTTGGTCAGTAGTGTGCTTTCTTTAAGGAATTCTCATTTCACCTGAAAAACTGTTTTCCTTACAGTTGTTCTCTATGACATATTTCATATCAATTGTCTGAGTTTATTAACAACTCTTTTCATACACAGTTTTTACTCTGTCACTGTCTCTGCTTCTCAAGAATTATTCAATGATCCGTGTCATTTAAATTGCTGTCAACTTTCATATTTTCAGTCAGGTCTTCGTTCTTGTCAGCACTACATCTAGAAGAGCTCTCCTGGAGTCATTTGCCTATCTGCTGTTTGAAAAGTTTCTGTCAAAACAATCTAGTAGTTTATCTGGACAGTTTATTTCATGTTACATTCCTCGTTAATTGTATGAAGATCAATGGTGTACTTTTTTAAAAATATGGCCATAACCTTATTAATTTCAATAGAAGTATATAAAAATAGAATCTCAGCAGAGTCTTGATTCAGTAGTTTGTTTTATGTAGGAAAAAAAGTGTAACAGGCAACAGGGGAACAGATTGAACACACTTCTTTTAAGAGCAAGAGATCTCCTTGCTTTCTCCTTTGCATTTTGGGTATTAGCATGCAGATATAATGCTTAAATCATGGGACACCTCAAGACAGATGTTTACATCATGAATGCTGACAAATGCTTATTAAAGCTGTCAGATGCCTGTAGAATGAAATGTCTTTAAACCCACTGAGTGCTGATGTGGAGATCCAGGGCTGTATGAATTTTGTTGTTATCCTGGAGAGTTCATCTGATTATTCATTGAGACTTGTATTTGGTGCAGTAATTGCATCTACTACCATTTGTCTTACCTTACTTGGTGCTTATTTTTTTATTATTGTAAAAAAAAGAAAAAAGCCTGTCTAAAACATGAGTACGGACTGAGTTGTGTATATAACCTATCAAATACAACCTGAATATTCATGCCATATTGTAGTGGAAGACTACTGTTTGTTTTTTGTCTTTTTCCCTTCAGCTTTGTATTTGAGGAAGGCTATCCTATATTGAGAAACAGATGTGAAAATCCTATATTTTGCTAAATGTTAAGTTTCTTCCCATAATTATGAATATCCTGCCAATCATTTCAATTTGCTGTTCTATTTGCATGACACTTTATGAAAAAAAGTCACATTGTAGTTTAAATATAAGAAGATAAATGTTTAAAGAAGAGAAACGTTTAAAGAAAATAAATTCAGTTTTCATGGAATGTATATCACAGAATTTGCTTTTCTGAGTTAACTTTTTTCTGGTTTTGCTGCAGTCTTGTAAGTGGCAGCCTATAACTTGAGGCAACAGAACAGTAGGTGCTTTCACTGACTTTTTCCTCCCCCTGTGGGTTTTCTATACTTTACTAACAAAGCATTGAGAAAACAGTTAAAATACTTGTGTAAAGAAAAGTGTAAAACCTAATACTTAAAGCATTTGATTGATGTTTGGGGTTTGAATTAATTATTTTTCGGCTGCCAAAACACATTGTTTCTGCATTTTAAGAGGCTTACAATGTCCATCCAAACAATGCATTTGATATTAATGTATAATGTAACTTGTTAAGGAGCACATTTAAAATTAGTGTTTATATGAATTCCTTGAAGATATGTCTATGGTGTTTACGTGTCATTTTTTCAAATAAAAATGAGAAAGAGGGTCTTCCGACTAACTTCAGTTTGAAGATAAAGACTTTAGACAGATGTAACCAAAAGCTAAAAGGATTCTACTTTTCGTTTTAGTTCTTTGTACAGGGAGTGGTATCATGACAGTGTACTACTTTAGGTTAAAAAGAAAAGAAAGGTGTGGGGCACTCATTATCCATTCTGTCTAATTTTTATAGGAAGAGCCATATGTTATGTTCAAGAAGTCTGACAAACCCTTGTATGGAAATGATCGATTTGAAGGTTATTGCATCGACCTCCTCAGGGAGCTGTCTACTATCCTTGGATTTTCCTATGAGATTAGACTGGTGGAGGATGGAAAATATGGAGCCCAGGAAGATGCCAGCGGACAGTGGAATGGAATGGTTCGTGAACTAATTGATCATGTAAGTTAGCTTTTGGAAGCTTTCTACTATGCATTCAGATTTCAATTCTTTCTACACTAATTGTAAAACTTTTATGATAATGATGTTTGAATAGTACTGTTTTGGAAAATGCAGATGTTTAAAGAAATAATACAAGTAGATTCACATCAACGATTTCTTTAGTGTGAATTTGTTAAACGAAGACTATTCTGCATCTCTGTTTTGCCTATAGGGAGTGTTTGTTTCTACCAAACTGGTTTAGCTCTTCCGTGGCATATGCCTAAGTCAAAATATGGAATAGATAGTATTTAAAATTTATTTCTGAAAACAAATATATGTTTTTTGGGGACAAAACATACATCTTCATTAATCAATAGAAGTCAGACCTCCTCTTCTGATAGTGGATCTGAGACTTTGTCTTAGAGAAATTTCTGTGTGTGTAGTATAAACACATAAATTACTTGATATACACAAAGAAGAAGAACATCTTTCTTGAAATTTTAACAATAAAGTGCAAGCAGCAAGACAAAAATATCAACATGTACTGAGGGAGCAAAGTGATGCAATGTGTGTCAAAACAGATACTATTACAATTACTTGTAAATGAGTAAGGCAGGTATTACTTCATGTCCTTCAAAGCATGCTTTCCCAGTTGGTCATGCCAGTTGAATTCAGTCTCTTAGAAACATTTTAGTCAATTTGAAAATTACGTCATTGTCCCTTTTTGTATTTATTTGGGTGAGTTGCTTGATATAGAGACATTTGATCAAAGAATGAGATAAAACATATTCTGCACATCACTGTCATTTAAAATAGGAAGAAGGGGAGGCTATTTTATAGCTAATTCAAGTGAAAACTAGTGATGGCAGAAACTGCATGATAGCTTGAAGAAAAATAATCACTAATCTTGTTTCAATTTGCTTTAAGATTTCAGCAGATGGGCAGAACTTGTTAATCAAAATAGTCATATTTACTAGGAGGGTTGTTATCTTTGTGCTTTTCTAGTAAATAATAATCTGGTATTGCTGTTGCAAAAGATGTTGATTATGCCTAGCTACACACTTTTAAGAAGAATGCATGGGAGTACTATATTTATATTTTCTTTAAATGTGTGTATGTATTATACCTAGTACACCTACATAGAAAGCAAACATATTTAGCTAGACTCTCTGTCCATCTCTATACATGCATATTTTTACACATGTATAAATGCATAGGCATGCATAACTATTAGATTTCATTAGTTGTTAGGTAGTATCATCATCTGGAACTAATTTTCCATGATTGGGGTGGATATTGTGGAAGTATTTCTTACATAATTCTTCAGAAGCAAAGAAAAAATCACATTTTGGTATGCTTTTATTATTCAGCCCTAAAGCTTTCTTGAACAAGCACTAGTATGGCCTCCTAAGCTTTTCACTAAGACAATCTTGAAATAAAATGCATTTGAAGAAGTTGCAGCAGTAAAATGTGTGGAACAGAATCTTTTCCCATCCTTTCCTCTTGGTAACACAGAATGGAACATGTGTTCTTTTTTCCCATAGATAACATATAACTAAACTTAGATTAAAATTTATTTTGCCTTTTGAAATCATGTTTACTTGGGAGTCAAGAAAGTTTAGATACTGTGTTAGTGCATCATGGAAGATGTAGTCTAACTTCTTAACCTGGATCATAACTTTTACTAGTGTCTCAATTTCTCAGTTGTTAAAATTTTCCTTCAAATTTTTCTCTGGTTTTATCTATTCTTATTTTGTAATCTATTTGAATAAATGCAACTTATTTATACATCTGTGCCCTTTATTCGCACGCATGTTATTGGTACATTTTATTAGCAAGCAACACTTCAGACCTCAGAACTGATGTGCAAGAATTTAGAGGATTCCAGATAGACAGTTACCACATTTGATGTTTCTATACATTTAGTACTTCACATGACCCATTAGCTTAGTTTTTCAGTCTTTCTTTTACCTTAGAGAATATTTTTTTAATTGTCAAAAAGGTTTGTTTTGTGTAAAGTGATTTAATAAACTCAATTACTGTTTCTTTTGGAAAGTTAAAATGATTCTGCCTACATTTTTCAACCGAAGTTTCTAATTAAAATAAATAGACTACAGAATAAAGACAGAGTTTTTCTGTCTTTATTTTCTGTCAGAGACAACTTCTGAAAGTTGGCATAGTACTTACATCTATTTGAAAAATATTTTTAGAATTTATTTTATTTTTATGTGCTTGTTATATTTTAACTGTCAGTTACTTAAGTTCAGAAAGAAAGGGTACTATGCTGTGGTATATATCTTTACAAGGGTAGTTTGTAGCATTTGTTAATCAAGAATAAATAAAATGGATAATTTCTGTATAGTATGTGTGTAGAAAGGAAGATGCACAATTTATATAAATATAGAAAGTACCAAACAGAATAAATTTTTAAATAAACTGTTTAAATCTGTGTTTAGTCACTTTACATAGTTACTTGGACTCAAAAGTGTAAGTGAAATGAAGATAATGCTATCTGAACTGAGCTCAGCATATCATGTCAGTCTCAGGCTTGAAATTCTATAGTGTGAACAGAGACTGAAGACTTTACATAAGGCTTTGTGTGTTTTCAATCTCCTTTCCCATAGTTTACTTGCATATCTTCTTTCTTTGACTGTTTTACTTAGTGTTCAGATACGTCATCATTCTGATATTGGTCTCCAAACAATGACTAGCTTCCTTTTGAATAAATGGTAAATACTGAAAATGAAAAATTAGTTCAGTGATTCCTTCCCTTTGACAACTGAATGATAATGAATTCTTGTTGGAAAAGACAGTGGTCTTTATAGCTGCAAATGGAAGAGAAATATTCACTAGGACAGCAAATATAGATGAGATTTCCCTATGAAAACAATTTAAATTGAATTTCTCCAGTTAAGCAGTGTGATTTCTTTGCCACAATTTTACCCTCCTCTGGTTAATTCAAGACAAGGGTGTTAGATATTTGGGGGAGGGGGAGCTAAAATCCAGGTATCTGCATCCTTACAGATGCATTCTTCATAAAGAAGTATTCTTTATACTGACTTGCTGTCTTTGGTTCAAGAACTTTATTCAAGGATAGATTGATTGAATTTCTTTTGAACTGAATTATAAGTTCCGGAGATGTCAGGTTGTTCTGTGGTGCTAAAAGTTGTTATGGCAGTGTATTATATTGTATGAGATATATAGTGTGAGTGTTTAAATTATGTTCTCCTATAGCTAGCAGATACTGATAGAATAAAAATATGTAATTTTGCTTATTTCTGTTAGACATTCTACTTTACAGCTCCAAAATTACTTCAAAACATTTTTATCGTTGGGTTCTAAAACAGGCAAAAATTACTATTTTGTACTTCCCCAGAGATAGAAATGAAAGTGAAAAATCCACTGGGAAGTAATTTGTTATTATTATATAAGATTAAAATAACATTTTTTTTTCTTTGACTCTGTTTCAATGATTCTTCTACAGCACAAAGCTTATGCATTACAAATAGACTCTAAAGCTTGCAGATCTTTTATGATTCATAAATAATTACAGAAAAGTAGCAATTTTTAGATTATGACTGCTCTTTTTATTATATGTGAGGTTTAAATGGGAACTTTTCTTCGTATCTCAGAGGAGTAGGATTTTCAGCTTGGAGGAAGTTAAGACTTATGTAGTTGGACAATTGGAAAGCACTACTTAATTTGAATTAACTTTAGACATAGCTTTGTGTTTTACTTCAGTATCTTTTGAATTTTTTAAAATCAATATCTTAGTAAATAAATGCCTACATACAAAATGCTTATGTTTATGAAAATAGTAGTGGTCTTCCATTCTCTCAAGAACAGAATAGTTTCAGATGTTTATATAATCAGTTTAAAGTGTTTCTGGAGACATCTTCCTCAAATAACTTGTTACTTTTCTTTTTTTTTTTTCCCTAATTTAAGGTCCTTTTGTTCTTGAAGGACTAGAGCCAAGTTCTTTGTATTACTGTGTAAAAGTGAAAAAAAGCTTCCAGTAAGCACGTATATAGATTTTGGTTGCTTTCATTTTGAGACAAATAAAAATCTGTATGAGTAAAGGAATTTAAGTTTCTTCCATCTTTTTATATTCTTTTCTCTTCCTCCACTTTTCAAATGCAGTTTCATCACATTGTTTAGACTCTATCTCTTTCCTTCATACTTACAGCAAGTCCTGCCATACAGAGCCTCATAAGTTTAGGCTAAGGAGCTTCTCTTGCCTCTTCTCCTCAAGGATAGATACAGTCTTCCTCCTTGTGACTTTTGTGCAAAAGGTCTGACAGTTGAGATTTACAATACAGTGCAGGACAGTTTAGCCATCCCTCTTTCATTAATCAAAATCCCAAAAACTTTGACAGTAGTAGGGAGTTAGAGACTCTACAAGAGAAAGAAAGATCAAGCATTCTGCCTTTTTGCACCAACATTATATGTGCTGGACATCAAAACCTGTGGTCTGTCAGTGCTCTTTAGAGCACCATATCTGCTTTATGGCTGCCTCATTGTATTAGTGAAAACACTGGTCTGATGTCAACATTTTCAAAGCTATGTATAACACAACTCCTACTGAAATTTTTTCAAATGATGCTCCTAAATTAATGTACTGACACTTACTCATATACTACTACTTGTTGAACGTTATTATTAGTCCATTTTCAAAATATTTCTCCACAGAGGATCACTGGATTGTAACACCTTCCTTTAATGATATTTTTTTTTATCAAATAGAATGCTATTCTATTCACCTTCTCCTTTCTGTATTACTCAGAATGACTTAGTTGTTTTTTGCAAGACTCCCTAGATTTTTGCTAAGGGCTCCTGTGCTAATCATCATCAGGTTCAAATAATAAGAATGTTTCATAGGACAACCTAGTTAGTAAATCAGAGGCAGAATATCAGTAGTGACTTCAGAAATGTGTTTTGCCTTACTTAGCTGAATTTGGAAAATTCAGGACTTTGGCACAGTGATTTATCTCTCTTCCTTTGTGGCTAATATTTATGACTGTGAACTGTCAATAATTTCATATTTCTTTAAAAATATTATAGATGTCTGTCCTGGTTTCAGCTGGGATAGAGTTAATTGTCTTCCTAGTAGTTGGTATAGTATTATGTTTTTGAGTTAGGTATAAGAAGAATGTTGATAACACTGATGTTTTCAGTTGTTGCTAAGTAATGTTTAGTCTGAAGTCAAGGATTTTTCAGCTTCTGATGCCCAGCCAGCAAGAAGGCTGGAGGGGCACAAGAAGTTGGGAGAGGACACAGCCAGGGCAGCTGACCCAAACTGGCCAAAGGGGTATTCCATACCATGTGACATCACATCTAGTATATAAACTGGGGGGAGTGGGGGCAGGGAGGTCACTGCTCGGGGACTAACTGGGCATCAGTCGGCGGGTGGTGAGCAACTGCATTGTGCATCACTTGTATATTCCAATCCTTTTATTATTACTGTTGTCATTTCAGTAGTGTTATTATTATCATTATTAGTTTCTTCTTGTCTGTTCTATTAAACCGTTCTTATTTCAACCCACGAGTTTTACTTCTTTTCCTGATTTTCTCCTCCATCCCACTGGGTGGAGGGGAAGCGAGTGAGCGGCTGTGTGGTGCTTAGTTGCTGGCTGGGGTTAAACCACGACATGGTGTGATATTCTTGAGTCTAGTACATGATCCCCTATAATATCTAGAACTTAATTTTATAGAATTGCTACCTCATCAACTCTTTGCCTCCTGAATTTCTGCAATTTATTATTCATCTGAAGTGTGGAAATATTCATTAATTCCTTTTGAATGTCATTTTGAATGTGCTTAGATGCCAACTGGGGTCAAACCATAACAATGTCATAGTTTAAACAGATATATCAACTGAGTAAGCATAAAAAAAAAAATTATTAATTATGAGACGAGTGGAGATTCAAAAGATTCTCCAGAGAATGCCTTTATATATGACAAAATTTGAGTGCACTGCTGGTGAGAAGTTAAACTGGTGTCAATAGAAGAATAGCGAACTAGTATTGTAATATCTTACTTCGGATTTGCAAGAAAGGTTTCAAACTATTTAGGCCTTAAGTTTAGAACATTCTTCTATATCGGTCTTTTTTAATATTTATTTCAATCACATTAACAGCTATAAAATTATCAATTTAAATCCAGAAATGGTTATTTCTCCCTCTTTAACATGTTTTCCATTAATTCATAATATAGATTAACCATGTAATCACGTAATGATACATCAGAAAATAAAAATGGATAGAAACGTGTCATAATGCAGAAGTGATTCCATCTTAAATTTCTGCAAAAATCTACTTTTTTTTCCCCCGACCTATCTTTCTCCATCTAAACCTACATCTCAGACTTCTCTTAATGTTCACCTTGATTATCTTACTCTCAAATTCAGTAGAACATCACCAAAATGAATCTCATTATTTTTTTACTTGTCTCTTTTATTCCTTTATTCTTGCCATGTCTTCTATAAATCTTGAAAAATCAATCTTTTTTTTTTTTTTTCTTGCCCATACGGTAAAGTAGTTCTCAGGCCAGACCTTTCTTTTGTACGTTTGCATGCAGCAGCGACCCTGTTTCTGTCTTCTGATAAGTTCATGAATCCGTTTCTTGAGCTCCATGTTCCTTGCTGGTTTGACCTAACATTTTAAACGTGTGCTGTTCTCTTATTGTGCTGCATCAGTGCAGGAAGGGGAGCAGAATGAAGCAACCATAATGCAAGGGGAAATGGTTAGTGGCCTGCTAAGCATTTAGACACACACAAGTCTATGGGGCTGGTTGGGATCCACCCAAGGGTTCTGATGGTGCTGGCAGAAGTGCTCACCAAGACACTTTCAACCATTTATCAGCAATCCTGGCTAACCAGGGAGGTCCCAGTTGACTGGAAGTTAGCAAATGTGATGCCCATCTACAAGAAGGGCTGGAGGGAGGATCTGGGGAATACAAACCTGTCAGTCTGACCTTGGTGCTGGGGAACGTTATGGAGCAGATCATCTGAGTGCCATCGCGTGGCACATGCAGGACAACCAGGCGATCAGGCCCAGTCAGCATGGGTTTATGAAAGGCAGGTCCTGCTTGACTAACCTGATCTTCTATGACAAGGTGACGTGCTTAGTGGATGAGGGAAAGGCTGTGGATGTTGTCTACCTAGACTTTAGTAAAGCCATTTCCCACAGCATTCTCTTGGAGAAAGTGGCTGCTCATGGCTTGGACAGGTGTACTCTTTGCTGGGTAAAAAAATGGCTGGATGGCCGGACCCAAAGAGTTGTGGTGAATGGAGTTAAATCCAGCTGGCAGCCGGTCACAAGTGGTGTTCCCCAGGGCTCAGTATTGTGGCCAGTTCTGTTTAATATCTTTATCAATGATCTGGATGAGGGAATCGAGTGCATCTTCAGGAAGTTTGCAGGTGACACCAAGTTGGGAGCGAGTGTTGATCTGCTTGAGGGAAGAAAGGCTCTGCAGAGGGATCTGGACAGGCTGGGTCAATGGGCCGAGGCCAATTGTATGGGGTTCAACAAGGCCAAGTGCCGGGTCCTGCACTTCGGTCACAACAACCCCATGCAACGCTACAGGCTTGGGGAAGAGTGGCTGGAAAGCTGCCCAGCAGAAAAGGACCGGGCAGTATTGGTCAACAGCTGGCTGAATATGAGCCAGCAGTGTGCCCAGGTGGGCAAGAAGGCCAACAGAATCCCAGCTTGTATCAGAAATAGTGTGGCCAGCAGGACTAGGGAAGTGATTGTCCCCCTCTACTCGGCACTGGTGAGGCTGCATCTCGAGTACTGTGTTCAGTTTTGGGCCCTTCACTGCAAGGAAGACATTGAGGTGCTGGAGCGTGTCCAAAGGACAGCAATAAAGCTGGTGAAGAGTCTAAGGAACAAGTCATCTGAGGAGCGGCTGAGGGAACTGGGATTGTTTAGTCTGGAGACAAGGAGGCTGAGGGGAGACCTTATCGCTCTCTACAACTACCTGAAAGGAGGTTGTAGTGAGGTGGGTGTCGGTCTCTTCTCTCAAGTAACAAGAAGAATGACAAGAAGAAACAGCCTCAAGTTGCACCAGGGGAGGTTTAGATTGGATATTGGGAAAATTTCTCCACCAAAATGGTTATCCATCATTGGAACAGGCTGCCCAGGGAAGTGGTTGAGTCACCATCCATGGAGATATTTAAAAGACGTGTAGACGTGGCACTTAGGGACATGGTTTAGTGGTGGACTTGGCAGTGTTAGGTTAACAGTTGGACTCAATGATCTTAAGGGTCCTTTCCAAACTAAATGATTCTATGATTCTATGTTTTAAGTGCTTTATTTCCATATCACTGTTCCTGTTTGAATCATGAGAGTATCATTAAAACTCCTTGATATTTTATTTTTGTGTTTTGTAGAAACTGTTAGTAACATTTGTTCACATTTCAACAGAGAATTTGACTCTGAAATGAATCCTAAAATAGATTTTTTTTGTTTCCCAGTTAAGAGAATTTACTGACTGTAACTGTTGTTATCAAAAACATTTTTTTGTTAGAAATTCTTCTGGGAAGTATTTTTCAATCAATTAATGATAAGTGAATTTCTCTTTGAAATTTGTTGTCCTGGTTTTGGTACTCTATAGAGGAAGGGAAACAAAATCTATTCAACATTTTAATTAAAAGAGATTTTGATAAAATTAGAAATTCAGGATCAGATGTTTAGTTTAGGATCATATGTTGACCCCCAGTCAATTTGGTATCTTAGTGATTTTCCTTTTGAAGACTTGGGTGAAGACTTGTTGTTGCCATGGAACATTCTGACTTCAATAAAATAAAAGAAAGCTAGGACACAAGTTTTTTATCAGCTATCTTAGAAATTATTCTTCCCCTGCTACTATATCATGTGAACGGTGGGATACCAGACAATGATATGCATAGTTTACATTTTTTTCTACTTGAGTAAACAAGCAGAAGATTTTTGTTAGAGGAAAAAAGTATTAATTTCATTTTGATGCTATTCTCTCTGTCTTAGTTCTCCATACTTGTGGTATTATTTTTAAGCTCCTTAGAACTGATACTACTCACAGTATATTAAAATACATTATAACATGTCAAGCACTGCAAAATGATTATCGAGTCTGTTGTTAACACTTTTCTTGTCTGAAAAAGAATCAACTTCAGAGTAAGATATCTTTCCACCAGCATCTGCAAAATGAGTGTGCATCTTCTGTGAAAGTACTTGTGCACACCCCCCCCCCCAACAAAACAAAAATCCCAAACCCACAGAAACTCAGAGATCTGCTTAATTTGCTTTGTTTTCTGTTTTTCGCAAAGATACTTATTTGCATTCTTAGAAGGGAGAACTGGGTGCATGTAATTGCAGTATTTTATTTGGTAACACTTTAAAGTTTAGTTCTTAAAGTTTGGCTTTACAAAAAATGTGTTTCTGCATTCTTGAGGTGGTAAAGCTTTATTATAAATGTACTAGTTGTTGAGGTCTTTTACATTTCTTTCTTTTGAAGGACCCTTTCTTTAAATATACAAACTATAGGAAACCTAAGTACAATATACATGTGAACCAGTTTAAAAAAGAGATTTTACTTTTTTTACACATTAATTGTACATTGAAATTTGCAATTGATCATCACTTTTAAGCAAAAAAAAAAAAAATTTCCTATTCTGTCTTCCTTTAAAAAGAAGCTGTGTTGAGAGCATTAAATATACCTTTTTTTTTTTTTTCTTCCTATAAATAATATTATTCTAAAGCCCTGGTAATCTTGGGCAGATTTTCTTTTTTCAGATAAGTGGTATCTTTGACTTGTGTTCATTAACATATTAAAATAGATTTTTTGTGACCATCTTCTGTGCATGTCAAGGTATTTGCTGAGATAATTAACATTATGGCAGTCTTGTTAATTTTGACTCATGAAAAAAATGAGATTTATCAGTGAAAAGCAGGGAATTTGAGAGGGTAAAAAACATGATAGTTTTATGAAACAAGGGCAGCTCATGTAATAGATGTGAAAGGTAGTTTTTGACAATGCCTACCTTTACTTAGTGTTATTATATAAACAAGGTACTAATGATTGCAGATGTTCTCAAAAAGGATTATTTTGATATGAACTCCTTTTTTCAGATACATATTTAGAACCTATTTAACATCTTACATCAGGCCTCATAAAGTCAATTCCTCAAAGTGTACAATTCCACAGATTAGAATGTTGTATCCAAGAGGGGAAGACAGGCTGCGAGAGACTAAGTTCAGGATTAAAATGCCTAAGTGAATGTTTTGGTAAAAGGTGCCTGTTGGAGCACTAGCTACGTAGGCTTCTGTTTTAGCCAATAGAGATCTAGTGCAAAAAATCATACCAGAGCTGAGAGAGAAATTTGACTTATCTTCTAAACCTGTGTCCAGTGGATTAATTCAGGTTAGATGCTCCATGATCTCAAGCACATCTGCATAAGGCAGCAGATGTCACAGAGGACATCCCTCCTATTCTAGAGCAACACATTTGAGGATGGGTTGGCTATTCGGGGTATCTTTTATGCAGTAGACACATTCAGGAACACAAAACACTTTTCTAGAACTTGGTCAGCTGAATTGCTCTTTAGGCTCCATCATCTGTATTGATTAGACCTTCACTGGCTGTGATGGGAGTTTAAACTGCTACGGATTAAGCCAGTAGCCCACACATAAGTGTCTGGTGCCACTTGAGCTTCCTTGAGCTGTCCAAGACCCCCACATAGTGCTGTCAGATCTAAGACCTATGGGAGACCCTTTCATTGATGGAACAGCAACTAGAGGCATGGGGATATCTTAAAGCATGTCACAAGCCCTAGTCCAATATAGAAAAGGGCTTGGAATAAGAGCCCAGGAGTCTGCCTTTTGGTGTTAGCTCACATGTAGGTTGTGCTTGAAGGAATTTTGAGGTTACAATCTATGTTTACAAAATTATATTTGTATTGCGCTTGCTACAGTATTCATTGAGTGTTAATCTTATTTTTTTTTAATTACTGTCAGTAAATGTGAGTAGATAAATTCCTCTCTCAGAAAAGTATACTAAGACTTTTCTGAATGCCGATACTTGTTTATACAAGCAAACATAGCTGTTTTCTCATGGAATTATGGTATTTTCCAATTAGTTTTCATTATCCCTGTCACCTATCATGCTTGTATTAGGAGCTGGAAAAAATAAGGATTACCATGAGAAACTATAATGTGAAAAACAGCTGTCTGAAGACCTTTATCCATTAAGAAAGAAAATAGTAATTTTGCTAACAGCGCCTTCATAACAAGTTTGTGTTCCTAGTTTTTCTGTACCTTTAAATAGATCATTTAAGTTGTCTGGATAGAATGCCTGTCTTTCATCTGGTTGTATAGTTTGTTGAAATATTTTTTCACTAGGCTAATAGCATGAGATAAATTATCTCACAAATCTTGGTTTAAATTAATCTTCTTAGATAAAACATCATGGGTTTTGTCCATTTTTGCCTGAGGAGTAACCACATCTATTCATCATAAAAATAAAAAAAAGGCCCAACAAATCTGCATGTACTTTAGTTTCACATTCAAAAATAGGCTTAATAAGGCCTATATTTTTTTTTTAAATACATGGTTTCTGTTGATGGGGCGGTTTACATGATGCATAATATTACTCATCAACACAACTTGTATTCACAGACAGAAAGTTATTTTTCATTTCTTATGTGAGGGAATATTCAAGCTGTTCAGACTAAGGAAAATAAGAAAGGAGAGAGAATGTAAGTACTACTGTTTGAGGTGGCAAAGGTAAGTGTTACACAGATCTTTAATGAATAATAGGAAGAAGTGAGTGATCATGTGAGTGTAGTAGATAATGTAACAGGCTTAGAACCTTATGTCAAGGGAAATCCAGTGGGACTCACTTCCTTTCTGGTGGGACTCGAACCCACTAATGCGCCTCTGTTTCTGGTGGGACTCAAACCCACGCTTGTGCCTCGGGTGTCCACCGCTGACTGAGGAGAGAGACACGGACAGAGTATAGAATTACAAAGGATTTTTTCTTAAGCAATGCACACGTGATGCCCCAGCCTAGTGCTTGGGCACCCTGATATTGAGGAAGGCAGGGTTTATATATGTTACAATACAGTTGTGTAGACTAATTAAATCACCTGTGTTAAGGGGTAGGCTAATCATTTACCATTGTTTGTGTAATAAGTGCGTGCTTATCCCATGCAGAATCAGTGTGTGCTTATCCCATGCAGGTGGTTAGCGGTGTGTGTTAATCTTCATTGTTCTAAACCTGTGCAGGTGGAGTGGTTTTGTACTGGGTTCTGTCCATTGCTGTTTTGAGAACCTTGAGTTCATTGCTAGGCTTGGGTCACAATACTTTTCTATTGTCTGAGAGTGTTTCTTTGCAATCTGCTGATGTTGGTTCTTAACACTTCACATCTACATTTTTTAAATGAAGGTGTGTGCTGGTTTTGGCTGGGATAGAGTTAATTTTCTTCATAGTAGCTAATATGGGGCTATGTTTTGGATTTGTGCTGAAAACAGGGTTGATAATGCCAAGATGTTTTTGTTACTGTTGAGCAGTGCTAACACAGAGTCAAGGCCTTTTCTGCTCCTCACCCCACCCTACCAGCGAGGAGGCTGGGGGGGGGCACAAGGAATTGGGAAGGGACACAGCTGGGACAGCTGATCCCAACTGACCAAAAGTATCAAAGGGGTATTCCAGGCCATATGGCGTCATGCTCAGTATATAAGGCTGGGGGAAGAAAAAGGAAGGGGGGACGTTCAGAGTGATGGCGTTTGTCTTCCCAAGTAACCGTTACACGTGCTGGAGCCCTGCTTTCCTGGAGATGGCTGAACATCTGCCTGCCCATGGGAAGTGGTGAATGAATTCCTTGTTTTGCCTTGCTTGCGTGTGTGGCTTTTGCCTTACCTATTAAACTGTCTTTATCTCAACTTATGAGTTTTCTCACTTTTACCTTTCCGATTCTCTCCCCCATCCCACTGTGAGGGAAGTGAGTGAACAGCTGCGTGGTGCTTAGATGCTGGCTGGGGTTAAACTATGACAAGGTGAAAAGTGTTCAGGACTCCTTCAGAGGGAGGGTTTCAAGGTCTAGAAGTAAGGCTAAAGAAAACTGTGAAATTTTAGGTAAAATGTCATCAAATAAATTATATTACAGGGAAATATTTTAATGTTATGTCCTTAATACACTGAGGAAATCTCAGCTCAGTATACAAGATGTAATAACATATACTGAATTCTGAGCACTCACAAACCACTCATTGGTTTTCAGTTTGAATGAGTGTCATTGAAAGGAAGATAAATACTCAGCTCAGCAGAAGCTGTAACATTTTACCTGTCTTTGAATAATTTTCACCCACAGAATCCATAAATCTATCTTGATTTTGGAGTTTCCAAGTCTTCTTTGCTCATAGATTTCATTACAAAATGTCTTGTTCAGCTATAAAGCTTTCACACTTTTTATAATAATTACTCCTTTCCTTTTATGAGTTTACATCGGATACATTGAGCAGTTTTGCATTACAAAAGTGGAACTTAAATTGTCATTTAATACGTAACGTACTTACAGAGGAGTCTAAGCTCGTCTCTAAGTACAAAATTTAAGCTACGTTTTTGACAAACTATGTGAGAGTTAATTTTTTTTCAAATCTTAGATCTAAGCTAGCATCTGCAACTGAATCTAAGTTGTCACATGATAAAAATGTTAATCATGCTAAACTTTTTCTATATATAACAGAAACTTGAAGTCTGATCCTTTGGGGAGATGATGTTTTGAGGGGTAACCTTCTATAAACCACATAGTGTTTTGGCAAGTCTGCAGTTAAGATATAGTTGTTGCTTGAACCAGCAACTCTGGTGAATATAGATGAATATAGATGGTAAGCTGAATGCCTACTGATCTGCTGAAGTTTTTGTATGTTATTTTCTAGTATCTTGCCATTTTATTTTATTTTTACCTACGCTCTTTAAAAAAAAAAAGACAACACAATTCCCTTTTTTCTGTACTCTATGTATATGTTTAAAATACTACTGTTTGTATTTCAGTTTTCTTATCCTTATCTGCTTGTATTTTCAGCTTTCTTATGTTTTGTTTATAATTTATCTCTTTCCTGATTTATCTGTTTAGCCATTTGAAGGCCATCTGTTGTGAGTGCATTTTTATTTCTTGGTATATATTTATTTACCTTGCAGATTAAGCATTACTGTTCTATGCTGAACCATTCTTCTCTGAATTTTCAGTAATCAATATTAGTTACATTTGTTATGTTGGCTGTTTTCCAGCACAACCCTCCCTTTAAACAAAGCTACTAATTCACGTTATTTAATATTTAAAAATAGTATTCCAACTCCTTCCAGTTATTCTGTCATCATAAAGTATCCATAATTCTTTAACTGTTAAGTGCCTGTAATGTATTTTTCATGTGTATGTTTACTGTTTTAAATGTTCATATTATCTTCCAGTTATTATTGTTTGCATGCTTTCTTTTCCTCATTAAAGTAGCATTTCATTTCTGTGTGAAATCTTTCCTGGGGTCTATAGGAAAATTTATTATGATAATTTGTAATATGCCAGAAGATATCACTTGTGCTTTTTGTGCCTTTCAGTCTAATTGCTAATTCATTAATCCACAACTTCAAGTGCTCTGACCTTTTATTTCCAATGTCATTTGTCCCAAGCTGAATAAGCAGCAGCAGGTGTCCCCCTGACAAGCAACTAACTGTGTCTCTTTTGTTGCTTGAGCTTCTGTTTTTCACTTCGAGCAAACTGAATATATTCATAGATTTACAGAACCTCCCTGCAAATTCTTATCTTGCGTGTCTGAATTTATCAATGTAATTCACTTATATATGCCATACTATGCATCTTCTGTTGCTTTTTTTTTTTTGGTTTGCTTTAAGGTGAACGATCAAAGAGATGGTCTTCTACATGACCATAGAATTACTAGCAACTATGGCTTTATTACTGCTTCAAACCAACAGCCAAACATTGGTCTCTATACTCACTTACAAGATGACACTTAATTTGCATGTCTACTTAGTCACTTTCTAATAAAGGCTGTATATGATGTTCCCAT
Source organism: Harpia harpyja (assembly GCF_026419915.1). Classification (NCBI taxonomy): domain Eukaryota; kingdom Metazoa; phylum Chordata; class Aves; order Accipitriformes; family Accipitridae; genus Harpia; species Harpia harpyja. Next base: position 13,744,730 of record NC_068942.1, on the reverse strand, counting down.
GGAAAAATGTACAAACAGATCCTAACTCAGAGTAAATGTTATGCAGAAAATAGATTTCAGATAGAGTGCAGCAGAAAGTATTGCAAAAGGCCATGAAAAAATGCCAGGGAAATCTAAAACCTCAGTAATCTAAAATGTCAAAGAAATCCCAAGCCAGAAGCTTAGCTCAAGTGTGCAAAATTTATGTATTAATTCAGTGAGGAACATAGCAGAAGTGCATGTATGAATTCCTTATTAAATTGCAGGCAAGGAGTGTGTTACTGATTTCAAGTACAGGACACACTGAAGATGTAGTTTTCAACAAAAGAGCAGTTGAGAGTGAGCAATTATTTTCCAAAGAGCAAGGAACTTCCACACAGTCTGCATTTAGTAAAGCAAGGTCCAGCAATATTTCTAATACTACAGTAAGACACAGAGAATAATAATGTATACACTTTTTCTTAGTAGTCATGAATGTTATTACATGATCTTTTGAGCTGATCACTTCCTATGTTTCCCAAAGACACCGGATGAAAGATTTTAAGTATATTCTCAGTTATTTGACACCCAAAGTGGTAGGAGACTTTGACAGTAGGGTCTTCTCAATAAGTGCTCTGAGATGTGTGGATTTTTTCTGATGATCTGTACTCAGGGGGCTGTTTATCTGAAATGTCTTGAGACTAGGAGTAAGTGAATATTGCCTTCTTGTCGTTTAACTACAGTATGCCTAAGTAATGGTTTTCACAGTTAGGGTATTATGGTTTTCTAATTTTAATTTTCACAATTTTAACCACTACTAATGAATATTTTTCTTTTAAAATCACTTTTCTGTTGCTATGTTAAAATAACCTGTCTTCTTTTTCTATTTCTGTTTTTTTCTATTTTTCATTCTACCAGTCTTATCAAATCCTATCAGTGAATTGCCAGACTCAAGCTTACTTTTTGGAGCAACATCCATACTCTGTCTTTTGGCATTTCTGCTAGATAACTCAGGATTTTATTTAAAGTATAGATAAAATTCAGGTAGTATCCTAATTTACTTTAGTAGCCAGGATCCCTTGTGATAAATAGCGTGTATTACCATGTAAAACTGTTAGTTTGTAATTTCTGTTCCTTCCCTTGACTATTTTCCTGCCTGCCTGCATTGATAAATAGGATATTTGCCCGCTTGCCCCCCACTCCCTCTTTTATTTTTTTCTTTTCTTTTTTAGGTGTGGCTCATCACAGCTTCACAAGTTTCTGGAAATTGTGGGGAATCATTTCAAATATTCCTTGAGAAGTTACTGCCAAAAGAATGCTAGCACTGGGCCAAATCAAGTGTGAATTAGGGGCCAAATATTTTAGATACTGGGTGAAAGAATTAGTACATAAGCATTAACATAGAATATGTTTTAAGTCTAACCAGTATAATCCCCATTTATAATTATTAGCTATTTGGACATGCGTAGGTAATGCACTTGGTTATATAAAATGATTAAGTTTCAGTTACAGATAAAAACTGTACAGTGAATAATTGGCATTCATTTTCACTGCACTGCCAGTGAACTGAATCATAGCCCATCAAGGCAGCAGCTGAAGTTTTTCAAATGAGACTCCAAAAGATAACTCTTTAGCTCAAGCATCATCTATGCTTACAGCAGTGATTAGAAACTGATGGGATCCAGGGCTACAGCTGTATTCATAAAAGTGTTACATTTTTCATATCCTCATACAATTATCTGATCTTTACAATCACTTTTGTTGCTATAATGATAGTGAAGAATGGTAGAAAATAACATGGGGATTATTGTTTCTATGTATATGTCTGCTGAAGTGAAATACATGTGAAAATTAGAATTCTCTAATAGCAGTGTTAATTTCCATTGGGACTTATCCCTCTTATTAGGTAAATTCATGTGTCCACATTTTTATTCTGTATCTTCTGGTTCAGAAAAGGTTGGTCGCTGGGGTTGGCCCCATTTAGTAGAAATTAAATTACCTGGAGAAAATTGATGAAACAACTTCTCTATTCAAAGATGTGCTTTTCCTCCAAGGAGGTGATTTGCAATTCTGTTTTTCATGTCAAATCTTCAGCAAGTTATTTTTAGAGCTTGTCATGAATCTGTTCATTCAGTCTATTTCTACAATATCTATACTTCATTGTACGGTACTTGATCACTACAAAGATCAAAATAAGTTCAGCTGTACAGGGAAAGTTGATTGGTACCAGTTTTCCCAATCATCCCTTAGTCCTCCTCTCTGCCTACTTAGATCTTATTTTAACCTCATTCCTCCTAGAAGTAATGATTAAGGAGTTTGATTGCATGCTTGGTAGATCAGGAATTCAGAAATTCTACTCATAAATGTGAACATGGCATACTCTGAGCATGTTCATAAGAAATGTTGCTACTTAAACTTTGCTTGGATTTTCTTCATTTGGAAATGGTAACAGAAAGATTTTGAAAGACTTGCAGGGGACCTATATAAATCAACTACAGGTGTATTCATGAAGCACAATTAACACAACCAAATGAATTCTTAATATTGTTACTGATACTAAAAGCTCGAAAAAAAAAATTTCAAAAGCTCTGTGCTGCAATTTGTCTTTTGCTCATCACCAAAGAATTTCAACACATCTCAAAGTGAACATTTCATGGAAGGCAGGGAGGAGGGCCTGTGGAATCTTGGAGTATGTCAACTTTCAGCAAAGCAACATTTTGGTAAAAGAGTTTCAGAATGTGCTGGCAGGAGATGTGTCCCTGGGAATGGTGCCCAAAATAGAACAACACTCATACTGTTTGGGGAACTGAAAGGTATTAATTCTGATCTGTTCTTCTTACAAGATCAAAGATAATTCAGTTGTTTAAGAAAATTATACAAAAGTCAAACATTCAGAGTTAAAAAAAAAAAACAAACCATCACTGCAGCTTTACTTAAGTCCAAAATACACCAAATGAAACTGATTGTGGGTGTGCATGTGTGTGTTAGGAAGAAAATCGTGTTACTTTGTCACAATAGCTTGAAATAGATTTGCACAGTCAATTTTTATTCTGCTATTTCCCAGCCTCTGAGGGCCTGATTAACAGTAATGTGTGGTAACCTCCAAAGATGAGTAACTTCTCTTCCTGAGAATGTATATTGGTGCGAAAAAAATATATATACACATACGCATATGCATATCAATGACTGCATATAGGTGCTTGTAAAGAATGAATGTATATTTTTGTATGAATGTGTGGGGCATGATACTCATAAAGTGCTAGTAGAAACTGTGAAACAGTATAGATACCCATTAGAATTTTTTTAGTCAGGATATTGGATAAATAAGTGACATGCTGAGACAATGTTTTATGTATAAAACCCACATAATTTAAAAAAAAAACAAATTTTTCAGGTTATAAAGTCAAGTTTAAAGAAATGAAAAGTATTAAGCTTGAAGAAAGATTTTTTACTTCTTGCTCTGCTTTAGAAGTATATACAATAATCTGTTATTGGAAGTAAAATGTTTATTTATAGTATGGAAAATAGGTTGTTAACTAGAAAGCCATTTTGTGCCTGAGGCAATGTAGATTTTGCCTTAAAAATAGAAGACTTAGATGTATTTTGTGAGATTTTTTTGTTATGTGGATTGGTAAAGAATGCTACACTTATTCTAGAATAAGTGTCTTGTCAAAAATGTATCAAAATCTTGTATACAAATCTTCAAGTCATTCTTCAAATGCATGGTAATTAATTATCTTTACTAGTTTTTAAACTTAGAAAAATAATTGAGCTCTTTCAAAATGTCATGTGCAGCATTCAGCCCTCAGCCCTGTCACTTCCACCTCTTTATGATTTTCAAGTCAGTTTGAAAATGATCCTTCTGGCCCTCAAAAGAGCTATTGCAATACTGTAGTATTTCATAATTCCAAAATGTAAAAGCAAAACTAGTGTAAGATCTACACTTATTGTTACAGTGTAATAATAAAGAAAAGATAAAATAAAGGGTCAGTTATGAAAAGCCACTACAGAAGTATAGTGTCATTGCTCTTCTCTGGACTAATCCTGTTGCTATTAGAGAACTGCATAAAGGTGATAGAGTTTTGCTGAAAGAACAGTAGCAGCTTAGATTACAGTGGCAGCATGATTTCAGATGTGTGCCTGAATCACAGAACTAGAACCAGGCACCAGCAAAGAGTGCCATTGTACCAACAGAGCTTTGTGGGACTGAGAAATAGCACATTTCAATTCTAGACTTAATGGTCCTGTATCTAACTTGATATCATGTTCTCTCTATAACTTCTGTTGAATTATTTGCTATATTTAAATGTTTAAATTCATCAGTTTGAGGTGTCTTTAAGAAAATTATTCTGTAGTGTAGCCATCAGACAAGAATATTTTCCTTTTTCTCTTAATTCCCACTGTACACCAGTAATATAGAAATAAGAGAAATGAGATAGATGCCATATTTAGTATTTAAATTCCTGTAATATTTGAGCAATTTCTGGTTGTCTTTGTAATTTTAAAAATTATATTATCTATTTATTTAACTACTTGTAGCTTGCCAGGAAATCAACAATATTACAGACAGTTGTAGGAGACTATATGCCAAACCTATTTTCATTAGTTGCAAACTTTCTTTCTCTGTCTGCTTCCAGAATAGAAATAAAACTGCAGGTTTGTTACAGAGATGTGCGTAGAGAATTGGAAAGAGAAATTACTTACACTACAGAATCAAAGAATTGTTGAGGTTGAAACTGACCCTAGAGATCACCTAGTCCAAATCCCTGCTCAAAGCATAGTCAACTAGAGCAGGTTGCCCAGGGCCATGTCCCATCAAGTTTTGACTGTCTCTAGGGATGGAGACTCCACAACCTCTCTGGGCAACCTGCTCCAGTGTTTGACCATTCTTAGACTGGTTTGACTCACCAGTGCTGAGTAGAGGTCAAGGATCACCTCACTCAACCTGCTGGCAATGCTTCTGCCTAATGCAGCCCAGCTGCTCACCATCCTTCCAGCATGTGTACTGGTGCCTGGGTTTATGCTTCCCAGGTGCAGCATTTAGCATTTTCCTTATTTGAACTTCATGAGGTTCCAGTCTGCCTGTTTCTCCAGCCTGCTGAGGTCCTTCTAAATAGCAGCTCTGGTCTACCAGCCATACCTCCCAGTTTTGTACAACATGGATATTTGCTGAAGGTGCACTCTGTCCACTCATCCAGCTCATTAATGAATATGTTAAACAGTATTGGTGTGGGTGTTGACCCCTGGAGTACACCACTAGTGACTGATCTCCAGCTGGACTTCACGTTGACCCTTTCAGTCCAACAGCTCAGCCAGTTTTCATTTAACCTCATCATCCACTTATCTAGTCTGTACTTTGTCAGTTTGTCTCTGAGGTTGTTATGGAAGACTGTTGAGAACCTTGCTAAAGTCAAGATAAACAACATTCAGCGCTCTCTACTCACCCACCAAAGCCAGTCATTTCACTGTAGGAAGATATCACGCTGGTCAGACAATATTACCCCTTTATAAATCCATGCTGATAACATTCAGTTATCTTCTTGTCTTTAATATGACTTGCAGGATTTGCTCCATCACTTTTCCAGGAATTAATTTGACACTGAATTGCCTGTTTTGAAGACAGGAGTGACATTTTTTTAATTTCAGTCCTCAGAAACCTCTCCTGATCTCCACAACCTTTGAAAGATAATTGGGATTGGCTGACATTAGCCAGCTCCCTCAGCACTCATGGGTGCATCCCATCAGGTCCCATGGACTTGTGTATGTGCAGTTTGTTTACATGTTCCTTCACCTGATCCTCCTCCACTGAGGGTTATGTCTTCCTTGCTCCAGATTTGCTCTGTAGTCTCAGAGACCTGGGAATTCTGAAGATCAGTGTTCTTACCAGTAAAGATTGAGGTGAAGCATGCATTAAGTACCTTGGCCTTCTCCATGTCCTTTACCACCAGGTTCCCTGCCCCATTCAGCAGCAGTTCCACATTTTCTCTAGTCTTCCTTTTGTTGCTTGTGTACTTGTAGTAGCCCTTCTTGCCCTTGGCATTCCTCACCAGGTTCAACTCCAGATGGGCTTTGGCTAGCCTAACTCTGTCTCTGCATTCCTGGACAGTTTCTTGTTCTGAGCTCATTTTATTTACTGTCTTCCACATCTTTTTGTGCAAGTTGACATAGAGCAATTCTTCTATAGTCTTGCTACTTCGAATAATTAATTTAGTGTCATCCATAAATGTTGTTATATCTGTCCACTTTCTAATTGGGCAGTAGTTAGGCTAGGAATTTGTCTACATCTGCCTGTCATGCCGATCAATGTTTTTTCTTGTTATATTATGTGTTCTTACTCATTATGTATTTGTACCCTCTGTTAATCCTTGTCTTCCAGAATGAAGCAGAACTTCACATAATACAAAGAATAAATTATAACAGTAATGACATTTTTAAGTGTTTCATAGATTTCATCTTATAAATATCAAAAACATTTTAACTCAACCACCACAGATTTTATCCTTAGGATTTGCATTTTATTTTTATTAAAGCTGATTGTTAATAGTTTATCCTGGTATCTTCAGTACTTAAATAATGCCTAGAGCTTGGATAAGCTTTATTGAATTTAAATAAATGTAACGAGTTTTTCAAATGAGTTAGCTTACATATACCCTAGGCAGAACAGAACTAAGTTAGGATCTAGTGCATAACAACACTACTAACATTTTTCTTCCTTAGGTTTGTGACAATATTTTGGGGTAATAAAATATGTACTGTATTAGCCATTCCTTTATAATTATGGCACATGTAAACCATTGCATGATATATAATGTTTTAAGAATATACACAATATAAAAACACTTCTGTTTTTATTTCATATATGATGGAGTTCTCTAAAAAGATCATTTTTTGTTATTGTTTATAATAATGATCAATTTTAATTAAAGCCTAAGGCACTGGAATTTAATGATTCATTGATCAGTGTGTGGATTCTTTTAAAAATAAAGTCTTTTGATAGCTGCATCAAAATGCAGCTGGAGGGGATGAGTGTACAGGAGGTTGATTTTGTCCATATTAATGGGTTTTATGCCCTTAATTAATTATGCTGATGAAATGATAGATTTCAAAAAGTTGTCAATTGAGAATTGTTAATCAATAAGAGGTATTATATCCTGCAGTGATCTAGTCCCATCCAAATTATATGCAAAAACATTATTAATCATTTTGATTCCCTTGTAAGAAATTGCAAATGACAAAGTGATACAGAAAAGGGGGAGCAAGTAAAATTTGATACAAGTCAAACTTGATTGCATGATGAAATGAATTCACTGAAACAATTTGATAAAAACTCATATATCTGAGAACAGAATTCATGTCAAAATCAAAAACTGTGGGGTTTTTTTGTCCTGAATGCAGTAACTGAAAATCTAGGTGACAGAGCTGGTTAACAACTGGAAAAAAAACACTTGCAGGAAGTTGCAGTAAATCTGGAAAGTATAATGATAAAAATGCTAGCTACAAAAAAAGAGTCAATGTTACCTCTGTATTTTATTTCAAGAAGCTGCGCTGGAGCATGGTGTCCAGTAATTTTCATGTTTAGAAACCACCTCTGGTACAAAAATACAGTTTCGGAAAAAAAGAGTGTGATAACTGTAAAGAAGAACTGTTACATTTTAATTAAGTACTCTCATAATTTTTATTTTTTTTTAAGGGGGGGAGTCTCCCTTTCCTGAACACTGAGCCACAATATCTACACTGTCTTGTAAATACTGTGTTTGGCACTTTGCCCTTTCTTTGGGTATGTGAATCTTGCCCTTCTAAGCATTAGAAGAGTCCTTTGTGGAAAACTCTGCTGGAGTGAAGTGATAAGAAATAAGGCTGAGATTTTATTATTGTTGTAATTTATCGTCATCCATCTTCCTGCTAAGTGTAGTTTCATGGTCCACTGCCTCTAGTCCTCTTACATACAATTTCTGTAACTGTTGATTAAAAAAAAGTTGGTTCAAAATACTTCCGTGGAACAGCATCCTATAAATCAACAAATAGAAACTTTGTGACTATTTTGAATGGGTACTCATGTTACATCTATTCAGCTATTAAATCTAATCCATGCTGGCATAGCTAAATGAGAATGGACTAGAAAAATTCCTAGGTTTACTAACCTTGAATAAGAGGAGATAATGTAAATTAACTAATTACAGAGTTCCTGATGGTTTTAGTACTAGTATTTTTCCTTGACTAAACGTTCAGAGAATAACAAAGAAGCAAACAGAAAACAATACCGAAAGTCAGTTCTAGACACTGCTAGGTTAATCAAAAGATATGCTCAATCCTATTCAAAAGCCATTGTAGGAAGGTTTCCAAATGTTTTTGTGTAGTTGAATTCATGTAGCAAGTTGTTTCTGTAATATTGAACAGCAGGCAAATTTCCTCTGCAGAACAGTTTGCCTTGGTTTTTTTTTTTTTTTTTTTTTGGAGATCTGGATCTCTAGGGAGATGATCTTGTTGGTTACTAGATCAGGACCCTCCTCTAAAGACTTGAGGGCTTGTAGCTGACACAACCATTAGTTACCGCAGCTGTTCAAGACTTTGCCAAGAAGAGTATTAGCCATGCTGACAGAAGGATGTCTAAAGAAATGAAACAGCTATGAAATACTACTGAGTGTCAGTAAAATGAATCTGAGTAAACCATCTTTCAGTAACTTTTTGTTGCTGAACAGTAAATACTGAGAAGCAGCTCAGCAGTTAGAAACCCATGTGTAACTTGAGCCAGTACCTGTTGAAACTGTCATCATGTTACTGTATTATGTTAAATTATTATGTTAATAAAGTAACAACTGCTAAAGTTGCATCTATTTATGATATTGTTAGCAATTAATCTTAAATTATAAAAGTCAAGATCCCACAAATAAGAAGGCATGACATCTAAACTCGGCTATCTAGTCTGGACTTGTTTTGGACTTTATGGTATGTTACTTACATTTGGCAAAGGTAGCAACCTCTAGTAGCAGCTTTCCAGGACCTGTGAGGAGGTTATCAAGGAGATGCATCCGGGCTTTTCACAGTGGTGCCTGGCATAAATTGAAAACCTCCAAGGATGGAAATTGCATAACCTCTCTAAACAACCTGTTCCACTGCTTGTCTGTAGAAACTTTTTCACTATGTGGACAGACAAGCAGTGGAACAGGTTATCCAGAGAGGTTACGTAGTCTCCATCCTTGGAGGTTTTCAAAACTGACTGGGTAAAACTCAGAGCAACCTGGTCTGATCATGTTGATGACCCTGCTTTGAACAGGAGATTGAACGAGAGACCTCCTGATGTCTCTTGCCACCTGAATTGTCCTACAATCCCATGAAAGGTAGTAGAAAAACATGAAAAACAATTTATATCAAAATAATGTAAGTGGCTAGTTAAAATAAAGACACAGGGTGTAAAATTTTCTATAATGTAGCAGCATGAACAAGGCAGTTTAGGATAGATCACAAGCTTAAAGTCAAACTACAGATCTTAGTTTTTCAAATCAGTGGCAGGGAAGTGCACTTCTGTGAACAGGAGTGATGCATAAGCTCTCTGTGCATTAAAAGCTTGTTAGATGGGTTTAAATTACTGAAGCTGGGCATTAGTCTTCCTCTGTCTAGCGTAGGGATGCATTTTCTCCACAGGGAATGTAACTGAAATTTAGCGCTCAGTTTAACAATCCCAAAAATTTGAGGTGGCTGAAGAAGTTTACATATTGCCTTAGGGTCTTAGGCTGAAGAGCTGACATAGTGGATTAAAAAGAAGCCTTATGAATTTTTCCTTTTAAAAAATTATCTTCCTTTTTTTTAAAAAATATTTACAGGCAGTAAGTGTATTCCTGCCCATATAGAAGTAAAATTACTAAAATGCATTTTCAGTGTATGTGTATACTTCTATGTATATTATACAATCACAATCTGATTGGATTGACTGTATAAACAACAGAGAACAGATATAGATTTTATCATTCCCCTGCATTTTTAATGTAATAATTACATGGATACTAAATCAATGCAAAATATTAGCAGCAAAATTCTTACCAGAAGACTCCATTAACATAGGCTAAAGAACTCCATTATTATAGCAGAATATTCTGTAGTTGTAGAGTCTAATTAAAAATAACTATTGGCCATTTTGTGGTCGCTATGTCTAGATTGTATTTAAACTCCTTTGAATTCCTTTGAATAAAATAGGTGAGACAAAAGTTTTTCAGAAAAGGATCATCAAAAGAAAATTCAATCAGTGTTTGTTTTTCCTTTCCCCAACGTTATTAGTAGAAGTTATTAAATGCTTTCAAAATTCAATTTCACCCAAAATTAATGTGGCATTTTTTCTAGGTTATATTTTATAGAGCTAATTTTCACATAAAAAATATCAATATCTGCAAATACAAACTTATACATGCTATAGCCCATGCACTACTCAACATTTATGTGCAGATTTCTTGCTGAAGTTTTTTGTAGCTGCATGCATAGATTGACTTAAGTATAATTTTAAAACTTGTCTTCTTAGAGGTTATGTACCAAATTTCAGCCCTGTGCAACTGAGAAAAAGGTCCTCCTTTTTTTCTTCAGATGTTACTTTATGTAAAATTGTCAGTCAACAAGCTGCTTGGAAGTAAAATGTAAATGAAGAAGCAAAAGAGGAGGATTTTAGCATGCCTTAGGGGCTTCTGTAGCAGAAATAAATTGTGTATACCTTGAATTGTTTGTTTGTGAGTGAACATCCTACAACTGCACATGGCAGCAAGACGGGGAAACCTTTACACAGCTGTGAAGAGAGTACGTGCAGTCCTCATATGGCACAAAAAGAAGGGAAGGTCTGGCAATCCCTGTTCACAGAGTTCTGCAGTAATGTAGAAAGTAGACCATACTGGGAGTGCATATGCTAGTATGAAGGGAGAAAATATCATTACCCTTTAAGATGGAGGGTGAAGATGGAAGATCAAGTACTATTGAGAATGTACTGTTAAAAGTAACGTTCAAAATAACTGATGCACTTTGAGAAAGCATGGTGGGAATAACTGTCAATGGTTCAGCTGACTTTGTAAAGTGTCCTGTAGACTACGATAAATTCTGTTTCTTCCTCCCTCTTGTCCTGGATATTCTCTTCCTTGCTGCAGAACCTCTCTTTGAAAAACTGTCAAGATGGATGCAGAATGTGAGTGCCATTCTCCAATTTATCATGCTGTATCTTTGAATGGTGGAGTGAATGCAGGATTGTGATTTCCTCACACTTGACATAATTAAAATAAGAATTTACTGTGAGGAATATTTTTTTCCAGTCTGTGCCATCTACCGTTGGCATTATTGTCTGCAGTGCGCTCCTTCATCACATGGTATGACTACGATTTGTGTTGCTGTACAACTCTTGCATTTTGCTCAGGACTACACCTTGTGTTGGAATGTCCTTGTCAGACTTACTTGTTTCTAATTACTATTTTAACCTTTAGTTGGTGCAGAATTTTTCTCTGTAGTGACTAGCTTATCCTCACCACTCCTTGGATGCTGTCATAAAAAGGCCTTCATCCCAAGTACTCTAAGGTCATGAATAAGTGCTGTTTAGGATTATGCTTTCAGATAAATAATTTTTTTTTTCCTTTAAATAATAGAATTATATATACGTTCATTCTAAAAAATGGATTTGTACATCATTGCCAAGTGAGATAAATATTCTTTGTTATGGAATTTATCAGAAAGCCATTTTAGGATGTACTCATTTGTTGATGTTGATAAATGTAGATTGATAAAATCCTAATTGTACACCATTCCTCTCCAATTCATCCTGATAAATTAACTAAAGAGAATTCTCTTAGTTGTATTGCTTCATTGTAGAAGAGTGTAGGAGGCCCTGGTACTGCACTTCTGGAAACTTGGCCCCTTATTTCTCCTACTTTCAAGTAGTGCCATTTCAGAATGAAATAATTGCCAGGAGAATTGAATATTTTGGAGATAACATATATTAGCAAAAGTGGTTACATGAGGCAATACTACATTTTTATGTCTTTCATTCTAGCGGCTAGTTTCCTCAGTAAAGACTCTGGATTTTATTTTTGTTGAGATGCTTAATTTTTGTTCTTATGGTGATTTACTAGTTCAAGAATATTGAAATGGAGTTACTAAAGCTCTGAAGAAAATCTTGATATATCAAGATACAGACCTATATTTTGGATCTCTGCCTCCCAGGTTGGGATATCTGATTGTCCGGTTCTGTCATATGAGACATGCATTGTTTCTTGTTTGGTTATTTTTCTAATTTCATCTGCAACTTCCCTAGAGCTTTGCTCAACTGCAGATAGTTACAACCTATATTCACTTGTATATGGTTTTGTTTTCATCTCATGATCAAGGGTTGGATTTCCTATAGTATTTGTTAAAAGAAATGATTTGTTAGTGTTTAAGGCTCTGTCAGTGTTTTAAGACTAAAATTCACAACTGCCAATAGCCTTCCAAAAGATCTATTTTCTCTGTCTTTGGGCAGCTGCATCTTCTGACAGTCTCTAGTGAGTTGCCTTCAGAATCTTAGAGTAAGGACTGCTGGTTGCCTCACAAACTAATAGCTTCAGTTGTTACATTTCTCAAACCTCTACATGTTGACCCATAACTTTTAATTCAGATTAGTTTTGGTTTCTTACTTTACTGTTTTCTTTCTGCATCAGCTTGAATATCATCAGTAATATGCAATCCATAAAAACTCAGCTGCTGTGGAATAAAGCCTCACTGGTCTGATTGATACCTATAAGTTCTGAATACCAATGAAAATGAAACGTATGTCATGTTTTTGAACAGTAAACCCTTACCAAATTAAATGAACAGTGCCAATAGAGTTTCACATTGTAACATAGAAGTACTTTACTAGAGTAGATCTAATGATATGATAAATGCTCATAACAGTAGACTATAGTAGAACTTTGTGGAAGGTGAGACAACAAAAAAAAGGGAACATTGAAATGCTATAACATTGTGTGGGATTTTGTGTTACACAGTATGCACAATACCAACTGAGGAAAAGAAAGTGTATAAAAGTATAAGTTTGTACAGTTTTATTGGGAATAAAATCTCTGGATCTTGGTTTAGAACAGGCATTCTGAAAATGGTGTTATTTGCAGCTATGTTACTTGGATAACAGTATTTCACAGTAGCTATACCATTTCTGTTACTACATACCTTTATTTATGTATAGTTTCAAGGACTTCTTAGTTTACAGCTTGCCAAGTCTTGTACTGTATAATTTCTTGCTCTGAACTTCCGTCTTTCATATGTGCACATATACACATAACACATGCACAGTAGTCTTTCAAGAGCTGTTGACAGAGATTAAAAAGTAGATGCTGTAGTTTTCTTGTCACTATGATTTCCATTAAGTTTTAAATAAAAATAGTATAGACCATTTACTAATCTCCTATGAATTATTGCCATAATAACTAAAACTCAATGTAAGTTGACAAAATACTTTCTGTTGTATGATTTCTTCTTAAATACTGCAATTGATTAATAGTTACCTACAAGTTTCATAGTGATTTCTGGAAACTAGTAAGTACAGTTATACTTTGTTAGAACTTAATCCCTGTAGCAACCTTTCAGGTGTAGCACTTCTGATTTTAAAATGTTCTTCATTTTGTACCAATATTTTTATGCTAAAATAAGCAAAACTGCTTCCTGGCCCTTTCCCTACACTTGTACAAGCATGTTCACATCTGCTTCACAAATATGTTAGCTTCTAAAGAGCACAGTGAAGGAGTGACAAAAAGAAGACTTGTGCTGATATGTACATTTTAAAAAGTTTTAAAAGATGTGATAAAGGATGTTCATGTTTTCTGCAAGATGCAGTATTTTTCTTCACTTCTAACCCTGTAATAGTGCTTTTAATTTTCTCTAAATGCTACTGTGTCAGTTTAGCAAACAGGACGTAGAATAAATCTGTTTCCTTACTTGTAGGGAGAAGAGAGTTGTAAATTTCAGCCTACCTAGTACAAGAACAAAGCTCCTCCATGTAAAGTTTGTGTTTTGCCTAGTCTGATTGTCTACCTAAACCTGTTTCTTCTGACTTATGGCCTGTTTCTCTTTTTGTATTTCTGTTAACAGAAAGCTGACCTTGCAGTTGCACCATTGGCAATTACCTATGTTCGAGAGAAGGTCATCGACTTTTCCAAGCCCTTTATGACTCTTGGAATAAGTATTTTGTACCGCAAGCCCAATGGTACAAACCCAGGCGTCTTCTCCTTCCTGAATCCTCTCTCCCCTGATATCTGGATGTATATTCTGCTGGCTTACTTGGGTGTCAGTTGTGTGCTCTTTGTCATAGCCAGGTAACATGTCAACTTTTGTGATTTTTTTGGCAATTGTTACCATCTTTTTCTTACTAATAATTGTCAAAAGTCACAAAAATTTTCTTACTTTCATACTCTTATATTTTAACTTCATGATGTACAGAAGAATAATTAATGATGAGGGTTCTCACTATTAATTTTCTCCACTGCCATACTAAGTCTCCAGTTTGTTATGTCACTGTCTTGAGTATGCTAGCTAGCTTTCTCCTTTTATTTACAAATTTAGAGACACTAGAAAGTTCATGAAATGTCTTTTCCCTATTATTCTGTGTTTAGAAAGACAGGGGTTGACATTTTATTTTGTTAGCCTGATTTAATTTGATGCTATGGTGCTTAATGTCAAATTGAGTGCTTAGCTGCCCATGTTAATCCTAGATGTACAAATTGGGCCTCTACCTGTTACAAAACAAGTTAGTTTATGTAGATTAGTATCTTAGAAGTAGGGTAACAATATTTGGGTTTTAATTGTGTGCTAGCTAAAATCCCTGAGATACCTCACATAACTTAAAGTCCCAGACAGGAATGTATTTGGAAGCATATTTAGTTGACCTTTTGGAGTTAAGGAACTCAATAAAACAGTTGTTAAGTTATAAATTAATTTGATATATAGGGCTCACTTTTTAATCTGTTTTCTTCAACATAGACAAGCAGTAAAACATCTTTTGTCAAAAATTCCCATTATATTTACCCTTTCCTTGTTAAGTAATTAGGATTGACTCCAGATGCTCACAGAAATAGTCTTACATGTTGTAACTTTGACTTTTGCTGTGACAGCTAAAAAAAATTCAGAGCAGTAAATCAGTGGTTCCCAGGGGTGTAAATGTAATGTCTTTTGCAGATTCCTCCTAGTAGTCACTTTCAAATACATTTTTTTAATCAAATACATATAAACTATATCAGCTTTTATCTCTTCACTAAGATTATTTTTTTTTATGTTTGACTTAATAATGCAATCTCACTTCAGACCCAAGATTTTTATGATTTCATTCTGTAGTACACAGTAGAATCTTCATATTTTTCTTTTCCTGTTGTGCTGTAGTTGATATCAGGGTTCTTCATCTTTCTTTGATACTATCTGCTTCATTTTGGAGAAGTTGTATCATTCCTCTACTAAAGGGAGAGGCAATATTTTTAGAAACCAGTTTAAAAGTAATTTAGCAAGATCACCTGTACATAAAGTACAGGAGGTATTGAAGTAATATAGATAACACTGAAACATATTCTGTAATGAATAACTTCGCTTCTGTACCTTCTTTAAAAGTCTACTTTAAAGAGCCAGACTTATGTTGAAAGTTTTGTGAAAGAACAGTAGATTTTAGTGGACTATATAACCAGAGAGTAAACTCATTTCTGTGGTGTTCCTGTGATACAGTTACTTCTGAAAGAACAGTTGAGCATAAATCACAAATGTTATCTTGTAAAACACCTCATGTAAAATATTTATGTATATGTCCAAAAGTTTTAACTCTATTGTTATCACTGAAGGACATTTTCAGCATGATGCACAGTGCTTTTGACAGGCAGCTCCCAGTAATGTTAGTAGGAGTTGTATGGCTGAGTTCCTACTTATGCTTTGAAAATGTGTCCTGTCATATTTTGTAGGAAAGGTACATTTTCTTGAAGCCTTTTTTTTATTAAGCTATTCAGCCACTTGGTCTCACTAGCAGAACTGGAAAGAATATTTATTTTTAAACAGAAGTGCCACATAGTAGACCAGTATTGTTGAACTTTTTTCACTTGCTGTTTTTGTGACCAGCACCATAAATTCCTTATGTACTTGGAAGCATTATCTTCATTGTAAAGCAATATGAAATACGTTTTATACTGAGCAGAGGAGTTTCATTTTTTTTATAGAGTTTTATAAAATACCTTTTTTACAGCTAAGTTTATATCAGCCTTCAGATCTAGAGATTTTCAATACCTCTTAGCTTATACAATCAAATATCAATAACACATTTAGAAATAAAACATCTAGGATTATAGAAGACAATCTACAGATTTTATTCCTAATGCAGAATGACTTAATAGTATGTGATAGCATTTTCTAACACTATAGTTCATATAGGGAAACAAGCCTAAGTTAAAAATGTAATCTCCTGCTGAATGCTAAAGAGAGAAAAGAACATTATTCAAAAGTAGAACAGCCTTTTGCAAATATAATTCACAAAATGTACCTGTCATGTAAAGGGAGATACTGCTAACTGAAGTGTGGTAGTGAAGAGGACTTTGCAGCATAGTGCTGGCTATGTATTTTCAGTACAGTTTATAAGTTAGGTATCGCACAGCTGATGATGTATTTTTCAGTCCTGGTGTCGTGAAACTGTTGGACTGTATGCCACTAAATTAACAGGTTCCACCTGGAATGTCTTATTAAGAAGATTTCTATTTCATAACAATCCTTCCATAATGAATGTTTAACCAGCAGTGTTTCGTAATAATTACTATGTGTTTCATAATAAGGTGTATCTATGTTTGGAGCAGTACTTAGTATGTCTTTTATGATATAATGTTTTGTAATTACAGCTCATCAGAGTATTCAGTGTAGAATATTTATTTTTAGATTTAAACCTTCCATTTTTGTGTCAAGTGTTTCGTGATTTTATTGTTTTACCATGTCTTCCAAACAGTGTTGGAATGTAAGAGCTTGCTACGTTGAAAATGGAAAGTACAGTTCTGTTGTGGTACTTGGATTTCACCCATTAATTAGTGGTATGGTTGCATTTAGGGAAAGGTGAAGAAATTAGTAAAAGGTTCAAGAATCTTTGAGAGTGAATTGCTGAAAAGACTTTCATAGAGTAACATATTAGGCATAAATGGGGAAAAAAATGTAATATAAATCTTTATTAGTCTTTTCATTTATATGATAGAGCGTTCGATTTTCCTTCCAATTTGAGAACGAGATATAAAGAGCTGAAATCTTTGCATACTCAACAAAACAAAAAGCTGGGAGAGAGATTTATTTGTTAGCTGGAAGGCTTATCTATGTCATTTTCCTCTTGTGGTCCCTCCCAAAATGATGAGTCATCTATTTATGTGGGCACTACAGATGTGGATAGGATGAACATACCTGTGTTTTACATGGTGTTTTCTTTAATTTTTATTCTTTGTGGGGAATTATAGCAGGCTGTGATTTCTCCATATATATGAAAACCTCTTAATCTGGTTTGCTGTGACTGTTGAATGGAAGTAGTTATGGTGGCCAGTCTCTGAAAGTTCCTTTCTTTGCCGTACAGGCTGATGACTGATAGATAAACCCAGTCTGCTTGACACTAAGGCTATTACTTTTCTGTGAACTGAGAAAGTCATATTGCATTTTTTTCTCCTGTGGCAACAGTAATAGATCTGTTTCTGATGCTAGCTAGCAGTGTCTTTGTGTCACTGTTAGCAGTGTTTTGTGTCATCTAATGTCTTGTTACATTCCAATTCCAGTATCTGTCTGTTATGCCTCTGCCTTTACTTGTTTCTTTGATTTAGAATCCCAGTTAAATTCACAGTTTACATATGATTAGAAGGAAAACTAAGACTGGAGTAAGGTGTGCCAACTCCTTTTTGGAGTTCTGTCAAGTACTCAACATTTTCTGATCTGTATGACGAAAAATCTCAATTAGTGGAATTTCTTTTCATTTCTGTCTGTTGATGCAAATCATTGTTTCTTTTCTAAGAAACATGCTCATTTCTTACAGTGTTGCATGCCAGCTTCATAGACACATATTGTCCCTTCTTTTCCAGTAGTCTGTGTATATGAAACAGCTGTTTCCTATTTTTGGTCTCTGCAAAATCTGATGTGTTCGTAACTGGAGGATACTTTCCATTCTTCATAGGCAACATGAAAAAAATCAGTTTCATACTTTTAAAAATGCTAAATATGTTTGATTTACATAAGTCTTCCAATTCATTACTTTCAAAATTAATCTTCAGCTGGCTGTCCTCATGACTGTATTATATTTTTTAGAGTCTCTTATGTATGATTTTAAACATCCATGTCTTCATGAATCTTTTCTGAAAACACAGATCAGAGGCTAAACTCCTTAAATATTTTTATCCAATTATTTTCCACCCAATTTACTGGATTTCAAGTGATTCCCTGCACATTGAAGTATTTATCTGTGTTTGCTGTGAACATGTCTGTCTGTCATAAAGCAGTTTACTCTTAAGTGACCTATCTTCATAGCTGGAAGAGATAACACCTGCATTAGCATGATGCTTCACCTTTATGGATCAGCTGTGAAGCAGATAAACTACCCTGGATAAAATAGTCCACTAATGAGCTCTTATGCTTCTTACATTGAGCTGTCTGGAGTATCAGTCAATATTGTGTAAATATACATTAAACTGTGCTCACTGCCCTAATTGCTAATACTGAATCATGGGTTATCATTTCAAAGGGCTTGATTCACCTTTACTTGTACCACATTCTGTATGTTAGGATTTCCTGCTTTTTCATCCCTTCAGCAGAATTATGCTGTCCTACTTCTCGTAAGTCAAGCCCTTGTGCTGGTTTCAGCTGTCAAAGCATTTAGTATCAACTGTTTTTCCATTTCCTTGTAAGCAGTGATAAAAGCACAATGAACATTGCCTCATCACCAAATTATATTTTTCTCTTACCAGCTCAAATAAAGCATAATAAAAGAAGACAAGAGTTTTAAAAACGTTTCCACACATTTATCTTAATCTTTTCTCTGTGAAGAAGCTTAGGAATAGCCTGCTGCTTCAGACTTGAACAGACGCCTGAGCATTATCTCTCTCTGGAGCGCATGCATATCCTTTTACATTTTATCAGTCTTCATTTTTATTTCATATTTCTTGATCAGCTGATTTCTGTCCTTGAACTTGTCTGATTGATTTTCGAGCTACTCCTTGAAATCTATCTCGATGGAAAGGAATTAATGGCAGAATGAGAGGGAACTACTCTTCCAGTTACTCTGGAGCTCTGGTTACTAAATTACTGTGTTGATATTTATTCAAGTAGGAAGTTAGCATATTTGCCCTTTATTCTTAACAAGCATTCTTCCTATGAGAATTTTATCTCCTGAGGCCTCCCTAGAGAACTACAGCATATTATGAGGTGTTTTCAGGAATGGATTCATCATCCAATAGGGCAATCCACACGGCAACCCTGAAATCTGCTTCTCCTACTATCTCACAGTTTTAACATAGTTTTGCCTCAGCTGTAATGCAAAAATTCAGTTTTGCCTCGGTTGTAATGCAAGTGGGGATATTGTCACTTGATTATAAAATACTGTGTAAATAGACAAGGATAAAAGCACGCCAAAAATTAAACACTTTCCAAAACTGTTCCATAACAATTATTTCAAAGTCAGAGATTTTTATTTCCGTTAAACCAAGTTGCAGCTTATGACCCTTAGTTGATTGCTTCCAAAAGATTCAGTATAGTCTGCTGCTTTTTGTATAATTTTTCTGGTTGAAAAGCAAATCCTTGTTAACGCTAGAGATCATCTTTATTGTGAGCAGAGAGCAACTGTGCCAGCCTCTGGAACACTGGGGTTTTTTGTCAAGTGAACCAGGCAGATTGCATGACAAGAATTTTTCTCTCTCTTCAATGGCTTTTGTAGCTTTTGATTCACTGATATGTTTGTGTAGCTATACCAAGAAATCCTAGTATTATGTGAGAATGTTCTAAAAAGCTTACTTTCTGAACTAAATTTCTTGTACTTCACATCAGACCTGGAAAACTTTAATTTTAGATTTCCTTCATTTAAATAGAATTTCAATAACTGAGGTTAATACAAAGAAGATACCTCAATTATATCTTAATATTTTGCACTCATGAGCAAATTATAAAGCACATGTTTTTCACTTAGTCTATCCTGCTATATGTTATAGCAATGAAATTGTACAGTCATCTTGCCTGAACAGCAGTCACTGGAAAAGTTGTAAGGAAGACTTGCACATGGTATTCCAAATATGCACAGATGTTTTTGAGTATCACTTTTCACAAAATGTGGATGACAGCTTTAAATTGATTAAACAGAATGGGTGTTTACTGTGCTGTATGCCATTAATATTACCATAAATCTGTGTAATCTGTAATAGTATTTAAGTTTAATTTTCTCTGGTGAGCGCACAGATCTTATGTTCCATCTTTTTTCTATATCAGAAATGCAAAACATTCTGGAATTATAATGCTTTCTTATGGTCATCATCTAAGTTGTGTAATTATTTTGAGAAGTTATGATACAGATCGCAATCAGTGCTATAAAGACTAAATGTTGTGGATGAGGATATATGCCTAAAAGACAGACATGTATAACAATGAGTTAAGCAGCAATTTCTAACTTTGCATCTTGACACTCAGGAGGCACTTTGATCTCTCTGACCTCCTCCACAAGAGATTTATCTGGGTTCAGTGTCAGTTTATAGAATCTCTAATATATAAATAAACACCTCAGTATGGTCTCCTCGTCCTAACCCCTCAGGATTCTCTTGAATCACTTTCAAATGCTCTCAATCTCCTTCAGCTGTTCAAGGAGAGACAAGAGTATCAAGAGGTTTCCAAGTCTACATACCAGCACAGCATCTACTTAATAGCCCCTATTAGAATACTGTTAGAGATTACAGTAAGAGAAAAAAATCTCATCTTTTACTCTTTTTAACGTAAATAACCTCCTTAGATTTCAAGGGGAAAAACAGTACTCTAAAGCCTTGCTATATTGGTGGTACATCAGTCTGACATCCCAGATACTACCTACCACGCATCAAACATAAGAAGAAACTACAGCCAGCAAAACAACTGAAATATTTTAACTGAGGATGGCTGAAGAACTCATAACTCACCTGCCATAGCAGTCCAACAGAAGATATACTACTCCTCATTGACTAAATCTCCATATGCACTTTGAAGAAGAAAAATATGCTCACTTCAACACACCTGGTCAATTGTGGATTCTTCTGTCAAGAAATTGATTTTTTTTTTTTTTTGGTGTGGAGTTCTAGCCAAACTTTGTTTTCTGCAGAGTTAAGATGTGTGTGTGGCCTTCTTAGGAAACAAAGCAATAGATCTGGTGATTTCTGCCATAAGGAAAACACCTTGTAATATGCATCTGTTTGTAGCACTTGCTCCATCAGTATATTTTATGTTAATTCTTGTTACATTGGAGATTAACCTAATCAGAAAGTAGCTTTTTTCTTTTTATTTTTTTTTATGAAGACTACAGTAGTATCCTTATGCTGTGTAAAATTGATGATGGCCTAAAAATCCTTTCTGTTAATTTTTTTCTCATTATTCTGAAAGCCATCACAAGGTTCTTCAATTCATCACTATTTACGCAAGAACCTAGGTATTTTGATGTCTGAACTGAATCATAAGTCTGTTCATCCTTAAGGAACTTGGTGTCTCTTACTACCAGCAATTGAATCTCTTCATTCTCGTTTACGTAAGCACCTGCATGCAAAGACAGGAATTAAATTTTAGTTAGCTATAGATAGATCATTATCTCCAACTGGGTGGACAGCTCATTCTGTCTGTACTCATTCTGACTTTACTTTTTAACCCTTGTTTACATATAGGTGTTACATATTTATAAACATATATTTCTTCTCCATTTTGATGCAACATTGTAACACAACTTTTTACAGAGTCTGAGGGGTATTTATGGAAAGCTGTATCAAAATTCACGTTGAGCTATTTTTCATATTTTTCATGATTTCACTTGTTTTCAGTTTCTCATTTACATGTTATACTGAGTATTTCACTGCCTGAATATGTCAGGATCTTATATATCCTTTTGAATCTTCACAGTACCTTGTATCTTAGGATCCAAAGGCTGTTTGTTAAAGCTCTTAGGATTCAGCTGGATAACCCATCTTTACTAGTAAAATCTCTGAAGTTTTCACTGGTGAATGGCTTCTGAAATAATGAGTTTAATCTCTGGCCGTCTTCTGCTTTCAGTTTTGACTGACTAGAATTGTTCTGTTTGATTCATTCTGTTTCACACCGTTCATTGCTAGACATCTGCCTGAATGCCATTCAGTGTTTATCTAAATGATTATTTCTAACTGCCTGCAACAGTTTAATAATTGCATTTGCATTCCCTTCGTCTCTAGAACAAGCTGTGAGATGCTGGAAGGTATTATGCCACGTGTATTACCATTTCTTTTCATATACATGTAATCCTAGCTCATATATTCATAGTTGAGTTTACATGCCCAGTTTTCTGTGATTATTTTGCACACTATATGACCAATTTAAAAATCTTACACATACTATGGAATTTGCTTTTGAAAGTATCTCAGCAGTCAGAATGGTGACATTCCTCATAAGAAATTTGTATTTGTCTTTATCTAATTGGGATTAACTACAGGCAAAGTAGATCTCATCTACCTCATTTCGTGTGTTCGAATACCCTGGGTAAATAGCTTCTATAGGTGAATCAATATCTGAATACTGTTTTGTTAAGAGTTCTGTAACATCACACAAAATAATGTTTCATATCTACAATGGACAGTGATTTGTTAGTCTCTAGGTACTGTGTTACCATCCATTAGCAAATAGTCCTTGCTGAGAAAGGTAAAAAACAGTCTGAGGAACAGTTTCATTTAGTTTTGAAAGATCTTCACGCCGTGGTAACATATGCAGTGGTTCATCCTTATTTTTAACAGCCCTTGCTAGTTACCGGCACAGATAGTACATGAGAAGAATATTGGATTCCTTGTATGAAGTAGTTTGCTTGAAAAAAAGTTGAAAGTCTCCAGGAAAAGTGCTGAACATTCTTTTCTGATATTGGATCATTTCATTCTGTTCTGTCAAAACATTTTTTTCCCCAATATGTGACAAGAAAAGAAAAGAAGATGCAAGTCTAAACTTGGCATTTGGTATATTTATTTAGCAAATCATAGCATGGAATAATGTTAAACATGCCTAAAGAAAAGGGTTCCTCTACAGATGAATCTGAGTGTTTTCAAGCTAATATGATGCTTTTGAGAGAGACCGGTGTCTCTTATGATTTGAAGGTAGGGGGGAGGAGGCTTATTTGCTTTATTTTGGTTCTTTTGCATGTGTTTTACTCTGACATGCATAGTATTAGTGGGGAGAAGGAAATTGTAACTCTCACTATAATGCATAGCAGCAGTTTTCTTGTGAGATGTGCAAAACCATGTAGTCCTCCAACCTAAAGAACAAAACACAAGAATCTAGTGGAACGGAAATAAAGTCAATAAGAATCCAAAAAGGTACCACAGTGCTGTCAAAAAATTTTGTTAATATTTGGATATAAGTGGTAATTTCAAAACATGCAAGTTAACTGATTGACTCCTTTTCCATTAGCATCAGAGACTGAATTTACAGATTGCCTGATATATCGGAAAATGCATTCAACCAGCAGCTGAGCTGTTGGGTTCCCCCCCCCCCCAAATCAAAACAGAAAAGCTGATGTAGGAGAGATTTCATTTATTGAAGTAATTTCACACATGCATCCTGCTTGGAACAGCTTGACTTAACAGTGAAAGGTTTCCTCAAGAAAAATGTAGGGGTTATAGTGATAGGATAGGAAAATGGAGCATTAGCAGTCATGATTTCTATTTACCCTGCTTCTGGAGGGCCCAGAAATATATAATAAAATTGAGCAAAAATGGCTGTAAGGATTGAAAGGCAGTTTTTATGCTAAATGAGCCAAACATAAGAAAATGAGCATTATTTGTTTGCTAAGTATGTGGACCCACATGCAGTGAGTTTCTTTATATCATCTAAATGAAGAGGGAGACATAAACCATTGGAAGCAAAGCCAATATGATATGATGGTTATTAACCTTGTAGAAAATCCTAGCTACAGATGTTCAGAGGAAGAGCAGTTTCTGTAGGATAGTATTCAGTGTTCTCCTTTGAATTCTTTGGTTTCAGGATTACTTGAAGGGATAGGAAGACCTGAGTGATGAAAGGATTTTATGGATTTTACTCTTTTATTCTCTAAAACAGACTTTGTATTGTTGTGTAATGTTAATAATACAGATACAATCTTAGGCTCCTTTTAGATATTTGTAACTGAATAGTCAAATGTCCAATTATTTGGAGTAGCATAAAACGTCTGTTAGAATATAGGGGTTTTTTTAGAATTAAGTATCAGTTTCTGACTCAGAACTGGAAATAATTTAGTTTCTGCAAATTTAGCTAAAACCAGATTTTCTAAATTCCTCTGATGCTCAATCATCATTATCCATTTTATTCTGAAAATATGTAAATAAAGCTAAATTGGAGGAAAAACAAAACAGAAAAATAAACCCCCAAACCAAAATAAACTTACCAGAACTTTACCTCTTTGAAAGATAGAGCATTTCTTTCTTGGAGGAAAAAAATATTAGACTTGGGTTGTGATTAAACATCATACTTCAAAACAGAAGCATATCTTTAAAAGAAATAAGGAAATAAATAGGGAATATTTCTTGACTATAAGTGTTATTCAGTGTCTGGAGAAAAGTAAGATTGTTCCCAAGTTCCTGTAGGCAGAAGTATGAGAATTTTTTCATTTCCTGCTTATCTTTCTGATTTAGCTCTTAGCCAGAAGTTTACCTGGCTTATGCAAGCCTCCAGTCTCTAACTCATTAGAGTAGGAGTCATTTAAGCACCAACAGGGCTTGACCAGGAATCAGTCTGAAAAAAGAAATATAGTAATTGCTTTTGATGCTGAAACTAAATCAGTAGTGTGTCCTCCAAGAATTTGTTTTATCTGTGGAAATCACCCTGTGTTAATTCTAATGATGGTGAAATTGCTTTAGTGTAAATCTAATCATGCGTTTTCAGACTTAAGAACAAAGGTAAGCACCTTTTTGTTTTTATTTTATAGTATTATCAGAAGTTCTGTCTTTAGCAACAAAGGTATCATTCTTACAGTGAAATAATTATACAATATTGAAAACTTTCAGCATTGTAGTTAAAAACCTCACATCAGCTAAGCGATATAATTGATTTTATTAGAAAATAGTAAGCCTTTAAAATATCAAAATGTTCATCATTAATCATTCTTATAGCATGTCAGAGTTCAAATATAAGTAATTTTTATTAAATAGGCCTGTTCTGACGCTTCATTCTCATTATATTGTTCTGTTTTGTTTTGTTTTGTGTGGCCATTAGACGTGTGTGGTACCTGCACTTGACAATTAGGACTTGCCTAATGACTTTACAGCAGATGGCCTCCAGCTGTGAGAACCATGAAGGCAATATTACTTCAGCTTGATGGGATCATTCATATAATTTCACCAGACTAAAGACAACAAACCACCCCGAGCTACTGCCTCTTTCCATTTCAGTTTCCTTCCTCAACTATGTGGAGCAGGAGTGCTGCAAGGAAAAGTTTTCATGGGGCAAATAGTGAGGTGGTAGATAGCAGAAGGAGGTTATACAGTTTCTTTCCATTCTCCAAGATCTTTAAAGAAGTTCTTGCCCTTTCCCATGAGAAATAGCTTTAGCTTTACACAGAATAGGATGCCTATTTGGTCTTAACTTGTTTGGTAGAAGTAGAGATACAGTGTTTCTGTACCAGAGCACCATCACCAGTGATATAAGACAGTTTTCAGCTAACAGGTGCTACAGCAATTAGTTCATGTTCTGGAGCAATTTTCTTGGTAGATATTTTGGAGTGAAAATTAGAAATGTTTTCTTGGTGGATATTTTGGAGTGAAAATTAGAAAAGTTTATAGTATGATACAGGTTCAGAGAAGTTCCTGTGAAAGAATTCCACCAGTTAGAAAATTCTCTGGTTTTGTGGCTGACACAATGTAACCAACGAGCCCTGTCCAGAAGAAAAATGGAAGCAGTTAGCAGAATTTTGTACATTGCACTGCTTTGCTGTGCTCACAGAGCATGGCAGAGTTAATGTGAAGTTGCAAAAATATCTGAAAAAGGCTTTTAATTGGTCATATTTATCCTCCACACACTTCTCTCTCTTACTTTCTCTCTCTTGCTCTCCCCTTCATATAAAGGGGCTTGTTAGAGGAGAGTGAGTAGTTAGTCATGTCAAAATCCTGGTCAACGTGCCCTTCATTTACTGGAATGAAAGGAATTTTCACCTTGCTTCAAATGTAACTGTAATTAGATAAAGTTACAGGGTAGATGGATACCAGAGGCTCCTTGTATCTTTCTGTTCTGCTGCTGCTAGAAGCCCAATTCTGCCTCCAACTTAAATGTCGATGGGGATTGTTAATGTTCGTAACACCTTCCTCATCACCCTAACTTTCATGCTGTATAGTCATTTGTGCCTGTGCAAAAGCAAATGTCAAAACCAAGGAAGATGATGGTGTTGCGCCTCTGTGCACAAATGTAAATGACTCCATAGGTGAAGGCAGTGGAGATTTCTGCATGGTATGGAAAGCTTAATTGGGCTTTCTTGTAACACAGGATGGCTTTCAGAGAGCATTGCCAAGCAGGGTCATGTCTTGTTGTTACATAACAAATACCAAATGCTTGCTTTAAAGAGATCACAGTTCAGAAGGAGAAGTTAAATCATTTAAATAGTTAAATAAAATAAAAATTTCTATGAGGTGTGAAGAAAATGAAGTGAAAAATGAATACATTTCTTAAGTAGTCAGGTTCAGCAGTCATAGTTCATCAGCTACCAAGGCAGGATCACATTTCACTTTATTGTCTACATTATAAAGCAAGTGAATTTTGAGGAGGATTTTGAAAAGCAGGTATTGATTTTGGCCTCGAGACTTTTCTCACATGAAGTCTGGATGAGATTCAAATGGCACTGGTGGAATAAATGCACAGGTTAGCCTATGGTAATGACATTAAAATTACTTCCAGGTTTGACTTTCTCTTGGGGAAGAGCAGTGGATATGAGGAACAAATAAAGAAGAAAATCTTAACAGTTACATTTCAGATTAATTTGTTTGGAAAGCGATGTGTTTGTACGTATTCAAACTTGATGGAAAGCTTTGCAGATATGTGGGACAGCAGCATGCACTAACTGCTTTTACAGAACCACACAAGTTGCTTGTAGGTCCTGTATCACATATACCAGAGCCCTAAAGATATCTTGAATATGTTGGGAAATCTGAAAATTCTGAGGTGTTGTTTAGGCAGATGAATCTGTCTGATGTTCTTTAAGTCACAAACACTTGTTTTGGCAATCTGGTCAGAGGGAAGATAATATTTTAGATTCAGGTAGGCCATGTGGTGCTAGAAGCAGTACATTTGAGTCAAATTACAGGGTTAAATACAGAATGAAGTCAAGTTAGTGGTCCTTGGTAAGGAAAAGGTTAGTGTAATTGTCCTTCCTCAGAAAAAAAGAGAGAGAAAGGAGTATCCATAGTCTATTTCTGTAGAAAAGAATGAGTTACTGCGTATGTCCAGAAGCAGTTTAGATCTAGTCCCTACATTGCTGAAATGCTACTTCTAGAATCACAATTTCTTGGAGACATAGTCTGGAAGAAATCCTGAGCTGAGGCAAGACCTGATATACTCAGTACCCTGACAAGGTTTTATCAAATTGGAGAGGTGGAGGGGTGAATTCCAGCTCATTGATAGCGCTATGAAGGAGGCGCATGGGTGGTGAGTGTGTGAGGATTGGAGTTCCCGACTGTCAGTGCTATCAATGAAATAAGCACTGGTATCTTGTAAGTATCCAGCTGATTGTTTTATAGGTAGTTCATATCCAGGCTTCAGTTTTTTGTTTGAAGGTGTTTGAAAGGTTTCTAGATTATGGAAGTAAAAAAAAAGCTTCAAGTATTTATCCACCATCAGCATGTGGAGCTGCAATTCAGCAGTGTCCCTGTGCTCACACAGACCTCAAGGTAGTCCAGTAGACCCTTGTAGATCAGTTGAAGTTACTTGCAAATTTAAAATGAGTCATGCATTTGAATTCCTTTAACCATGGTCTTCCCTGGAGAAAGCCTGTATGTTCCATTAGCAGTAACAGAAATATTTGTAAAATTATTGATACAGTTGAGAATTGTAATGGAACAATCAGAAAGGATAAAACATTTTGTAATCAAATGTCAACTTGAGTAAGACAATAAATGATTGTCCTATCATGTTCCTGTAGAAGTCAATGTGAAAGCTCTCATCAATTTTGATAGTAGCACAGTGGGTCCCAAAGACTATGTATATACTTATTCAAGGGCTGGGGTTCAGGGCTTGCTTTCTGACCCAGAGGACAAGTGACATGGCATGGCCTGTGCTTCATATGACTGAATGCTCCATCATCCCAGTGATCCCACCCACAGTGCTTACCAGCACTTCCCATCTCTCTCAACCACATCCGGGCATTATCTGAGTGTAGCATAGGCCAAAACTGTGAATGTGAATGTGCTAACAAGTAAAATGGATGGATGATTGCAAGCCATTGCTGAAACCTGCGTCCTTCCTTCCCTTCACTTACTGATATAGATGTAACCATAGAAGCTCATAGATTATTTGGATTCCTATTTATAGTAAATTTTTGACAAGACTTTAATCAAGTACTTTAAATACAGAATTATTTCTTTTCCATAATATAAACAAATTCATAAACAATTAATTTATGACTACTTAAAAAAGAACCAACTTAGTTTTTGGGTGATTTTTGGTAAATCTGTATTAAAGTCACAAATCTGAAAACTATTCTATTCCTTCAGAAGACTGTTAGGAGTCACAGGCCATCAAAAGGCAACCTTATGTGCTTTATAAATCCAACTATGGATTTTCTTTTAAGTCAGTGTATCTATTTATTTACTTATTTCACATCAGATCGAAGATCTCAGTTCATCAAGCTTTATGAAGCTGTCTTAAAGTTTAAGCAAGTAATTGCTCTGTTTAAATTGATGAGAATAGTAACATTTCCAAAATAAAATATGTTTAAAAAACATGTTGAATTGTGCAAGAGGTTGTCACATGGTCTTGTATTTACTCAGGAAAAAACTTACTTGGTGAAGAATTCCATTTAATATCTCTGTGGATTTTGGTGATGTCCTTAATGTACAGATAGAAAAAAGAAAAGGATTTGATTCTTACTTTGAAAAAAAAAAAACCCACAAAACAATTCTCCAGGTCTTAATTTGTTATGACAAAACTTTTTCTTTTTAGTATGAGTACCATATAAGTGCAAGAAATACTCACTATGAATAAATACCCCACATGACCCCATATTACCATAATTAAATTTTGTAATTTACTGGTTTTACTTAAAGGATGTTCTATTTTGACAATTTTAAATACTTAAAAGAACATTATGTTACTCTTGGAAGTATTTTAATGGTTTATTCTGTATGTAAATATCACATCCAATGTGCCTATATTAACAAATATTCTATTAGGTAGTGATTCTAGTGTAATAATTTTTTTATTCCTGTCATTCTGATGGGTGACATTTAATGTACGGTGAAGGGCAACACTCTAAACTAGATAACTCCTTTGCTGTGATGCTCAATGTTAAACTAATCTGCTGTCAAGAAGACTGTTGCAATATTGAATAGAAATGCCAGATTTTTTGTACAACCTTAGAATGAGCTCACCCCACCTTTTTTTAAGAAGTCCATATATTTTTGTATTGCAAAATACGATTTCACACTTCATTATGTGCCTTTAGGAGGTCCTCTGCAGTACTCCTTCCTTCAAACTTGTGACAAACTCTTGAATGTATTGAGGAAGTCAAATAAGTGCTTCACTTTTAAAAGAGGAAACATTTGAATTTTTCATGGGCCCTTCTTACTTATACTGTGTTTTATTCTTTTAAAGAGAAATACTGATTAACTTATTACTTTATATTACTGGTGTAGAATGGAATACCACTGTTGTATATTATTCATTTACTATCTTATCTATAGATATAGAATAAACATTGTAAAATATTTGTTTGTGCCAAGATAGTGAGATCTTCAAAGCAATAGTGCTATGAGTCCCTTATTATTGCAAACATGCCAGTCATTCATCTCTAAAATTTCAACAGCAATAAACAGTATAAGCAACTTTGCAATAGCCAATACAGTGTTACACAGTGTTGTATTAAACTACGCTGAACACTTGCTGACCACTTTTCCTAATAACACATATTTGGAGATATAGACGAATATGGGATATGATATCATAATTTTTAAGACTTAAAAATAATCTTACAGATACAGTGGTTGGTATGGGTTTTTATTAAAAAAATAATTCAATGACAAATGAACACAATGCCTGTGCAGCTCCTATCTTCTACATAGGATGTTGAGATTCCTTGAGACAGGAAGACTGACTAAATGTGGTCTTTGAAGATATGTCAGCTTGATAAGTATTTTGGTAAACTAGTTTCTGAGAACTCAGCCCACCCTTGCCAAAATCTGTTTCAGTTTAGGAACACTACAAAACCTGGTGAAGTACATGGCAGTAATGGTACAGGGGGTTTTAGGTTATAGACCATCAGAAATACAAGTACTAATATTCTCCGGACAAAATGAGGTGAAACATATTGATCAGTAAAGCTTACATATTTTTGTTATTTCTTGTGTAAAGTATATTAATTTTTTCCTGAAGCATGAAAGTCTCCTATTTTTTTTATAGTGTGGTAGACCATGGGGTAAATATCCACATGTGCTATTTTAAACTGTTGAACTAAGATATTCCTAATGTTTTGCTACTGCACACTGTGCATATTCTTTGAATATTCTTTTATCAGAAGACACAGATTTGCTGATTTTCTTTGATAATAACTTCTGAATTCCAGATCAGGACTTCAGTTTCTAGGATTTATTAAAACCTTCTTGAAGGTGTCTTTTGGGGGGTATATAAAAGAATCCATGCTAAATTTACACTTCAGTAGATTTGACAGTCTGCCTGTAGGAGCAGATCAATGAATATAGTAGGAGAGAGGCAAATCATTTTATATATTCATATATTAATCTTAAGAAGATTGTATTGTTTTTCTTATCATTTTAGGGTTACTTAATGAGTCATTCTTAATTCAAGAAAAATTTAAATAAAATGGAGATAATAGATACCTCTCTGGACAGACATAAACAGTGTGGTTTGCAATCTTTTTTTGATATTAAAGCAATTTAGAAATTGGGAAATAATAGATGCATTTTATTTTTTTAGAAATGACAGTTTATCATGGTTTCAGGATGTCAAAGTGTTTACTAGTTATTCTTAGGCATAGGCATTTTTTAAAAATAAAAATCTTTGTTATACGCAGTAATACTGTTTTTTTTGTTGTTCCATGACAGAAGGATAACTACTGTAGTTCAAATATTTGCAATTTTATTACAATAAAAAATCCAACTATTTTTTAGTTTGGGCTAAGATAATGCAAATTTTACTATATATAAAAAAAATCCTTTTTAAAACAGTAAAACTGTTCACGTTGGGGTACAGACCATATGAGGCAAAATGATGAAATTAGAGGGAAGAGAGAATTATGTGGAGAAGATAAATCATATTTTCCTATTTACCCTTTTTCAGAATGCAGAAAAGGAAGGAACATTAAATCAAATTGAAACTAAGAAATTTAAAACAGTAAAGAGAATTTAATTCTTTTTTTTGTAAATTGATAATTAACCTCTGGAACTTGTCTCAGACTAAAACAAAAAATGAATGCTTTGTAATAAAGCTATAATGATTAGAAATGCAAGTACATCTGATGTAATGCTTCACGTATAAAGCAATTGGTGGTGGTTATTAAGAAACTTTCCCTGTAGTGTGTGGGTGGGCAATTTTCAATTTTGTTGTAGTTTTCAACCTTACATTTTTTTACAGCTTCATATGAAATGCTACTACTAACACTAGTCAGAAAGAGAATATGTTTTTGTAGAAACTTTCATGATCTGTTTTCCCTAGTCCAAGGAGCAGTAGAGTTGAGGGGAGGGTAAAAAAAAAAAAAAAAAAGAAAATCATTCATCAGTTGGAAAATAGCAGGCATCATGAATTTTTCATGTTAATATTTTCTGTGCTCCATTAAAAATAACATTCCTACTGGATTATGACAATTTTAGTGAAATAATAAATCTACCTCATAGATGGTGCTGTGTAATGTCACTTTATTTCATGTTCTATGCATTTCATTAACCTGTTTACACTGTCTGCTGTGTGAATTCTTTGTGCATCAGATAAATCCACAGTTTAATTCATAGATTTGGGAAATATTACTGCAGACTGTAGGTCTATTGCACTGTCCACCAAAGATCATGGCAAATATTTCCATCAACTTCTGTAGACATTAGCTAAGGTCCATTTGAACATATAAAACAACAAAGATAACATGGAATGCAGCTAAGTAGAAGAAAATGATAATGCAATGAGGTGAACACATACATATAGGGTAAAATGTTCTGAGTTTATTGAGTTAGTATTTGAAGCAATGGTGAAAAATATGGCCTTGAATTTGGGCCTTTATGAATGTTACCGGCATCATGACCATTATGAAACAAAAGCTGCAACTGTCATCTAAGTTGGTTCAGAATATGCACCTGAATATTTATTTTATTGTAGTAAGTGACAATTAGGTAAGTTTTTCCCTACTTCCCTGTTAATAATTCCTGGTTTGCAGATTTATGTCTAGCAGTGCAATTAGGTTAAATGGCATGTGTTGAGACTGAAAACTGTTGTTGATTAAAATAATTTATAAATCATGACTGACAGCGTGGTAAACAGGTAGGCTTTCACTCTTGTGAAAAAGAAATTTCAAGAATCATAAACATTTTGCTTAATTCATTTGTCAGTTGAAGACACCAATGTGGAGAAAAAAAAAAAAGAAATTTAAAGCCAAAATTTGATTCTTAATGAAGGACAGGTAACTTTCAATTTAGGTAAAGTTGGGGTTGGCTTTTTTTTTTTTTCAGACATGTTGAATAACTGCTGATGTTTGAGCAGTTTTATCCATAATAATAAGTGTCACCTTTTTTCTTTAAAGTCCAAAGATCAGAAAAATTCTGTGCATAGGTATCTTTAAAAGTGTCTCTACCTGTTTACTGTGCTGTCATTATTAAAAACCACACAAACAAATATTATTCTACTTTTATTTATTGTATGTAATTTTGACATTCAGTTTTAAAAAGGCATAAAAATGCACATAAAATAATTGGTGCACATAACTAATCATAAAAGTTAATGCGATAGTATATATTTTATATGATAACTAGTAATTTTGTGTAAATTAAGCATATATTTATCCATATATTATCTTTGACTATGTAGATTCAGTGAAAGTTAGTGCCTATAAATTTAAAATATTGCTAGGGGCAATCTAGATATGAATTTGCTATGTCTCATGCAGTCTTACATTATACTAAATGGTGACATAAAAGCAAATATGTTTAGTTAAATTGTTAGTGACATCCTTTCCTTTGATTGAGAATACTTCATAAAGTCAAAATGTGGCTTAGTTGTTTGATGCTTACAATAATACTGCTTGCATTTTCATCCAATTAGTCCAAGAAAATCCATTGGAACATTTAGTTCTTTGCATTATTTTTTTAAAAATTTTTTTCAGTTGATTAAAATTCAAATATCTTTTTTTCAGGTCAAAAAAGATAATACGATAGTTTAACGACTGGTTTTTGGTTTTGTTTTAAAGAACAGCAAGAAAAGAGAGTTTGTGGTCAGGTGAAAATATTTTTGCTGAATTGCCTAATATGTTATAACTGCTTCATTTACAGAAAACAATACTGTTCTTTCGCATGAACTTTTTCCTGCTTCATTCTCAAATTTAAAGCCACTCTGCCATCAAGGATGTATGTGTAAGATTTTGCTTTATAGCAGGGCAAAATCAGTCATTTATAATATAAAGCATTTTAAACTTGGATGGATGAATTGTAGTGTTATATCCAAGTGAGCTACAGTAAGATTTGGGTCCATTCTGTCAGTCCTTAATCAAAGAAGCATGGATAAAGTAGCAGTAGTTTCTCCTTAGTTACTGATTTTATTCTCTATTTATTGCTTAATGAAAGTTTGAGGGGGTTTTTTGTAGGATAAACCAAAACGAATTACGTTTGTATTTCTACAGGGAGAATATGACTTGAAGATTAAGTTATTGCAGTTGAACTTGGCTGAAAGTGCAGCATGTTGGAAGTCCATTACATAATAAGTTGGTTCAGGAAGGTCTGCTCTTAAGTAATGTATCCAAACCAAAACAGCAATTTTTCGACTTTTGGTCTTTTTCTTTATAATTCTAAAGCAGGGATATTTTGCATTTGAAAATGAATAAGGAAGAAATATAATCAATCTCCTTAGTCTTTATCTCCACCTTACTGTCTGTTTTCATTTTTGTAGCTAATCTGTGCTCTAAAACTAAAAATCAGGTTGAATCTTTTGAGAAATGTTTGTGACAATATAGTAACCCTTTTTGTAATTCTGAACAGTTCTTCCTTGTTTATAGTGAAAAGAAAATGTTTTGTTTGGAGTTTTAAAGTGTAGAGTCAAATTAAAAGATTTTTAAACAAATATTTGAAAGCATATATTTCTCTAGTTGACAGCTTCCTCTTGTTTGTAGAATATGAAAAACTAGTTCTGTTCAATATAGATAGACAATAATTGCTCAGGCAAAGTTGAAAGGAATAGGCAGTATTTCTTGAGCTGCTTCATTTTACTGATATTTATATTTACTGTATATTTATACATTTTGTCAGATATAGTTAAAGAGAAATCTTGCATTGCCTAAGACTGTGAGGAATTTTATAGCTGAATGAGTGTTAAGATATGATGAACTAGAAGTGATTTGGTTTTTCACTTTTCTCAAGAGAACTAGTGATCATGCATTGCTGATATTGATTGTTGCTTGACTTAATAATAGAATTAATTATGGCCCTTTTCACTTTCTTTCTGCTTCTCAATAGTGGAAAGAATCATTGCCATTCATAGTAGCTTTAGATTAGATTACCCCAGCTGAATAAACATAGCTGGGCCAGAACAAAGCTACTGAATGTGTTTTCAGCTTAACTAGGAGTGGCTACATGAACTGCACTGCAATTTTCTTATTTTTTTTCATTGTGAACAAAACTACTAGACGTTGTGAACACAGCTACTAGTAAAATGAAGGCAAGATGAGTTTGGCATGATAGCATCATTGCTAATGATTTCTACAACTTCTGTAGTTCATTTGAATTGAAGAAAACAATACCAACAATTCCAAGAATATAAAACCAGAATGTTCGGAATGTATACATGTGCAATCCTTGCCTCTTCCAAGTTTGTAGTAATTGTAATTGAAATTCTTACTCGGGTATAATTGAGCCACCCAGAGAGAACCTAGAGCAATAATTACTATGCTCCAGTGCATTCCTGCTGGTGTTTCTTTTCTCCTACAACTGAGTTGTTGTTAGTTCTGCAGTCTGTTGGTGGCTGCAGTAACAATCCATAACAAAGTACATCCAGCAGGAATATTCATTCTGGAGCCTAGGCTGTGTCAATAGAAAAAAACTTCTCTTAAGGAAACTATAGGTACCCAGACAATACAGAGAATCTACTCAGAAAACAAAAAAACAACCACCACCACCCCCCACCCCAAATTATCCGTTTCCCTTTGCAAGAAGGAGGTATTCCTATGCTACTTTTTTTTATGGGACACCTCCATGGTGGAGGTAGTATTCTATTGGCTTTGTTCCATGAGTGATTTTTATATTAGGTTTTCTTGTCTAGTTTTTTAATATTATTTTTTTAATTTTGTGTGTAACCGTATTATGTATGGGTCAGTTTGACAGTAATAGTTGTTAAACTTATATACTAAACAAACCTGTACATAATATTTAAACCATTATCTGCTCATGTGGAATATACAGTCAGTAAATGCACTACTTTTCTTAGGAGAATGGGTGAATTTAACACGACCATCATCCCAAAGGGCTTAAAACCGAACCCTAGATTTTGTTAGAAATGTTCATTGAAGGACAGACCACAGTTTTCCACTTACACAGCTCTCATTTGTTTTTCTTCACAAGTGGACAGGTAGTGATTTTAAGTGCCTCATCTTTGTATAATCCTGTGATAATTGCATCCATTTAGTCTACCATGTAAGGCATCCATGCATTTTAATCTTTTGTTTCAGCTATCTAGCACTTCTCATGCTTTCCTGCTGAACACTAACGGAGAGCTCAGGTCTTAGCCTGTTCAGAATAAAATAAGCAGTTAACTAAGAGCTTTGAAAATGATAGCCTCACTAAACTATTTAATAAATTGTTCAAGTCTCATTTTTACATATAATTCTGAGAGATTTCTTCCAAATGGTTAGAGGCATTTATGAATATGCATTCATGAAAGTGAGAGTATGAGTTTGAGTACATTTCCGTATTTCGCCATTGTTTTGTGGCTTACATTGCCATTAATTGAAAAATATGTCAAATCTGTATAACGCAGTTCCCCAAAACCTTTACAAAGCAATTGGTCAGGATTCAGTATCTCTTAACTGATGGCAGTGTAAGGCAGAACCTGTTAGATATAAAACACATGATATTTTTGTCTTCTAATGTACTTCCAGGAAATATATACATGTGAAAAGATAGGATTAAACTAACTTGCCTGAGGATATGAAAAAATCTTTAGGAAATCATAGAAAAAAATCAAATTGTTCAAACAGATATACTGTGCAGCAGAATTCAAATACTGCTTAATCTGACTAGGAGTGAATGCTATGATATGCTCAGACTCATACCAGATGTGAAGCTATAATCTACAAAAATCTCAGAAATTTAAGAGCCCGTTTTCCAGATCCACTGCACTGCTTTTCTCCATTCTTTCCCCAGAAATATGCATTATGAAATTATATCTAAGTAATAGCAACAATAGCAATAACAATAATTAAAGTAACTGCTTTTTATAGGTAAAAAAAAAAATCTTCAGAATAGTAATATTCTTTCTTTCATAAACAAATCCAGCGTTTATATTTGTGTTTTGCAGCAGGTTTATCCCAACTGATTCCTTCCATTTACTGAGTGGGGCTGTGTTGTCTTCTGCCACTTTAGAAATCTCCAAGCAAGTAGGAGCAGACTCTTTCTTAACACACAGCCTAGACTGCATAACGGACAAAACACATAAATAAAGTGTATACTGTTCTCTGTAGTTACTGTTCTTTTGATGCTCTTAGCATCAAGGATTGTTCAACTTCCATTTAGAGAGTAGCGTACCCTTTTTGGCTAGTGTTAGCTTCTTTATTTCATAACATTTAAAGACTAGACAAAGGGAAATCTAACAACCAAAAAATAAAAATAAGGAACATATCTCCAATGAGTAAGAGACAGATCTTTCCCATGACTTTTTAAGTTATTTACAGGCAGTACTACAGACTGGAGAAAGGGAGGAAAGTTCTGATGCAGGTGATAGTATCTCAGAAGGCAGTTCAACCTGGTAATAACTCATTTTCCTATTTCTGACAGTTATACCTAGCGTGCCAGTGAGCCACCTAACAATAGTAAATGGCCGCCTTCTTACCACTTCTCAGTTGCACTCCAGGCAAGGGATAAAGAGCAAAGAAGCAAACAATAAGAGATCAGACTCTTGCTTGCTTGAATTAGTAGTGTGATATGAAACAGAAATAAAAGGGATGAATTCACAACAGAAAGAATGGTATGTTGGAAGATGCTTTGCATTTGCATTCAAATATGTAAAATAATTTTAAATATAAACAAACCCTATTTGTTGTCAGATATGGGCCAAACCTGAATACTTAGACTTCTAGAAAAGTCTAAGTCTTTTACTCTGCTATGCTCCCCCTTCCAAAGAAAACAATTTTGATATTTTCTAGATATACAAAATTCTGGATATTTGGATATTTCTAGAACTTACCTTTGCATTTTGATCAGTTTTCATAGTACACATAGAACTGAGGTACAGAGTTTAATTTCAGGACTCTGTTTGAGTGTGTTTGGATCCAGAATATAGAAGTCTTGGATAACTTGCCTTTGCTTGAAGCATCTTTCTTTTCTCAGTTTGTTTAAAAAGTAATTCAGGTTTTCTTTCTGTTTATTTCAAGTTAACTATTCTTAATTATAATTATAACTTGAATTTATTTATGCTAATAGTTTTTTCTACTCAACTTTGAATATGACTCACTGTGTTTATATCATGTAGTAGAAAATGGATTATCAGCTGAAATATAGGGGCTGTAAAATCAGGGCTGTGTACTGAGACAGTATATACTGTTTTTTTCAGAATGGAATTAGAATTTTGCATTGAATGTTTGAAGAGTAATTAATCTGAAACAACTTAGGGAACACAGTTGCCCAGATAGCAGTTGAAATGCAATTCTAGCATAAGTTTAAGTGTGCTTAATAGTTTTGTTCACATTTACATATGTGTATGCATGTGTATATACAAGGGTGATGGCTGTGTGTGTGATTTATATTTAAATATCCTGATATTTTTACAAATCCTATCAGATGGCTTTTTTCAATATCAGTGGTGAAATGGCCTTTTGCTTGGGCCCTCAAGTGTACTGGGTTTTCCCACAGCTGTAGTGGAGGTAAGGCTGGATGCTCTTTGCACACGTCAGCTGATCTAAAACCTAAGGGGGACAGAGCAGGTTCTAGGTTCAAGTTACAACTTCCTTGGTACCATTCCAATTTACATGGACAGAGGTGATCCTCTGGGAGCATGTACGAGCATTAGGATGACCACTACTACTGATCCCATGGTAAGCATTATACAGGGAGTAATTTAAGCCAGGCTCAGTGGAAGAAACCACAGCTATCTTCCATTGACCTCAAAGTGTTTGGTAAATTACCCTCAAAATCGGTCCATGTGTTTCTTCATAAAGAAGTGTCTTATATATTTAAGGAATCGTTTTACCCTTTGAAATGCATCTGTAAGGGTTTAAGTGGATGTGAAGATCTGTGTCCCCACTCCTACTTCCCTGTTTCTAAGTTGTCAGTAAAAGGCAAATCTCCCTCTCTCTCCTTCTTTCTTATTTCCCCATTAAAGTATGATATTCTCTATAAATCTCTTAGGTAAATAATTTGCCATATAGGCTGTAAGTTTATGCTTATTTCTACAATACATCAGAGCCATCCAATTGGTCTTAGTATTTCTTTTGCTAACAGTAGTTACAATGCATTGACTTTGAAGGTTTCTTTAGTGTCATCTCTTAAAATCATTTGTTCAAACCATCAGGAGACAATTAGTGATGAACGAAGCTGAAAATAATTGGAGCTTCAGCTTAGCAGTTCAAATGTTCACTTAAGCCATATGGTCTTGTCTTTCTATAGTCTTAGAAATACATTTAGAATTATAACCCATCATGTAGTTGTTTGTCACTTTGTTGATAAAAAAAAGATGGAGAATTCTGTGAAAATGGAATAGATGAGAGAATTTTAAAAGCTTAAGTTGGTGAAAGATTGCTCAAAGTAGAATATTAGGGGGAAACTTCATTAGTGTTAGGGAAAGAGTCAAACTTTTGACCTGGTGGATGTGGTGGGTTGACCCTGGCTGGACACCAGGTGCCCACCAAAGCCGTTCTATCACTCCCCTCCTCAGCTGGACAGGGGAGAGAAAATATAACGAGATAAGGACAGGGAGAGATTACTTGCCAGTTATGGTCATGGGAAAAACAGACTCGACTTGGGGAAAATTAACTTAATTTATTACCAATCAAATCAGAGAAGGGTAATGAGAAATAAACCCAAATCTTAGAACACCTTCCCCCCACCCCTCCCTTCTTCCTGGGCTCAACTTCACTCCTGATCTTCTCTCCTTCCTCCCCCTCAGCGGCACAGGGGGACAGGGAATGGGGGTTGGGATCAGTTCATCACACGTTGTCTCTGCTACTCCTTCCTCCTCACACTCTTCCCCTGCTCTAGCATGGCGTCCCTCCCACAGGAGACAGTCCTCCACGAAATTCTCCAATGTTGGTCCTTCCCACAGGCTGCAGTTCTTCAGGAGCACACTGCTCCAGCGTGGGTCCCCCGCGGGGTCACAAGTACTGCCAGAAAACCTGCTCCACCGTGGGCTCCTCTCTCCACAGATCTGCAGGTCCTACCAGGAACCTGTTCCAGCGCGGGGTTCCCACGGGGTCACAGCCTCCTTTGGGCATCCCCCTGCTCCGGTGTGGGGTCCTCCCCGGGCTGCAGGTGGAGATCTGCTCCACCGTGGACCTCCCTTGGCTGCAGGGGGACAGCC
The DNA here is from genome assembly GCF_026419915.1 of Harpia harpyja. Classification (NCBI taxonomy): domain Eukaryota; kingdom Metazoa; phylum Chordata; class Aves; order Accipitriformes; family Accipitridae; genus Harpia; species Harpia harpyja. Next base: position 13,704,443 of record NC_068942.1, on the reverse strand, counting down.
TGCCTCACCATGGTCTTCCCCACGGGCTGCAGGGGAATCTCTGCTCCGGCACCTGGAGCACCTCCTCCCCTACTTTTGCACTGACCTGGGGGTCTGCAGGGCTGTTTCTCTTACATGTTCTCACTCCTCTCTCCGGCTGCAGTTGCTGTGTCACAGCAACTTTTTTCCCCTTTTAAATCTGTTCTCCCAGAGGTGCTACCACTGTCGCTGATTGGCTCGGCCCTGGCCAGCAGCGGGTCCATCTTGGAGCCAGCTGGCATTGGCTCTGTCGGACATGGGGGAAGCTTCTAGCAGCTTCTTAGAGAAGCTACCCCTGTAGCCCCCCTGCTACCAAAACTTTGCTACACAAAGCCAAATGTATCTCTAAATATGACTGGAAAGCAACCAGTTGCTTAGATCAGGAGTAGCAAACTTGGATAATTTTATTCTCGAAGAATATAATTATGTAAAAATGTTCTTCGGTGCAAAATATTATGTCACTCTATACTCAAACACACTTTTTTTTTGTAAAACATAGAATTCAAATTATAATAAGTTTCATGGAACCATTGTCTCTCATTAGCCTCCAGGTGTTTGGTAAATTACCCTCAAAATCCATCCTTGTGTTTTTACATAAAGAGGTACTTTATATGTGTAAATGGTTTCTTTCTTAATAAGTCTTATGAAATACAGGTGCAAGTAACTGCTACCATTCTGTTCAGCCATTACTGTTCAGGGTATTTAGCCTCCACATTAGTTATAAAATGACTGATTCTTAAGAATGGAATTTAAATTAATAATGAAATATCACTATTTATCTATAATTATTTTTTTAAAAGATTTTTTTTGTAATGTAGGACTGTAACCTGATATATGAAGGTATGCAATAATGTAATACAACAATGGCTGACTCTTTTTCTTGAAAGAATTACTGAATATTCATATTATAGCTAAATCTTCTGCCCAAAATAAATCTACCCTCACTGCTACAGTAAAATAATAATACTCACTGCAGTCATGGCATTTATGTCTCAGCTGGGCCTATCTTTTAAACAATCAGAGTGTTTAAAAGGATTCTGTAAGCATTAGAAAGTTAAAATAATACCCTTTTTGTTTTTCTGAAACAGCTCACGCTGTTATCAAGTTTGTAGAAAAAAACACCTGATTTGCTATTAAGTCTTAGTGGATTGTGTTGATATCAGCTTAATTAGTATAGAAACTGACCATAATTATTGTAATTTTTATATTAGAACAGGATGGAAAGAATGAAAGAATGCTCAAGCAGTGTTGGAGAGATTGCTAGTATAAAATAAGAGTCATATAATTGTAAAATGATTTCTTACATCGTGAGAATACTCTGATTTGTTTTGTGTTTCTCAGGGTTGTTTAGTACACACTATTAAAAAAAACCCCCAAACAAACCAACAAAACCAAAATATCTCTTTTAAAAGCAAAACTGTAGTACTAGCTGCTTTAGAAGATTACAGTGTGGGTAAAAAAATAACCAGCGTTGTTTTTTAAGAAATAAAATAGAATAGGTATCACTTGTAGTCGTCTTTTTTCCCTTCAGTAGAGTGGTGAATAATAAGATGCTTCCCTGCAGCTATATATGACAGGCAAAATCTCTTTGCATGTAGTAATTAGTTTACAGCACCCTGTAGCCTGCAGCCCAGCAGGAATTATTTGCAAGCAAGTACAATATAAACAAAAAGATACTTCCTGTTGTAAAGCAGCTGACTTGCTTCTTCAGTCACCAACCAGTTCCTTCTCATGACAAATATTTCTCCTATTTTAGAGATGAATATGGATGGAAAGCTAAATCAGCAGAAGGTATAAGAAAGCTATCTTGGTTTAGGTTGTGACTGTTGCTTGAGACAAGTGATAAACTGGGTGAATTTAGGCTATTCTAAATACAAAATGAAAACGTTTCAAGATTTTTTGTAATATGATGGATTGAATGAAGCAAACAAAATTTTATGCTTGTAAAAGAAGATATAGGAAAGAAAGAAGGGTACTCCTCTTTCAGAATTTTTCTTGACGTCTCTGAGGTATTTAGAGAACCCTTACATATTTCTTGCTAAGACACACTTTGACTAAACCCAGATTCAGACAAAATATTTTTGTGGAATATCTTTAATGATTTGCTTTCATGCATATATGAGCTATATCAGTGGCTTACCTATTTTATATGTAGATACTTGATCACTCGAGGTGCAGAGCATTGCGTGCTCACAGCAAGAAGAGTAACTTTTCCAAACTAATAAAGGCAGTCCATAAAAACACCAATCTGAAAATGTAGCCTGGTGAAAAGCTAAAAGAAATGCTGATATCAATGGCAAAATTCACATCATGCGTTCCAGTCCATAGTAAGGATAAGGGCATACAATGTTTGGTTGGTTTTTTTTTTTCCTTAAGTTATCCTCTGCAACCAATGCTAATGTAACAATGAATATTCTTAGGTTATCCTTGTGGCAAGATAATATGTGTTAGCTTAAATTCAGTGAAGTAGTATAAACTGATGAATTTGACCTTACAATCAATGGGACAGAAAAAAGGAAAATACACAGATGACTGTACTGACTTGCCTGGCATTAAGAAAAGATCACTTAATCATGTTTGATTGTAGGTCTGTATTTTTAGTAATCTCATGCATAGCACCTTGTTTTTAACAGTTTTTTTTTCTCTTCAAAATAAATTTCACATCTGCAAGCAAAGGCACTGTATAGTTGGATAAACAAAAAAACAGCTCAGGTAGTATTGGGGTATATTGGGCAAGTATGCTTCTCAAAACAATAGTTACTGCTCAAAAAAACAAGGAGATGTAGCCTATCAGAACCCTTAGCAATTGCTAGACTGCTTGCAATGCATGCTTGCAACACAGCACATTTAGGCTGAGTAAAAGCTATCTTGGGCTGTGAGAGCTAACTTTAGTATCTATGTGCTGTGGTGTAGATTTAGATGCTGTATTTCATTGTTTGCTTACCTTCTACAAAATCATTATCTTGCTTAAAAATTGTTAGTACCAAAGTGGTTGTTTGTTAGAGGAAAGTGATATCAGATGACAGAGAAAACTCTCCGCCAGCTTGCTCATGCAGGTTTGATTTATATTTCAGGAAGTCTTGGCCTATGTAGTTCACAATTTTCTTTCCTAGCTTTTTCTTTAATATTCTAAATTCCAGAAAGGACACTGCTGAAAATAAAGAGATTTAAAAGTAAGTGTGTGGGGGGGGGGTGGTGGAAAGAAGAAGAAGAAATAGTTGTAAGCGGGAAACAATTTCTGCTTTGGGACTGTGCATTTAGTGGACATTCAAGGATGATGCTGGAAATGCTTTGAAATGGGCTATACAGGGCAAAAAGGCTTCTTTCATTTAAATTACCAACAGATATAGTTAGCTTATTGGACAGTCTGTGAATGGGCTTGATACTTACTACTGTGACCCTATTTGTTAACTTTGCTGTCACAGATCTTACAGACTAGGAGTGCTTCCATCATAAATGTTATTTATTTCCCGCATGACCTGTTTTGCTCAAAAGCAGAACAGTGCTCCTGAGAAATTAGTTTCTACTTAGCTAAATAGTAGCAGTAATTGTCTGATTGAATGAACAATAAGCTGTATTTTTCCCTCTAATACAAAAGAGTTTCTCATGTATAAACTTGCAAAAATATTTTTCTTAATATACTTAACTTTTTAGAATAACGTTTTTCCATATATTAAATCATACATATTCCTGTATATTTTTATATACCGAACAATATATATTCCTATACAATAACTAATAATTTTATGTTCCTGATTTCTGAGATGCCTGCCTTAAGATGCATAACCATCCTGTATTAAAAAAATAAAAAAAATTGCCTGGTCCTTAGAAAATATCTCATATAAAGCTCCTGGAAAATGAAAGCTGTCAAACTTTTAATACTTTAAGGGTCAAACATGTCAGAGAAGCCAGGTTCTTCCAGTTTCCTTGGCTATGTCTGCTCCATTGCATAGCCCACAGTTGAAGCTCATGCTTGAAGACAAACTTGCATATAATCTATATTTCCTACATCCTTGTACACAAGGGCAACATGTTTATTAACTCCTTCAGGCAGGTTACATAGCAGTCTTAAGTCGCACGTCTGCGGTGCTAAAAAAGGCTGCTCACCTCAGTCTTGTCCTCTCATGTAAATACATGTCTCCTAGAGAATATGATAGAATTATAGAATAGATTGTGTTGGAAGAGACCTCTGGTTGTCATCTGCTCCAATCCCCAACACTGAAAGCAGGGGGAACTTTTAAGGTTTCCCAGAGCTGTGCCCAAGTCAAATTTTGGAGATCTCCAAGGATGGAGATTGCACAACTTCCCTGTAATGTGATCCAGTGCTTAAGCACTCTCACTGTGAAAAACTCTTATATCCAGACAGAATTTCTTTTTCTGCCTTTTGTCCTTTCTCTGTACATCTCCAGGAAGAACCTGAGTCCATCTACCCTTGAGGTAACTGAAAAGAGCAACTAGATCTCCCCCTATTTTTATTTCTGCAGGCTGAAACCCAGATCTCTCATTGTCATCTTCTATATCATGTACTCTAGTTCTCTGCCTGATCTTGATGATCTCTGCTGGACTCCAGGATGTCCATGTTTTTCTTTACTGGGTGGCCCAGAACTGGAATCAGTACTCCAGGTGTAGCCTCACGATTGCCCCGTAGGCAGGAGCAATCACTTCTCTTGACCTTGTGGCTGTACTTTTGCTAGGGCAGACTGGTATGTGGTTACCATTTATTGCTTTTAGGACACTCATGTTTAGCTTGTCCACCAGCACATCCAGGTCCTTTTCTGAAAAGCCTCCTTACAGCCAGTCAGTACCCATCTGTAGTGTACATGGTGTTTTTGCTTCCAAACTGCAGGACTTTTCATCTGCCTTTGTTAAACCTCATGAGGTTTTTGGTCAGGCTGTTCTTCCATCTTGCCAAATTCCCTCTGAATGGCAGCCCTGCTCTCCAGTGCATTAACCTCTCTTCTCCTGGTTTGGCTTTACCCAGGAAGCTGCTGAGGTGCATTCCATTCCACTATCCAGGTTGCTGATGAAACTAGTAAACAGCTTTGGCTCTTGTATCAAGCCAATGAGAAATACTGTTCATTACTGGCTGTCAGCTAAATTTTGAATTGTTTCCACTCTTCTTCAAGCCTGGAAGTCCAGCCAATTTTTTCTCTCCCTTGCAGACCACTGACATGCAGGCATTACCTTCCCAGTTTGGCAATAGAGATGCTATGGGACACTCTGATAAACAGTCACTAAAATCAAGATAACTTCCGCTGCTCTCCTCTCATCCACAGAACTAGTCTTATCACTGAAAGTAGTTAAGTTGGTTAGGTATGATTTATCCTTGATAAATCTCCTCTGGCTGTTCTGAAACACCTTGTCCTTTTTCTGTCTGGTAGTGGCTTCCAGGAGGATTTTTCCCATAATGTCCCCAGAGACTGAGGTGGTGTTTACTGGTCTGTAAGTCCCTGGATCTTCCTCCCTGGCCTTTTTTTGAAGATAGGTGTGACATTTTCCTTTTCTAGATGTCAGGGATTTCCTTTGATGAATGTGACCTGGTGAAGAGGTCTGTCTCTACAAACATTCTCCATCCATTTACTAAAACTAAATTTAGAATGGGACAGTGGAAGATACTCCCTTTTTTGGAGGAATTCCTGAAAGTTACATGCCTATCTTTTGACTATGCTATAATAGTCAGTTTGGAGAGGAAACAGTGAATGGAGAAGATTTTTGCTTGATAAAGTTTTCAAAACTAATCAGTATCAAATGGGGGTGCCCTCATGGACCTGCCTACTATAAAACCTCCTGGTTTATGTCTGATGAGGATCACCCCAAAAATTTGTAATAGTCAATACCAAAAAGAGTAACATTCTCCAACTAGAGAGATGGTGTTCTTACATTCAATAATGTTGACATGTCTATTAATATTTTCAGCACAGTGTTGTTTGTCTTTTCCTGTTTACAGAAAACTTCCAGGGCTGTCCAAGGATAAATTCTAATCAGCCAAACTAAGGTGGCTGTCAACAGTACTTTTATTTCACTGATAGGTGCCAGGCAGGAGTGACTGTTTGTATAATGCATTATTATAAAGGTAAGCTTTGATTCATTGCAAATCAGTGCTCACTTCAGCCCTCTGATGGGGATAACAATAGGCTTCTGTAAGTGGGTATGCCACCGTAAGTGAAAGCAGTTCATTAACACATGTAAAAACTTAAGACACAAAGTGGGCTTTTTATATAGAGGCAGTAGCAGGAACATACAGAGTACCTGATGATACCTTTTCTGGACTTCTGTAAGCATTCATTAAGTTATTATATCTCAATCAGACAGGTCTAATGCTTCCTCTATTTGAATCTCAGAACCCCAGTGGGATAGGAAGCATATAGAGCTCTGTTGTGGCCTTCAGGTCTGTAGCATCCCCCTTCTACCCATTCCCTAGTATGTTTGCCTGCTAACTGAACTAACTATATTACATGTAAACCTTTATATGTAAAATGTATATGTAATTATTTTTTTCAGAACAAATTACAAATAATCAGAAGACAGTCCTGGAACAAACAGTTAATTCCTTCTACTCTTTCAGTCTTCCCTTGCCAGGTTCAACTGGAAAATTAATTGAATACTGATAGTCTTAACTATTTCTGGTTTTAGTATAGGTTTCTTTACTATTGCTGAATGGATGCATTTTTTAAGTCAATATGAACTGAATCAGATATAAGAACAGTCACTATTAGAAAGATGTTACTTTTTAAGATAGAATGAAGACTGAATTAATTCGGATTATCCTCTTTATCCCCTTTGATCAAATTTTGTGTCAGATAAATCCGTTACGGATGCAGCACTATATCCCAGATCCTCTGAGACTTTTTTCTTCCTTGTCTCTGCTGACAGCCATTTTCACAGTCTATATTCAAAATTTTGGTTTCCCTTCCCCATTCTCTTTCTGTCTCAAATTAATTCTTCATTTCACCATGTGTTTGGGTTTTTTTATGCTGGTGCAAGTGATATAACATTGTGTAAATTTCCGCAGTTTATAGCAAAACTGCAGACTTAATCTCTACAGCTGGCCTAATCCAGAACATGCTTTTGATTCCTTTAAGCATACAACAGTATCCTTATAACTTCTTGAATGTAAGACTCACACAGACATTGGCTTCCAGGGGTTTGTCTTTCTTGTTAATATTCTTTCCATATTCAGTTTGGACTAAAACCTGCTAGTAATCTTATCAGCTAACCTAAATAGTTGGTGTTCATTCAACTGTATTCAGAACTGATCTTCAGTTGTACTCATAATTTCTGGTTTCATATTGAGTATCTTAGTTTTTCAAATGTTGATCATTTGTTTAGTATTTCCATGAGATATGGCACTGAGAATGCAAAGTATTTTCAATTGTTTTCTTGTTTTACAATATACTAAAAAGCAATATCCATTTATGCCCAAACAGTTGGAGTATCACAGCTCAGTAAATTATTTACTGAGTGAGTTTGGGGATACAGAGTGGTATTGTAAGCAGCAGCAATAAAAATATAGATAGAAAATACAACACCCTCTGTTTTTATAGTCTGTGCCATCACAGTTGAAGAAATCATACCTTTGGGGTAGTTTCTCTTCCTAATTCATGCAATTTCCTCTTTGCAAGTGTAAAGAAAAGATTATCTTGACAAAGATGAGCTGTGTTTTCTAATGATCACCTTTCCAGGATTCAACTCAGGATGTTTGCCTGTGTAAACTTTGGGTTTATCCACATTTGACAGGGTTGCTGTTTTAATTACTATGGGTTTATTACTCAGGAGCATGCAAAGTCTACATATTTCAATAGTTCATAGCACATAGCTTTAACAGCTGTAGAATCCATGCTAATCAAATCCTAATTTTGTATCTGTGAGATGGGCAAGGAAATAAATGAGAGCCACTAGTGTTGACAGGGGCGTGGATTTTCCATCTTTAAATGTTATGGTATACCTTTTGTGATTTTTCCCGTGGTCCTCAAAATAGTAATAATTTTATTAAAGATAATAATGCTCTTCAAAAGAAAACTAGTGGAAAGGGATGATGCCTACAGTTCTGATGTGACTGATTCTTATTTTGTAGAAGGGTATCAGCTGGAGAATTTGAACTACAATTTTTAAGAACGACCATACTGTCTGTACACTTCAGCATTACCCTTAGGGCAGCAATACTTTGCAGTATCTCAGAAACAAACAAAAAAATCAGTAATTGTGATTGTTTCTTACAGTTCCGCAGAAGTTCCTTGCACTGTATGAAGGAAAGGATTATAACCTCAGTGGTTTTTGCTGCAGTTACTCAGATCCACTTAGAGTTATTAGAATAATTTTCCCGAGAGAACCCATGGAAGAAACCCATCAACTTTAAAATAATTTATTAGAAAAATGAAGGCCTTTTGAAAATACAGCTTCTACTGCCAGATTGTCCATTATAATTTTGACATTATTGTCAGTAAATTCATTTAAAGATTATAAAATTAACCCATAAAAGCAGCACTGAAGAAATTAAGTGTTGTAATATAGAAACAGCATTGACAAACTGTGAGATTAGAGTAAAATCCTAACATAGAAGATGAGAGTTTTCTGGCTGCTGCCTATTTTAATTAAAATAATTATAAATATGAGATTTTTGAACACTTCATACCAGAACACAGCATCCCTGGAATTTTATTTCTGGTGCCAAATTACAAAGAATTAAAGGAGAAAAACAATTTTCCACAGTATTCTTCACTGATGAGTATTGATAGAACCTAAATTATAGCCTAACGTAATATATAGTATGTATGTGTAAGCACAGATTTATCACAGAAAGATGTATTAACTCCTGCATTAGGAGCACTTCATTTGGGGCATATTTTTAGACATATGATGCAGAAGCATGTCCATAGCTACACTGCCTTATCCCTTCACTCCAGAGATCAGGCTTGTAACTAAATCATTATCTTTTATACATATTCAAGTCACAAGCAGAATAATATATCATTAATTTTATGGTTTAACCATGCTGCTATATAAAAGACTGATTTCATTTTACTACTGTCCACATTTCACATTTGAACAGACTAGTTTCTTTTTCTACTAAAAATACCAAAATATCCAGTACTGCCTCTTACCCCCAAACAGAGGAGGCCAAGCTTTATTTCTAAGTGTCAAATAAACATCAAATAAACCTATTACCCCACTTTCTTTGAATTCAGTTTCCATAAATTTGAGTCTGGTCTTTATAGTTACACACAGGACACTCTGTAATGCCTTCTTTTTCTCTAGAGAAGGCTAAAGACCTGTAAAGGTTTTCTCCCTCTGGCAAGCACCTTTTAAAATAGTTCATCAATTGCTTAATGTACCAAAACCCAGTAGCAATGATGCAATACAGGGCTACTGAGCCTAGGGAATGGAGGCCCTATAAAATGTATAACAATTTATAAGCTCTGAAGATAAGCAAGTCAATCACCTGTCAAATATGAACCTTTAGGAAATTGGAAATTATTTTTTTGCGTAATATAACTTTGGGCCTGCAAATCTGTCAAAGGTGTTTAAATTAGAAGAAATCACATGTGCTAGTCAATACTTAGAAGGAAGAGCTCTAAGGAAAGTTCAAGTACTGCAGGCATAATTTAAGGTGAGCATTAATATTTTTAAGAGTTGGTATTGGTCAATAAAGACACACCGTGATACAGGAGCATATCTCCTGTCTTTTAGGCAAAAAATAAATAAGAGTTCTTTACAAACAATGATCTTTAGAGATTCTTTTGGGTTTATTGTAATGTGAGCCAAGCAAGGTTTGGTGTTCTGTGTAGTTTATGTTTTCTAAGAAGTGGATAAAGCAGATAACAATTGTGTAATCTTACAGTACCCTAACTAAATATTGATGTGAAGCTGAAGTTCTATTGCATGATACACAACAGGGCTGTTAAACGAGAAAGGAAATTTTAGGCACTTCGAGCAACAGTGAAACCTAGAGTCTTGTGTTAAGCTCTGAAGCAAGTGTGTTTAGACAGAACACAGAGACCAAAATGTCTCATTCTAGGATCCAAAATGCTGCAAGTACTCTGAACTGGAAGGAGTCTGAACAAATAAAAAGGAAATACAGGGAGCAAAGCTGTGTCTGAAAACACCCTCCTGCTATAATTTTTTCTGCTCTTCATGGCTGTTTTCACACTAATCATAAGTTGTTAAGGTTTGATCTGGACTTAGAAAAAGTAATTATCTATATTTTAACTCTTCTCAAGTGTATTATTGTTCGTGACATAATTTATAATTTATTGACCAGAGCTGTCCAGGAATCATCAGTGATGTAATTTTTTACTGGGACATGTGCCATAGCAAAACATTTATAGAAAGTGTGATGATTTTTCTGAAACTTTCATATTCATAGTAGAATTTCTAGTCAAAATAAGAGAAGGCAGTGGAAGGAGAAACAGGTGCCCCTTGAAAGTGAGTGTTAGGTGTTTTTTCCTGTTTATGTCAGTTACTGACTGAAGAAAAGCAAGAACTTGAATTTGGACTTTCTCCATTCTCTGGTAAATACCAAGGATGCAATTCATTTAGATAAGTACTTTATCTCTGACTGTGGGCAGAAGTAGATGTCTACAGAAGAGTTAAAAACATCAGGAAGTCTGTAGCAGTACTTCTTTCAAGTACAATCCCACAAACACAACAGTTTGTTGCTCTTGACTTGAAAGATTTTATTTTTTTATACAGATTAAGTTTTCTTTGAAAACCTGAAGAGTATCATGGACTGAGGAAGATGTTTCTCACCCAGGACTAAATATGCTACAGACTTCACAGAGCAAATAACACATGCTTTCTACCTGGAGAAGCATACAAGTCTAATTATAGACATGACAGAACAAGTGAGCACAACAAATAGTGGGGGAGGGTGGGAGCTGAAGAGGGTCGCACTAAGAAGATTACATGGTTACTTAGGTTCATTTCACGCATATCTTGATAGTATCACTGTTTCATTTGTATATAGCATTTCTAAAGCTTCTGTAAATATTCCAGAAGTAGCTGGAGAGGCAGTGGAAAGAGAAGAGGGAGAAATGTGTATAAGATTTAGCAGAAGTGAAAGAGGTGATGAGGGGAATCAATTCTGTGTAGAAAACAATGGTTTATATTTGTGTACAGGCTCTTTTGTTTTTCTGTGCGATCTTCAAGCCATCGAAAGACTTTCAGACGATGGCTAGTCTCGTGTCATCTATGTGGAGGCACTTAACATTTTAGACTTTGTGTTTTGCTGGGTATCTAAACATAGCTCTGCTGAATAGTTCCAGAACAACTGTGTTAGTAAGCATTTAAGCCTTAGTGTAGTTTGTGGATGGAGCATGGGAAAGTCCTTTGTGCTGTGTGAGGGCAGCTGCTCAAACTGTTGACCAGAACTCAGATCTCACCTCCCAACGGAGGACTCATTAGAGGAAATAAGTGAATTCCATGTTGTGGGAGGTTAACCTTGGCTAAAGGCCAAATGCCCACCCAGCCACTTGCTTGCTCCCTTCTGCAGCAGGACAAGGGGAGAAAATAGGATGAGAAAGCTCATGGGTCGAGATAAAGGCAGGGAGATTGCTTACCAGTTACTGTCATGGGCTAAAATAGGTTCAGAAGGTGAGAAATAAAGACAAACACTGAGACAACACCTTTCCTCCTTGCTTTCCCAAGCTCAGCTTCACTCCTTCACTCCAGATTCCACTACCCACCCCAAAGCAGTTTGTGGTTAGTACATAGCAGTTTCTCTCTTGCTCTTTCCCCCTCACACTTTTCCTCTGCCCCAGCATGGGCTTTGTCAAGGGCTGCAGTCCTTCAGGAAAAAAGTCTGCTCCACTGTGGTTCTCTCCATGGGCTTCAGGGGAATCTCCTCCCCTCTTCTTTCTCTCACTTTGGTGTTCCTTCTGCTGTTTCTCACTTTTTTCTCCATTGTTTCTTGCTGCCTGGCATTTTTTGTGCTTTCTTAAATACACTTTCCCAGAGGTGCCACCATCTTGGCTGAGGGGCTCAGCTGTATCCTGCGGTGAGTCTGTTGGAGGGTTTGTTTTTTGGGTTTGGGTTTTTTTTTTTTTCCATCTTCCTTACCCAACTTTTGTATGTCTACTGGCCAAAGTTCAGTAGATGGACTTCCATCCTAGGCTTTTACCTGTGAGAGAGGTGCCCTCCTGGACATTAGAAACAGTGAGTTCAAAACTGCTCCAGCTGAGGAGGGCCTGGAATGCAAAAGTCTTTTAGCTGGCTGGTTTTACTCACTACATATATTTGAAAAAAGTTTTCACTTCTATTAGGCACAGGACTTAGCAGAAGACTCAGCCCTGTGAATCAGAGGCACATACTATGCATCCCTGGACAAGACATCTGCTGAGGAAGCTCAGGCCTCTGGTCCTAAATGTTTACTGTTGTATGGTTGCAGGCCTGGGACAGTCACACTTCAAGATGAGCTTGGAAATCATGAGAAAGGGATGTGCAAGTCCAGGGTGTTCCTGAAAGCAGAATAAGATTTAAGTTGCCAGAAATGTTTAGGCCAGGCATAGGGCCAGGCAGTTGAACAGTTCAGAAGGGTTTGGCTGTTAGATAGTAATATGGGGTTTGCGTGCTCTTTTGCTGTTTTTCTTTGATTGCACTGTAGAGCTGTAGATGCTGAAATTAATCTTGGCTTAGTAAGACAGAGTGTGTGGTTTGCTTATTCCATTACCCCAGTGTCAGTAGCACCAGACATCAAATAAAAATACAGAAAAAAGAGGAAAGAGATAGAAGGAGAGCAAACAAGCACCTAGAAGAGGTGATAGAGTAGCAGCCAGCCAGCCAGCCAGTGAAACTGTACCGCAATATTTGTGGCAGTACAGAATCTTTCCAATTCTGGCCCACCAAAGACAGGCATATCTAAGGGGATTCAGGAATGTATAGACTGTGAGATTAATGTTTGTTCTACATCTCCACTTTCCCTGCTGACATAACTTCAGCTTCAGCCATTCTCCCTTTCCCTGCCTCCTCCTGGCCTTATCCTTATTTTCAAAGAACAGTGGAATTAGTACCACTTCAGTTCAGTTTGTATTATGTACATAGATCTTCTTTTTAATTGTTTTGAATCTTCAACTCTGATTTTTAAACTCAGGCTTAGAAGAGAATTTACTGATTGCCAGGATATTCAAAGGTCTTTCTAGAAGTGAAGATGAGAAATTTCCAAAGTCGTCAGTTTTCTATTTCTCACATTTTTTCAATATACTCAGGGAAAACCATATTTGGGTAAATGATAGTAATGCTCTCTGGTAAAGAAGTAAGAATGTTATACAAAACAGATTGGTGTAGGCTATTTAGAAGGGAAAATGCAAACAAAAGCTATAGTAAGTATCGAGAATAACCCATTTTGGGAAGTAACACCAAATTGTTTATTACTATCTAGATATAGGAATAAAGGAATACAAATGAAGAAATAAAGATTCTCAAGTATGTTAAGAGCACTAAAGAGCAAATCATACAAACGGGAAAATCATATTGAATATATCAGTTTACTTGTGTCACTAATAAGGGGGCAAAATGTATTCTAACACAACAAATACTCTGTTTCTCTGAGTCATGCTTCAGGTACAGAAGTCAGAGTAGGCTGCGACTCTTTATGTATAAAGCCAGTTTTAAACAACCTATGTTGACTCTCTGGCCTTGGCAGAATTTGCAACAGCCAAGAGGTACTAGCTGCTTAATATTCCTGATGGACCCTCTCCTGCTTTAGGGATTGCCAGAGCACCACTTGCATGCATTGGGTCTTTGCTAATGCTCCTCCCCTTACCAAGGCTGCTCTAGAAATCAGCTAGTCTGGCTCCTTGCCCACTCAGATTCCCCTTCCACTCAGGAAATCTTCAGTGGAGAAATCTTACCTTTCCTTCTTCTATTTCTAATGGGATATCTGGGCCTAACTTGCAGGCAAACTGTAGAAAACTTCTGAGTTGATTCTATCCACCCCTAGGCTTTCCTCCCCTGTCATTTTAACTTTTTGCCTGTTCTGCTATGAATAGCACTGTCTTCTCTGTTCATCTCTTACAATAATACTGCCCTTTATTCTGTATTGCTGGATAACATTGTGCGGTTCAGATCAACCTCACTTTCTGTTCTCCCAAACTATTACTCTAATATTTCTAAGCTCTTCTTAGTCTTTTGTCCTCCTTAGTGTTCATAACATCCTCCAATGTACTGCCCCCTCTGGACTAATGTTTTGGAAGTTCAAAAATTATTTAAGGACTGAAAACAGTATATTTAATAAATTAAGCAATTAGAACTTGACTAGTGCTGCAAAAATGAGCTTGTGTGTATATCTGACTTTTATTTCTAGCATATAATAATCTTTAATTACAATTGTAATGTACTATTTCTTTAATACAGAAAATCATGAATTTTAATAAACCCTTGATTCACATCTGTAGAAACAAATTTTTCAGTTATTATATACTTACACTAATTACCACATAAGAATCTAAGAAATTTTTAGTAATTCTGACATTTTTAAGTTATCTTTCTTCACTGTATATCGAGTAGAATGGTACTAAATACCTAAGCACATTACAATCGAAAGATTCTCTTTGTCTTCAGCAGGTTTGAGAACAGATCCATACTTAGTATATATTTTATAGTATTTCTTTTCAACAAACAACAAACAAAACAGCCTTTCTTAGTTTTGGTTCAGATTTGAGCTATGACCAACTTGCACGTTTCTGTAGTCCCCAAGGGTGCATTTCTTGGGATTTAACTGCAGGACTAGTAGCTAATACAGCAGTAAAAGTAGGCAACTTCCATAAATCATCACATATCCACTTTTGCTGGATGATATTATTCCTGTATGGTTCATGTTGCTGATAGCAGAAATTTACTGCATAGTTTTTATGTTACTTGCTTATAAGCTAATTGAGTGTTTAGTTTTTTAATATTAACCAGGAAGCTAAAGTTGTAGAAAAATGGGACAGGATATTTTCACTTGTATAGTGAAGATTTTGGTCCTGATCTTGCAATAACTTACGTATATGTATTTAATCTCTGACTCAATTGGATTTAACAGGATCCTAGTAATGTTTAAAATTAATAGTGCCTATAAGCCATTAAAAGGGATAGGGGTAGAGCTGTAGAACACAGCTCTGTAAAAACGATACATGACTTGCACATGAATCTTTTGCCTTTCTAGACTTCGGATTGATCGATATCCCCTAAGTTTAGAAAGCTTGAAGTTAATCTTTTAGGTATCTAAAAAGTCAGTCACATTAAGTTCCATTTATAAACAATGGAGAGGTGATGGTGTTTCAAAGCAACTAGTTTAGATGAGGAGTTTTTGCATATAAAAAAAAGCATTGGATGACTAGTTCTTGTCAGGGAGCAGCAAAAGCAGAGTGGATCCACGAGGGAAGATGATGTGGAAGATGATCACAGTACAGGCAGGGCAATTACTGCACTGACAAGGGTATTTGAGCGGGGCAGGGGTGTTGGCAATAACAGGCTCTGTTCACAGCCCAGCAATCATCAGATAAGGCAAGGTAATGAGTCTGGTCTGACATCCAGGCAGCCAAACAAATATCTTGATTTTTCTAAAAGGCATAATTTAGAAAAAAGAAATGCAGGCTTTAGTAAAGGGAAGAAGAAACGTGTTTTATTGTTGAGTAGGGTAATACATTATAATAAAGCATCCATCTCATATTCTGGATATCCTTGAAAAAGTTTTAAAATGTTATAATTTATCTGACTGTCAGTTCTGATGCAGTAAGATCTGGATTGAGGGTGTAGTCCTGGTCAGAAGCCCTGAAAAACACTTTCTAGAAGAATCATTCTTACTCTTCGCTCTGGTGAATGACAGAATGTGTAATTTGCTAGAGTTAAGAATATCTCACATGAATGCCTTGATATTTTGTTGTGTTCAGCAATATCCAGTATTGAATCAGTATGCTCAGCAGTTCATGAAGAAAATGGGGTAAGATTCTTTTCATTTCTCAAATTGTGCTCATTAGATGAAGCCTTACAGCTTGTGAAAACTTTGTGCTAAGGGTTTTGCAGTGAAAGCTGTTGTCTGCCCACTTCTTGGTCTGATTGTGCAAGAGAGATGTCTCTGCATGTAAGTGGGTAATCATCTTTCCTTCACATTTCTTCATAGTCCTTATCCAAAGAAAAGGGAGGGAATGAAGGAAAAGTATCTGGGTTAATTGGCAGGTTTGAAATAATGCTACAATAGTATGCACACTCTAAGTGTGTGCTGTCTGTGTCTGTGGCATATATTGCTGAGCTATGTGGGGCATGTTGGTTTATACATCATGCTCGAGATAATATTTTTGTAGCACCATTTTCTCCTAATTGATCTACATGTTCATTTTCAAAATCAGTAGCAGCATCGTCTCGTTGTAATATCACTGAAAAAAATGTAATTTAAAGAAAATAAACACAGCTACCAGGAAGTAATCTCATTAGTCCTTGAAGTCATACTTCTTCTTTAAGTCATACTTGCACCATACTTCTTTACAATCAGTATTCCCCTTCCCTTTCCCTGCCCAAAATTACTCATAATTCCATTAATATAAGGAACTATTCTATCTGACTGCATCAGACCAAGAATTCAATTTATTGCATTTGATTTTTGACTTTTAATTCCAAACTATCCTGTAGAATATAGATTTTTCTTAGCCTTTGCATAGTTATAACATGACTCTGATTTGGGACAAAATGGACGACAGTATCGTGTCTGAGATAAGGATGAAAAGTTGTAAGTCAGTATGGATTTTTAAACAAGAATTAAACTCCAGGCACTATAATGGTGACTGATAACTATCATGGATTTTTAGTTAAATATTCAGTATCAAACTGTGATTTAAAGATCCCATGTGTTTTGCTTTTTTGATCCTCAGGCAAAAAAAAAAAAAAAAAAAAAGAAATCCTCGCACTCTCCCCACCCTAAAAAAGAGATACTGGTTTAGATTTTTGGTGAAAGTTCTCTGTAGGGATTTAACAGGTAACATGCTGAATATCATTTAATGACAGTACACACCCATTTTGTAAATATCTGAAAACAACACAGAAAACTAAAATGGTGTGTAAATATTAGTAATGGGGCCAATCAGTCTTTATCCTACAAAGACTAGCTGTATGTTTGCGACTGGTATAAATTCAGTTCTGTGTAATACTCCTAGACAGCCATGTCTTAGTATATTGAAAAACCAACTGCAAATATTACTCCACTAATCCATTTTCTCTTTCCTCTAAATTGTAGGTTTTGTGTTTTCCTCTCTCTTTAATAAGTTGTATTGCTCTTCAGAAAATAGAGCTTAAATTAAAAATGTCTTTAACTCCAGATATTAAAGTCTGTATTAAGCGTGTCTATAAATTTGCTTTTAAAACAGAATACTGTCAGAGAGAAACCGATAGGTTTTTAAGTTGAGAACTACTTAAATTGATGGAGGGTACATTTTATACATACATTCTCAGCAGCTTTGAATTGAATCAATTTGTATAGAACATTCTAGACCATATCTTTCATGAAAGCAACAGAAAGCAGCAGTCAGTGTGTGACAGGATGTACTGCACGTAGTATAGTTTGCGAGCACAGAACCCTGTAACTACAATCACATTTAAGGTCATCTAGACTGAGCCCTGTGGCTCTGTAAGACTGTGTCTTTATTTACTGACCAAAACTGTAGAAACTGCTCTAGTTTATCCAGAATTAGTCATGTGTCTCTTCCTGAGATTGTCTCAAACTATGGACACTGAAGGGGAGGAGTGGGTGCCTGCAGGTCAAGAATTAAGGAACAGAATCTTGTATCATCATGGCAAGAAGCCTTCCTGTGCCCAGAGTGTGCAAAAACAAGCTCCTAAATAAAAAGGGAGGCTTAGATGCCAGCAGTAGAGTACAGTTGATACCATACCAGGCCCTTAAGCCAAACAGGTTCAATATGGACTGCTATTGAGTCTAAAAGCAGGCATTCTCAGTGTAGACAACTGGAAGGTTTATGCCTGATGAGAGACTTCTTTGTTGATGCTGTCAATATAGATACTGCCTTAGAGGACTAGCAGAATTTTGTATTGAGCTGAACTGTCTAGAATCCCAAAGGCTAGAATCATGAGATATTTTCCACTTTCTACCCCTGCATACCATGTTCTATAGGATATAGAAAAGCAGCTTTGCTAAAGCTGGTCTCCTTATGTGCATTGCAACATAAAGAGCACTGAGAGGTTCCATAACCAGATAGCATAGTATGAAGTACAGTCAGTCTTCGTTTACACTGTTCATTCATGACTAACTATGTAGCTCTGCCAAACATAATGTGGTATTCCATCATAAAACATTGTTTATGGTCATTTCTATTCTCCCCATACACCCAGAGGCTGCACTGGAAAATCCAGTATTTGATTAGAGTATTATCCGAGCAGGTTTTTCCAAAATACTGTTCTTGTTTTTTAAGTATTCACTATTATTTTTACTTAGCAGGCCTGTAAGATCAGGGCTCCATTATTCCAAACACTGTATGAATACAGAGCTTAATTACAGTCTGTCTCAAATAATTTGCAAGTGAAATGATACAATTCTGAAGTAGGTCCTCTGTCTGCTCATTGGGCATACTAATTTTAATTTCTAATATCATGGAATGTCCCTAAAGTAGAATCATGTTTGACACAAATCTTCCCTTTCCTGTGGACTGCTAAGATTGCTGACTTCTAAACATTACTTATACTAGCCAATCGTTTTGGAAGAGTAATTGTAACTTTTCAGTGGGTAGCAACAAAGAGGGAGAGCAGAGCACAGATTTTGTAAAGCTCATTTAAAGTTTATTTCTTCAAGTATTGCAAACACCTGAAGGTGTTAGAGATTAAGTAAAGAGACTGTATCTGAAACTGTAGAATAAACACTAATAGAGAAGGGTAAACGGGAAGAGTATCTGTTATCAACTGTCAGGGAGATCAGTCTTCAAAACTGCATCATCTCACTTGAATACTGAGGTTTCCTCTCTGTTTTACACTTGTCTTCTTGAT
Source organism: Harpia harpyja (assembly GCF_026419915.1). NCBI lineage: Eukaryota > Metazoa > Chordata > Aves > Accipitriformes > Accipitridae > Harpia > Harpia harpyja. Next base: position 13,685,465 of record NC_068942.1, on the reverse strand, counting down.
TGAGCTAGAGTATTCTGCATTTACATTAGTAGGAGTGTAGTCAGTTAATCAAGGAAAGTGATTATTCCTATAATAGCATTTATTATACCACATTTAAGTACTGTGAGCAGTTCTGGCGCCCCCAATACTTGAATGAACTTGAGCAAGGGTCACAAAGCTGCTTAGAGTCTAAAGCACAAGACTTGTGAAGAGAGGCTGGGTGAGCTGGGCTTTTCTAGCATCAAACGAGGAGGTTTCCTACTAGGCACTTTTTAATAAGAGGAGCTGATCAAAAAAGATGGAGTTGGGCTCTTCCCAAAACTGTGTAGTGCTTCATACTTTGAAATAAGGGAGGTTCC